>NC_143135.1:16732692-17354615 GCF_059928025.1 Delphinapterus leucas
TGAACTGAATTGATGGCTAAATTCCCTCCCACTGGCTAGAACCTGGCATTTACTTGTTTTCCGTACAGCGTATGATAATCTCTTACCCATGAATAGTGACAAACTGAAAATTACTACCAGCTCTGCCACATTTGCTGAGCACCTACTGTGTGCCAGGCACTGTGATAAGTATTTTATACACATTAGTTCATATAATTGTACGTCAGTGTTTATCTCTTTTGGGAACAAGAAACCTGAGGCTCAGAGACGGTGCCAGGGTTGATCAGGTCTACCTGTGTTCTTGCCCTTGCTGCTTTAAGTTTGCTATTGCCCATGATAGGCTGATTGTTTCATGAATGCTCTTTAAAAAATGCAATGTATTTGTTTTTCTTTTCTTTTTTCCTTTAACATCTTTATTCAAGTATAATTGCTTTACAAGGTTGTGTTAATTTCTGCTATATGACATAGTGAATCAGCTATATGCATACATATATCCCCATATCCCCTCCCTCTTGCATCTCCCTCCCACCTTCCTTATCCCACCTTTCTATGTGGCTGCAAAGCACCCAGCTGATTATCCAGTGCTATGCAGCTGCTTCCCACTAGCTATCTATTTTACATTTGGTAGTGTATATATGTCAGTGTTACTTTCTCACTTCGTCCCAGTTTACCCTTCCCCCTCCCCGTGTCCTCAAGTCCATTCTCTACATCTGTGTCTTTATTCCTGTCCTGCCCCTAGGTTCTTCAGAACCATTCTTTTTTTTTTTTTTTTTAGATTCCACAGATATGTGTTAGCATATGGTATTTGTTTTTCTCTTTCTGATTTACTTCACTCTGTATGACAGACTCTAGGTCCATCCACCTCACTACAAATAACTCAATTTTGTTTCTTTTTAAGGCTGAGTAATATTCCATTGTATATATGTGCCACATCTTTATCCATTCATCTGTCGATGGACACTTAGGTTGCTTCCATGTCCTGGCTATTGTAAATAGAGCTGCAATGAACATTGTGGTACGTGACTCTTTTTGAATTATGGTTTTATCAGGGTATATGCCCAGTAGTGGGATTGCTGGGTCTTATGGTAGTTCTATTTTTAGATATGTAAGGACCCTCCATACTGTTCTCCATAGTGGCTGTATCAATTTACATTCCCACCAACAGTGCAAGGGGGTTCCCTTTTCTCCACACCCTCTCCAGCATTTATTGTTTGTAGATATTGATGATGGCCATTCTGACTGGTGTGAAGTAATACCTCATTGTAGTTTTGACTTGCGTTTCTCTAATGATTGGTGATGTTGAGCATCCTTTCACGTGTTTCTTGGCAGTCTGTATAGCTTCTTTGGAGAAATGTCTATTTAGGTCTTCTGCCCATTTTTGGATTGGGTTGTTTGTTTTTTTCATATTGAGCTGCATGAGCTGCTTGTATATTTTGGAGATTAATCCTTTGTTAGTTGCTTCATTTGCAAATATTTTCTCCCATTCTGAGGGTTGTCTTTTCATCTTGTTTATGGTTTCCTTTTCTGTGCAAAAGCTTTTAAGTTTCATTAGGTCCCATTTGTTTACTTTTGTTTTTATTTCCATTTCTCTAGGAGGTGGGTCTATGTTTCCTCTAAGAGTTTTATAGTGTCTGGCCTTACATTTAGGTCTTTAATCCATTTTCAGTTGTTTTCGTGCATGGTGTTAGGGAGTGTTCTCATTTCATTCTTTTACCTGTAACTGTCCAGTTTTCTCAGCACCACTGATTGAAGAGGCAGTCTTTCCTTCATTGTATACTCTTGCCTCCTTTTTCAAAGATAAGGTGACCATAGGTGCATGGGTTTACCTCTGGGCTTTCTATCCTGTTCCATGGATCTATATTTCTGTTTTTGTGCCGGTACCATACTGTCTTGATTACTGTAGCTTTGTAGTATACTCTGAATTCAGGGAGTCTGATAACTCCAGCTCCATTTTTCTTTCTCAAGATTGCTTTGGCTATTCGGGATCTTTTGTGTTTCCATACAAATTGTGAAATTTTTGGTTCTACTTCTGTGAAAAATGCCAATGGTAGTTTGATAGGGATTGCATTGAATCTGTAGATTGCTTTGGGTAGTAGAGTCATTTTCACAATGTTGATTCTTCCAATCCAAGGACATGATATATCTCTCCATCTGTTTGTATCATCTTTAATTTCTTTCATCAGTGTCTTATACTTTTCTGCATACAGTTCTTTTGTCTCCTTAGGTAGGTTTATTCCTAGGTACTTTATCCTTTTTGTTGCAATGGTAAATGGGAGTGTTTCCTCAATTTCTCTTTCAGATTTTTCATCATTAGTGTATAGGAATGCATGAGATTTCTGTGCATTAATTTTGTATCCTGCTACTCTACCAATTCATTGATTAGCTCTAGTAGTTTTCTGGTAGCATCTTTAGGATTCTCTATTATAGTATCATGTCATCTGCAAACAGTGACAGTTTTACTTCTTCTTTTCCGATTTGGATTCCTTTTATTTCTTTTTCTTCTCTGATTTCTGTGGCTAAAACTTCCAAAACTATGTTGAATAGTAGTGGTGAGAGTGAGCAACTGTGTCTTGTTCCTGATCTTACAGGAAATGGTTTCCGTTTTTCAACATTGAGAATGATGCTGGCTGTGGGTTTGTCATATATGGCCTTTATTATGTTGAGGTAGATTTTCTCTATGCCTACTTTCTGGAGAGTTTTTATCATAAATGGCTGTTGAATTTTGTCAAAAGCTTTCTCTTCATCTGTTGAGATGATCATATGGTTTTTCTCCTTCAGTTTGTTAATATGGTTTATCACATTGATTGATTTACGTATATTGAAAAATCCTTGCATTCCTGGGAAAAACCCCACTTGATCATGGTGTATGATCCTTTTAATGTGCTGTTGCGTTCTGTTTGCTAGTATTTCGTTGAAGATTTTTGCATCTGTGATCATCAGAGATATTGGCCTATAGCTTTCTTATTTTGTGATATCTTTGTCTGCTTTTGGTATCTGGGTGATGGTGGCCTCGTAGAATGAGTTTGGGAGTGTTCCTCCCTCCGCTATATTTTGGAAAAGTTTGAGAAGGATAGGTGTTCGCTCTTCTCTAAATGTTTGATAGAATTCGCCTGTGAAGCCATCTGGTCCTGGGCTTTTGTTTGTTGGAAGATTTTTAATCACAGTTTCAATTTCAGTGCTTGTGTTTGGTCTGTTTATATTTTCTATTTCTTCCTGGTTCAGTCTCGGAAGGTTGTGCTTTTCTAAGAATTTGTCTATTTCTTCCAGGTTGTCCATTTTATTGGCTTATAGTTGCTTGTAGTAATCTCTCAGGATCCTTTGTATTTCTGCAGTGTCAGTTGTTATTTCTCCTTTTTCATTTGTAATTCTGTTGAATTGAGTCTTCTCCCTTTTTTTCTTGATGAGTCTGGCTAATGGTTTATCAATTTTGTTTATCTTCTCAAAGAAACAGCTTTTAGTTTTATTGATCTTTGCCATTGTTTCCTTCATTTCTTTTCCATTTATGTCTGATCTGATCTTTATGATATATTTCCTTCTGCTAACTTTGGGGGTTTTTTTTCTTCTTCTTTCTCTAACTGCTTTAGGTGTAATGTTAGGTTGTTTATTTGAGATTTTTCTTGTTTCTTGAGGTAGGTTTGTATTGCTCTAAACTTCCCTCTTAGAACTGTTTTTGCTTCATCCCATAGGTTGTGGGTTGTTGTGTTTTGATTGTCATTTGTTTCTAGGTATTTTTTGATTTACTCTTCAATTTCCTCAGTGATCTCTTGGTTATTTAGTAGCATATTGTTTAGCCTCCATGTGTTTGTATTTTTACAGTTTTTTTCCTGTAATTGATAACTAGTCTCATAATGTTGTGGCTGGAAAAATACTTGATATGATGTCAATTTTCTTACACTTATCAAAGCTTGATTTCTGACCCAAAATATGGTCTATCCCGGAGAACATTCCATGAGCACTTGGGAAGAAAGTGTATTATGTTGTTTTTGTATGGAATGTCCTATAAATATCAATTAAGTCCATCATGTTTAATATGTCATTTAAAGCTTGTGTTTCCTTATTTATTTTCATCTTGGATGATCTGTCCATTGGTGAAAGTGGGGTGTTAACGTCCCCTACTCTTATTGTGTTGCTGTTGATTTCCCCTTTTATGGCTGTTAGCCTTTGCCTTATGTATTGAGGTGCCCCTATGTTGGGTGCATAAATGTTTACAATTGTTATATCTTCTTCTTGGATTGATCCCTTGATCATTATGTAGTGTCCTTCTTTGTCTTTTGTAATAGTCTTTGTTTTAGAGTCTATTTTTTCTGACATGAGGAGTGCTACTCTAGCTTTCTTTTGATTTCCATTTGCATGGAATATATTTTTTTATCCCTTCACTTTCAGTCTGTATGTGTCCCTAGCTGGGAAGTCGGTCTCTTGTAGACAGCACATGTACGGGTCTTGTTTTTGTATCCATTCAGCCAGTCTATATCTTTTGGTTGGAGCATTTAATCCGTTTACATTGAAGGTAATTATCAATATGTATGTTCCTATTACAATTTTCTTAGCTGTTTTGGGTTTGTTTTTGTAGGTCTTTTCTTTCTCTTGTGTTTCCTGCCTAGAGAAGTTCCTTTAGCATTTGTTGTAAAGCTCGTTTGGTGGTGCTGAATTCTCTTAGCTTTTGCTTGTCTGTAAAGGTTTAATTTCTCCATCAGATCTGAGTGAGATCCTTGCTGGGTAGAGTAATCTTTGCTGTAGGTTTTCACCTTTCTTCACTTTCAATATGTCCTGCTACTCCCTTCTGGCTTGCAGAGTTTCTGCTGAAAAATCAGCTGTTATCCTCATGGGGATTCCCTTTTATGTTTTTTGTTTGTTTGTTTTGTTTTGTTTTGTTTTGTTTTTTGCAGTATGCAGGCCTCTCACTGTTGTGGCCTCTCCCGTTGCAGAGCACAGGTTCTGGATGCGCAGGCTCAGCAGCTATGGCTCACGGGCCCAGCCTCTCCGCGGCATGTGGGATCTTCCCAGACCGGGGCACGAACCCGCGTCCCCTGCATCGGCAGTCAGACTCTCAACCACTGCGCCACCAGGGAAGCCCCCCCCCTTTATGTTATTTGTTGCTTTTCCCTTGCTGCCTTTTATATTTTTTCTTCGTATTTAATTTTTGATAGTTTCATTAATATGTGTCTCGGTGTGTTTCTCTGGGTTTATCATGTATG
This sequence comes from Delphinapterus leucas, assembly GCF_059928025.1. Lineage (NCBI taxonomy): Eukaryota > Metazoa > Chordata > Mammalia > Artiodactyla > Monodontidae > Delphinapterus > Delphinapterus leucas. Next base: position 16,737,867 of record NC_143135.1, read on the forward strand.
GTACTCTCTGTGCTTCCTGGAGTTGATTGACTATTTCCTTTCCCATGTTAAGCACGTTTTTGACTATAATCTCTTTAAATATTTTCTCAGGCCCTTTCTTTTTCTCTTCTTCTTCTGGGACCCCTATAATTCGAATGTTGGGGCGTTTAATGTTGTTCCAGAGGTCTCTGAGACTGCCCTCAATTCTTTTCATTCTTTTTTCTTTATTCTGCTCTGTGGTAGTTATTTCCACCATTTTATCTTCCAGGTCATTTATCTGTTCTTCTGTGTCAGTTATTCTGCTATTGATTCCTTCTAGAGTATTTTTAATTTCAGTTATTGTGGTGTTCGTCACTATTTGTTTGCTCTTTAGTTCTTCTAGTCCTTGTTAAATGTTTCTTGTATTTTCTCCACTCTGTTTCTGAGATTTTGGATCCTTTTTACTACCATTACTCTGAATTCTTTTTCATGTAGTTTGCCTATTTCATCTTCATTTATTTGGTCTTGTAGTTTTTTACCTTGGTCCTTTGTTTGTAACCTATTTTTTTGTCATTTCAATTTTTTTTTTCTCTTTTTGTTGGGTGGTGCTGTGCTCCTGTCTTACTAGTTGTTTGGCCTGAGACGTCCAGCACTGGAATTTTCAGGCAGTTGGATAGAGCCAGGTCTTGGTGCTGAGATGAGGACCTCCAGGAGACCTCACTCTGATTAATATTCCCTGGGATCTGAGGTTCTCTGTTAGTCCAGCGGTTTGTACTCGGAGCTCCCACCACAGGAGCTCACGCCTGACCTCTGGCCTGGGAACCAAGATCTTGGAAGCTTTGTGGCATGGTTAAAAAAAATTAAAGAAAAAGAAAGAAAGAAATAAAGGAGCGGTACAATATCAAAGAATAAAAAACCAAAATAAAATTAGAAAGATAAAATATATTAGGAAAAATAAAACTCTAATTGAAACAACTGCAACAAGGTAAAATAAAACCACAACAGAAAAAAAATGGTGGGGGGGTGGAACAAGCCAAAAGAAGAGAACAATGACAAAGTATAAAGAGTAAAATTAAATTCGAAAAATAAAACATTTATTAGGCAAAATAAAAATATAAAAGAATCAACAACAATGAATCAACAAGGTTAAACAGAACCCCAATCTAAAAGAGGAAAAAAGAAAAAAAAAGTCTTGGCTATGGGGGTGGAGTTTAGGTGGGATGGCACTTAGGCAGGGGTGGGGTTTAGGGTGGGGCAGGACCTAGGGAGGGTGAGGGGGTAATGTTTGAGCGTGGGGGCCTAGGTGGGGCGACATTCAAGCGTGTGGCAGGGCCTCTGCTTAGAACCTGCGCAGAAGGGGAGAGGCAGCATGTGGAAAGGAGGGCCTCTGGAGAGTGGGATTCCGGAGTTTGGAGGTAGGGCCCTGAGTGAGGGTTTGTGGGTGGGGTTTAGGCCCAGCTCGTTGGAGGGGGTCTCTGAGTGTAGAGGTAGGGCCCTGGGTGGGGGTGTAGGGGTGGGGCTTGGGTTCTGTGCTGCAGGAGGGGGGCTCTGAGGACAGAGGATTAGGCCTGGGAGCCCAACAGGCTTCTCAGTGCCTAAGTGGACAGGGAAAGCACTGGCCCCGTTCCCTTCTGTTCCTTTGTGTCCCTCCCCCACCGTCTCCCCCAGGGTCTCCCCCGTCACTGCTGGACCCCTAACCATGGGTGGGTCCCACTGGGTGTAGGAACTCCTTCCCTCCCCCAGCCACCCCTCAGGGATGCCAGTCCTGTCCCACCTTCACTTCTCCTCCCACTTCACTCCCCACCATGCCCCATGTCCTACCCAGTTTCTGGGGGTTCCTGCCATCCCCTTAGGTGTCTGTGGTCCCCCACTGGTGCCTGGTAGGTGCCCTAGTTGTGTGGAGATGTGAATTCCACATCCTCCTAATCTGCCATCTTGACCTGTGTTCTCTGTTCTTGAGCACACTGGTAGACTACATTTCCCAACTTCCCTTGCAGGTAGATGCACCCATGTGACTGAGTTCTGACCAATGGAAGATGAGCACAAGTAATGCGCATCATTTCCAAGTTCTCTTCTCCTAGTGGCTAGTTGCCATGAAGATTTTCTTTGGGGGTGATGGAACCTACCTGTGAAAGAAGGCAGTCTGTGTCAGTGTAGTTCCCTGAATGTCTGTGTGGAGCAGAACCTTAACCCACCTCCCCATCCCCACCAGACAATCCATTTACCTCCCTATACTGTTATGTAAACAGCATGTAAACTTCTTTTATGTTTAACCATCATACATTTTGGGTCTTTTTTTTGTGTGTGTGTGTGGTGCGGGCCTCTCACTGTTGTGGCCTCTCCCATTGCAGAGCACGGGCTCTGGACGTGCAGGCTCAGCAGCCATGGCTCACGGGCCTAGCCGCTCCATGGCATGTGGGATCTTCCCAGACCGGGGCACGAACCCATGTCCCCTGCATCGGCAGGCGGACTCTCAACGACTGCACCACCAGGGAAGCCCACATTTTGGGTCTATTTTTACATTTGTTAGGTTATCCACATAATACAGAATGCCAATGCCATTATCTTAAAAATTCAAGAGGACTCAGCAGGGCTGTTCCAAATACAGGTTGGGAGTGGTTCAAAGGGATTTGCAGATGGAAACAAAGCCTGTATACATGGCAAGGGATGGGTATCCTCCTGTCTCATTGCCAACAAAATTACTTAATAGTTTTTGAAATGCATCTTGCTCTTTCTCATCTCCCTGTCTTTGCCCATGCTAATCCTCTTGCCTTAAACAGGCACCCTCTGCCCTGCCAAATCTCAATCCTCCTATGAACTTAAGTAATTTTTTGGCATTGGAAGTGGAGGAAATGAAGGCAACACTTTGTAATTTTTGAATTTTTGTATCTATCTTGCTAGTTTTTGAGTTCAGGGATCATGCTTTGTATATCTTTATAAGCGGCTATCTGGAACAACAGGGGTTTCAGTAAGTTTTTGCTGAGTGAATGAGAGTTGGCTGATGTTGAGTCACTGACATCTGCTGGTCTCAACTCTCAAAGCTGCTGGTCTGGGCTTCTCTGGTGGCGCAGTGGTTGAGAGTCCACCTGCCAATGCAGGGGACATGGGTTCGTGCCCCAGTCCGGGAGGATCCCACATGCCGCGGAGCGGCTGGGGCCGTGAGCCATGGCCGCTGAGCCTGCGCGTCCGGAGCCTGTGCTCCACAACGGGAGAGGCCACAACAGTGAGAGGCCTGCGTACCGCCAAAAAAAAAAAAGCTGCTGGTCTGATGTTCAGCCCTGTAGGCCCTCAAGACAGGATGGGCGTAGATTCCTCCATCTATGAAACAGCTGGAAGCAAATGACAAGGAAGAACACTAAATATTTGATGCTTAAAAGTTAAATGTTATTATAAAAGTAATTTAATATAAATGGCTTTCAGCAAATCTGTATCAGTATTTCATGACGGCAGTGGGTGTCTGGGTTCGAATGTTTGTGAGTAATTAATTTTAATGGTTATATACCCTCAATTTCTCTCTATTTTTCTCCTCAGCAGACCCCTCAGGTCCATGAGGAAAGTGAAGAGCTAGACGTCAGATGTCACTGTGGACTGAAAGAGACACAGAGCTCTGAGATGAGGTGTCCAAATGACAAGTTAATAGGCATTTGGGAGTTGCTAAGTGGTACCTAAGCAGTGATGTTGTAAAACTCTATGGTGTTGACTTGGTGACATGATGCCTTTATTCCCCCACTGAATAGTTGCCAGAGTTAGGTATACCCTCCTCTGTGATTCCATAGCACCTTCATGATATTCCCTTATAACAGTAATAATTATGATGATGGCTGTCATTCATTGAGTACCTACTATGTGTTAGAAACCACACTGAGACTGTTATATTCTATTACAACAACCATGGAAAATTGACATTTTATTCTCCATTTATTCAGATGAAGAAACTGAGGCTTAATGAACGAAGCTGCTCAAGTTCATGTGGTCTATTGTTGCTTTTTGTCTCTTTGGATTGTGAGTTCTGTATCAATAAAGATCTCATCATATTCTCCCCTCTAACTCCAGTAGCACAGTGAAGAGGATAGGTACTCAGTGCATGCTCAATGAATATTTGTTGAATGAATAAATGAACTGCAAATATTATCTTGGTACTTTGCGAGGGGTTTGGCGTGCGAAAGTGAGCCCTGTATCTTCTCCTCTAGCCTTCAGGTTTCATAGTAGTAGAAGAGGAGGAGTAGGGACACGGGATGCTGATTAAGTTTCTTGATTTTTGATCTTCAACTCTGACCTTGGCTTCCCCTCCTTCTCACGATGACAAGGGTCATCTTTTGATAGTAGGGACTCCCCAGCTTTGGTTGTGATGGGGAGGAGGGCTGTAGAATTGCATGGTTTTCTAACAAACACTTGCATTGCATGTTGTGGGAAATCACGCTTATCTTTGGTACTGTGCATCTGCAACTTCTTTGCCTTGAATAAGTATGTCATAGATTGATGCATAACATATGCAAAGTTATGCAAATATAGTCAGTCCTCTTAAATGAGTCACTGGGGTCACACAGACAACTTGCCCTTTGCAGTTTTCCACTGAGTGCCCTCAGTCGCCTAATAGGAGAGATCAATAAGGGTCAGTGTGGCTCTTGTCAGGGGAGGGGGGTGTTGGCTGAATACCGGAGCCCAACCCAAATTCCCAAATTATGTAACATATCCCGCTGGGAGGCCATACTGTTCATTCAATGGACATTGACTGCTTACTTTGGTCCCAAATCTATGCTAGGTGCTGAGGGTCTCTGGCTAAGATTTGAAGTGTTCCATTGTAAGATGGCCAAGGCAGGTAGCAGAGAGATGCAATGCTTTTGAGATCTAATAACTCTTAGTGGAAAAAGTATGGGGGAGGGGAGAGCTGGGGTGGGCAAAAGACTCTTTACAGGGAGGGACCTGGGATTCAGAGAAGTTAAATAACTCACCCCAAGTCATGCAGCTTGTAAAGGGCAGGACTGGGGTTGAAACCTTGGCTTTTCTAAGGGACAGTGTTACAACTGCTTAGCGATGAAGAACATGGGCTGTGGAATCATAAGACCTGGGTGTAGACCCTGACCTGTCTCCTATTAGCCTTGGGACCTTGGGTATCTTACATAACTTTTTTTTTTTTTTTTCGCGGTACGCGAGCCTCTCACTGTTGTGGCCTCTCCCGTTGTGGAGCACAGGCTCCGGACGCACAGGCTCAGCGGCCATGGCTCACCGGCCCAGCCGCTCCGCGGCATGTGGGATCTTCCCGGACCGGGGCACGAACCCGCATCCCCTGCATCAGCAGGCAGACTCTCAACCACTGCACGACCAGGGAAGCCCTTACATAACTTTTTAGAGCCAGAGTTTTCTCAGCCTCTCTTGATACTGTTATTTCAGAGGGTGGTTATGAGGGTAAAATGAAGAAACATTGGCAATGTATTGATGACCTTGCCGGGCATCTGGTAAGCACCAATTAAACAAAAGCTCTTAGAGTCTGCTGGAAGGTATGTATTCCTTTGTCAAAGCCCAACATAGTGGGGATTGGGAAGCAGGGGGTCCCACAGGGTCCTAAACAAGGTAAGCTGTGGCAGGTAAGACCGCTGGGTTAGGGCCTGTGGTTCTCAACCCTGGCTGCCATTAGCATCCCTTGGAGAGATTTAAAAGCCTAATGGTCTCTGAACTCTACACACAGAGATTCTTATCTCTGCAACCTTAGTTTTTAAAAAGCTACCAGTGATTACAGCTGTGCCACGAAGTTGAGAATGGCTGGATTGGGCAATCTTAGGAAGCAAACAGTTTTGATGGTGAAACACTGTCCACCCCTACCTCTGTCTCAATGTGACTGAGTTCCTAGATAGTGGGTCACCAGTGAGTGTCCTGCAATGACCACTGTTGGGAAATATTGATCATTTGATAGTTCTGACAGCGGAGTCAGGGTGCTAACTAACCCAGGAGCCATGGACTCTGCCCTGAAGGGACCTGATCCAGTGGCATTGCTGGGGTCAGGCCCCAGGCTATGTGTGGTGGCAAGAGATGACAAATCCAGTAACAGGCTAGGAGAGGCCGGCAAAGCAGTCATGCCTACAGGACCAAAAGTGCATGTGTGTAAACCCCAGGCTTCCTAGGTCTCTCCTCGGCCTGCCCCACCAGGGTAAATTTCTCCAGAGCAACTTTTTGGCAGTCATATGTCACAGCAGGCTTGTATGTCCTAATCAGTATGATTCATTTTGTTACTGTAATGAAGAACTCAGATTTGCAAGTGATTTATTTTAAAACATCATAATAATATATATCAGAATGAAACGAAGTTATCTCTAGTTTTCTTTTTTGCCTTTGTAACCAGCCAAGGACAAAGCATGAGCCGTCATCTAACTGCAACAGCCCCCTTACTGCTCTGTCACATCAAGTCTTGCCCTTCCTTTCATTCTCCACCCAGCAGCCAGAGTAATTTTCTTAACATGTAGATCAGATCGTGTCATTCTCCTGTTTAAATCTGCTGGTACCTTCCATTGTACTAAAAATAAAATGCAAAGCCCTTCCCCGAGCCTCAAGACCCTGCAGGAAATGAATGCACTTCTCTGCCGACTTCTCTTTCTCTCCCCCTGGACCACCAACCCTGAGCTCTAGAGAGTGCTGAACTCTTTCTTACCTCAGGGAGTTTGTGTTTTCTGTTCCCTCTGCCTCGAATTCCTTTATCCCAGCTCTTCATGGAATCTCAAATGTTACTTTATGGGAAAGGCCTTCCCTGACCGCCTGAGCTGAAATTCCTTCCACACTTCCTGCCCTGGGTCATTTTCTATCGCATCACTTCTAGGTCTCCCCCGTAGCAGTGATTACCATTCCTAACAACTAAATCTTACTTTTGATTGGTGTATCAATGTACAGCAGCTATTCTCACTAGTATAATGGAACTGCCATGAGGCCGGGGCCCTGTCTAACTTCTTTACCATTTTATTGCCAGCACCTAGCACAGTACCTGAAATGTAGTAAACATGCAATAAATATTTGTTGAAACAAAGAATGAATAGTTCGATAATTCTGTCACTCTTACACATTCTGAAATACTTTCTAGAGAGGGAAAGAAAGAGGGGGAAATGATAATTGACTTGCTGTAAGTTGCACATAAACTGAGTAAGCCTATGGAAACATTCCTTTATTCAGTCAACAAATGCATACAGAATATTTGCTCTGTCCAGACACTGTTCTAGGCAATGAAAATACAGGCAAAAGTAAGGCGCCAAGTTCCCTGCTCTTAATAAGCTTTTAGCAAATATTAGCAAACAAATAAACAAGATTATTCCAGCAAGTAATAAATTCTATGAAGAACTTATTCGTTAACAGGATGATGTGGTCAAGAATGATTGGGGGCTCTGGTCAGGGAAGGCTTCACCAAGGAAGGGGCATTTACGGAATTCCCCAGGCAATGTTGCCTCCTATATGGATATCAAATATCTTGTGTGTATGAAAAAAAGTAACTTTCAAAGTTATGCTCTAGAAGATAGTACTCAAGTTTTAATTAGAATCCACTTAAGTCAGACACTAGTTTGTTCCGTAATAGTGATTAGCACTGTGTTGGGTAATTAACAGCTCTTAGATTTGGAGGGGAAAATACTTAATTATCTGCCTGACCTTGATTTTGTGAGTGCTGAGTCAAAAGGTATGAAAATGGCCAGTATCTAGCTGGGTAGTGGAGACAGATGTAGTCCAAGCTTAACCTGGCTATGAAAGAATCCACTGGGAAAATGGTGAATGGACTTCCTGAAGGGAGGTGAGATTCCAAGGACTGGGCTTGTTGGACTCTCCTTTTTTCACACTAGAAGTCATGGTCCAGACAGCTTTTCTCATGCTATACCGGGTTTGACCTAGACCAAGAAATCTGCATGAGACTCATTGGCTTTGCTTGGTTCCCTCTTGCCCACCCACTTTTCTAGAGACTGTAGCTAAGTCTAACTGTAGCTAAGCTCTTCTTCCCTTTAGCTTCCCTGGCTAAGGGAGGCTTGATCACAACCCGAAGCTAAGAGGTTCCCTTCTAATAGAAGCGACAATTTTCCACACTGTCATTTCCTCCTACTCAGTCTCTCCTTAGCCAAAGACAGACTCTGGAAAGTTGTGTATGAAAGAAACCGACTTTTTCAGTTACAAGTCAGGCAATTTAATGTGTGTTCTTTAATTTTTTTTCCCTACTCCATGTCTACCTCGCCGTCCCTCTTCCCCTTCCACTTCCATCCAAGTCAGTTTTGGATTAGAGTTTCAGACCAACTTTCAATTCTCTTTCAGCAGATTTTTAATTCTCCTGAAGCCACACTGAGAGGAGGCTGGTTCGGAGGCTCCAGGCAGCTTTAGTCACATCTGCAGAACACGTAGGTACAATCTCTATGGCAACTGACCCATGCTGGGTAGGAGCAAATAAAGCTCAGAACCAAAGGTTAATTGCTGTTTCATTTCTGCTTTTTTTCCCCCCTTGCAATTCCAGCATTGTGGATGGAGGTTCTAATTAGAATCAAATTATCAGCAGATTGAACAACTTCTCTATTATTTCGGTGGCTGAAAAATTACTATGGCTGGCTTGGAAAAGGAAAGTGATAGATGGTTTTTATTGGCCTCGATGGCTCCTTTTCCCACCTCCCAGCGGGACAGTTAGCTTACCTGATCCAGCGAAATGGCCTGGACCTTTGCAACACCAAGAAGTAGCATTTTTCTTCATTCTTATGCTATTTTGACTTTGATAATATTACTGATACTGTCAACCATTTATTGGGAATTTACTTGTGCCAGACACTCTGCTAAGCACATATATACATGATCTCATTTAAACTGTAAAGCAATGCTAGGAAGTCGAGCTTCTGAACCTCACTTTACAAATGAGGAAATAGCCTCAGGGATATTAAGTAACTTGCCCATGGTCACGTAACTAGCAAGTTGCAGAGCTAAGGCTTGAACCCAACTTATCTAATTGTAAAGCTCTTAACCATTAGCCAGATACCACCATACACTCTGTGCGGCTCTGACTTGGTTAGAGAACCAGGGAGATTCCTAGAGAAGGTAACTTGGCTCTCCTGGTTAGCTGTTCCAACTCAAATGTGGCCAGGGATTGGGCTAATCTCATTCTCTTCCCATTAGTGTTCTGAAACAGTAATTACAGAGTAAAGGTATCATGGTGCACATTAAATCTTATGTAGTTCCTCTGTTTCCCTAGAATTAAAAACAAAATCAATATAAGGTCTTTATTCATCCTACCCTAACACAGTACTGTTGTGCCCATTTCTTATTTTTATTTTTTTTTTACATCTTTATTGGAGTATAATTGCTTTACAATGGTGTGTTAGTTTCTGCTGTATAGCAAAGTGAATCAGTTATACGTATACATATGTTCCCATATCTCTTCCCTCTTGTGGCTCCCTCCCTCCCACCCTCCCTATCCCACCCCTCTAGGTGGTCACAAAGCACCGAGCTGATCTCCCGGTGCTATGCGACTGCTTCCCACTAGCTATCTATTTTACGTTTGGTAATGTATATATGTCCATATATACACTACCACTCTCTCACTTTGTCCCAGCTTACCCTTCCCCTTCCCTGTGTCCTCAAGTCCATTCTCTAGTACGTTTGTGTCTTTATTCACGTCTTGCCCCTAAGTTCTTCATGACCTTTTTTTTTTTTTAGATTCCATATATATGTGTTAGCATACGGTATTTGTTTTTCTCTTTCTGACTTACTTCACTCTGTATGAAAGACTCTAGGTCCATCCACCTCACTACAAATAACTCAATTTCATTTCTTTTTATGGCTGAGTAATATTCCATTGTATATATGTGCCACATCTTCTTTATCCATTCATCTGTTGATGGACACTTAGGTTCCTTCCATGTCCTGGCTATTGTAAATAGAGCTGCAATGAGCATTGTGGTACATGACTCTTTTTGAATTATGGCTTTCTCAGGGTATATGCCCAGTAGTGGGATTGCTGGGTCGTATGGTAGTTTTACTTTTAGTTTTTTAAGGAACCTCCATACTGTTCTCCATAGTGGCTTTATCAATTTACACTCCCACCAACAGTGCAAGAGGGTTCCCTTTTCACCACACCCTCTCCAGCATTTATTGTCTGTAGATTTTTTGATGATGGGTATTCTGACTGGTGTGAGATGACATCGCACTGTAGTTTTGATTTGCATTTCTCTAATGATTAATGATGTTGAGCATTCTTTCAGCTGTTTGATGACAATCCGTATATCTTCTTTGGAGAAATGTCTATTTAGGTTTTCTGCCCATTTTTGGATTGGGTTGTTTGTTTTTTTGATATTGAGCTGCATGAGCTGCGTGTAAATTTTGGACATTAATCCTTTGTCAGTTGCTTCATTTGCAAATATTTTCTGCCATTCTGAGTGTTGTCTTTTTGTTTTGTTTATGGTTTCCTTTGCTGTGCAAAAGCTTTTGAGTTTCATTAGGTCCCATTTGTTTATTTTTGTTTTTATTTCCATTCCTCTAGGAGGTGGGTCAAAAAGGATCTTGCTGTGATTTATGTCATAGAGTGTTCTGCCTATGTTTTCCTCTAAGAGTTTGATAGTGTCTAGCCTTACATTTAGGTCTTTAATCCATTTTGACTTTATTTTTGTGTATTAGGAAGTGTTCTAATTTCATTCTTTTACATGTAGCTGTCCAGTTTTGCCAGCACCACTTATTGAAGAGGCTGTCTTTTCTCCATTGTATATTCTTGCCTCCTTTATCAAAGATAAGATGACCGTATGTGCGTGGGTTTATCTCTGGGCTTTCTCTCCTGTTCCATTGATCTATATTTCTGTTTTTGTGCCAGTACCATACTGTCTTGATTACTGCATCTTTGTAGTATAGTCTAAAGTCAGGGAGCCTGATTCCTCCAGCTCCGTTTTTCTTTCTCAAGAGTGCTTTGGCTATTCGGGGTCTTTTGTTCTTCCATACAAATTGTGAAATTTTCTGTTCTAGTTCTGTGAAAAATGCCCATGGTACTTTGATAGGGATTGCACTGAATCTGTAGATTGCTTTGGGTAGTAGAGTCATTTTCACAATATTGATTCTTCCAATCCAAGGACATGGTATATCTCTCCATCTGTTTGTATCATCTTTAGTTTCTTTCATCAGTGTCTTATAATTTTCTGCATACAGGTATTTTGTCTCCTTACGTAGGTTTATTCCTAGGTATTTTATTCTTTTTGTTGCAATGGTAAATGGGATTGTTTTCTGAATTTCAGTTTGAGATTTTTCATCATTAGAGTATAGTAATGCAAGAGATTTCTGTGCATTAATTTTGTTTCCTGCTACTTTACCAGATTCATTGATTAGCTCTAGTAGTTTTCTGGTAGCATCTTTAGGATTCTCTAATGTATAGTATCATGTCATCCGCAAACAGTGACAGCTTTTCTGATTTGGATTCCTTTTATTTCTTTTTCTTCTCTGATTTCTGTGGCTAAAACTTCCAAAACTATGTTGAATAATAGTGTTGAGAGTGGGCAACCTTGTCTTGTTCCTGATCATAGTGGAAATGGTTTCAGTTTTTCACCATTGAGGATGATGTTGGCTGTGGGTTTGTCATATATGGTCTTTATTATGTTGAGGTAAGTTCCCTCTATGCCTACTTTCTTTTTATCATAAATGGGTGTTGAATTTTGTCACAAGCTTTCTCTGCATCTGTTGAGATGATCATGTGGTTTTTCTCCTTCAATTTGTTAACATGGTGTATTATTGATTAATTTGCATGTATTGAAGAATGCTTGCATTCCTGGGATAAACTCTACTTGATCATGGTGTATGATCCTTTTAATGTGCTGCTGGATTCTGTCTGCTAGTATTTTGTTGAGGATTTTTGCATCTATGTTCATCAGTGATATTGGTCTGTAGTTTTCTTTTTTTGTGACATCTTCGTCTGGTTTAGGTATCAGGGTGATGGTGGCCTCATAAAATGAGTTTGGGAGTGTTCCTCCCTCTGCTGTATTTTGGAAGCGTTTGAGTAGGATAGGTGTTAACTCTTCTCTAAATGTTTGAGAGAATTCTCCTGTGAAGGCTTCCGGTCCTGGGCTTTTGTTTGTTGTAAGACTTTTAATCACAGTTTCAATTTCAGTGCTTCTGATTGGTCTGTTCATATTTTCTATTTCTTCCTGGTTCAGTCTCGGAAGGTTGTGCATTTCTAAGAATTTGTCCATTTCTTCCAGGTTGTCCATTTTATTGGCATAGAGTCGCTTGTAGTAATCTCTCATGATCCTTTGTATTTCTGCAGTGTCAGCTGTTACTTCTCCTTTTTCATTTCTAATTCTATTGATTTGAGTCTTCTCCCTTTTTTTCTTGATGAGTCTGGCTAATGGTTTATCAATTTTGTTTATCTTCTCAAAGAAACAGCTTTTAGTTTTATTGATCTTTTCTATAATTTCCTTCATTTCTTTTCCATTTATTTTTGATCTGATCTTTATGATTTCTTCCCTTCTGCTAAGTTGGGGGTTTTTTTGTTCTTCTTTCTCTAATTGCTTTAGGTGTAAGTTTAGGTTGTTTGTTTGAGATGTTTCTTGTTTCTTTAGGTAGGATTGTATTGCTATAACCCGCTCTCTTAGAACTTCTTTTGCTGCATCCCATAGGTTTTGGGTCGTCGTGTTTTCATTGTCATTTGTTTCTAGGTATATTTTGATTTCCTCAGTGATCTCTTGGTTATTAAGTAGTGTATTGTTTAGCCTCCATGTGTTTTTATTTTTTACAGATTTTTCCCTGTAATTGATATCTGGTCTCATAGCGTTGTGGCTGGAAAAGATACTTGGTACGATTTCAATTTTCTTAAATTTACGAAGGCTTGATTTGTGACCCAAGATATGATCCATCCCGGAGAATGTTCCATGAGCACTTGAGAAGAAAGTGTGTTCTGTTCCTTTTGGATGGAATGTCCTATAAATATCAATTAAGTCCATCTTGTTTAATGTATCATTTAAAGCTTGAGTTTCCTTATTTAGTTTCATTTTGGATGATCTGTTCAGTGGTGAAAGTGGGGTGTTAAAGTCCCCTAGTATGACTGTGTTACTGTCAGTTTCCCCTTTTATGGCTGTCAGTATTTGCCTCATGTATTGAGGTACTACTATGTTGGGTCCATAAATATTTACTATTGTTATATCTTCTTGGTTTGATCCCTTGATCATTATGTAGCATGGTTCTTTGTCTCTTGTAATAATCTTTGTTTTAAAGTCTGTTTTGTCTGATATGAGAATTGCTACTCCAGCTTTCTTTTGATTTCCATTTGCGTGGAATATCTTTTTCCATCCCCTCACTTTCAGTCTGTATGTGTCCCTAGGTTTGAAGTGGGTCTCTTGTAGACAGCATATATACGGGTCTTGTTTTTGTATCCATTCAGCCAGTCAATGTCTTTTGGTTGGGGCATTTAATCCATTTACATTGAAGGTAATTATCGATATGTATGTTCCTATTACCATTTTCTTAATTGTTTGGGGTTTGGTATTATAGGTCTTTTCCTTCTCTTGTGTTTGCTGCCTAGAGAAGTTCCTTTAGCATTTGTTGTAGAGTTGGTTTGGTGGTACTGAATTGTCTTTGCTTTTGCTTGTCTGTAAAGTTTCTAATTTCTCTGTCAAATCTGAATGAGATCCTTGCTGGGTAGAGTAATCTTGGTTGTAGGTTTTTCCCTTTCTTCACTTTAAATATGTCCTGCCGCTCCCTTCTGGCTTGCAGAGTTTCTGCTGAAAGATCAGCTGTTAACCTTAATGGGATTCCCTTGTATGTTATGTGTTGTTTTTCCCTTGCTGCTTTTAATATATTTTCTTTGTATTTAATTTTTGATAGTTTGGTTAATATGTGCCTTGGTGTGTTTCTCCTTGGATTTATCCTGTATTAGACTCTCTGTGCTTCCTGGACTTGATTAACTATTTCCTTTCCCATATTAGGGAAGTTTTCAACTGTAATCTCTTCAAATATTTTCTCAGTCCCTTTCTTTTTCTCTTCTTCTTCTGGGACCCCTATAATTCGAATATTGGTGCATTTATTATTGCCCAGAGGTCTCTGCGACTGTCCTGCATTCTTTTCATTCTTTTTTTTTTTTCATTCTGCTCTGCAGTAGTTATTTTCACTATTTTATCTTCCAGGTCACTTATCCCTTCTTATGCCTCAGTTATTCTGCTATTGATTCCTTCTAGAGAATTTTAAATTTCAGTTACTATGTTGTTCATGATTGTTTGTTTGGCTCTTTAGTTTTTCTAGGTCCTTGTTAAAAGTTTCTTGTATTTTCTCCATTGTAATTCCAAGATTTTGGATCATCTTTACTGTCATTATTCTGAATTCTTTTTCAGGTAGACTGCCTACTTCCTCTTCATTTGTTAGGTCTGGTGGGTTTTTACCTTGCTCCTTCATCTGCTGTGTATTCCTCTGTCTTCTCATTTTGCTTAACTTACTATGTTTGGGGTCTCCTTTTCGCAGGCTGCATGTTCGTAGTTCCTGTTGTTTTTGGTGTCTGCCCCCAGTGGCTAAGGTTGGTTCAGTGGGTTCAGTGGGTTGGGTAATCACCTGCCTCCCCTGGTGGGGGGGACTAGTGTCTGTGTTCTGGTGGATGAGGCTGGATATTTTCTTTCTGGTGGGCAGGTCCACGTCTGGTGGTGTGTTTTGGGGTGTCTGTGGACTTTTTATGATTTTAGGCAGCCTCTCTGCTAATGGGTGGGGCTGTGTTCCTGTCTTGCTAGTTGTTTGGCATAGGGTGTCGAGCACTGTAGCTTGCTGGTCGTTGAGTGAAGCTGGGTGCTGGTGTTGAGATGGAGATCTCTGGGAGATTTTTGCCATTTGATATTATGTGGAGCTGCGAGGTCTCTGGTGGAGCAGTGTCCTGAACTTGGCTCTCCCACCTCAGAGGCACAGCCCTGATGCCTGGCTGCAGCACCAAGAACGTGTCATCCACAGAGCTCAGAATAAAAGGGAGAAAGAAAGAAAGAAAGAAAGAGAGAGGGAGAGAGGGAGGGAGGGAGGGAGAGAGAGAGAGAGAGAGAAAGAAAGAAAGAAAGAAAGAAAGAAAGAAAGAAAGAAAGAAAGAAAGAGAAAGAAAAAAAGAAAGAAAGAAAGAGAAGGAAAGAAAAAAATAAAATTAAAAAGTTATTAAAATAAAAAACAAAGAATAATTATTAAAAAATTTTTAAGTAATTAAATAAAAGAAAGAGGAGAACAACCAAACCAAAAAACAAATCCACCAATGATAACAAGTGCTGAAAACTATACTAAAAAAATAAAAGAAACGGACACACAGAACCCTAGGACAAATGGTAAAAGCAAAGCTATAGAGACAAAGTCACACACAGAAGCATACGCATACACACTCACAAAAAGAGAAAAAGGGGAAAAAAAAATATATATCATTGCTCCCAAAGTCCATCTCCTCAATTTGGGATGATTCGTTGTCTATTCAGGTATTCCACAGATACAGGTTACATCAGGTTGACTGTGGAGATTTAATCCGCTGTTCCTGAGGCTGCTGGAAGAGATTTCCCTTTCTCTTCTTTGTTCTTACAGCTTCCGGGGTTCAGCTTTGGATGTGGCCCTGCCTCTGCGTGTAGGTCGCCTGAGGGCGTCTGTGCTTCGCTCAGACAGAACGGGGTTAAAGGAGCCGCTGATTCGGGGGCTCTGACTCACTCAGGCCGTGGCGGAGGGAAGGGCACGGAGGGAGGGGCGAGCTTGCGGCGGCAGAGGCCGGTGTGACGTTGCACCAGCCTGAGGCGCGCTGTGTGTTCTCCCGGGGAAGTTGTCCCTGGATCCCGGGACCCTGGCGGTGGCGGGCTGCACAGGCTCCCGGAAGGGAGGTGTGGAGAGTGACCTGTGCTTGCACACAGGCTTCTTGGTGGCGGCGGCAGCAGCCTTAGCGTCTCATGCCTGTCTCTGGGGTCCATGCTGATCGCCGCGGCTCGCGCCCGTCTCTGGAGCTCCTTTAAGCGGTGCTCTTAATCCCCTCTCCTCGCGCACCAGGAAACAAAGAGGGAAGAAAAAGTCTCTTGCCTCTCCGGCAGCTCCAGACCTTCTCCCGGACTCCCTCCCGGCTAGCCGTGGTGCACCAACCCCCCTGCAGGCTGTGCTCACGCCGCCAACCCCAGTCCTCTCCCAGCGCTCCGACCGAAGCCCGAGCCTCGGCTGCCAGCCCCCACCCGTCCTGGCAGGTGAGCAGAAAAGCCTCTCCGGCTGGTGAGTGCCGGTCGGCACCGATCCTCTGTGCGGGAATCTCTCCGCTTTGACGTCAGCACTCCTGTTGCCGCGCTCTCCTCCGCGGCTTCGAAGCTTCCTCCTTCTGCCACCCGCAGTCTCTGCCCGTGAAGGGGCTCCTAGTGTGTGGAAGCCTTTCCTCCTCCACTGCTCCCTCCCACTGGTGCAGGTCCCGTCCCTATTCTTTTGTCTCTGTTTATTCTGTTTTCTTTTGCCCTACCAGGTACGTGGGGAGTTTCTTGCCTTTTGGGAGGTCTGAGGTCTTCTGCCAGCGTTCAGTAGGTGTTCTGTAGGAGTTGTTCCAAATGTAGATGTATTTCTGATGTATCTGTGGGGAGGAAGGTGATCTCCACGTCTTACTCTTCCACCATCTTGAAGCTCCCCTCCTGTTGTGTTCCTTTCTTTCCCGCTGCTCAAGTCTTCGCTTTTCTGGAACTCTCCTTCCCTTTCCATGTCTGTCATTTTATGCTTCTCAACCTTTAAAGCCCAGTTAAAAAACTACAATATCCTATATCAATAGTATCTTTTTATTTTTGGTAACTATGTTTCATATTTTTTCTTTTATCATGAATTCGTATAACCATTCGTTTTCTGAATTGTGCAGTAATGGTTAACTATTTAGATTCCAACTTAGGTTTCCTGGACTTGAATCACAGCTCTGCTGTTGAATACTTCAGTGTTCCAGAGCTAGTTACTTCTCTGTGCTCAATTTCCTGTCTGTAACTGGAGACCATCGTAGAACCTATACCTTAGAGTGTTCTTGTGAGGATTAAATGAGTTTCTACAAGTAAAATGCCTAGAAGAATGCAGTGTTCATAGTAAGAACGACATAAGTGCTTGCTGTTATGCCCTGTCTTGCTCATTAAGTGTTTTGCTTTATATTATTCAGGACAGAAATTCAACTCCAATACATGTAAGCATAGCAAGGGAATTTATTGGCCCATTAACTGGGAAGTCCATTGATAGACTTAACACCAGGGACTCAGTGATGTCAGTCAGCAATGTTCTTTTCTCTGTGCTGCTTTGATTCCCAGGCAGGTGCTCTATTTGTGGTGCCCCTCCAGCATTAGGCTACATCCTTCCACTCCAGAAATTAGGTAGCACTTCTTTTCTGGTAGCCCCAGTAAAATTCTGGGGCTTGCTTTAATTAGCCTAATTCAGATTACATATCTACCAGTGAGCCAAAGTTTGTAGCCAGGGGGATCCTCATTGGTCAGACCCTGGAGACAGAGCATAGTTAGCCCTAGTCAAACATTGTGGCCAAGGGGTTCCCCAAAGAGAAATCAGGGCGTATGTCTATCTCAATGTCTGTCATCCCATTTTGATGATAAGCTCTATGGGGAGGAAAATGTTGGACTCCTCTTTTATGCTTAACATTGGGCAGAAGCTCAAAAATGACTTCGAAATGGGCTTCTATGTGATGTCAGACCTAAGACTAGAAAGTGATCAGCATGAGAAACCTAGACTCATTCAAAGCTGTCTTCTAAAGTTAGCACTTGGGGAGGGAGGGAGAAGAATGAGGTGGATGGGGATGGGAGAAGCCTTCATCTGCATTTGTAATGTTTTATTTTTCAACAAAAGGTTATGAAGCAAATATAGAAAGTTGTTCATATTGGTTAAAACTGAGAGATGGGAACTTTGGTGTTCTAATAGTCTTTGCCTTTCTCTGCATGTCTGATGTATTTCATTTGAAAACAACAAAGTGACAAAACAAAGCAAAAAGCAGTAGCTACTTAGCCAGGCAATGATTTTTTCCCCTCTGGGTCTCCTGGATACCAAAGGAGAGCTCAGCAGTCACAGAATCCCTGGTGGTTTTCTGACGAATGTCATTCATGAAAATCAACCCTTCCTTCCTGCTCCCTCATCTGATAAAAAACACAAAGTTCAGAGTCATCTCAAAGGGAAGTTCAGCAGTCTCCGGACATGGTTTGGAGAAAGAGCTTTACCTGAAACCCATATGAGAAGTAACACTGTCAAACAACGATCATAGTAATAATAGCCTTAATCCTTAAATAATAGCCTTAAACATAATCCCTTATTGAGGGTTATTTCTCAGGTATTGTGCCAAGCACTTAGTATACATGATCTCATTTAATTCTCCCCACAGCCCTCTGAGGTGGGTAGTACTATTGTTCCTACACTGTAGATGAGGAAGCAGAGGCTCACACTGGTTAAGTCACTTGTCCAAAGTCACATAGCTATAATTTGTGGAACTTGGTCTCTAATCCAGATCTGTCTGATTCCAAGGCCCGTCTCACCCCTTCTGTTTGCCCTCCCCAAGGGGTATCATTAAGAACATGGGCCCTGAAGCTCTGGACTGTGCTGCTTACTAGCCAGGTGACTCGGAGAAATCCCTAAAACTCTTTGAGCCTCAGTTGTACATGAATGAAACGGAGGGAAAGAAGCACTCACTTCAGAGACTTCCCTGACGGTTAAATGAGACTGTGCATGTCAAATGCTCAGCACAGTGGTTAGCAAATAACAAGTGCTCAATAAATGTTAGTATTTTTTTCCATTAGAAAAAGGTGACACCTCGTAAGTCCATTCCACTTTAGTCTCTTTCATCACAACAGTATTTTGCAGCACTTTAAAAAGTTAATTATCAACACACAATTCAATAAACTTAGGTGGGTCTACAAGGCTTTTAATGAAAATGAGTCACCCCTTCCCTTTCCTTCTCCACCTTCAATATCTACTTCTAAGAGTAAATCACTTTTGATTCTATCGGCTTGTTTTTTTGCGGGGGGATTTTACCTCCTTATCTCTCTTAAGTTAAACTTTTTATTTTGATATACCTGTAGATTCACATACAATTTATTTCATATAATAAATAGTATAGAGAGGTCCTTTGTACACCTTATCTGCTCCCCCCCCCCCGCCGCGGTGGTAACAGTAGTACGATATTATGACTAGGATATTGTCATGGATGCAGTTAAGATATAGAACATTCCCACCACCACAAGGATCCCCCATGTTGCCCTTTTATAGCCATACCCCCTTCCCTCCTGTCTCTACCTTCTCCTTAACCTCTGACTTCCACTAACCTGTCGTCCATTTCTATAATCTTGTGATTTCAAGCAGTTTGTATAAAAGGAATTGTATAGTGTGTAACTTTTGAGATTGGCTGTTTTCAATCAGCAGAATTCTCTGAAGCTTGTTGTGTGTTTCAGTAGTTTCCTTTTTATTGCTGGGCAGGGTTCTGTGGTTAAATGTACCACCCATTCTCAGCACTTTTTATATTAATGCTCAGCTATGTATTCACACGTGGCCCCTGCATTTAGTTTTAGGGAAAATACCACTTTTCTTTATTCTCTCCCCTCTCCCTGTCAATGCATGTTAGTCATCTTCAAAGTGATGCCTCCCAGCAGACTTACATGTTTGCCTCCTGCTTTTTCATCCCTTTATTTGTCATTCTGACAACAATTCAAATTACCCTCTAAGAAAACGAGGAAGGATATCTACAAATGTCCTCATATATAATTTCCCCCTGGTAATGTTTTCATTGTCAGGTGCAGAAGTTATTTTGTACATTTGCACAGAACATGTGAAGAATCATAAGTGACCCATGTTAGTGAAAAAACAAAAGGTTTGATGGGGTTAAAGCTCTGACTCAGAGATCATTAGCTACCTCGGTGCAGGCAGAGCCACGTCCTGAGCTATATTGCCCAGAGAATCCTTTAGCTGCTCTCTCAAGGATGACATTATCGGTAACATCAGGAAATGACTTCCCTGCATAATTGCTCCTACCATTCACTTTTAGTTGTAAAACATCTAATAAAGTGTGTGAAGTGTCTGTGCCTGTGTGTGTGCGCGCATGTGTGTTTAGGGTAGAGGTAAGGAGGGAAATGGGTTTGCATGCACAAACAATAGATTTTCTAAATCAGTTTGTCTTTCTCCTTCTCCATTTGGGTTCTTACTGCCTGTTTCTTTGCAAACCTCTCCTACTTAGCTTTACACAGAGTTCTTTTCAAGGCCATGGTAGCAATAAGAATCAAAAAAGCCTTGTTTTCCCTATTGAAGATTGTAAACACTTTCAGGGAAAAGGACTGCTCTTTCCCATTTTTAATTGTTTCCAACATAGTGTCTTCCACATAGTAAGAGCTCAGTAAATACTTTTTGGTTTGATGTATTGTTGAGTCATGAAAGTGTGAATTAAAATCATCCACCTTTTTGAGTTAGGCTATTTCTAGGGCTTTGAGAAGACATTTTTCATATTTGCCACTTTCTATTTTTTTCTCTCTGACATTTTGCCAGATCTTGGTTTGTCCCCATACTTTCCATTCCTATAGAAGAATGGACTGGGAGTCAGAAAGCCTATTTCGAGTGTTGGATCCATCATTTACTAACTGCAAGATTTTAAGCAAGTCAACTAATCTTTGTAAAATGGTATTGTAATGAATACTCAGGTCTGCTGGGGCAACCTAGAGATCATTCTGCCCAGAATTTTCTGATACAGTGTAAAATACTGTCATTGCCTATTTTGAGGGGGTGAAGGGAGTACAGGAGAGAGAGAACTCTTTCTACTTGTATATATAGAGGTGGGTATTCCAAAAATGTGGACACTGACATTATTCTTCAGTGCATGGGTTTTAGGGCCCTTATTAACAGGTCTTTGGTATCTTTCACTTCAATTATCCCAAAAAAGTTTGCCATATATTTTCCCCTTTCATAAGGCAGAATATCTTTATGTAATTTGTTGCAATTAAAAATTCTTTTGGCTTTCCGGCAGAGCTCTGGGGATATTGCTTTTTCTTAGAGATCTCAGTGGAGTGAATTAATCTACATTCAAGCAAGATTAGAGATTCAATTATATGATAACCTTTAAAAGGATAATTATGTTCTTAATGCCTTCAGCTTTTGTTGTCAGAGCCGATTTCTGAACATTCCTTTCCAGTTTGGCCTCTAACTGTATGTCCGAGGTCAGTGGTGATTCCCCTTTTGCGATATGTGGTTTTCATAATTTGTAAGGCATAATTGCTACCCCCAGGAAGGCATTGGGACACCAAGATGGCTGAAACATTGGCCATTAACCTAGATACTTCAAGATGATGGATTGAGTAAAAGCAAGTATAAAGAATGGCAACTAAGTAGAACTATTGTTGCTGAAATGTCAAACCAAGAGGAAGGCCAACTGGTCAACCATCACTTCTTGAAAATCAAATCACAGGGGAAAGAGACTAACATTTCTTCAAAACCTATCATGTGCTACACACTGGGCAAAGTGTTTTAAATATATTATTTCATTTATTTTTCACAACTAGTACCATTTTATAAACAAGGAATTGAGACTCAGAAATACTGATTCTGTAGCATGCACAAGATTGCACTTGTAAGGGGCAGATTTGAACACAAATCTCTGATTCCAAAGCTGATGATCTTTCAGTAGGACCTGCTGCTTTGTGGTGGAAGAAACAGGTTCACTAGGATGTGGGGTTGGATGAAGATGCTGATTCTAGAGGGGCTTCTGGAAAGATAGCAACATGAAACTCACCCTCTTTTCCATTCAGTATCAATCAACTCCAATATATCTTCCACTTTTGAGTCAACTAGTTGGGCCTGAAGGTTGCTAGGTGGAAATGAGCCCATGGATTCTGTGGCAGTCCCAGTAGAGAGAACTTGTACAGGGTTTTCTGCTCTGCGGGTTGGGCCAGTGTCTAGCTACTGGTGACAGAGAGCCCTGAGGGAGGGGTTATAAAATGAGGATGCTATGAAGAGTTTGGCCCAAAGAGATGTGTGGATTTGGGGAAGAAGTTTGATGGCCCTCCATGTGTGTGTGCCAGGTTTCCACAACACCTGAGATGCCAAGGAATAGCCAAAAGTACAGGCTTAGTCCTCCCTGCCTTTGAGGAACAGGGAGGCTCCTACAGAGCAACATTTTGCCTTCCTCCACTGTGGACTGCTACCTTGTAGGACAGTCCAACAACAACACCTGAGTCTAAGTTATCCAGAAAAATCACAATATATCCAAATCAGAGATAGCCAGATCCAGCAGAGCATACTGAATTCAGCCATAAATAGAGCTGCTGAAGGAAACATGACAATATGGACAGAAAAGTAAGTGTATTTAAAAAGATTCAAGTACAGTTTGAAAGGACTTTTTAGAGCTAAAAATATACTTCCTACAGTCATAGCTGAGTTAAGGCAAAATGACCACTTTTAAGATGACATAGCAGGCTTGGAAGAGCAAGTCCATTGACATGAAAAGGTCAAATTCAAATGTAAATTAGGAAAATGCAAATTAAAATAGCAATTGGATATCACTTTACAATGTTTTAAAAAAATTAAAAAGACAGATAACATTTAACGTTGGTTGGGATGTAAGAAATGGGCACTTCCATACATTGTGCTGGAAATGTAAATTGTTCTGGCCATTTTGAGGAGCCATGGCAACATCTATTAAATTAAAAATACAGAAAGCCTTTGAGTCCAATATTCTAAACTTGGAAATCTATCCTGTACAAATAAAATCACCACTACACAAGCATGTATGTATGAAATTATTTAATGCAACAACACTTGAGGTGGTGAAAAATTGGAAACCTAGTGAATTCCCAATAGTCAGGGACTGCCCCATATAAATTATTGTAGGTGCACATTATGGGGCTATTACATAGCTTTTGAGAAGCTTGGGAGAGAGCTGTACTATATCTCTCATTGTGGAAGAATTTACATGAAGTATGAGTAAAACAAGGTATGTGTGTGAAAGTATGTGTATTTGATTATCTCACCATGGAGAAAAATATACTAGGTTATTTACATGCATTATCTGAGTGGTTGTAGGGAAGACGAGGGAGGTAGGAATCAAGAAAAGAAAAAGGAAAAGGAGAAGTAAAATATGGAACTAAAAAAATACCTAGTGCATACATGAATTTATCTTGTTTGTGCATTTTTGAATACACATGTGTACATGTGAAAAGAAATAACAGAAAGGAAAAATATCAGATGCTGAATTTGAACAGTTAATGCCCTCCCTTTTCTCTGCTGCACTATGCTGTCCACTAGTCGCAGACTCCTTGGTTGCCATCTGACAGTTCAATGGAAGAATCCAGAGAAAAGTTCAGATGTCTGGGTCAGAGACAGCACAAAAGTTCAGCTTCAGCCTAGTCTAGGGGCAGGGATCAAAGGTTCTCAATTGTAGACCCCTGAGAGTTTTTAGAATATTACTCACAATTTAGTTCTGCTTTTTGCTTATATTTTTGGACTTGCCTTGTCTTCAAATGAATTTGTTCTTATCAGGTCCTTTTCTCCAGATCCATAGGACAACTAGAAAGGAGTCAGAGACCTGGGTTCGAGTCCTGGCTAAGCCACTTACTTTTTGCTGTGAAACTGATACAGCCAGTGGCTTACAAACTTGAGCATGCATTGGAATTACTTGGAGGTCTTGTTAATACACCGATTTCTGGATCTTACCTCCAGAGTTTCTGATTCTGTGGATCTGCAGTGAGGCCTGATAATTTGCATTCCTAATAATTTTGGTGTGATGCTGCTGCTTCTCATCCAGGAACCATAACTTGGAAAGCATTTAATTAAGCTAGTTAATCTCTTGTAACTTCCTTCCCCCTCTCCACCCCATAGGAAGAGTGAAAATAATAATAGACTTAGGATCTGCTGGGATTTGAACGACCTTATGAATTCAACCTTCTCCCTTTTGTAGATGAAACCGAGGCTCAGACAAGTGAGGAGACGGATGCTTTTTGGCAGAGCCAGGGTGAAAACCCAGGTCTTTTGAGTTCTGGTGCAGTGTCTGTAGCATCCAGCTATTTAATGCTGTCTGGGTCATAGTCTTGATGGGGGAGCAAATGAAATGCTGATGAAAGTGTCCCTACTGAACCCTTACAAAAGCAAAGGGTTATTATTATCATTTATTTATGTCCTAACCGTTGAGTGGCGGTGGGGCAGGGAGGTGTCTCTGAAGGGGTCTAATAAGCAGCATCCTTTTTTTCATGGCTCAGTTCTAAACCAATTGATAAATAACATAAAACACATGGAGGATGAAAATATCATTTCATTATTGACAAAGATCCTTTGAAGGATGAAGCTTTTATTTATTGGTGAAGGATTTCCAAATGTTAAACCCGTGAATTAAAATGGGAAATAAAGGTTTTCTCCCTATTACCTTTTTTTTTTTTTTTGCGGTACGCGGGCCTCTCACCGCTGCGGCCTGTCCCGTTGCGGAGCACAGGCTCCAGACGCGCAGGCCCAGCGGCCATGGCTCACGGACCCAGCCGCTCCGTGGCATGTGGGATCTTCCCGGACCGGGGCACGAACCCGTGTCCTCTGCAAAGGCAGGCGGACTCTCAACCACTGCGCCACCAGGGAAGCCACCTATTACCTTTTTAAAAAAAAAAATAAATTTATTTATTTGTTTTTGGCTGTGTTGGTTCTTCACTGCTGCGCGCAGGCTTTCTCTAGTTGCATTGAGCGGGGACTACTCTTCGTTGTGGTGCACGGGCTTCTCATTGTGGTGGCTTTTCTTGTTGCAGAGCACGGGCTCTAGGCACATGGGCTTCAGTAGCTGTGGCCCGCGGGCTCAGCTGTTGTGGCTCACAGGCTTTAGAGCGCAGGCTCAGTAGCTGTGGCGCACGGGCTTAGTTGCTGCACGGCATGTGGGATTTTCCCGCACCAGGGTTCGAACCCATGTCCCCTGCATTGGCAGGCGGATTCTTAACCACTGGGCCAGCAGAGAAGCCTGTGTCCCTATTACTTTTAATGAAACTCATTTAACCATTTCCATTGGCCAATGAAATAAATCATATTATTATCAACACTTTACAGCTGAGGAAACTGAGTCTCAGAAGGACTAAGTGATTTGGCCAAAGTGGAGTTTGGATTGGAACCAAAAGTTAAGACCTTCAACAACTGTCTATACTTAAATTATACCAGTGTTTCCTTTTGTGAGCATTAGGTTTGCTTGGGAAACAGAACCTCTATGAGTCATAGGCAATCAAGGGTTTATTACTGGGGCTAGGCTTTGCATGCTTGTGGAGCTGGAGAAGAGCATGGGAGGCTGTTGTCACCACCACTGGTGATGAGCCTGAAGCCACTATGGGTTGGGAGGGTGGGCAGTTGGGGAGAGAGAGGACAAACTGGAATCGTGTCTGTCTTTCACCTCCACCCCACTGGTGATGTGGGTGACCGGCAGAAGTGGCTGGCATGTGTTCTGGCCTGAGACTCAAAGAAGCTGAAGAGCAGTCCAGACTACAACACCCAACAAATCGGCAACCACGTGGGTGGGCTACAGTGGTGCCTGGCACCCAATTGCTTCAGAGCCAATTGCTGCTGCTTCACTTAATTTTTTTGGCTGTCATGCCGCTTGCGGGATCTTAGTTCCCCCACCAGCCGTAGAATCCGTGCCCCCTGCAGTGGTAGCACAGAGTCCTAACCACTGGATGGCCAGGGAATCCCTACTTCACTTCTACTCTCCAAATCTCACACAAGCTAACCCAGGGCCAGGCAGGGACAGGAATTCTGAGAAACATAGTTCTAGCTTGGCTGAATTGATTGTACAAAACCACCACACACTTTGAAAATTGTTTTGCATATATTCTTCATTTATCTTCAAAGCAACCTTCTAAGGCAGGACCTCCAGTTTACAGATGGGGAAACTAAGTTTGAAGAAGTTACATAATTTTTTAAAGGTATAAACTGCCTTAAGTACATTCCAGCAAGTGTTTTGAACTCAGATCTGAGTGACTTTAAGCCCATGCTCTTACCTCCTGCATGACACTATCCACTGATTTTCCTGTAAGCGTCCATCTGTGCTACTCTTATGGAAACTGATGTCACTGACATAAAGTAAGAGACTTCACACAGGACTGCTCCAGGCATATTTGGAGCCCCAAATGCTTTTCTCACCTTTCCTCATTCCCTAGACTAGGACTTCCTAGACTGGGAGCTTCTGTTAGAGGATGGGCCTGCTTGGGATGGGCTTGGGACAGCAGGAGGCCCGGGAAGGTCACCTCCAACTCTTAGCAACCTCATCTGTTTACCTCAGTGCGTGTCATGACTTCATGACTTGAAGGCTATGATCTCCCAGGATATGACTTGCTTCACAGGGAAGGAATTTGTTGGCCTCTGTGAAATGAACCTAAGACAGGAATGGGGAGGACTTCTGAGCAGCCTGTTAAATGAGAGATACTGGCTAGAGGGTGTGGAGGAGAAAGCCTTCATGTGACACTATCAGGGTCCCCGGTGGCAGCCAGGTGTCTTGGTTTTGATTTTCGTTTTATAAATATTTTTCCTACCTGTCAGTTCTCCAAATGGAGGCAAACTCATCTCCGTGGCAGCTGAAGCATAAGAGCCCCAGTGAATATGTCAGAGCTGAGGAGAAAGTTTCACTCTAAAACAGGCATAAAAGGAAGAAAAGATAGAGGTTCTCTTTTATCACAGAGTCTGGACAATACTAAGGGGGAAAATCACATAACAGGGTGTTAAATAGAAAATGTCCTGCCCTTTCTGGAACTTCAGTTGAGCACCTGAAGCTGAGGACGTTGGTTGATAAGTGCTCACACCTTCTACTAAGAAAGTTGTCAATCATATCTATGCAAGGCTTGCTAAGAGATGCCCACCAATTTCGGTCACTATTAGCAAGCGCATTTAAGATGAGCCTAGAAAGTCACTGAGACAAAATGAAACCAAAATTCTCTCTTAGGTTGGGTTCTTTCAAAAGCAGACCCTGAACCAAAGATTCATGTACAAGTAATTTATTAAGAAAGTGTTCCCTGGAGAAACCAGTGAGGGAGAGGGAGGATGGACAGAGAGGGGGAAGACCAAGAAGGGTGCTATTTCGGCTGAGTTCCCTGGGTCAGGCTGATCCCCGAGGGAACTCTAGAAAGTAAGTTACACGTCAGTGTTTACTCTGTCTGGAAGCAAAGGAGCTGGGTTTCTGAACTCTCACACAGGGTCTGCTCTTAGCTCTCGGTGCCCAAGGCCATCCTCTGGAGGTCCCAGCTGCCCTATTAGTAGCAAAGCATTGCAGAAATTGGAGGATGAGCTGATAAAAGAGATTCCAAGGGACTTACTGCAGTGACGGCAGCAGTGTCTTCTACAGAAGGAAAATTGGGGCGTAGAAGGAGGTTCTTCTCTCCACCACAGCACTTCAGGCCAAAAGAGGGGCCCTAGGAGAGCCAGTCATGGAGATCGGGGCTGCCTGCATTTGGAGAGCCTGGCTTCTCTCGCATCTCTGATCTAGTCTGGTGGGATGCTTGCTGAGCTGAAGGAGCTCCTGGGCTCACCTGATGCTGCCACTGGGCCAGAGTGGAGTGTGGTGAGAGTTCTGGGGACAACTTGATTTGTGCCTCCTAGACTTTGGCATCAAGGCTGGAGAAGCAACAAAGCAGCTGCAGCTCCCAAGGACATGGGGAGGAGCCAGGGCAGAAGTGGAGCATCCACACATAGTGGCAGCTGAATGGTGTGCTGGTCAAGGGTATGGACTCTGGAACTAAACTGCCCAAGTCTGAAACTTGTCTCTGCCATTTACTAGCTATGTCATCTTGAATAAGTTTCTTGACCTCTTGTGTCTCACTTTCCCCGTTAGTAAAGTGGGGATAATGCTATTACCTTCCTCGTGGGGTTGTTGTGATTATTAAAATCAGATTGGGCATATATATATTCACACACATATATATGTATGTATATACATATATACACATATATATACACAGACACACACATATATCTACCTATATATCTACCTACTATATACATAAGTAAAATCTACTTTGTATATATCTACTATATATAAAATATATATATATAATCACACATATATTATATATTATTATTAATATATTAATGTGTGTATTATATATGTAACATATACTACCTATAATATATTACATATGAGCCATATTATATACATATAATATAATCTACTATACATTATTATATATCTTAGATATTACTAAGTGATGGCTCGAAGTCATTCTATAAAAGCAGATCTAGGATTCAAACCAGGCATCTGACTCCAGAACCTATAGTCTCAACCACTGTGCCATACTGATCTTGAATATACTTTATACTCTACAGGTTAAACTGCTAGGGAGTTTTGAGGTCAGCCAGCTTGGATCTAAATCCCAGCTCTGCTATTACTGTTAACTGTGTGACCTTGGCCAATTGTTGAAACTTCCTAAAACAGTATCTCCTTCATTGAATTGTTAGGATTAGATGAGATAACACGTGTAAAGTACATAGCAGGGTGCTTAGCACAGAGTAAGTGCTCAATAAATTATTATTGTGTTATTTTCCCAGGCCTGTTTCTACCTCTGCTTCCTGCCTGCATATTCATTCCTCACTTTTGGCTTTCTGTTCATGTTGAAGAGCTGTAGACTTGGGTCGGGGAGAAGGGGGAAAAGAGACAGCAAAGCCAGGCTAAGGAGGGCATCTCTCCATGACAGGGTCTAAGATTAAAAACAGAGAGAGAGGGCTTCCCTGGTGGCGCAGTGGTTGAGAGTCCGCCTGCCGATGCAGGGAACGCAGGTTCATGCCCCGGTCCGGGAAGATCCCACATGCCGCGGAGCGGCTGGGCCCATGAGCCATGGCCGCTGAGCCTGCGCGTCCGGAGCCTGTGCTCCGCTACGGGAGAGGTCGCAACGGGAGAAGTCGCAGCAGTGAGAGGCCTGCGTACCGCAAAAACAAACAAACAGAGAGAGAGAAAGGAATTGGCAGTGATGGAAATGTCACTGACTATGCATTAGTGCCTCAGAACTTTAATATTAGTCATTTGACTTTCCTTTTGTGTTTTATTTATTTTTCTACACAGCATGATCAAGCCCCGAGTTAGGGTTTAAAATTGAATGAATCATCCCGTTATCCTTGAGAAATGCATCAGGGACAGGAAGTATTATTCTCATTTCACCAGTGAGAAGCTGATAAACAGAGAGGCTAAGTGATTGGTTCAAGGTCACAAAGCTAGAAATAGTATTTGTGGTCAGTGTTCTGGCCTTCAGATATTACTGCATCCCCAGGTTACAGGACACTAGTTATGTCAGGAGATGAACAACAAAGTGACTTTATGAACATAGAAGAGATGGGGAAAGAAATTATGTTGGTTGATCACCTACCCTGTGCTAGGTACTATGGGAGGCATTTTATATTAGTATTTTGTCAAATTCTCACAACTACCATACGAACCAACATGTGAATCATATTGGTGCTATAGTCCCAATTTATAGATGAGCAAACTGAGACCCATTTGGATTTGAACTAGTGTTTCTGATTCCAGAATTTGTGTTGTTTCTCATTATGTCAAGCTGCTCCTGGATGTTTGGTTCTTATTTCTATTTCATAAGGAACCTGAAGGCCAGTGGGGCTTCCTCCTGGACACCTCTCTCTATCTAAAGCCAATGCTTCCCGCTACTCTCCCAGGTTCTATTCTGTAGCAATAGGATGCCCCCATTCCTATTTGATTGCTGCTGCTTCCTGTCCTCCCCCTGAGAATTGGAACCTTAGTGATGTTTTCTGGGAATGACAAACACTGTGCAACCTCCGACAGTGGTTACACAATCCAATTCTTTTCTATAGATGGTTATTGACTCCTTGCTCAGGCCAATATATTGTTAGATTTATTTCTTTATCTCCAGAACCTGACAATAGCTCTGTTCTAGCATATAGCTCAGTTCAAAGCAACTTAATGATGATGATATAATAATAATAATAATACTGTAAAGCAAACACAGTGGTTCCCACATTTCTCATTGACTCTCCAGAAGAACTCAGGGTATGATTATGTTTATTTTCCCAATTTTACAGATGAAGAAATGTATAGTCAGAGAAATTAAATTAGTTGTCTAGAGCCTCACACCTAGTAAGAGGAAAAGCTGGAATTTTGAACGCAGGCATTTTTTATTCTGAAACGTTTCCCTTTAATAATTTATCTCCTTGCTTCAGTTAGCATTTGCTGGGTAACAAACCATTCCAAAACTTAGAGGCTTAAAAGAATAACTGTTTTATTTAGCTCATGATTTTGTGTGTCAGCTGGAAGGCTTTTCTGGTCTTAGCCATATCAGTGCATACGTGCCCTCCCACGCATCTGTGGTCAGCTGGTGGGTGGCTGGGAACTACGTGATCTAGGATGGTCTCAGTTGCATGTCTGAAGGTTGACTGTCCATTTGTTGAGGCTCCCTGGTTCTCCTCTCCTTGGCTTCTCATCCTTCAGCAGCTGTTCTGGGCTTGTTCACATGGTGGTCTCAGGGTTCTGAGCTCTCTTGCAAGAGAACAAGCCCCCACGCACCATCACTTTTCTGTTTACCCCTTCTTTCCTCCCTGTTAGCCAATGTCTTCTTGGCCAAAGCAAGTCACATGGCCAACCCAGATTCAGGGATAGAGAATTAGACTCCCCCACTTGGCTGTGGGGGAGGTTTTTGTAGCCAGTTTTGCAGTCCACCACACTTATTTTCTGCTAGGTCACTCAGTCTGTGAGGTAGAGAGATAAACAAACAGGTAAGTGACAGGGTATTTTCAGAACTGCTTGTAAATATAAAGACCACTTATTTTATTGGCTTCTAAAATTCCCTGGGCAGCATGGAGCTTGGGAGTCTCCTCAAGTACAAGAGATTTCCTTGAGAAAAGAGCCAATACAGGTCCTGGACTGCCTGAGCACTGAGCAGATTCGGTGGGGAGAAGCTGTCATGGAGGTGGTGACCTAGCCTTGGAGACTCTTCGTTTTTTTCTGAGTAGGACTTTGCATCACTCCTGCATCATTGCCCCATGCCCTTCCCCTGCGGAACCTGGCACAGCTGGCAGTTCGGCTGGGTAGCTGTTTCAGGAAACTCAAAATTAACGTTATGGCCAGGAAGTGCCAAGCATGGCTCAATGTAATTTCTATCTACTTTGGATATTTAGCAGCACCAGATCTAGTTCAGCTGTCTTTGATCATGTTTGGAAAAATGTTTCTTCATGGTTAATGCTCTTCAAGAGGCATTTTATTCCAGCTTGTTATGATATGTCGTAGGTTTTTCTGTAAGTGAACAAGGGTGGGTGGGACACCTATGGGAACTCAGGCTGTGATGGAGCCCTGATCGTCCCCTAGTTGGCTCCAGTTCCACTTGTCACTTCCCTTCCACTGTGAATGGAGGCAGAATACTGTGGTTAAGTGTATGGACTCTGAGAAAGACTGGGTCCAAATCCTGGCTCAACTACTTACTCTGTGATTGGGGAAAATGACTGAAGCTTTTGTGTTTCAGTTTTTTTAATTGGTAAAATGAAGATGATAAAAGTAACAATTCATAGGGTTATTGTGAGGATTAAGTTAGTTAATGGCATAAAGTGCTTAGACCCATGCCAGACACAGAGTAAGGCTAAATAAATGTAGTCGTCATTGTTAATGACAACAAAAACTTATTAGTATTAGCACTGTTACTCGGCAATGGTTCTAAAACCTTAGCAGCGTATCAGCTTTATCTCAGAGAGCTTATTAAAAATACAGTGCCATATGCTTGGAGATTCTATTTGTGGGACACTTAGGAATCCACACGTTTTACTAAGAGTCAGATGATTTTAAAGCTGCCAGTGCCCAGAGCAGCATGTGGGAATAACTGCTTACCGTATAAAGCTTGACACATTTTCTTCAACACTCAACACAAAGATATACTGAGATCACTTTAAGAGACTATTTGGAAAAAACATATATGTAAAAACATCTTTTCCTGTCCCTACAGATCCTGCATGCAAAATATACTCACCCCTTCTCCAAGAGAAAATCCAAGACACAGTCCTTGCCCTCTGTCCTTCCTAAAAGAATGCCGTAATGAGGAAATGATGTTTCTAGTTACTGATAATAATAGTTTACATTATTGAGTACTTACTAAGTGCCAAGAATTACGCTGAGAAATTTACTTGGATTAGTGGTTTTAACTCCTTCAATAATCTGATGAAATAGGCACTATATTATGAGGAAACTGCAGCTTAGTGAGATGAATGTCTTTGCCAAGGTCACCCAGGGAATTGAGAGCTAATCCACACACTTAATTGCTATTCCATGACTCATACCCAGGCTCTCAGCCTCCAAGGCCTGTATCCTCAACTACCAATCTAAATTGCCTTTTAAATAGAGTTTGCTAGTTGTTTCTTATTATGTTTTCTCATTTAATTTCCATATTAACAGAACTCCAAGCTTTAGCTGGGCACTTTGCCACCCAAAACAAAGATAACATTTCCCAGCCTCCTTTGCAGGTAAGTGTGCATGTGGCTAAGTTCTGGCTGATGGGATATGAGTGGAAGTGACATATATAAATTCTGGGTCATGCCTCTAAAGGAAAGAAGTGTGACCTTCTTCTCCTTTAACTCTTCTGCTGGAGTGAGACCATCATGGTGTGCCATCCTGGAATTAAAGATGACAGTAATATTGTAGGGAATGTGGAGCAAAAACACAGAAAGCACTTGGGTCTCTGACACTGACAACTGCAATGGACTGCTTATGTAAATTCAGATTATTAAATGAGAGATAAATAAATTTTGGGTGTCAACAGCAACTGAATCCTAACTAATACAACCCTCTATCAACACATCGTTTTAAAAGGTTGCAGTTATGAGTGATCTGTACCTATTCTGGATCTCAAGCAAAGTTTTATAAAGTTTCTCTCCCCCCACCCCCCACTTGGTGAAGTGATCTGCTGGGTTCTAGGAGATCTCTCCTCCAGGATGCCCATAATGCTAGGTGCATTTGTGTGTGCAATTGTTTCCATAATCTATTTCAAGGTGTCAATAAAGTATCGACATTATAAGAAGTTGCAATTCCACAGTCTGAGTCTACTAACTGGGTTGCTGGACACTCTGGCCCCTAAAATCTCCTCTTTTGTCTGGCCAAAGTTGAAAAGGGAAGTTTCAGAGGTGTCATGCAAACTCTAATCTTGGCACTCAGGTACTGGTTATCGACTTCCCACTTACACTGTCCTGTTTCTGTAGATAACAGATTCTGAGATGTTACAAGAGATACATTTGAAGTTGATAAGAGGTCCTTTCAACACTGTATATAGCCACCTCCTTACAGTTTTAGGTAAAGCCAAGTTTGGGGCTTATTCAGTGCTGGTTTTAGTTCTTGAGATGTAAGATACTGAGAACTCAACTCGTGGTGAGTATTTGAATAAAAGTATTACTTGATTTACATTTAATCAGAGTAAAAAGTAGTAATAATCATGATAATGACTAAATACAATGAGTGCGTAGTATGTATCAGTCACAGTTCCATATGTTTACGTACATTATGTCATTTAATTCTCACTATAGCCCTACAAGAGAGGTAATACTCTTATCCCATTTTCCAGATAAGAAAATTGCTGTCCTACCACTGGGTTTCTATCCAGTTCACTGAAGGCAGAGGAACCTGGTATAAAATCTATGACAATAGCTACTATTTTAAAAGTACTTCACATGCATGTATGTATGCATTGAGTCCTTTATTTTATTTTATTATCATTTTAAATTTAATTTATTTAATTTTTATTTTATTATTTTATTTTATTTTATTTTTACAACAGTCCTATGAAATAAATCTTAGTACTATGGAAATGAAGGATATTAGGGCCTGGAAAAGCCAAATAACTTGGCCATGGTCACATGGCTTAGAAGTGTCATGGCCAGTATTCAAGTTCAAGTCTGACTTCAAGTCCTGGACTCATTAAACTATCCAAGCTACCTTGAACTTATACCATAAAAATGCTTCTGATTACCAGCATGCCGTTCCTAATAACATGTGATATTATGGTGGATTTTGTTTTTAGAGTTTTGTGATCAAGTATTATTTTGTATAAAGTGAAATTCTGTGGAGCTAAAGAGACTTTCTCTATATCCATTACATCTTTTACTTTCTACTGTATAAAATGTCATATTTAGCGAAACATGGGAAAATATTAGAAAAGATCTAATTTGCTTAATAAATCGAGTACTCAGAAAATGCAAAACACATACACAGAATCCAACAAGAAAGAGGGAAGAATCCTCAAAATGGATAAATTAGGAGAGTCATGTGGAATTCTACAAACGTGATAAACACATTAGAAAAATGAAACTTAGACAGATGTGCCGTTAGACTAATTGGACAAAAATCCTTGAAAAGCTCAGTGGTAGGCATAACTGGAAAAGACAGCTGAACGAATGAATAGACAAAAGGGACTATACTCAATGTTTTGTATATAAAATTCATTGTATCCTTTAAACAATTAGGAGCCATATGATCTAAATGTGAAAATGCCCTCAGATAAATTGAGGAAATTTCCTTGAACATTGCAGAAGAAAGAAAAGAAACCTAAAAGAATGATCGCTCTCAAAATGGGCTGAAACTGTCATATCGGTTTTGAAATGCTGTTTTGTTATTTAGAATTTTAGGCGAATGTATCATTATGAGAATTGGCTTCAGGTACATCGTTTTGCTCCCCTTTTGCTTCTCAATCTCTCAAATTTGTCCCCTCCTTTCCACCTTGCCACTATCAGTGTTAAAAATGCTCATTATTCTTAGAGCAGTAGTCTGCATGTAGCTTCCTCTCTTCTTATCTGTCTTCCTCATTGCACAATACTGATTTTTTTTTAAATGGGAGATTGATAGTGAAACAGGAGGGAAGGGGGCACAACACAACCTTTAAAAGAATGACATAGACATAGGACATGACAAAAATTGGTTAGAACCAACTAGATCCAAGATGGCAGAAGATTTGCCTTCCAGTGGACCTTGAGCCTCATTATACGCTCATTGTAACACATTAGCATAAGCTAAGTGACACACCCACCAGTGCCATGACAGTTCCGAGGCTGACCATCAAAGATCAAAAAGTAGGCTGTGGCCCGATTCCTGGAAATCTCCGCCCCTTCTCCAACACAGTTGGAATACTCCTCCTTCTTGTTAGCCTATGAAATTACCCAACCCATAAAAACTAACCACCCCCATATTTTGGGGCCTCTCACCTTCTGAGATGACCCATACTCTGTCTGTGGAGTGTGTTTCTCTCTAAA
Source organism: Delphinapterus leucas (assembly GCF_059928025.1). Taxonomy (NCBI): domain Eukaryota; kingdom Metazoa; phylum Chordata; class Mammalia; order Artiodactyla; family Monodontidae; genus Delphinapterus; species Delphinapterus leucas. Next base: position 16,772,949 of record NC_143135.1, read on the forward strand.
GAAATCCACTTCTTACCTATCACTTTGTCTCTTACTGAATTCTTTCTGCAATGAGACATCAAGAACCTGAGTTTTATTAAGTCCTGAGACCAGGTGTGTGATCTAATAATTAGAAGACGGTGGGTTCAAGTCCCAGTCTGAGTTACACAGTTTCAGTAGGACACTACTTTCCTTAAACTCCTGTAATGGTTTCCCATCACCTTTGTGATAAAATCAAACTCCTTGGCTGTTGCCTATTTTCTATTCTCCTGGCTTGCTTCTTCCTCACATGTGACTTCAGTCCAGCCTTAATGAACTCGTATGAACTTCTATTTCCACTATAAAGACATGCTGCACACTCTGAGGGGGAAGTGAAAATATGCCAGATCCTGGATAAATTACAACAAATACATACTGTAAATGCACTGCTGGGCTCCAAGGGTTAAGAAAAAAAAAGTGGGTTGAAATCTGAACAGTGAAGGATTATCTGACATAGTTATTAATGGCACCTCTGTTTCATTCTCAGATATGTTCTAGTTTGGACAATAAACTATATGATCATTTTATTAACAGGCTATAGTATAACCAGTTGTTTCACAATCAAGGAACAAAGACACCAAATTCCCAGTTTGAGATCAATGGGTTCTCACTCCCCTTCTCTTTACTGTCTCTATCCAGCCAATTCCACACTTATAGGTTTATTACTTCCATAACTCCACTTCTGGTACCATATTCTGTATCTGTTGGGAAACAATATCAAAACCCACACTGTTTTAGATAATGATTTACTGACTCACATAGTAGGAAAATCCAGACACAAGTTTGGCTGATCTAGCAATTTAGTGCTGTTAATGAGGACCCAGTTTCATTCTTTCCTTTTTTTTTCTTTTTCTTCATTCTGCCTTTTACTGTGTCAGCTTCATCCCACACTGGGCCTGCCACTTGATAGTAAAAAGGCTGCAGCAGTTCCAGCCTTTACATCTGCACGCCAGGTCCCACCAGCATTCCAAGCAAGAATCCTGAAATTCACCTTCATAGACTTGTTTGGATCACATGCCCTCCTCCCTCATCCAAGCATTCTGGCCAGGATGATGGAATGTGCTGATTGGCTTGAGTAGGTTAAGCCCTGGAGCTGTGGGATGGAGTCAGCCTTTCCTCAAGTACATGGGCTGCTTGGAGGTGTAATCAGGAAGAGGGAAAGAGGACTGGATACTGGATCAAAAACCAAGTTTTCAGACCATGGTAGAAGCCTTGGTGTTCCTACCAAACCAACCTAGCCATGTTGTCAGAGACTCAAGCTTAACACTCACTGTGGAGGTTACACTACAATACATTTGATTTGCAGCTATTCAGGCCATGAGAGGAGTTTGGGAGCCAAAGTGGTGAGTGGATATAAAGAGCATTCTTTTCCTGAAGCCAAACAGAGCTGAGTCTTGAATCTGGGTATGAACTTCTTAACTGGCTTTGAATCTGAGCCAAGATAATTACTTTTTGATCCTCCTTTTTCCTTATCTGCAATTTGGGGATAATTTTCCTATCTTAAAGATATACAGTTTTGTGAGAACTAATGAGATTATGCATATAATGTGCCCAGCATAGTACATGGCACAGAGTAGATAAGTTCCCTTTTAGTTTAGAGTCACTAAATTGACTCTGAAATCATCAGCATAAATGATTTTTTCTTGGGTCATTTAGTCCACCTGCCAAGCTGTGCCTGCTTTTTTGTACCTCCTTCTATAGTAGGTGGAGGTAAACTGTGAGATAACTTGGTCTCATTCTCGGTATCTCTTCTTTAAATAGTGGGGAAAACCTGGTTTCTTGAAATAACTAATAAATATATTTTAATATTAATAATAAACAGTAAGCATACCCCGGATCTTGCTAACCTAGAGTCATTTTCCTCTCACTCCAGGAAGCTTCAACCATTGTATTTGCCCCAAGTGTTGATCCTTTTCTGATGCCTCAGGAAACTAGCTGTTCCTTCATTTCTCACCAAGACCAAAAGCCATTTTGCTCCAGGGGAGCCCATTAGCTCATTTGAATTAAGTTTCCAGATTCTAAGACAGGAATCTCAAGGTTGGAAGGCCAGGGAACATCAGCAAGGTATCTGACTCATTCTTTTTTTTTCTTTTTTTTAAACATCTTTATTGGAGTATAATTGCTTTACAATGGTGTGTTAGTTTCTGCTTTATAACAAAGTGAATCAGTTATACATATACATATGTTCCCATATGTCTTCCCTCTTGCGTCTCCCTCCCTCCCACCCTCCCTATCCCACCCCTCCAGGCAGTCACAAAGCACCGAGCCGATATCCCTGTGCCATGCGGCTCATTCTTGATTCCTGCTATCATCACCGTATTCTGACAATGTTTATGTTCACTGCTACCCCTTTCCCCCAACCTATTATCAGCTGATTGGCCACCTCAGACTTGCAGGAAATAGCAGCATAAACAATGCTTCAGTGAACCCCTCCAAGCAGTCAAGACCACGAATATTTCATCAGCTTGCATTTGCTGTCTTTGCCCCGGTGGTCCCACACTGGGTTCCAAGTGACTAAGCTCTGGGGAAACCCTTTCCCCAGATAATGAGTGTTTCTTCAGCTCCACTGAATTAGCCTTCCTATTTTATTGTGCCCCTGGGTTACAGGAGCTTAAAAGTTATAAAACAGCAAATTATTGCTGAAGGCCTGCAGCATGTTATCCTGAAGCCCCCGCCACTATATGAATGGGGCTAAAGTCATCAGGGAAGTTTAGTCTGTGGCTTCACATTTGGGGGATATTTAGCGTTTTTAATTTTCCAAAGATAAAAATAGACATACTTCTTTCCGATCATAGAGATTATAAAGATAAATGTTTGCCTATCAAACAATATAGAAAATCATAGTGAAGAAAGCAAATATAATCCTAAATTCCAAGCCCAGAGATAATTATTGGTAGCAGTTTGCTGTATGTGGTCCAGACCTCTTACTCCCTTTTTCTCTTTCATTTTACATAAATGGAATCATATTCTAAATGCCATTTAACAGTTGCTGAGCATATCTTTTACACCCATAAATATAGGTCTGTATCATTATTTTTATGACTGAAGAGCATCATGTTGTATTTGTATACCAGATTTTATTTACCCAGTCCCCTGTTGATGAATACTCAGTTGTTTCCAAATTGTTCCTATTAGCAATAACACCGCAGTAGATGACCTTATACACTTTTGCATACATATCAGCTTACCTCCTCAGGATACATTTCTAAAAAGTGGAATTGCTAAGCACATCTGAAGGCTTTGGTTCATATGGCTAAATTGCTTCTCAAACACAATTTGCATGTTGACTAATCATACCTGAAAGCTGGCCAAAACGTCTGTTACAAGAAACTCACTGAGGAGATGGGCTTCCAGGTCCTAAAAATAAGCAAACCAGCATGGGCTTCCGGCAACGGAACTCCAAAATCAACCTTAGAGAATCTATAGCTGGTAATTATCCAGGATAGTGGAATCTAGGAACAAACAAAACAAAGTGTGAGAAGCCCTGGGGAACTGAGGACTATCTTGAGTGGTGAGCCTAAGTGGTGGGTGGCTGGCTCGAGACGTAGGGAAGCCAGAGGCTGGAGAAAATCTTTGGGGTTCAGCTCCCCACACCCCACCTCCGACCTCCGCCTTAAGACAGATCAATGTCTAATTCTTCCAGTGCTAGGCTACTAGTGCTAGTGTCTGTCCTGCTGGGGTGAAGAATTGGTGGGAATAGGTGTGGACTGACTGACCTTGGGAATTTGCTCCTCCATTCCCCCCACCCTGGGGGCTACTATATAGCAAGGGAGGATATGCTTTCTCCCTGTGTTGCTTCTCCCTGTAGCAGAGGAAAAACTTTCACCTTTCTTGGTTCTTTGGTCTAATAGTCAAATTAGCATAGGATAGATTAACAGGGGAAAAATTAGTTACATACATATGGGGTCCCATAAGCATATGGGATCCCTAGGCAGTCAGACAATTGAGGCTTATATGCCATTCTGAGCTAAGGAAAAGGGGATAGGGGTCTGAGACTGCAAAGGAGAGGAAGACAATTCACAGGAAGTTGGAAAGAGCAAAGGTTTGGTAAACAAATGTTTGCTGTTCCATGCAGAGACAATGGGACACAGAGACTTTGATCCTTAGGCCCTGCAGAGCTCCCCACCTTACAACACCTCGCCCATGTTCATCGTGGTTATTTCTGGAGATGGTTCTCTTCCCAGACAAGGCCCTCTACCTGAATTCCTTTAGGCAATTAAAGGAAAGGTAAATATCTCTTGCGGAGTCTTTTGGGCTTTCATCGACTTCAGCTTAAAGTAATCCACATGTTAAAGTGGCACATTTTGGCGTGAGGGGAGGGGAGAACTTGTTTTAAACTCCTTCATCCCTAACTAAGGATTTAAAGGGGAAAGTCTGGCTAGAGTTCTCTGGTGAGGTGACAGCAATCAAGAGTGGTGCTTCTAGTGCTGGGGTTCTCTACCCTGTGACTCATAATCTCCCCATCCTTAATCTCTGTAGTGACACAGATAGGGCCTGGCTTTTGGACCTTTTTCAATATGCATGGCCAGATGAGCTGGCTGATACCCCTAGGAGAACACAAGATCACCAGCCGAAATAACCAGACACCAAAGTAGAACAACTTCCCCAAATGAGAGATGACACAAAACTGGATAACGTTTACCATCTGAAGCAAAATTATTCGAACAGATGGAAAGAAATTTAACATAAGTATGAAAATATTAGATTTGAAAAAATATAAAAGTTGCAAAAAAGGGAAGCTATCACTAGCTTTTACAGCAGAACCTGAGTAAAGAGATTAAGGAGTAGGGAGAGGAGGAAAACCACGGTAGGGAAACCAGGCACCACACAACCACTAATCCTTTTGTTGCCTCCTTCCAGGAGGTATACACACCAACCAGAGGTATTTTTCTTTTTTTTAACATCTTTATTGGAGTATAATTGCTTTACCATGCTGTGTTAGTTTCTGCTTTATAACAAAGTGAATCAGCTATACATATACATATATCCCCATATCCCTTCCCTCTTGCGTCTCCCTCCCTCCCACCCTCCATAACCCACCCCTCTAGGTGGTCACAAAACACCGAGCTGATCTCCCTGTGCTATGCGGCTTGTTCCACCTAGCTATCTATTTTACATTTGGTAGAGTATATACGTCCATGCCACTCTCTAACTTCGTCCCAGCTTACCCTTCCCCCTCCCCGTGTCCTCAAGTCCATTCTCTAGTAGATCTGTGTCTTTATTCCCATCCTGCCCCTAGGTTCTTCATAACCATTTTTTTCTTTTAGATTCCATATATATGTGTTAGCATACAGTATTTGTTTTTCTCTTTCTGACTTACTTCACTCTGTATGAAAGACTCTAGGTCCATCCACCTCACTACAAATAACTCAATTTCGTTTCTTTTTATGGCTGAGTAATATTCCATTGTATATATGTGCCACATCTTCTTTATCCATTCATATGTTGACGGACACTTAGGTTGCTTCCATCTCCTGGCTATTGTAAATAGAGCTGCAATGAACATTGTGGTACATGACTCTTTTTGAATTATGGTTTCCTCAGGGTATGTGCCCAGTAATGGGATTGCTGGGTCGTATGGTAGTTCTATTTTTAGTTTTTTAAGGAACCTCCATACTGTTCTCTATAGTGGCTGTATCGATTTACATTCCCACCAACAGTGCAAGAGGGTTCCCTTTTCTCCACACCCTCTCCAGCATTTACTGTTTGTAGATTTTTTTGATGATGGCCATTCTGACTGGTGTGAGGTGATACCTCATTGTAGTTTTGATTTGCATTTCTCTAATGATTAGTGATGTTAAGCATCCTTTCATGTGTTTGTTGGCAATCTGTATATCTTCTTTGGAGAAATGTCTATTTAGGTCTTCTGCCCATTTTTGGATTGGGTTGTTTGTTTTTCTGATACTGAGCTGCATGAGCTGCTTGTAAATTTTGGAGATTAATCCTTTGTCAGTTGCTTCATTTGCTAATATTTTCTCCCATGCTGAGGGTTGTCTTTTCGTCTTGTTTATGGTTTCCTTTGCTGTGCAAAAGCTTTTAAGTTTCATTAGGTCCCATTTGTCTATTTTTGTTTTTATTTCCATTTCTCTAGGAGGTGGGTCAAAAAGGATCTTGCTGTGGTTTATATCATAGAGCTTTCTGCCTATGTTTTCCTCTATGAGTTTTATGGTGTCTGGCCTTATATTTAGGTCTTTAATCCATTTTGAGTTTAACTTTGTGTATGGTGTTAGGGAGTGTTCTAATTTCATTCTTTTACATGTGGCTGTCCAGTTTTCTCAGGACCACTTACTGAAGAGGCTGTCTTTTTTCCATAGTATATTCTTGCCTCCTTTTTCAAAAATAAGGTGACCACATGTATGTGGGTTTATCTCTGGGCTTTCTATCCTGTTCCATGGATCTATAGTTCTGTTTTTGTGCCAGTACCATACTGTCTTGATTATTGTAGATTTGTAGTATATTCTGAAGTCCGGGATCCTGATTCCTCCAGCTCCGTTTTCCTTTCCCAAGATTGCTTTGGGGTCTTTTGTGTTTCCATACATATTGTAAAATTTTTTGTTCTAGTTCTGTGAAAAATGCCAGTGGTAGTTTGATAGGGATTGCACTGAATCTGTAGATTGCTTTGGGTAGTATAGTTATTTTCACAGTGTTGATTCTTCCAATCCAAGAACATGGCATATCTCTCCATCTGTTTGTATCATCTTTAATTTCTTTTATCAGTGTCTTATAATTTTCTGCATACGGGTCTTCTGTCTCCTTAGGTAGGTTTATTCCTTGGTACTTTTTTCTCTTTGTTGCAATGGTAAATGGGAGTGTTTCCTTAATTGCTCTTTCAGATTTTCCATCATTACTGTATAGGAATGCAAGAGATTTCTGTGCATTAATTTTGTATCCTGCTACTTTACCAAAATCATTGATTAGCTCTAGCAGTTTTCTGGTAGCATCTTTAGGATTCTCTATGTATAGTATCTTGTCTTCTGCAAACAGTGATAGCTTTACTTCTTCTTTTTGGATTTGTATTTCTTTTATTTCTTTTTCTTCTCTGATTGCTGTGGCTAAAACTTCCAAAACAATGTTGATTAATAGTGGTGAGAGTGGGCAACCTTGTCTTGTTCCTGATCTTAGTGGAAATGCTTTCAGTTTTTCACCATTGAGGACGATGTTGGCTGTGGGTTTCTCATATATGGCCTCTATGCCTACTTTCTGGAGGGTTTTTATCATACATGGGTGTTGAATTTTGTTGAAAGCTTTTTCTGCATCTATTGAGATGACCATATGGTTTTTATTCTTCAGTTTATTAATATGATGTATCACATTGACTGATTTGTGTATATTGAAGAATCCTTGCATTCCTGGGATAAACCCCACTTGATCATGGTGTATGATCCTTTTAATGTGCTGTTAGATTCTGTTTCCTAGTACTTTGTTGAGGATTTTTGCATCGATGTTCACCAGTGATATTGGCCTGTAGTTTTCTTTCTTTGTGACATCTTTCTCTGGTTTGGTATCAGGGTGATGGTGGCTTCATAGGATGAGTTTGGGAGTGTTCCTCCCTCTGCTATATTTTGGAAGAGTTTGAGAAGGATAAGTGTTAGCTCTTGTCTAAATGTTTGATAGAATTTGCCTGTGAAGCCATCTGGTCCTAGGCTTTTGTTTGCTAGAAGATTTTTAATCACAGCCTCAATTTCAGTACTTCTGATTGGTCTGTTTATATTTTCTAGTTCTTCCTGGTTTGGTCTCGGAAGGTTGTGCTTTTCTAAGGGTCTGTCCATTTCTTCCAGGTTGTCCATTTTATTGGTATAGGGTTGCTTGTATTAATCTCTTGCGATCCTTTGTATTTCTGCAGTGTCAGCTGTTACTTCTTTTTAATTTCTAATTCTATTGATTTGATTCTTCTCCCTTTTTTTCTTGATGAGTCAGGCTAATGGTTTATCAATTTTGTTTACCTTTCAAAGAACAAGCTTTTAGTTTTATTGATCTTTGCTATTGTTTCCTTCATTTGTTTTTCATTTATTTCTGATCTGATCTTTATGATTTCTTTCCTTCTGGTACCTTTGGGGTTTTTTTGTTCTTCTTTCTCTAATTGCTTTAGGTGTAAGGTTAGGTTATTTGAGGTGTTTCTTGTTTCTTGACTTAGGATTGTGTTGCTATAAACTTCCCTCTTAGAACTGCTTTTGCTGCATCCCATACGTTTTGAGTTGTCATGTTTTCATTGTCATTGGTTTCTAGGTATTATTTGATTTCCTCTTTGATTTTTTCAGTGATCTCTTGGTTATTAAGTAGTGTATTGTTTAGCATCCATGTGTCTGTATTTTTTACAGATTTTTCCTGTAATTGATATCTAGTGTCATAGCGTTGTTGTCGGAAAAGATACTTGATTCAATTTCAATTTTCTTAAATTTACCAAGGCTTGATTCATGACCCAAGATATGATCTATCCTGGAGAATGTTCCATGAACACTTGAGAAGAAAGTGTATTCTGTTGTTTTTGGATGGAATGTCCTATGAGTATCAATTAAGTCCATCTTTTTAATGTATCATTTAAAGCTTGTGTTTCCTTATATATTTTCATTTTGGATGATCTGTCCATTGGTGAAAGTGGTGTGTTAAAGTCCCCTACTATGATTGTGTTACTGTCAATTTCCCCTTTTATGGCTGTTTATGTATTGAGGTGCTCCTATGTTGCTGCATAAATATTTACAATTGTTATCTCTTCTTCCTGATTGATCCCTTGATACTTATATAGCGTCCTTCTTTGTCTCTTGTAATAGTCTTTGTTTTAAAGTATATTTTGTCTGATATGAGAATTGCTACTCCAGCTTTCTTTTGATTTCCATTTGCCTGGAATATCTGTTTCTATCCCTTCACTTTCAGTCTGTGTCCCTAGGTCTGAAGTGGGTCTCTTGTAGACAGCATATATATGGGTCTAGTTTTTGTATCCATTCAGCCAATCTATGTCTTTTGGTTGGGGCATTTAATCCATTTACATTTAAGGTAGTTATTGATATGTATGTCCCTATGACCATTTTCTTAATTGTTCTGGGTTTGTTATTGTAGGTCTTTTCCTTCTCTTGTGTTTGCTGCCTAGAGAAGTTCCTTTAGCATTTGTTGTAAAGCTGGTTTGGTTGTGCTGAACTCTCTCAGCTTTTGCTTGTCTGTAAAGGTTTTAATTTCCCCATCAAGTCTGAATGAGATCCTTGCTGGGTAGAGTAATCTTGATTGTAGTTTTTCTCCTTCATCACTTTAAATATGTCCTTCCACTCCTTTCTGGCTTGGAGAGTTTCTGCTGAAAGAGCAGCTGTTAACCTTATGGGGATTCCCTTGTATGTTATTTGTTGTTTTTCCCTTGCTGCTTTTAATATTTTTTCTTTGTATTTAATTTTTGATAATTTGATTAATATGTGTCTTGGTGTGTTTCGCCTTTGATTTATCCTGTATGGGACTCTCTGCGCTTCCTGGGCTTGACTGACTGTTTCCTTTCCCATATTAGGGAAGTTTTCAACTATAATCTCTTAAAATATTTTCTCAGTCCCTTTCTTTTTCTCTTCTTCTTCTGGGATCCCTATAATTCGAATGTTGCTGAGTTTAATGTTGTCTCAGAGATCTCTGAGACTGTCCTCAATTATTTTCTTTCTTTTTTCTTTATTCTGCTCTGCAGTAGTTATTTCCACTATTTTATCTTCCAGGTCACTTATCTGTTCTTCTGCCTCAGTTATTCTGCTATTGATTCCTTCTAGAGAATTTTTAATTTCATTTATTGTGTTGTTCATCATTTTTGGTTTGCTCTTTAGTTTCTCTAGTTCTTTGTTAAATGTTTCTTATATTTTCTCCATTCTATTTCCAAGATTTTGGATCATCTTTACTATCATTACTCTGAGTTCTTTTTCAGGTAGACTGCCTATTTCCTCTTCATTTGTTTGTTTTGGTGGGTTTTTACCTTGCTCCTTCATCTGCTGTGTGTTCCTCTGTCTTTTCATTTTGCTTAACTTACTGTGCTCGGGGTCTCCTTTTTGCAGGCTGCAGGTTCGGAGTTCCCATTGTTTTTCGTGTCTGTCTCCCGTGGCTAAGTTTGGTTCAGTGGGTTGTGTAGGCTTCCTTGTGGAGGGAACTAGTGCCTGTGTTCTGGTGGATGAGGCTGGCTCTTGTCTTTCTGGTGGGCAGTTCTGCCTCCAGTCGTTTGTTTTGGGGTGTCTGTGACCTTATTATGATTTTAGGCAGCCTTTCTGCTAGTGAGTGGGGTTGTGTTCCTGTCTTGCTAGTTGTTTGTCATAGTGTGTCCAGCAGTGTAGCTTGCTGGTCGTTGAGTGGAGCTGGGTCTTAGCGTTGAGATGGAGATCTCTGGGAGAGCTTTCACCATTTGATATTACGTGGAGCTGGGAGGTCTCTGGTAGACCAATGTCCTGATCTCAGCTCTCCCACCTCATAGGCACAGGCCTGACACCCCGCCGGAGCACCAAGATCCTGTCATCCACACGGCTCAGAATAAAATGGAGAAAAAAAGAAAGAAAGGAAGAAAAAAATAAAATAAAAAAGTTATTAAAATAAAAAATAATTGTTAAAAATGTTTAAAAATAATTTTATAAAAGAAACAAAAAAAGAAAGAAGAGAGCAACCAAATCAGAAAAAAAATCCACCAATGATAAGAAGTGCTAAAAACTATACTAAAAAAAAACAACAACAAAAACGGGCAGACAGAGCCCTAGGACAAATGGTAAAAGTGGGCTTCCCTGGTGGCACAGTGGTTGAGAATCTGCCTGCCAATGCAGGGGACACGGGTTCGAGCCGTGGTCTGGGAAGATCCCACATGCCGCGGAGCAACTAAGCCCGTGTGCCACAGCTACTGAGCCTGCGCGACTGGAGCCTGTGCTCCGCAACAAGAGAAGGCCGCGACAGTGAGAGGCCCGCACACCGCGATGAAGAGTGGCCCCCGCTCGCTGCAACTAGAGAAAGCCCTCGCACAGAAACGAAGACCCAACACAGCCAAAAATAAATAAATTTATTTTTTAAAAAATGGTAAAAGCAAAGCTATACAGAGAAAATTACACACAGAAGCATACACATACATACTGACAAAAAGTGAAAAAGAAAAAAAAATATATATTGTTGCTCCCAAAGTCCACCTCCTCAATTTGGGATGATTCGTTGTCTATTCAGGTATTCCACAGATGCAGGGTACATCAAGGTGATTGTGGAGATTTAATCCGCTGTTCCTGAGGCTGCTGGAGAGATTTCCCTTTCTCTTCTTTGTTCGCACAGCTCCCGGGGTTCAGCTTTGGATTTGGCCCCGCCTCTGTGTGTAGGTCGCCTGAGTGCGTCTGTGCTTCGCTCAGACAGGACGGGGTTAAAGGAGCCGCTGATTCGGGGGCTCTGACTCACTCAGGCCACGGGGAGGGAGGGGTATGGAGTGCGGGGCGAGCCTGCGGCAGCAGAGGCCAGCTTGACGTTGCACCAGCCTGCTGCGCGCTGTGCGTTCTCCCGGGGAAGTTGTCCCTGGATCACGTGACCCTGGCAGTGGCGGGCTGCACAGGCTCTCGGGAGGGGAGGTGTGGAGAGTGACCTGTGCTCGCACACAGGCTTCTTGGTGGCGGCAGCAGCAGCCTTAGCGTCTCATGCCCGTGTCTGGGGTCTGCGCTGTTAGCCGCGGCTCGTGCCCGTCTCTGGAGCTCCTTTAAGCAGCACTGTTCATCCCCTCTCCTCGAGCACCAGGAAACAAAAAGGTAAGAAAAAGTCTCTTGCCTTTTTGGCAGCTCCAGACTTTTCCCGGACTTCCTCCCGGCTAGCTGTGGCACACTAGCCCCCTTCAGGCTGTGTTCATGCAGCCAACCCCAGTCCTCTCCCTGGGATCCGACTCCGAAGCCCGAGCCTCAGCTCCCAACCCCCGCCCGCCCCGGTGGGTGAGCAGACAAGCCTCTCCGTCTGGTGAGTGCCGGTCGGCACTGATCCTCTGTGCGGGAATCTCTCCTCTTTGTCCTCCGCACCCCTGTTGCTGCGGTCTCCTCCGCGACTCCTTAGCTACCCCCTCCGCCACCCGCAGTCTTCGCCCGCGAAGGGGCTTCCTAGTGTGTAGAAACCTTTCCTCCTTCACGGCTCCCTCCCACTGGTGCAGGTCCCGTCCCTATTCTTTTTTTTTTTTTTTTTTTTTTTTGCGGTACGCGGGCCTCTCACTGTTGTGGCCTGTCCCGTTGCGGAGCACAGGCTCCGGACGCACAGGACCAGCAGCCATGGCTCACAGGCCTAGCCGCTCCATGGCATGTGGGATCTTCCCAGACCAGGGCATGAACCCGTGTCCCCTGCATCGGCAGGCGGACTCTCAACCACTGTGCCACCAGGGAAGCCCGCATTATCCTTTATTTAAACTCATAGAGGTTAAAATATTTGCCCAAGTTCATATAGCTAAGAAGAGGAAGGACTGGAGTTTGAAACAGTTCTAACTAACTTCAAAGCCCATGTCCTTTCCTCTATGCCTTGCTTCATTCAACCCAATAGCAGAGGCAAACTCACATGTGGCTATCGTCAAATGGGTTGAGAGCTCTGGGAAACATAAGTATGAAGTATTTGGGAACCCTAGGGGAACTCAGAGCAGGGTACCACTAACTGACCTCAGGAATGTTTGTTAAGGCTTCCCAGAGGGAAGGCTGATGTGCCTTGAAGGATGATTAGGAAAAAAAAAATTAAAACAGTGTCTATTCAGTGAAAAGTGGTCAAGTGTTCTTGTGGGGCCAGAGGTGCTTTTGTAAAAAGTATACAGAGTAGAGTAGATAGGACAGAAGCCTGGGCCCTGGGAACTAACAATGTGGGTTCAAATTCCAACTCTGTCACATACAAGCTTGTCAAGTGCTTGAAATGCTATAAACTTGTTTCCTCAGATGCAAAAGGAGAGCAACAATAGTTCATACCTCATAGGTATTAGAAGGAATAAATTAAAGAAGATGATGCATATAAAGCATTTAGCACACTGCCTGGTCCCAAGTCTTGACATTCCCCCCTTCCCTCGCCCGGTTTCTTCCCCAGCTGCCAGGAATCAGAGCAGTGGGTCCCAAAGTGTGGTCTGTAAGCCGGCAGCCTCAGCAGAACCTGGGAACCTGTTAGAAATGCAGTCTCCTCTTTCCCCTACATCTACTGAATCAGAATATCTGGGGAGAGGGACAAAAGCGGGCTGAAATTTAATGAGCCCTCAGATAATTCTCAGGTATGCAAAAACCTGAGAAGCATTGCTCGAGTTCTTTCGAGGCTTAGTTAACACATCACTACAGAGAGGAGGGTCACTGGCCGTCTGCAAGGTCCTCTTTTTCATTAGCCCACTGTAAAGACATTCTCCGAACAGAAAGTGTCGTCCAGCGCTATAAACCACAGGACTAGAGCCTGCCCAATGTCCCCAGGGGAAGTAACTAAACTACCCCGCAGGGTAAAAATTCGTCAAACTGAGCCACATGCGCAGCGCAGTGCTCCGCGGGGCGGGCTGGGGGCGGTGTTTCTAGGGCCTTGGCAGGAAACAGGAAGCAGAAGCTAAACGTCATCTGCTCGGAGGCAGCGGCACAGCTGGGGGAGAGCCGCAGCAGGTAAACGACGCTCTTGTGTGGGGAAAGGGGAATTACCCCTGTGGTATCTAATTATTTTCCTCGTAGCCTTTCTGACTGGGTGTGAACTACTTTCCATGAACATAAACACTGCCGCTAGTGAGGCCTCCATAGATGTCAGTATAGTGTCAGAAGTGACAAACGTTCAGTTTGAGTTCCGAGAACTCTCTCGTCTCACCGGAGATGAGAAATTTCAGGAGGTAGTGATGAAAGTGACAAAGTATATACATTCCCTGCCTGGGAAGAATGATGGGTTAGTGCCCATATTCATTTATATCAACAGTGGCTTCTTCCCTTAAGTGGATCTTCACTCTTGGAACCAGAGCTCTGCTGAAGCAGTGGATCCAAGGAAGAAAGAAAGAAACTCAGTTGCTACAAGACTATGTTGAAGCCGTAGAGGAATAAAAGAGCACCTGCTTCAGCAGTCTGAGCCCAGCAAGATGAGTTTTGTGGGAAAGTTGTGGATGGAAAGTTCTGAGTCAAGATGCATTGAATGCGTTTTTTGCTTGGGAACCCTGGCTCTGGGTGTAAGCTGTGGTCTGACCGCTGACCACATGGAGCTAGCTGAAGCCTTTATGGTGACCTGTTACTAGATGTATCATCAGTTTAGGAGTGGGGTGAGTCCAGAAATTTTGTACTTCAGCGTTAACCCCAAAGTTAGCCATAAGGATATGGGGATCTGGCCTGAAGACCATTTCAATCTGCTTTGACTAGACACGGTGGAGGTCTGTTCTGTCTGTACTGTTCAGTGGGGACAAGGAATACCAGGATCAGGGGTGGGAGATTCTGCAGTATTTCAACAGATATACCAACATCCAGTCAGGTGTCTATTCTTTTTTTTGGCTGTGTTGGGTCTTCGTTGCTGCGCGCGGGCCTTCTCCAGTTGCCGCGAGCGGGGGCTGCTTTTTGTTGCGGTGCGCGGGCTTCTCATTGCGGTGGCTTCTCATTGCGGTGGCTTCTCTTGTTGCGGAGCACGGGCTCTAGGCGCGTGGGCTTCAGTAGTTGTGCCTCGCGGGCTCAGTAGTTGTGGCTCGCGGGCTCTAGAGCGCAGGCTCAGTAGTTGTGGCTCACGGGCTTAGTTGCTCTGCGGCATGTGGGATCTTCCCGGACCAGGGCTCGAACCCGTGTCCCCTGCCCTGGCAGGTGGATTCTTAACCACTCCGCCACCAGGGAAGTCCCCAGGTGTCTATTCTTCAATCGATAATGTTCAGAATCAAATCCCAAGAGACAAGATGAAAAGTTTCTCTCTATGATAAACTCTAGGTACACATATCTTCTCTTTTCAGATGACATGGACTTCCTCAACCTTGACAAATATGTATTTAACATAAAGGGTCATCCCCTGGCCATCTGGACTTCAGCTTAAAAGGCTTGGAACAACACCCAATCGTGGGACTTTTCTGGATTGAACATCGTGTATAGTAGACTTTTCTTTTAAGTTATAGATAGGCAAGCCAATTGCTTATGCATAAAATGAGTCATCCGTTGACCTTTAGCCATGAGGATGTGCAGCCCAGTTGGCTACTGTGAGCCAGACAAATTCCAAATTCTGGGCTGAAGAGGTCAAGTCCAATGGGACAGCTGGGGTCCAGGACTCCTTGGAAGGCAAGGTACCTGTGGGTTTTTCAGGGCAGATGCTGGTGGTTTTGAATCTATCCTCATGTATTTCTTTAGGTGGTAATTCAGATTGACTTTAGGGTTTCTTTTAGTCTGTGCTTTCTAGATCAGGACCACTGTAAGAAGGAGGAATAAAATCAGCAAAGTTTTGATTTATAGGAAACAAAACAAAAATCTACCAACAACACAAAATCCTGCCAAACAGCCTGATTTGTGTTGTCAATTAGCTCCTTTTGGGGGAAACTGCACTGCTGTTGGGAGAAGAGAGAGGCTTATAACTGGTGACATAGTTGATGGACGCTGGCAATGGAGGCTAATGGGGAAGGCAGAGACAGACTAAATATGCTCTGTGGAAGGACAGGGCTCCTGTTGAGCTTGGTCAGCTTGTGATTTAAAAAGATATTAAGGAAAAAATAATTGGTTGCAATTCCAGTGACACTTACCTGTGTCATTCTCACTATTAATTGAGTTACCATACTGTGCCCAATAAAGTTTTAACAGAGAGAAGCATGGCGAATTTGTAGACCCAGCAGGTTGCTTATTGGGGCTGCACAGTCTGGCTTCTGCTATGAACATGGAAAGATGGGCTATCAACTTTACATTTACCCTCCAGCTGGGCTCTCTCAGCTGTTTGGAAGAGCCAAATATAGGCAGTAAGTAAAAGGAACAACCTAGGAACCCATGCAGTTAATAGTGAGAGAGAGGTTTAATAATGGTTATTTGGTTAGAGAGGTACTGTCTCAGAACAGTAGAGAAGCATTGTAGGACAGTGAATAAGAGCTCAGATTCTGGAGTCGGTGAGACCTGATTGGATAGCTTGTTATTGTTCTGAAAATATTCCTCCTTCATACAGCACTGTGGAGTTCTATACTTCCCTTCTACACTGATGTTGGGCGTAGTCATGTGACCTGCTTTGGGATGTTAGCAGGGGTGATGGGAGCAGAGGCTTGAAATGTGTGAGGCTTGTGTGGTTGGCCTGCCCCCTTGTGCTTTGGTTATCCGTCACAGGGAGGACGTGCTTCTGGTAGCCACTCTCCTTTCAGCCTGGGATCCAGAGTGACATAATGGAGTCGACCTAACAATCTACAGCTGAGGGTAACTTATCAGCTGAATCATAGTTGACCTGCGCGCGTTCCTGAGCCTGAACATAAATGCTGTTGTAAGTCACTGAGCATGGGAGTGGTTTGTTATGTAGCTGGCCTAGACACTTGGCTACAAATACTCCCTCTGCTGCCTTCTAGTAGTACAGCTCTGGCAACATACCACTCTCTTTAAGCCTTAATTGTGTTATCTACAGTATGGGCAGCGTTATAACTATCACACGGGTAGCATTAAATGAACTAATACATATACGTGTGCTTCATTATATCGCGTACTTAATGAACATTAGGTATAGTTTAGAGCTATAAGTATAATAATCATGGCTACAATTTATTGAGCACTTACTACGCTATGCCTGAATCTAATTCAGATAATTTGCCTCTTTAATTTTTTGATTGATATTCCTTGCAACTCCAAGAGATAATTATCAATGTTATGTTATCGATGTAGCATATTAATATTATTATTAATTCCCATTTTACAAATGAATGCTCAGAGTGGTTAAGTAACTTGCACAAAGTTGCATATATAGGAAATGGCACAGTTGGGTTCTTTTCCTAGTCTGCTTTACCCTGTGGGTTATATTCTTTGCAGTGTGCTAAAATTTTTCATCCAAGTTTATGACTACAACTAATGTCAGTATAGTGCACCATGATTAATGAGGCACTTTGACATTATCACATACAGTCCCTCCAATAGCAAAGGTGGACATACAGTGTTGTGGCCCCCAAGAAATTTTTTCTTCTTTCTTTCTGGCTGCCAGGAAATCACCTTGGAATCAACACATGCAGATCCCCCTCATTCAGTAGTTTGGGTGTGACCACTTTAATATCACGTAGGGAGCATCCTTTTAGAAGGATTAATGTGTTTAAAGCCACAGAGGCTAGTTCTACTTAGAATGGTGGGGTGTGCATTTCTCAAATCCCTGGGTAGCCACTCTTACAAGGGTAGACAAGCAGCCCCATATTCTGAAGGCAGAGGCTGTAATCAGACCTTGTTAGTTTTGAGGGCATCAAAAGAAAAGCAGCCTGTTCCCCTGGTCAGGAAAGAAGGTGGATAGGTGGTTTTGGATCTGAGAGGCAGAGGATAAACAAACAAGAGTGATCCAGTACTCCTGGGGCCGGATAGTTCCCTGGAAAGTGGCTGTACACAGGAACTACAAGTGTTGGTCGTTAGATCTATAACTGGCAGAAGTCCAACTTTGGGGTTTTGTTGGTTGAGCCTGACTTTAAAGGGACTGAGACTCACTTCTTTCGAAGAATGACTGCAGGCTGTGCTGGAATCTGGAGCAGTGAAATAACACAGCAGTAGATCCACACAACTTTGGTAAAGAACCAGCTCCAGCAAAGAAACCAGAGCAGGCCTGTTGACTAATCAGACTCGATTTTCTATTTCCCTGGGTAAGAAAAAACCTTTTTATGGGTCTCTAAAGCCCTTGAATTTCTTGAATAATTCATGGGAATAAGGAGCTTCAAGAGGGAGACACTGGCTTTATTGCTAATAAAGCTAATAGAAGTGATGTGACTGTATTTGTATCTCACGTATGTGTAGCTCTTTGTATCTGTTATGTATAGTCAGGAAAACCAAAGCTTGGAGACATGCCCAGAGATTTACAGTTAAGAAGTGCTGGCACCAGAACTCAGATTCTGGTCTTTTGATTGTACTTCCTGCCCCTCCTGCCTGGTTCCCTCAATCTGCCTAGGTGGAAGAGCTCTGTACTTAGAGTTGTTGCCCTGCCTACGTAAGACTCACATAAGGCAATGTACAAGTTTAACAAGATTGATGCATTGAGGAGACGTGAGAAGTTTATCAAAACAACTTCAAACTGAACATTGGATACCTCTGTTTATAATAGGTTTTGTTTTTCACGTTATAGGGTTTTTTCCACTGGCCGCTTTACCTCACTTGGTCCTCATATTCACACCATTTCCATACCCTCCTCCCCCCCCCGCCCACTTATCTGTCCCTTCTTTTGCCTCTCCATTTCTCTCAAGAAGAAAAAACAAATTCCTCTTATCTCATGGTTTTCTTCTTTGTTCCCTTGACTCTTGCTTATACCCATGTCCCCAAGGCTTCACCTTCTATCCCAAAGACTTATATCATTTTGCCAGCAAAGTCATTTCTCTTTCTAAGAGAGATACTGTCACCAGCTTTTTTTTTTAAACATCTTTATTGGAGTATAATTGCTTTACCATGCTGTGTTAGTTTCTGCTTTATAACAAAGTGAATCAGCTATACGTATACATATATCCCCATATCCCCTCCCTCTTCTTACATCTCCCTCCCACCCTGCCTATCCCAGCCCTCTAGGTGGTCGCAAAGCACCGAGCTGATCTCCCTGTGCTATGCGGGTGCTTCCCACTAGCTATCTGTTTTACATTTGGTAGTGTATATATGTCCATGCCACTCTCTCACTTCATCCCAGCTTACCCTTCCCCCTCCCCGTGTCCTCAAGTCCATTCTCTACGTCTGTGTCTGTATTCCTGTCCTGCCCCTAGGTTCTTTAGAACCTTTTTTTTTTTTTTTAAGATTCCATACATATGTGTTAGCATACGATATTTGTTTTTCTCTTTCTGACTTACTTCACTCTGTATGACAGACTCTAGGTCCATCCACCTCACCACAGATAGCTCAATTTCGTTTCTTTTTATGCCTGAGTAATATTCCATTGTATATATGTGCCACATCTTCTTTATCCATTCATCTGTCAATGGACACTTAGGTTGCTTCCATGTCCTGGCTATTGTAAATAGAGCTGCAGTGAACATTGTGGTGCATGACTCTTTTTGAATTATGGTTTTCTCAGGGTATATGCCCAGTAGTGGGTTTGCTGGGTCGTATGGTAGTTCTATTTTTAGTTTTTTAAGGAACCTCCATACTGTTCTCCATAGTGGCTGTATGTTACCAGCTTTTAAGACAGTTTATTCATGCATCAAGTGGTGCATGCATTTCCCTTATTGAGGAATTACTATGTGTCAAGGGCTGTTCTAGGTGTTAGGAACACACCAGCGAATGAAACAAAGTTTATGCTTTTATGGAGAGAAATAAACGAGAGCACTTTGGTATGCAATATGGTGAAAATATAAGGAAAAAATACAGCAAAGGGAAAAATAAAGCATGGTAATGGAGTAAGGAGTCTTGGGGGAGAGTAGTTATTTCATATAAAATGTTTATATATATATATACATATACACATATATGTATGTATATATATAAACTGACATATCAGAAGGAAGTGAGGAAATGAGCCATACTGATACTTTAGAGAACAGCATTCCTGGAAGAGGAAACATCAAGTGCAAAGGCCTTGAAGTAGAAGTCTGCTTAGCTGTTTCAAGGAAGAGCAGAGACCAATATGGCTGTATTAAAGCGAATGAATAGGAGTGGGGTGGAGTGTGACTGCTGTAATTCATATTATTAAGAACCTTAAAGGCCATTGGAGGAATTACAGTCTTATTTGTATCTCTAGTATGTGTACTATTTGTATCTTTTATGTACAGCTGGGGACACCAAAGCTGTGAATGAAATAGGAAGCCGTTGGAAGGTTTGGAACAGAGGATTGAGCTGAACTGACTTATATTTCTAAAGGATCTCTCTGGTTGCTGTCTTGAGAATAGATGCTAAGAAGCCAAGGGCAGAATGGGGGAGGTAAGGTGGGACACAGAATAATCCATGCGAGAATTGAAGGTGCCTTGGTCCAGGGATGTTTGGTGGTGAGAGGGGTAAGAAGTAGTTGGAGTCTCTATATAGTTCGAATGTAATGCTGGAAGAATTTGATGATTGGTTACCTGTGGTAACCTAAGGCAGAAGTGATAAGGATGTCTGAAGCTTTTTGGATGAGCACTTTGAAGGATGGGGATACCATTCGTCAAATAGGGAAGACCATGGAAGGAACATGCTTGGTGGAAGGTGATCAGCAGCTTAGTTTTGGGCTTATGTAGCCTGGAGACATAAGCATGTAGATGTCAGTCAGGGAGTGGAACATTCTAGGCTCAAGTTCATTGGGGAGATCTGAGCTAGAGATATAAATGTTGGAAGCATCTGAAACTGTTGGCTTTGAAAACCATGAAATTAGGTGACATCACCCAAGGAATGGTGATCATATTCAGAGGAGAATGGAATGGAAAGGAGATGAGAAGGCAGCAAAGGAATGGCCTCTTTTCTCCCCTAATTACCTACTTTAAAAATAGTCATTCATAAATATGAAAATGAACATATTATTCAGTCTATAAATGATTCTTGGTGCATATATTGTTAGTAGAACTTTTATAATAACTGGAGGCATGTAGTAGACACTTAATAACTATTAGTTGAATGAAGAGCGAATAAAAGAATGACTGAATTATTTCATCATCTTTCCCACATTGTCTGAGGCCCACAGAAGTCTTTTTAGCATATGATTTTGGGGTGCTTATTGCCGCTTTCTGTGTGCACTGGAGTGTACCCCAGACTACTAGAGGAGAATATTGTCCCTGAATGGTGCACTTCCTTATACCTGGCCTCTGTGGACATGGGGTGATCTGTTCAGGCAGAGCTCTTTGTGCGTCAAGAGCCTATTTAGAACTAGTAATATCACCACTTTGGGCAAATGCCAAGACAAATCACTCAGACCATAAGTAGAGAGGGAATTTTTTTGCAGGGGATGTTCAGGGAGTTGAGCTCTTTTGCTGAGAGCCCTGCAGCCTGCCCAAGACAGGGCAGATAGGCAGCTGCCTCACCTCATAGATTTCAGTTTAGAAGCAAAAGGAAAATACAGTAGGATTCTTTTTATATAGAGTTTTAAATATCACTGAACAGTCTCCCTCCTGCTCTCTGGCCCTGTTCTGACTTTGTTTGGAAAATAAGATTTTCATTTCTCTGTGGGTACTGGAAGCACAAAAGCCAGGGAGCTTCTGCCTCCAGTCCCTGGTCAATCAGTAGAGGGGAGCCCTTCTCTTTTTCAGCCCACATTTCTAACCAGCATGTCTGTTCCCTCTAAAGGGAGGGCCTGGTAGCATCTATGAGCCCCTATGGAGATACTAGAAGACTGTTTATTTCATATTTCACAAAGCCTACATGACTCCTTCCTGATATTTCTACCTGGGGGTGAATCTAATTGTCCTCCTATGATACAGAGTCAAGTCCATTTATTTGTAACGCCTCTTCAGAGAAACCTTTGAGTTACAAAGAAAAAAAAAAATCCTCTTGGACTAGCTCAAGTGAAAGGGTAGTTTGAGGTAAAGATCCTGTGATAGCTCATGGAAATCCGGGGAAGGCTGAGCAAACATAGCTCAACAATAGCAGAAACTGAAGGAGCTCCAGGGGACAGCTACTCTCTGTGTCCATCATTCCCTCAGCTTCCTGCTTGCCTCTTTCTCTCCTGAAGTCTTCTCATTTTTCACTTCTTTCCCAATCACATTTCCCTGAGTACCATTCTCTCAATAGTTGGTATGTATGTGTCCCCATAATGACCATCCCAAAGCAAATGTTACATGACCTTTAAGTACAAATGCTCCTGCTCCATGAATGTTTCCAGTTAGTGAAATCCTCCCTGGGTGACTATAGCCAGTGTCAAGGTTATAAAAAAAATTGTTGGCATTGGAAGTCACAGAAATGTAGCACAAATCTGGAATTAGTGGTAAAATCATTTGTAATTTGTGTCAGAGACTGACTAGTTGTTCATGAAACCATTTTCCGTTTCCCCCAGAGCATAGCTAGACTACATCCCCAGCCTTCCATGCAGGTAAGTGGGGCCGTAGGACTGAGTTCTGGCCAATGGACTGTGGGCAGATTCTAGGCAAATCTAGGCTTGGCCCACCTCCTGTGAGTGATTCTCCATTCCTTGTCCCCAGTTTACAGCTGAACTGAGAGGATTCCAAGGACTTAGAGCACTGTGGAGCCCAAGATGGAAGGAGCTTGAGTCACTGAATGACCCATTTCCCTGTGGTTAACTCATACTGGACTGTGGTATGAGAACTTGCCTGTTTCTATGTTAAGTTACTTACATTTTGGAGTCGTTACAGCATTAAACCTCCTCTGACTGATACTTAAGTGTTACAGGGGTGGTTATCAAAACCAAAATATTTCCCTCCTGACTGGTCTCCATAATAGACACACATGGGAATGTCATCTGTGCAAAAATAGGCCCAGGCAGACAAGATTATATTTAATGGGCCTTTTATTTCCTACAACAATCCCCTTTCATCCCTGATGGGGAAGGTTTCTGAGAGCAGTTGATGGGGAAGTTTGCTAAAAGCAGTTTCCGTGGGCCCGAGGGAATGTTTTATGATTATAGCAAAGGGTTAGTGGGTACCTGTGCAAGTATGTGTGGGAGTGTGTGTGTGTGTGTGTGTGTATGTGTGGTAAGAACTGAAATAATCCTCTCCAACCATTATAAAACCTTCAACTCACCAACCTTTTCCTCCTTTCTTCCCCCTCCTCCTTCCTTTTCCTCCCTCCCTCCCTCCTTCCTAGATGCTTAATCTATGCTAGGCAATAGAATCTACTGGCTTAGAGTCTAGATGTTTCAAGCAACAGGAGCCCTTCCTGTTTTTACCAGTAATTATAGTTCATTGGAGTCATGAGATAAATAAGGTACTTTGTTGGCAGATAGAATTTTAGGAGATCTTATTGGTACCATTTCCTAATCCAAGCTTGACTCAGAGAATAAGGCTTTCACAAGATTACATAAGCTTTAAAATTACAATAACCTCTCACACTCTCATCACAACACCATACCCATTCACATCCATATGTCAAGATGCGGGTGTCGGGAACATTATTTCTATCTCGTGAGAATAGCATCATCTCCGTTTTTGATACCTGGATAGGCTAGGATCAAACTCCCACAGCATTTTCACTCCCTCCATCCCCCTCACTATGTCATAGTGAGTCTCAATTATTTATATTATGGAGAGATAAATTAATTTTTGTAAGGAATACTGAGTACTGTATACTTACACTGTATAGATATTTAAAAAGTGAAGATTTGGAGCAGAGTAGTGACATGGTCTGATGTCTTCATTTTACAAATGAGGGGGGACACTCTCAGATAAAATGAAGAGAGGTCACACAGTGAGCAAGTTGCTTTTCTGGGTCTAGAACTCTGATCCTTGAGACAAAATAGTAGTGGATGTACATTGTCCCTTTATGTCCTTTTCCTTATTTGTAAAACAAAGACATCAGACCATGTCATTTCATTTCCCTGCTCAAAATCTTTTTCTTTTCCAATAGGTGTAAAGTACTGATACATACACAGACCCTGACTGCCTGCATGGAGCAGGGATCCCCTCTGCCAATTAGGAACATCCGTTCCGAACTCCTGCTTGATCAAGAAAGAAAATTCTCTTCTGTTACGTTTCTGAGATTTCAGTGTCGTTATGATACTCTGTTACAAGGGTGTCACCTTTAATAATAAAGGTGGGCAGTCTCGACCTCTTCTGACTGACCATAGTGATTGATTCAAGGAGTGGTCACACGTTTTAAGCGTGACCAATCAGAGCATTCCAGGAAACTTGCTATGTGACACAACAGATATAGTATTTTAATTTGGGGGGGGAATCATAAGTTATAAAGGTAATATAAGCTGGAATTGCTGTGGCTATTCTTATTCCTTGTGAAAATAATGAAGCCAACCCAGAGAAAAGCAGAGACGAGTGATGGTAACAATGGGCTGTGACACCATTTGAACACCTGGAATTATTTATGTCTAAATTCCTAGGCGTTGCAGCTATGTGAGTTAATTAATTTCTTTCTGTTTAAGTTAGTTTGAGTTGAGTTTCTGTGGCTTATAGCTGCAAGAGCCCTGGCTAATATAACCAGAAGCTAAAGTGGGAGTTGTATGTAATTGCAATGCTTTATGAAGTCTTAGAGTTCTTTGACTTTTTACCCTTACATAATTTTTATTTAATTAGCTACAATGTGAAAGAGTGAGTGACTGCTCCTGGGGGAACCTGATTTGGTAACCTCTGGGTAGATTTCATGAATCCCTTTCAATTTCTAAATCCTTGAAGGGCCTGCCTCAATAGTAACTGGATTTTGTGTCTTGATAGTTTGAGAGAACAAAACACTTCTGTATTTCCTTAAAATGATCTGAGTCATGTTACCACCCTTGCAATTTTCCTCTGAGCTTGCCTTCTCGTCTTGTCAAGCCCTTGAAGCAGCAATAAGTTAAAGTAAGCATCAATAAACATATTTCCCTTCAACTCTAGTTGCCGGAAGTCATTTCTCTTTGGTCTGTTGACAAGTAGCAGGCATGATTCCAGCATGGAATACACTGTAGAATTATTGATTTTTCTGTGTTAATAGTAATAGAAACTTATTAAACTATCACCCTCTACTGGGACCTCTGCCTTACTCACAAAGATTACTTTCCCTTAAGAAGCACTCCTAGGCTTCTTGTGAATATCCATGCTAATTAAAGTCTAAATCCCTTAGCTTGTTTGAAGTTTAAAATTCTCTACAAGCTGACCTGCACCTTACCTTCCAACCTTATTCCTGTCTCTGTCCTTTAGTCAGATTGCATTGCTTGTGTTTCCAGAACATACTTCTTACATTCCCATTACTTTGCTTTTATTCGTGATGTTTCTTTTGCCTGCAGTGCCCCTTCCCTGGTCTCCCTCCTTTTATCCATAATTACTCATCTTTCCGGGTCAAGCTGGAATGCCGCATTTTCCATGAGGCCTTTCTTGATAGCCTCAACGGGAATGAACCCCTCCCTGCTTGGAACTTGGCAGCACTTTGTGTGTGCTCCCCTTTTTTCAGTCACCACAGTCATCACAGCGCTCGCACAACCCTAACCTCCGCTACCCCACGGTCAACCATCCCAATCTAATTCTCCCCAGTACAATGACAGCTATCACCACTCTCCTCCCAGTAGCAACGCTGTGCAGTTCCAGAGGCAGAATTCAGCTTTAAGCTGTCTGAATCCCAAACTGGAGGTTTTAACCGCTGGGCTTTACTACTTTTTCCCATAGTACATAAATTGGTATTGATGAATATGTCTTATTTTCAAGATTGCATTATAACCTTCCAAAAAGCAGGGTCTTCATTTAACCTCGTGAATGCTTAGTGGAGGACCAGGCAAATGGTAGATGCTTAATAAATATTTGGATGGATGAATGGTGAAATGGAGATGTCCATTTCAGCAATGGTATTTTTTGCAGGAACTGAAAATTTTTTTTTCATTGGCTTTAGAATCCTGGGAGCAGTAGAAGAGTCTCTTTTCTGATTATATGTGATGTGGATATAATAATTAAATAATCTTCAACTGCGGGTTGGAGAAGAAAACTCAGAAGTACAGTGGGTATAAGAGGAAAAATAGTGGGAGAATAGTATTTGAAACCTAATCCATAGCCGGATATGTAGTTAACTAAATTATTATGTATTTATTTGAATTAATATATTAGAAGAGCGCATGGTGATATTAAATGATGTCATATATATTATATATATCTTGGTATCCTGGTTCAGGATAAATATCCCTTTCACTTTTTAACCAAAGCTGCTGACTCCAAAGATCATTAATTCTCAAACTAATTTTCTGACATGACATCTATGCTGGATGATCCTCATGTGAACAATTTCTAGTGGGCAGACCATAATTCCACCCTTCTCCCACACAGCAAAATATGTCAGAAAGCTAACAATAAGATTTATACTGGGCTTCCCTGGTGGCGCAGTGGTTGAGAGTCCGCCTGCCGATGCAGGGGACACGGGTTCGTGCCCCGGTCCGGGAAGATCCCACGTGCCGTGGAGCGGCTGGGCCCGTGAGCCATGGCCGCTGAGCCTGCGCGTCCGGAGCCTGTGCTCCGCAACGGGAGAGGCCGCAGCAGTGAGAGGCCCGCGTACCACAAAAAAAAAAAAAAAAAAAAAAGATTTATACTATTTTAATTGTTATAATGATGTTCACATTCATGAAAAAAGCAATTGATGACTTTGGTATTTTAACTATTATTGATAACAAATGGATTGTGACTGTATCTTCATAAGAATGGGGACATACTGCATTTCAGAACTTCTGCTATCAGCATTTTAAAGCCCAAGCATGGCACTTCCCTGGCGGTCCAGTGGTTGAGACTTTGCCTTCCAATGCAGGGGGTGCGGATTCGGTCCCTGGTCAGGGAGCTAAGATCCCACATGCCTTGCGACCAAAAAACCAAAACATGAAACAGAAGCAATATTGTAAAAAATTCAATAAAGACTTTAAAAATGGTCCACATCCAAAAAAAAAAAAAAAAAAAAAAAAAAGCCCAAGCAAGCAGTATCTACTTTTTTCCAGGAAGATTCCTGGCAGAGGTCATGGTTGTGCTGGGGAGTTTGGTGCATTTCCATTGACTGAGACTAAGTCTTAGAGCAAGATTTTGAAAAGTCTTTTCCTTCAGAGGTAGGAAACCGATGAATGGAGGGCATTGTACAAGCTAAAGAACTAACGACAAATGAAATGTCGCATTGGATCAGATTAGTACATCATCTAGCCCAGAATTTTGCCCTAATGTGGATATCAAGTCACAGCTAGTAATTTTAGAATAGTTGCTCCTCATTATGGGTAACATGAAAATGATTATAAACATTTTAGGGGCAAGGGCTGGGCTTTATTATAATTTTGGAGTTTCACGTTACTACCTATTACAGCTATGTACAATGGGAGCTAACGCTTATTAAAATCCTACAATGAGATAAGCCTGTATTGGGCTATGGTTTCATGTAATTC
Organism: Delphinapterus leucas; assembly: GCF_059928025.1. NCBI lineage: Eukaryota > Metazoa > Chordata > Mammalia > Artiodactyla > Monodontidae > Delphinapterus > Delphinapterus leucas. The sequence goes on from NC_143135.1 coordinate 16,799,949, forward strand.
TCCCAACAGCCCGAAGAGGCACAAGGCTCTTTATCCACACTTTGAAGATGAAGAAGTTGAGGGTCCATAACAATTCCCCAAATTCCCACATCTAGGAAGTACATTGGATGAGAATGAGAGCTGTGTGGGAAGGATAGAGAGGAAGGAATCCAGCCTCTCTGGAAGTGCTAGGATATCCCAGGCATCGGTTTGAAGGTGTTTCTGGCGTGAAGAATAGGTTTTAAAGTCAGACAGACCTGGATTAGAATCACTCACTACCTATGTGTCCTTTATGAGAACATAAGTCAAATACTTATTACAGTGCTTGACACACACTAAACAATTAATAAATGCTAGCAATAGTAATTGTAATTATTATTGCTAACAAGACGAGATATTGGGTCGGTTTGGTTCTAAGGTCTGCACACTTTTGTATTATACTGTGTATCATACTATGACTCCCACATATTTGTTTAAATGATATTTAAATATTTGTTAAATTAGGATTCCCCCTAATTTCTTTTTAACAGTTTCTTTTAATCACTTATCATGGCTGTATTCTCTGCGTATTTATCTACAGCTATAACCCTGGTGGTAGTAGAGCCTCAGCTGAGCCCTAGGCTCAGAGTTTGATTCCCCTCATTGCAGATGGTCTCTATTTAGTTTTGTGATGGGTGAATTTTATTGATTCCTGTAAAGGCTCTGTTTTAGAAACTGGATCCCTGGCTGTCAGTCAGGAGCTTGAAAGTGGTCTCCTTGCTCACCTTTCTGCCTCTGTAAATGCAGTGACTTGCCAGTCACCATTAAGACATAATGAGTTTGGAGAATCTATTAACATAGTTTGCTGATTCACACTTGTCAGTTTGCTTTTTTGTTCCCTGTCAGGAAGTTTAAAAATTTGTGGTCATTTATCTGGTGTGGTAGTAAAACTTTGGTCCTCTCCCATATAGTCTCATGGGCTTTTATAAGTCAAACACCAATTAGATTTATAGGCTATAAAGACCCCTACTTTGATTCTTCCGTAAAGTAAAGCTAAGTTGATATTGGCTAGTCTAGACCTAGATTTGGTAGTTAGGAGAATCATATTCTTGGGTTATATTCTATATTTGAGCCTATCCAAAACATTTCTTGAACTTAAAGGGGATGGATGACTTTAAAGATCCTGTGTTTAATTCTCGATTATTGTTGATTGGAATACTTGCTTGGAAGAGAGAGTAAGCAAGAGACAATATGGTGTAATGACAAAGAGGAAGGATTTTGGAGTAAGACTGACCTAAGGTCTGATCCAGGGTCTGCCACTTAGGAGCTGCGCCACCTTAGGAAAGTACCTTAACCCATGGAAACTTGAGTTTTCTCATCTGTAAATGGAAATAAAAATAGTACTTATCTCATATGGTTAGCATGAAGATTCAATGAGAAATTCCTTGTAACTGGCTTATATTATGCCTGGCAGAAGATAGGTTCTCAATAATTAGAAGCTACTGTTATTACTGTGGATCAAGAGAGACCATTGTGTACCAATTACAATTCAGTACCAGTAACCCCTTTAAAATGAACAGTCATATCTACAAGGGTAGAAGCTAGGCCTTCAAGCAAGTGTTGGGTTAGTTTTGTTATAACCTAGCTTCTCTCCCCATGTGAGCTTTTGACCTTGGGAGTGTTTCCATAGGTAGTGTGACCAACTGTCCTGGTTTGCCTAGGACTGAGGGGTTTCCTGAGATTTGGGACTTTCAGTAAACCAGGGGAAAGTTTGAGCTTGTCACTCTATCACAGGTTCTGTTTCTCAGCTTTGCTGGATCTTGGTCTTAGTCACGTTGCTCTTTCTGTATCTTGGTTTTCTTCTCCAACTTTACGACTTCCCCACAGACTTATATAGAAAAGGCAGGACAACTGCTTAATTTTTTCCTTTTATTTACCAGTTTTTAACAGAATGAGTTGGTTCTCTACCATTCTTTGAAAGTTACCCATGAACTTTTTTTGTGTAAAATTACGATCTCATGCATTTAAATGTATATGATGTGTCTAAAATAATTGCAGTTATTATCTTTGTTAATACTCAAATGGTCCCAACTTTGGACAATGGAAGCTTATTCAAATTTGGTTCTTTAATCTTTTCAACATGATCCATGACAAAATCCATGTTTCCATGCCATGGAAATTCTTGTTTTCAATGACAAGGTGGGAATTTTATGCCCTAGATCTAGATTCAGCCATTTCTCCAAGAATACCTGTTTCCTTTTAGTGGGAAAGTTTTGTGGGGCCACTGTGTGGATACTAGGAGTGCTGATTACTACCGGTTGGGCTGTTGCTTCTGGGCCTTTATAGAAGCTTAGGGAGTACATAGTTTAGAAAAAGTATTTCGTAGTCTTATATCGATTCTTTCAATTCAAATTTAGGATTACAGCGTTTTTGCTTAATCTCATCAATTTTACATCTGTGTGTTTTCATCTAATGTGCAAATCCTTGTGCTCAATATCACCAATACAATAAGTTGTTTACTTTATCCTGCACTACACAGAAATCAGTCTCAGAATAACGATACCAAAACTACTATCAATGATAGGATGACTCAAAATAATTTTAAAAATTATTTTTGTATATTTCCACTTGGAATGCACAGCAAAGTTACTATAATTTAAAGTCACTTGTAATGGTTATACCACTAATTGTGTATAGTTAGGCTAATTTATTTAATTAAATTTTAGGACTTGCTCTTAGTTCAATTTTATTTTATAATTAGGTAAAATTTTTACACTATTCCGAAGTATAATCTGTAATACAAGGTGTTTTCCAAGAATTCTAGCTTCAAATCCTGTCTCTTGCAGCCTATTCCTTCTCAACTCTATAAGTAATCTTTTAAAAAAATATGTTGACTTAGAAATTTTTTAACTTAAAAAAATTTTAACGTAAGCATATATATAAGTACATAAATAAGCACACACACGTATAAAGTGATTCATTATATGTTTAATTTTTTTACTTGATCTGTTTTGTCTCTTTTTTGGGGTAAGTTTTTTCATTAATTTTGGGAGGTTTGTATTTTTGTTCTGACGGTAACCTTTTACTCAAATACATTTCTGTAATACTCTTAGTCTCCTCTTTCCTCGGTCTGTTTCTTATTTGTTCCTAACTATAAGCATTATTGATATCAGGTGGTAACCTTTTCTTTCCACTCCCCCTTTACATCAAGCATCTGATTTGAAGTAGTGTCCTTTTATTCTCACTTAATATCTATAAGACAATCAGTGGGTTTAATCTACTTTTCAAGCACTCTTTCCATTCTATGCTAGTTTTTGATAATTGTACTATGTCTACATTGTAAGAGCATATACCCATTATACTGTCTTCTTTATAAATATCGTTTAATCTTAGTTTTACAGGTAACTACATATTTATGCTCACCTTTAGGCCTTGGGTCCATTTATTTCTATCAGTAGTTATTTTGATATCTGAATCTTGGTCCATAAGAGGTTCCTCAGGAAAGGATTAAAGGAGCAGCATTCCCTTAATTATTGCATGTTCATGTAATTCTGTGTCTACCTTTATACTTAACTTGTTTTACTGAACATAAAAATCAATTTTTGACCCAGTGTTTTACCTTGCGAGTCTTAAATATGCCAGTTTTGTCATCTAGCAACCTGTTGTGCTATTGAGAAGTTTGATGCCTTCCTGAATCTCATTCCTCTGTAAGTGACACATTTCTTTCTGGAAACTTGTAGGATCATCTCTTTATGACTCTGATGTTTTGAAATTTCACACTAATGTGCCACGATGTAGGTCTTTTGTCATTTACTGTGTTGGGCGCTCAGTGTGCCCTTTCAATGTGGAAACTCAAGTCTTCTTTGCAAGGGAGTGTGTGTGTGTGTGTGTGTGTGTGTGTGTGTTGGGGAGATTGACTATTCCGAATGCTGACATTTAGCCAATCTTCCTGTTTTCAGACCTGCAGCTCTTTGCTAACATCATTTGTATCTGTGACTCTCAGCTCTGACTGAGCCTCTCTGGGGTTCAGTGAAAAATCAGCCCTTTTAACCTCCACTTTTCCTTCTGCATGCACTTAAGCAGTGACCTCTTCCCCTCCTAACTTCCCTGTCTCTTCCTCTTTCTATCTTCCAGGAATTTATTGCACTATTATGTTTAGTGCTATCTCTCTTATTCTCTTTGTCATTATGAATATATGTTTTTTGATTCCTTTACTATAATTTTGAGAGTCCTGAGAGAGATAGTAATTAAAGGTATGTTGCCAGTCCTCCATCTTTAGCTGCAAGTACTAGGGTTCTTTGGATTTATTTTGAAAACCACGAGGAAGTCAAAACTCTTGAATGATGTTTATAGGTAAAAAAGCTTTTAACTTATATTAACTAAAATCTGGAAGAAAAGAGAGAACAGAATACAACTTTTAATCATTTGTTTAAAGAGAGAAAAATGGACATATGCATTAGATTTCAGGAAGAGCGTGAGTAAGGGGGCAGGAGAAATGTAAGTGTGATTGTGTAAAATGACACTCATAATGCTGAGACTGCCTCCCAGGGAAATGAACTCTTGAGCAGTGAGTTTCAAGCCTGTGTCTGAAAGCCAAGCCTGTTTCTTAATTTGGACTTAGTGTGTTGGTTGTTTATGTTAGGCATATAACAGTTGATGGTTCCATTATAGAATATTGATTGCACTTAATGAGCTTGAATGAATAGGCTCTGGCTCCATGGGACAATGGATAAAGTTCAATCCAGTTCAGTCTTGTTCTGTTGTGTCCCTGCTAATTTTCCACTCTCATAGCTGAGATCTGTTGGGAAGTAGATTTCCTAAAAATGTAGTAGATTCATTTATCTGGCTTTCTTCTTTGCCTTTTTTTTTTTCTTGCAGTAAACCTGTGTCAAGGCTTGGGACTGGGGAAGGAGTAGTAATAGGAGCCTGTTTTCCTTGAATGAGAATTTTCATGTTTGGCATTTTGGCAATTTTTAGGAAGTCCACATTGGAGATCATGGGCTGTCTAGTAAGTACAACTAGGAATTCTTACAGCATGAGAGTACATTTATTTTGGAGGTAGGTCGTAGAGAGTTGGAGCGCATGTTCATATGTAAGAATGATTTAAGGTTGTTAAGACCTGGAATAAGTGTTTACTTTGTCCCTGCATGATAACGAAGACAAGCTAGAGGGTTTTTGCTTATTGTTTTCAAATTGTTGTTGGTCTAGACTAAGGGTGGGATGTGCCTTTTAGAGATGATTAGTGCTTTTGTTGGAGGCTCATTCTTTAATGGGTTAATGTCTGATGGACGTTTTAAAGATAAATAAGTTTTTAAGGACTTACATGTGCCAAGAAGTGTCCTAACCTTGAATACATTAACTAATTTAATCCCAAAGAAGGAGTTACCATTATTATTAGTCCCATTTGACAGATGAGGAAACTGAGACATTGAGGATTTAAATAACCTATCTAACACCTCATGGAGCTAGATTAGAAATGAGGAGGCCTGCCTCTAGAGCCTGTGCTCCTAAGCATTATGGTATACCACCTCTCAAGCATCTGGAGAAGGTAATTGCCTTAATGAAATGTTAGGGAGGCATTCACATCTATCCTAAGGTGTTATTTGGCTCTAATGATGTTGTGAACTTCAGTAGAGGTTTTGGTTTGACAAACCTCCCTCTCTCTGTTTTATAATAGGGGAAGGTAAAATGGCAGGGTATATGTATTCATTAAAAATAGTCAAATATACACAGATATTTATATGTATGCATTTATTATAATTGGTTATTAGAGTGAATAAGTACTCAATACACTTTTAAAAAATAAAGATGACAATGACACTAAGAAATGAGCAGACTATAATAGAGGGCCAGGGATGGTGCTATGGGGAGATAATATGGCGCAACAGAGGTTGATTAACGCTGTGACTCTGGATAAATGTCATTCTTCTCTTGGCCCTTGGTCTTATAGAATGAGGGGATTGGATTAGATTATTTACAACAGTTGTCTTAAAACTGTTCTGTAGAGCTCCAGGGTTCTGGGGTATACCTTTGTGGCCATAGGGAAGGAAAGCCATAGGGAAGTTGAACAGAAAGAACTGTCTTCCCTTCCCCCAATCCAGGACTCACTCAGGACAGTTCTGCTTTTAGTAAATTTATAAACTGAGATTATCTGTAGGATTCTGTATGACCAAAGGGTTTTGTTGCTAAAATAAGTTTAAAAACCACCAAATTCGTAATTTATATGTTCTTCTAGTTCTAAAATGTTACAAATTTATGTTACCTAGACTGTGGTTGACAAAACTCATGTGGGCCTCCATCTGCCCTTGCTTCCACAAATACACTTTTGTTATGACATTCCTTTCTCTTTTGGACATGGTTAATTTTTACCATTGTTTAGAATGGTGAAGTCAACAGTTACAAAAGAATTATTATCCTTGTAAATCTATCAGTTTACTTTTCCCTACACATCCATGACAGAACTTGGCCAAATCTTTCATGGTTATTGTTATAGATGAAAGAACTAAAAATAGAGAAAACTACTTTCCCACATTTATATTTCTAATGAGTTGTGAAGTTTGAACAGCAACACCATGCTGCATTTACTTATAGTGGGCCTTTGAAATAACCATGGTTTCTGGTCAGTGTGCCCTGTGTTTCTGTACTGCTTCTGGTTTTGTTGAAGTTCAAGTGCCTGCCCATTGGTGATAAATGGGACATTTTTACTTCATTTCTTATCACTTTTGTCTTTTAATTTCATGAGCCTGAACCATCAAACTTCTTGAAGTTTTCTGAAACCTTCCATGCTGTTTCACTTCTCCATGTTGTCACATATACTGTATTTTCTGCTCTGAATTCACTTCCTCTCTCTCTACCACTTCATCTGCCTTTAAAATTCCTATTCATTCTTCAAAGACCTTGTGCTATCATCTTGTTCTTGATGGGACCACCACTGAAGTTGTACACATCAAAATGCACTGTCACTAGTTGGTTATTTGTCTGTGGCTGTTGAAAGGGCTTGAACCTGTACTCCTAGAACTTGGCATTCAGTGTGTGCTGGACAGATCGCTATCGGTGAATCCTTTTAGCTGAATATAAAACCTCATAATGGTATACATTCTCATTATTTTAAACACCATGTTTATGCTGGCAACAACCAAATTTATTTCTTCTCACTCTTAAACTCCAGATTCATATATTCATCTGTTTACTTGACACCTACACTTGGGATGTCAGATAGACGTTACAAACTTAACATGTCCCAAACTCAACTTCCCCTGTAGGATGACCAACTGTCCTAGTTTGCCTGGAGCTGGGGAGTTTTGTGGGCCACAGGACTTTCAGTATTAAACCCAGGAAAGTCTCAGGTAAACCAGGGTGGTTGCACCCTAACTCCCCTTGGGTGTAACTTCTACTGTGCCATATTGTCTCCTCACAGCACCATTCATGGCCCTCTGCTATAGTCTGCTCATTTCTTCATGTCATGTGGTCATATTTATTTTAAAAAAGCATACTGAGTACTTATTACTTCCAATAACCGGTTAGTAGTACATGCACATGTTTAGATACCTGTGTATATTTGACTGTTTTTAATGCATATGTATACCTTGCCATTTTACCTTCTTCCATTATAAAACAGAAATAGGGAGGTTTGTCAAACCAGAGCCTTTACTGAGGTAATACAATGAAACATCCCTCAGAGCCAAATAACATCATAGAATGGAAGATCTGGATGTTTCCCTAACATTTTATTAAAGCAGTTGCCATCTCTGGATGCTAGGGAGGTGGTATAGCACACACAGACAATCACCATCCAACTGGCACCACTTCCAGTCTTTCCCATCTCCATTGGTGGCAACTCCATCCTTGCAGTTGCTTAGGCCAGAAACTTTAGAGTCATTCTTAACTCCTCTTTCTCTCACATCTCATATCCACACACACAGACACTCACCATCCAACTGGCAATACTTTCAGTCTTTCCCGTGTCAATTGGCTGCAACTCAATCTTTGCAGTTAAACTGCTCAAGCCAAAAACTTTGGAGTCATCCTTAACGCCTCTCTTTCTCTCACATCCCACATTCAATCCTTCAGTAAATCTTTTTGGTTCTGCCTTCAAAATCTAGAATTCAACCTGGTTACACTGTTTAAAATTGCAACCAACAAACCATCTCCAGCTACCCCCTTCCCAATCTCCCTTACCTGGCTCTATTTTTATTTCTTTTTTGGGGCACTTACTACATGATTTACCTGTTTATTATGTTTATTATTTATTGTTTATCTCCCCAGAGATTTTCCAGGGGTCTTTTTTCTTCTCTGATGTAACTCAAGTGTCTAGAACACTTTCTGATACATACTGAGTGTTCAATGCATATTTATTGAATTAATAGATAGTTCATAAGTTTTAAAGTCAGAGTTAAGGTTCCTTTTCTCTCTACTGTTTATTGAACACATTTTTCAGCCATTGTTCTGGGTGTTTTATACATACATATATATGTATATATGTGTGTATATATATGTGTATATATATGTGTATATATATATATATATATATATATATAAAATTTAATTCTCACAATAGTTCTCAGAGGTTGCTTTCATCTTCCTTCATGGAGATTAATTAACAGAGATAATAAGTGGTGAAGCCAGGCTTTGAACCTAGGTCTGTGACTTCAGAACACAGATGTTCAACCACTGTCATGTTGCCTAACACATAGGCCAGCTTGATCTGATCGGATAATTCTAGGATTCTGCTTCATTAAATCACAGTATCTTCTGTTGTTGCTTAAATCAACATGTTCTAATTAGAGGGCAGAATGGTGTCACCTACAAGACCTGTCTTTGTGAGGAACTATGGTGGATGGGAACCTGTTAAAATGCCATAGAGCAAACAGAATGCTTATTTGGAATAAGTTTCCAACTTACTAAATAGTACTGCTAATGGAAAAGAAAAAAACACATTTAACAATTTTCCCAATAGTTTAAAACCTATTGAGCACAATAAGACAAGCATTTAGCTATATAGAGGGACAGCTTGAGCAGTGTTGTGGAAAGGGGAAACTATTTAAAAATATGACCATTTAAAAAATTAGTTTGTCTCTCCTTCTCTTTTCCCATCAGTAATTAAAGTTCTTGACTTGTTTGAAAATGGCTCAGATATAATTTCATTTTGTTAAGCACCTCAATTTTTCAGCTCAGGAAAAAAGGCTATTAGCAATTTGCATTATCCATTATAACCTCCTTCATAATATGAAATTTATATGGGAAATGCTAATTGGACATCCATCGTCGTAAAGATAATGATTTCTGTACTTTTGGTGGTGATAATTAAGATGAAAGATGAAAATGATATGGGGTGAAAGTCAGATTTTTAAAAATTTTCCACTGGTTGGAGTCTGGGGAAGGCATTCTGTTCTCTGTTTCAGATGGGTGACAGTGGAGGGCAGAGCCATAGGGTCATGGAAGGGTACGTAAATTGGAACTGCCTTGATGTCCGGGAAGTCCTCAATTACCTAATCCCAGGCAGTTAATCCAGTACCAGATGAAAAAGGTGAGAAATGCTGTGCCTCTCAAAGACAGATGTATCTGAAAATATCTCTTCTGTTTTAGCCTGTTGCTTTATGGATAAGAGTTCCACCGAGGTGCTCTCTCATCAGTCCTGTTCCTTGCTCTGTGATGGGAATAGATAGTTGAAATTGACTAACATTATTAAGAGTAATAAGCGTGACTCCAGTAGGCTTTTCCATCAAGCATCGTTGCATCCCTTGGCTTGCCAACGTACTCAAGATTTGCCTTTTGGAATTGACTCCTGATGAACAAGGTATGGTCAGGGTGGAAAAGGAACCTTGTTTTATTTGCCCATCATATTCCTAAAATGGTTTTAAGTGAAGCAGAAGTCACTGAATTTTCTATATGCAGGGAATTGGATGGGAGTTGAATTTATTGGAACTTGAGGGAAATGACACGGGCATTCTTTTAAATAGAATTCCATTCATAGGCTTTTCAACTAAGTTGGCAGATGTTTATTGGGCATCTGCTATAGTCTAGGCACTGGCCTTGTGTAGGTATTATTGTACTTATTGTAGGTATTATTCTTTTTTAAATTTTATTTATTTATTTTTGGCTGCGTTGGGTCTTCGTTGCTGCATGCGGGCTTTCTCTAGTTGCAGGGAGTGGGGACTACTCTTCGTTGTGGTGCGCAGACTTCCCACTGTGGTGTCTTCTCTTGTTGCACAGCACAGGCTCTAGGTGCGTGGGCTTCAGTAGTTGTGGCTCGTAGGCTCTAGAGCGCAGGCTCAGTAATTGTGGCGCACGGGCTTAGTTGCTCTGTGGCATGTGGGATCTTCCCGGACCAGGGCTCGAACTCGTGTCCCCTGCATTGGCAGGCAGATTCTCACCCCTGTGCCACCAGGGAAGCCCTAGGTATTATTCTTAATATTAAGGAGAATTATCTCCATCTACAAAACCATGATTGATTAAAATTCATTTTAAAGGTGTATAGCCAAGTGTTGATCTTACGCCAATCACTTTGATTTCCTGAATTCTAGAAATAAACCATCAAGAAGAGACTCTGTACTTCTACCAATTGTAAGATAAACAGCCCCAAAGGGACAAATTAATAATTTCTTTAGGCTCTTTGTCTCCACACTGCAGTTTGTTCTAAGATTATTTATTCATTCATTTTTCAATAGATATTTGCTGACTACCTACCATGTATTCCAGGCACTGGGCTATGAAGCTGGTTTATGCTTAAAACTTAGCGAGAAGCAAAACTCTTGAAACTCTCTAATATTTTCTTGATCTACTGGGGTCATTTTAAGTTGATACCATTTTATTTATTTATTTATTATTTATTTTTGTCTGCATCAGGCCTTAGTTGCACTTCTTGGGGCATGTGGGATCTTTCGTTGCGGTGTGCGGGCTCCTCTCCTCTAGTTGTGGCTTGCAGGCTCCAGGGCACGTGGGCTCCGTAGTTTCCAGCAGGTGGGCTCTGCACCTGGGAACCCACCAAAATTATTCAAACTAGTCAATCCTAAACTTGTCAAGCCTGTTTACTCTGCCTTGCCTGTCTTTCCTGAGGAAACCACAATAAAGGCTTTTGCCCACATTTTCCTACTGCTCCTCTGCCTCCTGACTGGCCCTGGTGCTACCCTGTGTGGCCCTCCATGACGTGGCATGCCCCTTCCTCTTGGGAACTGTGAGTAACAGTCTTTTCAATGGCAGTGATCTCCTGGTCTGTTGATCCACCATAGCTGACTAAACCCAAAATCCTGGGCACATTTAACAGGGTAGCCTCCTTAGTTTCCCTATATACGCTGCCCTGCCCTTTATAAATAGTCCCTTTAGTGAATGCTCCTTTGATTATCTTATTTGACATGCAGCCTCTCTCCTACTGTCACTCTGACTGGTGTGCTGTACATGTTTTCTTGACTTTGAGAGTCAGTAAAAAGCATAGGGAGGACAGCCAGGTCCATACCAGGGGCTCATGTTTTGATGTACATAGACTCGACCCACTGTCCTCCTTTTACTGACCTGGACAAATAGTTAGTGCCTAGCACAATGCCTGGCACCCATTAAGTGCTCAGTAGATACTTGAATTAATATCTTCCCCTTGATGCCCTGCTCCATGCCACACTGGCTTGAATATATCACGCTTAACTGAGTGTGGTATATTTGTCATAATACTTTAGTGCTGGAAGGAATTTTAGAGAAATTCAACTCTCACTTTTTATCTTACTCCTCTAGTTTACAAAGTTAAAGACACAGAAGGGAATGGCCTCAGATAAGAGGTAGAGCTGCAACTGGAATTTCAATTTCCTGATCAGTATTTTTATCACTGGTCAGTGATAGTAATTGTAATAATACTCTTCAAATTTAGTGCAAATAGACTTGTGCTAGGCCCCATGTTAAATTATTCTCATATAAATTTATTTAATCCTCACCCAACCTTCTTAAATACTTACTGGTATTAGCCTTGTCTTACATATGAGGCATAGAGAGGTTAAGTACTAATTCAAGGACATCCAGCTAGTAAGTGGTAGATGAGAGTGCAAATCAGGCAATCTGGCTGCAGTGTCTGTGTTATTAACTTTCCTGACCTATAAATTTATATTATGTATCCTTTTCGTTGAGCCAGTCTTTCTCTTTTATGCAAGAACTTGACACCAAGATCCTTTTTTCATGCACAGGGACTTAATAACTTAATATATTACATGTAGACACCAGGTGCTCAATTATTACTGACCAGTTGTTTGCACAAAATCCTCTGAGCTTCTCTGTTGAATTCTTGGATCCGGTCAGCAGTCAGCCCTTATTTGGTGGCCCTTGTTTTTCTGTTGTTAACCACCAGCCCTGAGTAATGTTCACTGACTGAGTGGAAGAAGCCTCCCTGGAGTAGAGCGAAATCCAGCCAGCTGATCCGAGCATATACCCTCTCCCCAGGCTGCGGTCTGCCTTGGAGTCAAATGTGAACATAACTAGAAGGGTTTATTTCCTCTTGCCAGAGACGGAGACTGGCATTTTTACTTGCCTTGTATTACAAAATTTGTTGCAATAAGGCAGTTTAATTAGCACAGCAGTTTGAGGTTTTAGTAGTTACTGTATTTAAGCAATTTCTCTGGCACCCCTACTGTTTTATGAGGCTATAATTTGGCTCCCAAATGGAGAAACAATAAGGCCAAATAAAGCAAAAAGATGGCAGTGTTATTCTGGAGGTTAAGCTCCCGTACAGCCCAAGGCAAGGTACCAGTGAAGCAGGACAGCCATCTTTGCTGCGTCCAGCAAAGATGCCCTTGCTGCCTTGGAGCTTCCTCCAAGGACACTCAACTGTTCAGTGTGTTTCACTGGGTCATTCGCTAAGAATTACATTGTGCAGCCACTGCATTCAAAGCTCAGAGATGATAAGGGGACTTGCTAGGAATTGAATCCAGGTTGGTTTGTCTCTATATAACCAAACAAGGCACGAATGTCAGCAATGATGCAAATGTAGGAACCGTATGGTATCCATGCTTGTAATAGTAAAGTGAAGATGAAGTTAAAACTTAAAGTATCTTCCAAGTAATAGATGATAAAGGAATGCTGGTTCCCTTCCTCCTCTGCTGCTTTGAGGTTCTAAATGCCTCTGCTTCAATATTCTAGGTTATGTTGGATTTGACAAAATGCGGCTTCCATGCCCCTAGCACTTTTCTTAGGTTCTACTTTATCCTCATTTTCCAACCAAGACATCTAATGGCCTCAAACTTCACTTCTCCACGAACTCCACAGATTCCATTGAATCTGTGAAAAGGGTCTTTTTCCTTTTGGTAATTTATGTTGTGTTAGGCAAATTTCTAAGATGTCCTCCAATGATCCCTACCTCCTGGTCCTTATTTCCTTTTATAATCTCCTTTCCTTGAGTGTGGACTGGATATAGTGACTTGTTTTAACCAACAGAATCTGGCAAAGGTGATGAGATGTCATTTCTGTGATTAGTTTACAGAAAATTATGACTTTCATCCTGTTAGCAGGCTCTCTATTACCTTTTCGTCTTATACTTCAGTGAAGCAAGCTGACATGTTGGAGAAATCCACATGGCAGGGAATTGAGGTGGCTTCTAGCCAGTGGTCCTTGAGGAACTCAGTCCTGCCAACTGCCATGTGAGTGATTTTGGAAGATGATCCTGCTCTAGTTGAACCTTTAGATTACCACAGCTCAGTGGGCACTGATTGCAGCCTATGAGAGACTCTGAAGTGGAGGACCAGCTATGCTGTGTCCAGATTCCTGATCCACATAAACTCTGAGATGATAAATGTGTGTTGTCTGAGCCCCTCAGTTTTGGGGATAATTGCTTATACAGCAATAAATAACAAATACATGCACTTTTAAAATAGGGGACAAAAAATGTGTTAAAGGAGTCAATTTCTAATATTTAAATCTTTAAAAAAGTTGAGATATAAATGACATATAACACTGTGTAAGTTTAAGGTGTAGAATGTATTCACTTGATACATTTATACTAATATTTAAATCTTTAGGCATTAGCTGGCCATGTAGAAAAGTGGTTTTATTTTTTGTTTTTGTTTTGCTACTGCATGCTTTCAAAGAAGCCATACAGTTTTACTCTGAACCTCAATTAAGTTTCCACATTCCGGAATCTAACTCTGCTTTCCTGATCCACTGACTTTTCTTTGAATCAGGAGTGTCTTTGAGGATGGTCAGTATAACTAAAAGGCATACAAGACAGATAAATCTTATAATTTCTGTTCACTAACATACATTAAAAATAATCTTGATGTCCATGATGGTCATAAAACCAGATATTTCTTTTCCTTTATGACTAAGTCACTTGGAAGCCACATAATAGTCAGATGGTTCATTCACTGATTCACTTACTTGACAAATATTTGTTGAACACTGAGCAAGGCAGTGGGTATATAATGGTGAACTGAGCAGGCTGGCTGTATCTCAGCTCTGATGGAGCTTATACTGTAGGTTGCCTTGATAAGTTTGGAATTCAAGTATGAGGAAGTGATATGATCTTACTAATAGTCCCATGGGCAAGCTAGGTTCAGGTACTGTTCTACAGTGAGAGTTGTCTTAACTGAGGGGCCCGATACTTGAAGTCATTGGCCAAGGCTTCATCTCTTCTGTGTTGTACTTGCTGAACCTCTATATCATTTCACCTTTCTGTATGTATTTTCTTATCTTCTGTGGAAGCTTTTGTATTTCCTCAGATATGCTATTATTGTCAATGCCATAGCTTGCATTCATTCATTTGAGAAATATTCTTTGAGTGTGTACTAAGGTTCAACACTGTTCTTGGTAGAGAGGGGTGTAGCGGTAAATAAGAAAGATAATATCCTCCCCTTGTGGAATTTACATTGCAGTGGGTTAAATATGCTTTAATGTGGTAATTTTGCCCAATTTTGTCCACAGACTTCTTGTATCAGTCAGGGTCTAGGTAGGAAAGGGATAGCACACTAAAATTGGACTATTTGAGAAAAGTTTGGTGAAGGGACTATTAGCAGAAGTGTGGAAAGGTTTAGATCAGTTGTCCTCAACTGGGGGTGATTTTTGTCCTTTAGGGGACATTTGGAAATGTCTGAATACATTTTTGGCTGTCATAGCTGGGAGGTAGGGTGTTACTGGCATCTAGTGGGCAAAGGTTGGGGATACTGCTAAACAGGACAGCCTCCCACAATTTTCTGCCCTAATGTTAATAGTACTAAAGTTGACAACCCTTGATTTAAAGAAATCAGCAAGGGATATTACAGTACACTGAGGCTACCACCTGGAGATCCCTTATCACTCTTAGGCCTGGAGGGGCAAATGGAGGGAAGAGTTACCAGAATCAGGAGAGGGCTGCTTGGCAGGAGCTGTGACCTTCAGTAAAGTGGTAGCAAGTCTGGTGCAGAGAAAA
Organism: Delphinapterus leucas; assembly: GCF_059928025.1. Classification (NCBI taxonomy): domain Eukaryota; kingdom Metazoa; phylum Chordata; class Mammalia; order Artiodactyla; family Monodontidae; genus Delphinapterus; species Delphinapterus leucas. Next base: position 16,815,280 of record NC_143135.1, read on the forward strand.
AGCCAGGGTAATAAATACCTTTACCTCACTCTCCTGCTGCCCTCTGATCTCTTGTTAGTTGATTCATCAAGGGAGCTTATTGATAAAGTTTATTCAGGTTGACCTCACAGGGAATAGGATAGGGTAGAGAAAGGTAGAGAATAGATCAGGAGGGGTGAGTGGAAGAAAGCTAGCAGAATGCTCCATTTGGGTGTCTGAATTTAGATAATGCTTCTGTTAGTTACTTACAAATTTTTGTTTAGGAAGATGCTAACCACCCCCATGAAATATAAATTTCATAAGCCAATTTTGCTTTTTTTACTTCCATGTTTTTATTTCTGAGTGCCAGTGGTGAACTTTTGGATCATCTCAGGTGTGGGTACAAATACAGTGAGAGTTTGGGATTTTAAGGTATCTGTTAGAAAGGTGGTTAGGATGTGAGAGGGTGCAGCAAAGACAGAAAAAGAAGTGGACAAGAGCCACAGATGGTTTGCTCCAAAATTTAGCTCTGGGCTGGACCTAGTCCTTCTCCTTATTATAAGGGTAAGCCAGCTAGTTTAATTCTTGTTGATCTGGCATAGGAGAGAGGTAGGGATGTCTGGGGTTAAATTAGACCAGACTCTCAAAGAATGGACCTGATACCAGCTGTCTATAGGAATCAAGAGGTAGGCACAGAAGTTTAGATGTTGGGCAAAGAGGTAGATTTATTTTTTACTTTGTGTTTCAGATTTAAGGTCATCTTGCCTATCTCTCTTCCAAGACTGGTTAGGTTCCCTGACATGTGTTTACTTGCAGGTATTATATACTATGATACATGTTTTCATTTATCTTTTTGAGGGCAGGGATCATCCATGAGCCTTTGACGATTGTATCCTCAGTGAATGGAAATTGTAAATACTGTAGTCAATATATATTTGTTGAATGAATGGATAGAGGTATATCTGAGCCTGTTTCAAAACTAGGGAGAATGATGCAGGTCATTTATCTCCCCTTTTTCTCATTGTGTATGAATGTCATTTTTGCTTGTTCAGCATCTAGCACTTTCTTCCTATTAGTATCTATTTACATCTCCCTTCTGGGGAATTCCTCATTGTGTTGGTAGGATGGTTATTCCTGACATTGCCTGTCCCTTTTTTCTTTGGAAGCAAAGGAGGTCAGATCCTTCCTCTATGCATGTCCTTTATGCCAGGGGCAGGCATGTGCTCCAAGTGCTGTTAGATCTAGGGACATTGAGCCTTGAGTGAGGGACCTGCAGATGGAGGGAGATTGGAAGATCAGATTCATTGTGGTAGCAGGCGTGTCCTGTGCACCGACTTGTACCCATTGTGTGACTCTTGCCAGGGCGTCCTGTTGTGAAGCCTGTAGCAATCTTGGTTCCTGCCTGGTTTTCAGGCCTGGACCTTAGAATCTTGAATTGACCCTTTCAATAAATTCCTTTACTTAAATGTTTAAAAGTGTCAGTTTCTTAAGTGTCAGTTTCTGCCACTTGCAACAAGAGCCCTTCCTAGTATGTATTGGGAAAAACTTGAGGATGTGTGGAAGGATATTGAATGTATTATTTCCATGTGATGATAAGGATCACATAACTGATCTAATTTCCTTCCATAGATTCTGGAGAAGATTTAATACTTACGTTGAATAGAGGAGGAGAGTTAGAGAATTGGGTGCCTTGGTGTATCAGGCACCATATAAAAGCTCTGTAGTCTATGTCAACCATTCTAGCTCAGTAAGGTATTATTTCCATTTTTCTGTTAGGAAAACTGAGAGTCAATGAAAGCAAATATGTTACCCAAGTTCTCACAGACAATAGGTGTTAGAACAACAGATTTCAAACCAGGAAGCCTGTGAAAACTCCTCCCCTTGTATCATTCCAGGTGGACAGTCAGCTGCACCTCCCTCCTGTGTCCAGCAAGTCCTAGGTGAGACTGGAAGCCCTTTGGCCTCATGCGTGTCTTTGTGTGCCCTTATAAGCTGTAGCAGACTTAGTAGTAGACTTAGAAGTAGCAGAATTAGCCTCCATTCCCTTATTCTAATATGTAGCTATTTAAAAATTGTCATTCTGTGATAATGCCCTGTAGGTTTGCTGTGTCTTTTCTTCCCACTCTTGGTGGTGGTTAGTAATCCTCAAATAAATAAGAGATCATTTAGGATGAAAGAGGCATTTAAGACCCAGTTATCAGAGGTGCTCCGTGGTGGTGTTAATATTTCCTGGCCGAAACTTGGTCTCAGAGGAATGGCGGGCAACTGGATAAAACAGGATATTTTGATGCCAGTGTTTTGACACTTTATAAATGTTAGCTTTTGTGTAACTTTTTCTTCCTGAGAAAACGAAGACTTCTGATCTTTGTCAGTAATATTTGATGAAGGTTAATGGTACCAATTTCCATTTCTAGTAAAAAAAATAAATTGAAATATTTCTGGCACTGGTAGAATTATCTATTTTGTTATCTTAAAAAAGAACCCCCCCAAATTTCAGCTTTTGACAGCTGTCATGAGACATTTGCTGCCATCAGCAAAATAAGCACACAATATTGTATTTATTTTACTTAACAAACATTTGTATAGTGTTTATTATGTGCCAGGGCCTCTTCTCTGTTTATGCATTTACATTTGTTGACTCTTAATCTTCGCAACAACTTTATGAGTTGGGACCTATTATTATACCCATTTTACATGGGAAAAAAATTGAGGCACAAAGAAATGAAATAATGTGCCGCAGGGCATATATCTCCTAAATGGCAGAGCCAGGACTCACACCCAGTCAGTTTGTCTCCCGAGCTTATACTGCTAACACCATCCTTGGTTGCCTCTCTGATGTGCCAAGAAATGATACAATACAAACTCCCTATAGCCAGAGGGATCTCTTCTTACGTTACCAGAGCTGACCAACCAGATCATTCCTTTCATCTTGATTAGGATTCCCAGTTCGTGCTTAGCTGCTCTTGGTTGGTATGCTGGTTTCAAAGTGAGCTGAAGTATAAGGACAATTTGAATGAGTGAGCTCAGACACTGTAGACATTCTCAACTGCAGAGCTTGATGTTCTAGTAAAGTTAAATGATAAGTCCCATAGATGTCAGAATTGATGGGAAATTGGTTATGATCTAAAACAGGGCATAGAAGAATTGGTCACTATAAAAGTCTTTCTCCGGTTTGTTGATTTGACATGACTGAAAGGTGAGCAAAATATATAATCATCGCAGAGTCTGTTGAATTACAGTCAGAATGGCTGACAATAAAATGGTTGACTCAACACAACAATGGTTGTGTAAACTATCTTGAGTCTAAGGAGGGAGGTGGTGAATTGACAATGAGATTTGGCAGGACTGGAGTATAGGTTGTGGATATAGTGGGGAGGATGGCAAAAGAGGAGGCTGAAGAGGTGCAGTGAGGGAGGGTGAGTTAGGGTGGATTTTACCTTATGGGAAATGGGGAGCCACTGAAGGATCTTAAAGAGAAAGTGACATAATTAAGTATGGATTTTAAGGCATCCCTTCAGAACCAGTGTTGGGGATTGATGATTTTCTAGAGACAGAAAATCCGTTGTTCTTTTCTACACTCTGGTTTATTTTGTGACTGCACCTGGCTTGGTTTGCCCTTAAGAATCCTCTGGATAAAGATGGTAGATCCTAATCAGCCCTGCCTTCCACATTCCAGAAGGCCCCAGGTAATGCTGTTGGGAGGAATTCAGTATCTGAACAATGGTCAATTTTTATCGATGTGATAATTTTCTGCCATTACAAAGCAATGTCTGTCGACCTTTGCGACTCACAGATGTGGTAAATCGGATTTGTTTGGAACCCCAAAATGCCGGGAGTCTGCCACAGAAATAATGAAGGGTCATTTATCCTGCTGAGAGCCTCCTTAAAGGGAATCAATAACCTTACTGTAAAAAAAAAATTGCATTATTTCTGTGAGGCCCCTTTCCAGGTGAATAATACTCTGTGGGTGTTTTTTAGCTGCCATTTATAGAATGCTTCCTCATGACAGGCCCTGACTACATGCTGATAGACAGGAGCTCATTTTACTTATGATGGGTTTTATTGCTCCCATTTTAAGATGAGGATATTGAGGCCAGCAAATTTAACAATTTGCCCATTATCACACAGTTAGTAAATGGTAGGGGATTTGAACCTGGGTTTATCAGACACAAAAGACCTTACACTTTACTGGTGTGTGTGTGTGTGTGTGTGTGTGTGTGTGTGCGTGCATATGGTCAGAAAAGGCTTCAGAGCAAATCATGAGCCAATACCAGACAATACAGCTAAAAACTATCGTGCCCACAAGGAAGCTGTCATATTTCTTAAGGTGGCAGGCTTTAGCAGGCTTAAAGGAGGTAAATAACTTGCTTTGGAGTGATCATTTGAATTGCGTATTGGGAGTAATTATTTGGAGAGTCAAATGTAATGAATTTAATTGATTATATGACATGATTTTGAAGCAGGTCAGAGTGATTGAGTCCCTCTAACCCTCAGCATTGACATATAAAAGTATCTGACACTTAAATGGTGCTTATTATGTGCCAGGCATTATTCTAAGTGCTTGGCATTTTTAAATGAACTCTTTTAATCCTTACAACACTCTTTGAAGTAGGCACTATTATTAAGCATCCTCATTTTACAGATGAGAAAACAGTCACAAGAGATGAAATAACTTGCCCAAGGTCATAAAATTAAGTGGCAGAGGTGAGATTCAAACCAGTGCAATCTGGCCTCAAATCTGTGCTCTGTGCTGCCTCTGTTTATCATCCCCCCTCCCCCCAAATCAGCACATCTAAGGGTCCCCCTAATCCTCTCTAGAACAAGGCCACAATCTTGAGCAGATCCATGAAGACTGGCTATAGGTACCTATCTCTAAGATGGTTCTTCTGCTGTTTTCTCTTTAACCACCAAGAGATTAGCCCCATGACCCCTGGAGCCCGGGACTGCCTAGGCACATAGTTGTTGTGGAGGATTCCTGACACCCAGGGGGTGGGCCATCTTTCTGCCTTCATTTCTTCTCACCAACCTGGATTCCAGATCTAGGTTGGTGGTAATAAATTCGACGTGACTTACTGGCCATTCCTTTGCAGTGACTAATGTGTTTAATGGATGGAGAAGAGCTAGTGGCTAAAGTGGAGTGCCCACTGGGGATTTAAGCTGTACTTTACCCACAGATCACAGGTGGAATTTGAGGTGACCCTGGCATGCCTTGTCTTCCATTAGAATATAAGTCGCTGGAGGGCACGGATGACATCTGCCTTGCATTTGTGTGTCTATGTCTCAAGCATAGTGCTCAGCTCGTAGTAGATATTTTATACATTACTTATTTGATCCATCAGACTTTTGCTGGTCCTTTAAAACCCAGAACATCATCATTCTCTGTAGGTTTTCCTGATCTCTCATACTTCTACTCCATCTTTGCAGAACTAATTGCTCCTTCATCTAGGTTCTCAATACTATGAGACTTTTGGCAAACGGTATTACTTGTCTTTGTCTTAGTATCTTTACCTATAAGTTGGGGATAAAAGTGCTATTTATCTCTCATGGTTGTGAACATTTTAATGAAATTATATGAAAAGTATTTTGTTAACCATAGCATGATACAGAAATGATAATAATTTTTATCTATTAAATAGTGAGTTTCCTAAGGGATAGGGACCATTATTTTACATTTCTGTATCTACATATCTTTGCCTTAAATAACTCTAAAAGAGACTTACAAGTTGAAGGTATAAGTAATTTGATTATTATAAGGGAAATAATGGCGCAAAGACTCTGTGGTTCTAGAGACATTTTAATGATTCCTCAGTAATTTTCTATCAGCTGAGAAATATGAGTAGCCTAAGAAGACTCTGAAAAGGTTAATCATAAAGTAAGTGCTTCTGTTCTCACATCGCCAAGTCAGATCAATATACACTTTCTCTTGGCTAATTCTGAGGGCTGGTTAATTTAGTGACACTAATGGTTTGAATAACAATCCTAAAGTTGAGGTTCCCAGACCCCCTACTGAGGAAGGCAGAGACCTAAGAAATCATTTACCACTCCAGGTGAGACCTGTAACATTCTTGGCCATGTAATTAGGGAATTTGCATATTAATTCTCAAACTGGGGGATTATTGTAGGCTGCAGAAATGATGTCTGATCTGGAGGAAGGGGCATGAAGAAGGAAGAAGCTGTGTGCCTATTGCCTTTGTTGGTTGAATCTCTTAGAAATTGCCCTGAGGTCATTCTGAAAAAAGAAATCCATTCTCATCCTTGATGCCTTGACCTCTTTGCCTCACATTTAAGCAGGACACACACACCAGTTTGGTGGAATAGCCTTTGTTAATAATACTGATAATGGCTACCATTATTTAAGACAACTGGGATCATTTAAAAAGGCTTGCATTAACCCTTGGGCTTGCTCTCAGCCTGCATGGCTGATCTTTAGAATTTTGGTCTGGCTCTTCCCATCAGACGAAATAGCAGGAGAAAGATTGAAGATGGGAAATAAGCATCGTGCTAGCTTTAATTACACAAGCTAAATATTGTCTCTGCAGAATTTCAACTTGGGGAAGTTTTGTAAGCAATTTTATGTGACTGTTCTTTAAGCAGATCAGCCCCAGTTTAGCAGAGGAATGTATTGGATGAGGGAGAAAATATTCTAAAACTTTTCAGTGTACCTGAGGTTGTAGACCTTTGGGTTATCTTATCCCAGCACCACTATAATCAGAGAAGTAGGTATTAACTTTCATTAACAGGGGCTCAGAGCTGAAGAGACTTATCCAGCATCCCATGGCTGGTAAACCAGGCTTGGAACACAGGTCCCTCTCTGATCTTTTCCACTAGGCTCTGTTGGGAGCTTGGAGTTCTGGGAGGTACATTAAGCTCCTCCCCTCTCACTACTTTTCCTTCCAACCTAGTGGATGTGGAAAGATGGGAAGGGCTCAGAGTGGAGAAATAGCAGACCCATCCTCCCCAGCATCTGAGTGCTTAAGACCAGTGGAGGGCTGTTTCATCTGTGGGTAACTGTCGACCGGTGTCACTTCAGATGATGTTCAGGTGAAGTGTCAGTACAGTTAGGAGTTTTTGCTCTCTGATGCTGTGCACTTCCAAGCGCAGGTTCTGCCTCTGGGTTCATAGTTGCCTTTCTTTCATTACTCCCCATCACAGGGGAGCTGGAGTGCGTAAACACTGCAAGTGTCTTTTCATAGGCATTAGCTGTGTGTTTGGAGAGTTAATTTATGTCCTCTAAAGGGGTATTGATTTGAGTTAGGTGATTAAAAGCACTCGATAAAGAACCTGCTCCACCTATTCACCTGTGTTCCATTGAGTATGGAAAGGGCTATACCAATCTTTTCTCATCAAACAACTCTTCCTTTGCCTAAACCCCTCTTCTGTTCTGCTGCTCTAGGACATTCAGTTAGGCTAAGAGGCAGAATTCTTTGTCTCCTGAGTAGATGTGGAAAGGAGGAGCAGTAGTCCTGGGTGCTCTGGAAAGCAGAAAGAAGAAATGGCTTAACCTTTTAACTAGCTGTATAAGTTTGGAAAATAATAATTCCAGCCCCCGTCGTCTTCCTCCTCTCTCTCATCTAATCATTTTCCAATGCTACATCCAAAATATTTTCCAAATTGACTTTTTCCTTCCTTGCTTCTGCTGCTGTCCTGGTTCAGGTCCTGATTGTTCTGCCTGAACTACTGCCATAGCCCCTTAACTGACCTTCCCACCTCCAATCTCCCCCATCCCTCCAGTCTCTCCTCCACCCTGCCACTGGGTGTCTTTTCAAAATCAAGTTCTGGTGATATCTGGGATAACTCTTGCTCCTCTCTTTGGAATCTATCAGTCTCCTCATGGCCAACAGGATGAATTCTGAGCTTATCAGTAAGGTCCGTAAGGCTTTTCATAACCTGAACTTCACTTAGAGGACCGATTTTGTCCTCAGCCACCCTCACACATACTGGGTTCTAGTCATACTGTAAGGTGTATCATTTACTGAAGAGACCATTTACTCTGGTACTTCTGCATCTTTATTTTTTCTCTGGGAAACTCATATTTATCTTTAAATTCTACCTCAGACACTCAAACGTAAAGCCTTTGCTGGTTCTCTCAGCTCAAGAAGCATTAGACTCCCTCATTTGTCCCCCTTCTCACATAGTATTTTGGATGGATCTTTACTTAGCAGTTTTAGCATTGTCTTTTTAGTACTTTTTTTTTTCCTGAAATGTGAGTTCCTTGAGGACAGAGATCATGACTTATTCATTTTGGTATTTCCATAGTCTGCTGGAGAGTCTAATGCATATTAAATGATAGACTGGAGTATTTTTTAGTATAAATTTGCCTTCACTGTTTCCTTCTGGGGGGAGGTGGTATATACTTTTTTTTGCCTCGCTGACTTTGAGCTTGACAGTGTGACTTCCTTAGCCAGTGGAATGTAAGCAGACATGATGTAAGCAGAGATTTTAAATGTGCCTGCATGGCTTGGCTTGTCTTCTTTTGCTCCTGTAATCCACTGGAGCTACTGGTCCAAGGCAACTGGAGGCACACATGGAGCAGAATTGAACAAGATCAAAAGCTTGACCCAAGTTCAGCCAATTTGAGGATCTGTGAGCAAGAAATAAGTGCTGTTGCTTTAAGTCATTGGGTTTCAAGGTAGATTGTCACTCAGTATTATTACAGGGATGGCTGACTACTACAGGTACTCAAATGTTTGAACTAATACATGGATGAGTAATACAGAGTTAAATAGGATGATGCTATGGTCTGAATGTTTGTGTCCTCTCCAGATTCATATGTTGAAATTCTAACCCCCAAAGATGATGGTGGAGCCCTCATGAATGGGATTAGTGCCTTATAAAAGAGGCCCCACAGAAGTCCCTAGTGCCTTCCACCATGTGAGGATGCAGGTAGAAGGCACCAGCTATGAACTAGGAAAAGAGCCCATATCAAAATGTGACCATGCCGGTGCCTTGATCCTGGACTTGACAGCCTCCAGAACTGTGAAAAAGAAATGTTTATTGTTACCCGTCTGTGGTATTTTGTTGTAGTAGCCCAAACAGACTAAGAAAGATGAGTTAAAAGGATGAGAGAAGAAGAGCTCAAAAGTTATGAGTTGGATCCCTGTGCATTTATTTCTTGGGAAAGCATGACATTAGGAACCCCATGATAACTCATCATCCATGGGATGTTCAGGATGGGATTATTTGAAGTCGTGGTAGTATCGTAGACTTTAGTGAAAGACATTTTCATCTTAGTTTTATAAGCCAGGCATAGAGGCTGAAGCTTACAATTTTAAAAACTCTTAAGATAGAAATTAAGTTTCCCACTTGAATATTTATCATGGAAAACATAATCAGAAGGCAAATCTTCTGGGAAGAAAGTCACATAATGAATTCTAAATCCTAATAGAAATTATTATTGGGGATTGTAAACTTTTTCAGATTAACCATACCACTGTTCCTCTTCATTAAAAGTGTGGATAATTAAAAGCTAACAGTGTATTATTTCTTGATATATATGGATATTGCTGTACAAATGGTGTGATTGGTATAGTCTATGACTAGTTATTTTGTTTAGTTAGGGCATTCAGTTAATGAGTTCAGCACTAGAGTACTGAGACGTAAATGGATCTATTAAGTCTTCATAGTCTCAAATGCATGCCAGTGAAAATGTGTGACTGAACAAACGTAGCACTTATTTTATCTACAGAAATCATGTAGCATCTAACACATAGTAGGAATTAGGTGTTCATATGAAAGAGAGATTCAAATTATATAGAATAAGAGAAATGAAAGACAGAGAACTGAATCGGCACTTGCATGTGGGGTAGTTCTTGAGTTCACAGGCCTTTTATTCCTGGCAGTGAGTCTGGCAGGAGAAATTAGGTTTGACCACCCACCCTGGGAGAACTCATGATGTAGTGAGGTGACTAATGAATCACAAGCTATCCTGCATTGTGTTTCCTGCCTCAAAGGACCCAGGGTTCTTGAACCCTGCAGGGCTAAGTTCTTGATTCTTGAATTCAGGGTCAGAAATTAAGTTGCCTGCTTGAATATTAATCTTTCAAATGAGAAAAATGTCACAAGTTGTTGGTTTGATTTGGATTAATAGGGTCATGTTTGTATTTTGAGTAGAGAAAATTGCATGCTTGAAGGTGTAAATTTGTTCTTTCTGTTCTTAGCTTGTTGAGATATTGTGACATTAGGAATTGGGCTAGTGTATCATTTGACCTGTTGACCTCCACTTCTCACTGTGAGGCTATTGCATCTCCTCTAGAGTTGGCCTGCTCTTAATTTAGGGCATAAAAGTTGTCATATGGTACTACTATGATGTTTCCTCCATAACAGTTGCTCCTGTGGCTCTTTTTTCTCTGTCCACCTAGCCCATCTCCCCAGTAACCCTGAGCAGCTCTTTGGTCACTGGAAACTCCATTAGAAACTTCTAGAAAACTTTACTGAAGTCTGGGGAAGATGGTGCCTTTGGTAAAATAGGATTTCTTCCACTTGAGAGCCTAGTACTTATCCCATTCCATTAAGATACTCCCCCAAAGCATAATCTCCACAGAGCGTTTAAGTTTCCAATCCTTAACAGCTTCAGAATATGTACATCATTCAATCAAGTGCTGGACAGAGGTGCATTCACATATGACTTAGTAATTACCTAAAACATTGGCTGTAATACAGAGAAGATTATTATGTGACAGCACAACTGGTTTCTGTAGTGTGTCTCTAATAGGAGCTCTGTTCCTCATCTGCTTTCCTGGGTTGCTGTAAACAGGATAGACCTGGTGTATAGTATAGGTTGTAAGAAATGGCCCCAATAAGGCATCATACAACAAACATGTTCAAATGCTGAGTTACAGAGGCTGAAGATAGAGAGAGCCTCCTGGAAAAAAGTTAATTCTTCATCCTTGGGCAATTAGTCAGGGAAAGAATCTAGAGAAATCTGAGCTGATGGAGGAAGGAGTTAGCAAATTACATCTCATTACAGAAATTCTTTGATATCTTCTTTTTTTTTTGGCACTGTTGGAGGCTGGATACCATTCTCTTAGTATATGCAGAACATCAAAAGAGAGTAAACAGCTCTTCCACTGGCTTAGGGTATTGATAATAAGAGATCTGGAGAAATGAACTAAAATAAATACCGCATTATGCAGTTGTTATTAATGCATGAGGACCATAAATTCCTTTTTAAGTCTTTTATTGTCAATTTCAGCATAAGTTATGGTTTGTCTGAAGCACTTTGAAGTCTGGTTATACTAATAATTGTTCTGTTGCTAAATACATTATCCCTTGCATTATCTCCCTCTCCTTCCAGATTTCATGAATTTTAGAATCACTCCTGACTGGTTGGAGGAGGCGATAAACAGTTTCCTTTTGAGCCTGAATGATGGTGGTGAGGATGATGCTGTCATTGCCTTTGAATGACTACTTTGATGTATAAATTTCAGTCTTCCAAGTAGAGACAGCTAGGATGTCTCCTTGGTATCTTGTTCTGTTTTCATACGAATCCAGATCCTCACACATAACCACTCCTTTGAGAACAAGTTTCTTCATATCACAAACTTTGTGTTTGCTATTTTCTCTTTTTTGCATTATAGAAAAACCAGTCTCTATTTGCACACCCATATTCATGGCAACATTATTCACAATAACCCAAAGGTGAAAGCAACCCAACTATACATTGACAGATGAATGGATAAAGAAAATGTGGTATATACTTATGATGTAATATTACGCAACCTTAAAAAGGAAGGAAATCCTGTCACATGCTACAGCATGGAGGAACCTCGAGGACATTATGATAAACAAAATAAGCCAGTCACAAAAGAACACATACTGTTCTTTTACTCATACTGATATAAACCATTTATATGAAGTATCTAAAGTAGTCACAATCATAGAAACAGAAAGTAGAAAGGTGGTTGCCAAGGGCAAGGGGATGAGTGTTTAATAGGTATAGAGTTTTAGTTTTTAAGATGAAAAAGTTTTAGAAATCTATTGCATAACAATGTAAATATACTTAACACCACTGAATTGTACACCTAAAAGTGGTTAAGATAGCAAATACAATGTTATGTTTTTTTGCCATTAAATAAAAGGACTTAACAAAAACAAACAAAAAATAGTCTCTCCTCTGATGATACTATAACCCTTGAAATCCCTCCCCTTGATTTCCCTGCTGCACATGGCTGAATTGGTACAGTCCTTGTTCATAACATGCATCTGGATCTTCACCCTATCCTCTCTTGAATCTCGCATCCTTTAATTACACCATCCTCTTTGCAACCTTAGTGATGTCGGCTGTTCACTGCCAGGACACTCTTCTCCCATTCCCTCTGTCTTAAGTGGCTGCCCCAGCCTTCCTTGCCCATACCTCCAGCCAGTGTATAGATTATTTTACCTCTACCAAAATAATGCATTTGTCATTTAGAAAAAGGATAAGCAAAAGGAAGAAAAATTTTAAAAATGGATTCACAGTTCAGAAATGACCACCGTTAGCAAAAGTGGGATCACAGTCTTCTCCTGTCCTGTGAATTATATGTTACTATTCAGCAACATTTCAGGACCATCTTCCCACATGGCTTACTCTTCTGCTTTATCAGGTTTGGCCTTCTCCATTCCAGGGGCATCTCTGCATTTGTTTGACCATATCTTTGACCTCCTCCGCATCACATCACAGTCAATCTTCTTTCCCCTCATCACAACCTTCTGTCGTTTCCTTTGCCTCATCATCTCACCCCTGCATGTCCCACTTAATCTGACCAAAGAGAAAAAAGGCTGGGCTTGCTGCCTTATCAGGGCTTCCTTCACTGGGCACAAGTTCTCAGCAGCAGCATTGGGATATGACATGGCTTTCCCCTCTGCATTCCCAGGCGTGAGTTTAGTTCAAACCCTGGTAATATGGGTGGTGGTTTTGTACGCCAACTCTGGATCAGATATCTCAGACTGAGTTCCAGCTTTTCCACTCAACAGACATTTCAGTGTCCTCGTCTGCTCTTTGGTTGCTGTAAATGACAAACACATTAATACCCAGAAAGCACTTGAAACAGGGCCCAGCATACAGCAAGCACTCAGGGAACATTGTTAGCTAATATCTTCATTTAAATAGAGATTTTGAGTTGATTATGATTCCTTAACACCACTCAGATCTGTATGTTCCACCCTCACTGACATTATCTTAGTTCAGATGCCTTGTCCCCACGGCAGCCTCATAACTGCTCCTGTCTGCACTGTTTATGCCTCTGCTTCGTCCTTCATACTGCAGTCAGAGTGAGTTTTCCACAGTACAGATCTAATTAGGATCCTCCTCGGGCTGAGACCCTTCAGTGGAACGCACTTCTGCTCTTTCTCTGAGGCCCCGTGGATGGCCAACTACATATCTGCAAGACGCAGAGGAAGCTCTCACCCTCTCCAGAATTCTCCCCAGAACCTCTCCCTTCCGCCCTGAAGCCTGGGTTAAGTGCCCGCCCAGGCGCTTGATAGCGTCCTGTGCTTGCCTCTTCCTTGGCAGGCCCTGCATTGTATTGTGATGTCCTCGTTTGTCCCGCCCCCCAACTCCGGCAATCTGCAAACTTCCTGATGGCAAAAGACAGTTGTTTTCCATCCTTAACATCTGGTACAGCAGCTGGACTGTGATCTTTGATAAGAATTAAGTTCACTTCTCAGATTCTTTTTTTTTTCCATTTGGCTGATCTTACTTCTTACAAGTTGACTTTTGATAATTTCAGTCTCAGGGGGTGGATTTTTGTGGACCACCTTGCCCCACATTCTACTCCACTGTCCCTCTTTTCTGCTACCTTTATGTTCAGAACCTTCCATCTGTTCCCTTTGTTCTCTTCTCTTACAGTACTCTGTCTCCTTCCCTATAATTATACTTTTCACCCTCTAGGCAGAGATTACTGAATTGTTCCGGTATTTCCCCTTGGGGTTGTGAGCAGCTTGTGAGCAGGGACACTGCTTCCTGGCCTCCTATCTTCTATAGCGCCTGGGTTTACAAGGATTTTGGTAAGTCGTAGTCAACTTAAATCCAAAGCTTTGAGGAGGGAGGTCAGAGAAACACATTTTTTAGGACTCCCCTCTCTGGAAGCCCTTTATTAATGCAGTAGTGAAATCGGCAATTGTAGGAGAAATCTTATATAGAAAAAGTGCCGAGAAGACGTTGACCCTTTGAGTAGAACTGAGGGAGGTAACTTCCTTCCCATGTAGACCTTTGTTTAAGTTTTAAAGCTGGTAAGTATCCTGTGTGGCATTTTGTAGACTGGGGAGGTAGAAACTGGACTGTGTCTAAGGTCTAGGTAAAGCTCAAATGTGTAATGAATGTTTAATATATATTTTGGTGTTACATGAGGATGATGAGGGTTGGTTCTGGAGGACAGCTTCTCTTCTAGAGTCTTCTTCTGTAAAATGGGTATAATAATAGCCCCTACCACATAAGGTTGTTGTGAGGATTATGTAGGTTAATTCTTACGAAGCACTTAGAGAAACAGCTGGCACATAGCATTAAAAAAAAGATAGCTATTATTACTCTATGGCAGTTTTTTTGTGTGCAGTATCTTACTTATCCACATACTAACTCAAGGTGTTTCCCCTCAATTTTCTGAAGCTCACGAATGTCACATAACTTCTTTAAGATCACACAGCTATAGGAACTTCCCTGGTGATCCAGTGGTTAAGACTCTGTGCTCCCAATGCAGGGGGCCCGGGTTCAATCCCTGGTCAGGGAACTAGATCCCACATTCCGCAACTAAAGATCCTGCACGCTGCAACTAAGACCCGGCGCAGCCAAATAAATAAATAAATATTTTTTTTTTAAAAAAAGATCACACAGCTCTAAAGTGGCAGAATTGGAGTTTGAACTCAGTATTATTTGAGTCCAAGTCCGTGTTCTTTTCATTATGCTGCCCTTTTAGAAGGACAGCAGCATGGTGAAGGTTGACATTGTTTTGAACATGAATCTCTGGATAAAATTGTTCAATCTTGTCTTTGTGGCTCCCAGTCTCCACAGATTTTTGTTATCTGCAAACCCATGTATCAGAACCTGACATTGTGTTAAGAATATGATTCTCATTCATCTAGAGCAGGGTTTTGCGTCCTCAATGCTATTGATATTTTGGGCTGGATAATTCTTTGCTGTGGAGGCTGTCCTGTGCATTGTAGGATGCTTAGCAGCATCCTTGGTGTCTATGCGCTAGATACCCATAGCAACTTCTCTCCACCAGGTGTGACAACCAGAAATGTCTCCAGATGTTGCCAAATGTCCCCTGTGGGTCAAAATTGCCCCCGATTGAGGACCATTAAGACCAGGAGTATAAATATAGTATTCATTACATCATCTGTCCCCAGTACATTTATATTTAAGAGGGGACAAGCCCTCAATGAAACAATCCTAAAGAGCAGCTATTTTCAACTTTTACCGGTCTTTCTAAGCTCAGGCATCTGCCACTGCTGCTTCCCTTGACTCTCACGTCACATCATCTTCTGAGTCACTAAGAAACCTTGCTCTGCCCACCCTGAATTAGTTTTCTAGGGCTGCCATAACAAAATACCACAAACTGGGTAGATTAAACAACAGAAATGAATTTCATTACAGTTCTGGAGGCTGGAAGTCCAAGATCTGCCTGGCAGAGTTGGTTTCCTTTTGAGTATTCTTTCCTGGGCTTGCAGATAGCTGACCCTCTTGCTGCCTCTTCACTTAGTTGTCTCTCTGTGCATGCGTACCCCTGTGTCTCTTTGTGGGTCCAGCTTTCCTCTTCTGAGAATGCAGGTCAGTTTGGATTAAGGCTCACCCTGTTGGCCCCATTTTAAGTTAATCACCTCTTCAAAGGCCCTATCTCTGAATGCAGTCACATTCTTAAGTACGGGGGGCGAAGGCTTCAACGTACAGATTTTGGTGGCACAATTCAACCGGTACCCCCACCCACGCAACCCATCTATCCATCTCGGTATCCACCCTTCTTTCCTCCAGCCTCAGACGATGAACCATACCTCCTGCTAGTTTTAGTCACGACCAAATCCTCCTCTAAGCTCCCAATCCCCAGTCTCCTCTGAGACCTTTCTCCAGCAGTTACCTCCCACTACTCTGAAACGCCATGTCCCCTACATCTTCATCCTCTCTCTCATCACTGGATCTTTTTCTTCTTTTTTTTTTTAATGGCTCTTTCTTCTTTGTTCAATAATATGCTCCTGTCTTCCATTCTTGGCCACGTTGCCCTGGGGTTTTTGCTCTTCTGTCTTCTTCTGTCGCGACTGTTCCCGGGGATCCAAAGGTTCTTATCTCATCACAGAAAGAATTCAGAAATGAGTCAGGGAGATCAAGAAAGTAAAGTGAGGATTTATTTAAGCAAGAATACGCTCTCAGAGGGAGAGTGGGCAGACAGGTGAGTAGCTGCCCTGGGTTTCTTTGGCAAGCCGGTTATGAGGGGCAGACAAATGAAGGGGCCAAATATTCATTGGGAAGGAGGGGCTTGGGGGTCATATTCCCTGATTTTCATCCCAGCTCCACCTTCCCAAGGAGAGGAGGGATTTCTGTCCTTATTTAGCTTTGATCGGAAGTGTCATAGCGTTGGTACATTATGGGTACTTCTTATCTGCAAGGCTAATTTTATTGTAATGAGAGCATAATGAGCAACAGGTTACATTCAGGCACAGGAGATTCCCGCCTTTCCCCACCTTTCTTTGCCTCCAGGACACTTGTCACCCCAAAATGTGTGGTTTCCTGTCAGTCTGAAGGTTCCTGCTTTTCTTCGTCTGCC
Organism: Delphinapterus leucas; assembly: GCF_059928025.1. Lineage (NCBI taxonomy): Eukaryota > Metazoa > Chordata > Mammalia > Artiodactyla > Monodontidae > Delphinapterus > Delphinapterus leucas. The sequence goes on from NC_143135.1 coordinate 16,831,968, forward strand.
CATGGCCCCCTGCTGTTTACAAGATGTGGTGATTTCCTGCCACCTGGCCCGTGACCCCCTTTCTCTGCTCATATCTAGCAACCTGCCTGCTGTAACACAACTATATTGCTTTTTTTTAAGAAATACACTTTCTTAAATAAATTTAAGAGATTTGCTATTTCCACCTTTTCACTTTCTATTCTTTCCTTGCTTCATTTCAATTTTGGTTTCTACCTCTACCATGCTTCATCATTATCATCAGATAAACTCCTTTTGGCTAAATTCAGTGGAAACATTTTGGCTTCTATTTTATTTGATTTCTTTCCTAATTGATAAAGTCGAACATTCTTATTCATTTGATATCTAGATCTATATATCTATCGATCATCTATTTATATCAGACTTGTACTTGTGTGTAGCTTAAAATCAAATGATTTGAGTCCTGTATTGAAAAGGAGCAGTATATATGTTAACACTCTTTAGCTGCAAGCCACTGTCAATTGAAATTAATACTCTGACTTTTAGCTTTTTCATCAGTTTTTTGTATGTACTTTTTAAACAACAAGCTTATACAAATATTTCTTGATTTTTTTCATTTTAAATGTTATTTAATACTCTTTTGCTGTTGAAGATGGAGATTTAGTCTCTTACACCCTATTCTATTTCACACAATACTTATCCTCCCTAACCTTCCCAATATTGTAATACCATAGTAATTATGCTTATATTTATTTCTTACATTATTGTAACTATGTATTAATTTCCTATGACTATTTCCTTCCTTGGGAAATTTCTTGTTTTACCAGAGCCTTTATTTTGCCTGGTTTTCTATGTGCATACACACACACACGCACACACACACGCACACGCACGCACACACACACACACACACACGCATGCACACACTTTCCAAGCCTCTCTCTCGCTTTCTCTTTCTCCTCTCTCCCTGTCTCCCTCCCCCTCTTGCCCCAACTTTCTCCTCACACCTCTAATCCTCCTTTCTTGTCGTCACCCTCAGATGATGACCTTGCTTCCTATTTCCCTGAGAATGTGGAAGAAATTAAAAGAGAATGTATTCACTCTCTATCACTTTGAATAAACTCTTTGCATCTGTTGTTTCTTTCTTCTCCTTCTGGTATCCCCATTATGCATATGTTACACCTTTTGTAATTATCCCATAGTTCTTGGGTATTCTGTTCCATCATTTTCATTTCTTTTTCTCTTTGCATTTTAAGTTTGCAAGTTTCTATTAACCTTTTCAAGCTCACTGACCTTTCCTTAACTGTGTCCAGTCCATTGATAAGCCTATTAAAGGCAGTCTTCATTTCTGTTACAGTGTTTCTATTTTGAGCATTTTCTTTTGATTTTTTTCTTTCGATTCTTTTCTAACATTCCATTTCTCTCTTTACATTACATCTCTGTTCTTGCACATTTTCCACTTTTTCCCATTATAGCCCTTAGCATATTAATCATAGTTGTGTTAAATTCTTGGTCTGATAATTTCAAAATCTCTGAGTTTCGTTCTGATGCCTGCTCTGTCTACTCAAATCATGTTTTTGTCTTTTAGTATCACTTGTCATTTTTTGTTGAAAGCTGGGCATATTTACTGGGTAAAATGAACTGAGGTGGCTACACCTTTAACGTGAGGTTTTATGTTTATCTGGCTTGGAGTTAGGCTGTGTTTATTGTGTGCTGTAGCTATAGGCGTCACAGGTAAAATGTCCTCTGAAGTCCTTGATTTTGTCTCTCCTAGTGCCTTTGAGTTTTCCTAGAAACTTCTTCTTAAATGAGAGCTGAGATGTGCAGTTCTTTCTGTTGTATTTCTCTGTTTTATCCAGGAGCCCTGCTGATGTGCCAGTAAGGTGTCAGGGTAGGAGAAGTGTTCTATAGTTCTGTGATTAGGTATGTCTTTTAGTGAGCTGTGTCCCTAGGTTGTGACCTTCAAAACTGCTTCTCAGTTTTTTTTTTTTTCTCCCTTAGGTGAGACAGGAAGGATATAGGGGGCTGGAGTTGGGTATTTCCCTTGCCTCAAGTGGTTTAGGTTCTGGTAAAATAGTTTCCCTTGAGGGAAAGCCTTGTTAAGAAAAAAATGTTCTGAGCATATTTCAATATGGTTACTTTTTCCTTCTCACTGCCAGAAGCACAGGACCTTGTAGGGCTTCTATCGGCAAATCACGTGAAAGATGGGGGCACCATAAGTGTGGGCCCTTCTGGGGTTTTTATTATTTTTTTATTTTATTTATTTATTTATTTATTTGTCTTTTAAAGTTATTCTTTTTTTTTTTTTAAACATCTTTATTGGGGTATAATTGCTTTACAATGGTGTGTTAGTTTCTGCTTTATAACAAAGTGAATCAGTTATACATATACATATGTTCCCATACGTCTTCCCTCTTGCGTCTCCCTCCCTCCCACTCTCCCTATCCCACCCCTCCAGGCTGTCACAAAGCACCGAGCTAATATCCCTATGCCATGCGGCTACTTCCCACTAGCTATCTACCTTACTACGTTTGTTAGTGTGTGTATGTCCATGACTCCCTTCTGGGGTTTTTAACTCCCAACCTAGTCCACACAGAGTTGCCAGCATTTTGTCACTTACAGTTTAAGTTTCTCAATCCTGTTACTGGTTCCAGTGATTTCTGCTTCTGGGTTCTGCTTTGGTAAGCTGTGATTCTCTGTATCTACCTATCTGTCTCCCCAATTTTGGGGACAGTGGTTTGCCCTCCGACCTCAGTTCTCTGATGGACCCAAGAAGAGTTGTTGGTTTTCAGTTTTTTTTTCAGCTTTTTTCCTGTCGTGAGGACAGGAGTGATGACTTCCAAGCTCCTTACGTGCTGGACTGGCAACCAGAAGTCCCTGCATCTGTATCACATACTCTGACTTCCCTTTTGCTACTAAAAACTATCTCTGTTCCTATCTAAGGACAGCCCTCCTCTTGTGCATTACATCTCATCCCCTTTCCACTATCACAGGATATTACTCCAGCAAGAGTCCCCTCTTTCTCCTACATCATAACATTTCCCTTTTCCTGAGTCATTCACATCGATTGAAAAATGCTCTAAAAGTTCCTGTCTTAAAACAACAGACAAAACAAATACACAAAACAAAGCCCACACCTTCACTTGAGCACACATCTTAAACCAGCTACTGATCTAGGGTGACCATGGTATACAGCAACTTGAAGTCGAATCTCAGTTCCCTGTCCGGGAATCAATCCCGAGCCGTGGCAGTGAGAGTGCTGAATCCTAACCATTAGACCACCAGGGACTAGTGGCTAGAAGCGGCACCCTGGCTCTTGTCTTCTTTACAAAAAGAATTTTAGCAAAGTGATGGAAACTAGTGAAATGGGTAAAGTGTTTATTAGAAAAGTACCTGCGGATAGACACATGGGCAGGGCTCAGAGAAAGAGTCGAGGGCAACAGGGGTGGCTTAGATTGCTCATATAGGGGCAGTTTTCTGGGTCTTTGATTTTCTCTGGCCAATCATCTCGCTTCGTTCCCGTATCTGATCTGACTCAAGGCCCTCCCCTGTGTGCGCATGCACATCTTTTAGCCAAGATGGACTCCAGCACATGGGTCTTGGGGAGGTTGACAGGACATATTATGGTCTAGTGCCCCCTCCTCTGAGGAACCTTTCTGTGCATGTGTAGTCTGGGAGGTCTCCTTGACCCCAAGAATGAGAAATATGTGGCCTCCTAATCTTTTACCTAAGCAGGGCTTAGCTGCTGTCTGCTCCTGCCATTACCATTACCTTGAAGTGTCCACAGGAGACAAAGCCCAGCTGCTTTTCCTGTTCCTATTATTAAAAGCATAAACAGGAAGCTAGTTGTAAATGTCTAACCTAGGGCCCATCTATCTTCTGCCTCACTACCGCCCCATCTATGTCCTCTCCTTCACCACAGAATTCTCTAGAAGACTTACCCATGCTCACTGTCCAGTCCCTCCTCACCCAGGCTTTCATCTTCCTTTCTTCCTGGAAAATGCTTTTGTGAAGTGCAGTGGTGGTCTCTGTGTTGTTATATTCAATACTTGGTTTTCATTCTTCATCTTACCTGACCTATCATCAGCATTTCGTAAATGTTGATTTCTAATTTGCCTAGAAAATCTGTCTTCGCTTTGCTTCCGGGAGTCCTTAACTTCCTTGATTTTTCTCTTAACTCACCTTTGTTTCTTTTAGGTCTCATTTGCAGATCCCTCTTTACCTTCCTGACCTTTAAATTCTGGAGTGCCCCAGGGTTCAGTCTTCAGATGTCTTCTTAATCTCTAATTATTTCAGTAACCTCCTAACAAGGCTCTGCTTTGACCATTGCTTCCTTTAGTCTATTCTTGGTACTGCAGCAAGAGCAGATTTTTTAAAGGTAAGGCAGATTATATAAGTCCTTTGCTCAAAACCTTTTCATAGCTGCTCTGCTCAATTAGAGTAAAATTCAAAGTCCTAAGGTATTCCTGGATCTTCCCCCTCTAGTCTTCTGACCTCACCCCTTCTCACTCTGCCTCTGACCAGTCTGTTCTGACCACGCTGGCTTCTGTACTGGACATCAAGCATGCCAAGAACACTTCCATCTCAGGTCCTTTGCACTTGCTATTCTCTCTGCTTGATATCTCTTTTTTTTTTTTTTTAACATCCTTATTGGAGTATAATTGCTTTACAATGTTGTGTTAGTTTCTGCTGTATAACAAAGTGAATCAGCTATATGTATGCATATATCCCCTCCCTCTTGCGTCTCTCTCCCACCCACCCTATCCCACCCCTCTAGGTGGTCTCCATAAAGCTCACTCCCAAATTTCCTTCTGATCTGCAATCTTAAGTCACTTTATGAATAAGTTCCGTACATAATAGTTCCTCAATTAATGTTTGATACATGAATAAACAGATGACATGTTTTATCTCTGGAATTTTTTAGGCTCTATTCTGGTATTCTGAAATTTCACAGTGATGTACTGATGTACCTTAGTGTGGTGATTCTTTTTTTTTTTTTTGGCCGCGCCATGCGGCTTGCAGGATCTTAATTCCCCAACCAGGGACTGTGAACCCAGGCCCTGGCAGTGAAAGCGCTGAGTCCTAACCACTGGACCACCAGGGAATTCCCAGATTCTTTATGCTTTGTGCTGGGCACTTGGTGGACCATCTCATTCTGGAAACTCATGTCCTTCAGTTCTGAAAGTTTTTTTTCATCATTTTTTGGTAATCTCTCTTGTGTTTCCTTAGTTCTCTATGTCTGGAAGTTTTTGTATTTTGGGTTATTTTTCTACTGTCACAGAGACTTTATTTACTTCAACTTCTAATTCGATCTCATACATTTTAAAATTTCTGCCATCATGTATACTGTTTTCAGTTACCATTTGTTTTATTAATAAGAAACCACATTGTTCTTGCATCACAGGTGAGGTATCTTCTTTCATCTTTTGAAGATACTAATTATATCCTTTAAAAGCTTTGCTGCGTTGCCTCTGTTTCCCCCAGCATACCTTTTTAAAAACACTGTTTAGACCCTGTTTTTTTACATTAGGTGCTTTCCTCTAGTGTGTGGTGATCACTGACTGCACATTCCAATTATGGAAAAGTGTTTGGAAGTGACTGGAAGTTCCTGTGAATAGCAGAGGTTCAGTGAAGGCTGATAAGGTGATGACTTGGCATTTTCACTGGTGCATCTCCAATTATCAGTATGTATAATTCTTTTCTCCTATGCAGATCAGTTTCTCACAGAAGAAGAGTCTTCCATCTCCTGCCTGAGATGTGGCAGGTATGTGTAGGGGGTGGAGGTGAGGAAAGCTGCCAGCATTCTGGGAGCCAGGGAAGAGAGGAAGATAGGAGTCTTGATGTTCAGTACTAGAGTTCTACTGGTCTGTCCTCTTTGCAGAGATTCCTTGCTCCTACTCGCATCTGGACCTGATGACCCTCAGACCAGAACCTCTCTTGTTCAACTTCGCCAGAGGTCCAGTCTTGGGTTAGGGTTGGGCAGGGCAGTCATCAGCTATGGGGCATAAATTTAATTCTTCTTTATACACATTTTCAAGCTATCTTTCCATTTCAGCCCAGAAGTACTTGCTTTCCAAGCTAAGTGTCCATCCACAGATGAATGGATAAAGAAGATGTGGCACATATATACAATGGAATATTACTCAGCCATAAAGAGAAATGAAATTGAGTTATTAGTAGTGAGGTGGATGGACCTAGAGTCTGTCATAGAGAGTGAAGTAAGTCAGAAAGAGAAAAACAAATGCCGTATGCTAACACATATATATGGCATCTTAAAAAAAGGTCTGAAGAACCTAGGGGGAGGACAGGAATAAAGACACAGATGTAGAGAATGGACTTGAGGACACGGGGAGGGGGAAGGTAAGCTGGGACAAAGTGAGAGAGTGACATGGACATATATACACTACCAAATGTAAAATAGATAGCTAGTGGGAAGCGGCCGCATAGCACAGGGAGATCAGCTCGGTGCTTTGTGACCACCTAGAGGGGTGGGATAAGGAGGGTGAGAGGGAGATGCAAGAGGGAGGAGATATGGGGATATATGTATATGTATAGCTGATTCACATTGTTATAAAGCAGAAACTAACACACCACTGTAAAGCAATTATACTCCAATAAAGATGTTATAAAAAAAAGTACTCACTTTCCAGTTCTTGACCATGCTATAGAAAGAGATTTTTTTTCTCTATTTTTTGAACCCCACCCCAAAACTCTTGTAAATGTGTTTTAGTTTTTTTCCAGTCGGCTAAGTCATTGACACTTGTTTTAATTTCCAAAACTTTGTCAACATGTCCAATCTGCTGGTATTTCCTAGTCTGTATTTTTGTGCATTTATAAGTTAAAAAACATTTTCATGGTCCTTTGTGTGTGTGTGTGTGTGTGTGTGCGTGTGTGTGCGTGCATGTGTTTTGAGAGGGAAGTGGTAAATATCTATATGTATATATGTGGAATTTGCTTTGTTTTTCCACAAATCCATTCTTATTCCTGCAACTCTGAACCTCCCTAGTTTCTATTCTATCCCTCTCCCCTGATTTATCTTCCTCTAGCTCTGTCTGTTCCTCCTCTCTGCTTTTCATGCACTGCCCTTATCTTGCTTTCCCCTTCAGTAGTGGTCTTTCCCAGCCGTCCCTCCCTGGTTCTACTCCTATTCTTGTGTTATACATTTTGATAAAGTGAACTGCACATTGTCTCACGGTTTTAATAACTCCTGTAGGTGAATAGCTCACACCCTTCTGTCTCCTGCCTGACCTCTTCCCCCAGTTCCACATTCCAATAACCAATTATTGTCCAGACATATCCACTGAGTTGTCCCATAGTGTCATCTAAAACACGGTGTGCACAAAACAGGACATAGTATCTATTCTCCATCTATTCTCCTCCTCATACCAACTCCTTCTTCTATATTTGCATCCATAGTCACAGAAGTCACAGACGTGGGAGTCTTCTTAATCTCCTGCTTCTTTTTCACTCCATAGATCCAGATAATCACCAAACCCTGCCAGTTTTCCTCCCACATTTTTTCTTGAATCCATCTCCTTCTGCCTCCATGATAACTGCCTGCATAACTTCCCTTCTGCTCTGTTGCCACAGCCTCCTAACTGACAGCTTCTTCTATCTTTTCCCTCTTAAATTCATCCGTTGCTCAGGTACCAGAGTGACCTATCCAAAGCATAATTCTCATCATATACCTTCAACTGCTCCCCTGCGTGGAATAAAATCTATGTTCCTTGGCATGGTATACAAGGGCTTCATGACCTGGCCCTAGTTTGTCTCTCTTGCTTCATCTCATTTCACTTTTGGCCTCACATGTTCACTCTTGTAGTACAGAACTGCCTTTTTTTTTCCCTCCCCTTAGTTTTCTTGCTTCTGCACCTTTCCTCCTGTGATTTCCTCTGCCCTCTTCCTTTTTTTCACATGACTAAAAAGGATCTTACACATCCTTCAGTATATAACGCATCATGTTTATTCTTCACAAGGAAGCAGCTCCTAATTTCTCTGATTTTGTGAAGTGTCCCTTCCCTGTGCTCCTGTGTATCCATCTATGCACACCATTATCCTAGCATTTAACATATGTATACGTCCCCGAAACATTCTATATATATATATATATACACACACACACACACACACACACACATACATTATATATATACATATACACACATTATATATATACACACATTATATTTATACACACATTATATATATATGTGTGTGTATATATATATGATTTGTCTTCATGACCCTGCTGCACTGCAAGTTTCCCCAGAGAAGGGATTCTTCCATGCTCTTGGTGTCCGGCATATAGTTGGTATTCAATAACTAGAGACTGAATGGAAATGAACTGGCTTATGAATTACTTCTTGGTGGCTTGGAATCAGCAACAGCTCAGAACTCATGAAGAGTGTGGCAAGAAGCATTGGTATTACAGTTATTATGGGAGCAGATTGTGAGTCAAAGGTGGTTATTTGGCCTCTGTTTCTCTTGCTACTTTGAGTTTTTCATGTGGTGAATATTGGGGAAAGGCGTTTCCTGATCTCGAGGTGAGGGATGGCAGGGTAGAGAGAAAAAGTCAGAGACAGTTCTTATTCCAAGTTGATGAGCTGAACGTGCAAAGAAAAGCTGGATATGACTTGGGTCATCACCATGGGTTAAAACATAAGATTTTACACTGTCAAGTGATCTAGAAGAGGTATAATGAAGGGTGGGTCCTACACGTGCCTGGCGAGTGGGAGTGGATTGGTGGAGAGGCAGGCAGGTTGAAATAAATGAAAAGTGACATCTGCTTTCACCTTCCTCACATATCACAGTTCTCCTGGTCTGTTCCCAAATGTCTCTGGGCCGCGTCCAGTTTGCACATGGTAGTGGACATCCTAATGTTGCACGTGGGCTCTTCAAGACAAGCTCTCGTAAATAGTTCCCATGCCCTGGGAGGTGTGCCAAAACACATTTCCATGATGACTGCAAAGATACTTGCTAAAAAACAAACAGCGCATTAGTGGCCTTCTGAGTTCTTGTGCAAATAGAGTGTGAAACTGGCTTGACGCTGCAAAGCTATACTTTTTTGTCTCGCTCATGATGACTAAGAGAAGTCCGGTTTGATTTGATAGGGAGGGTGTACATGGGTGGAGGTGTGGCGAGTCAGATGGGCAGCGAAAGAATGACTAGTGAAAGGGAAGGAGAGGAATGCATATACCCCCTTCAACTCAGTGCTTCAATTGACCTTCAGGAAATTGGAATAGAGATCACATGACTTAACGTTTGCCTGGAAATGAACTGCCTCTGTTTGTTCCAGGCCCTGGGATTGATGAGAGAGTCTGGGGATTCTGACCATAGAATTATAATAAGAGGAATTGTCTCAAGCAATTATTAAATATTTAAAGAACTACCTCAACACTAACTTATCAGATGAAATGAATGAAATTGAAATGATTTTTTTTTTTTTTTTGCGGTACGCGGGCCTCTCGCTGTTGTGGCCTCTCCCATTGCGGAGCACAGGCTCCGGACGCGCAGGCTCAGCGGCCATGGCTCCCGGGCCCAGCCGCTCTGCGGCATGTGGGATCTTCCAGGATCGGGGCACGAACCCGTGTCCCCTGCATCGGCAGGCGGACTCTCAACCACTGCGCCACCAGGGAAGCCCTGAAATGATTTTTAAACATTATTTCCAATGGAATGGATAGAAATTCAGGGATGAAAATTACTCTGTGCCATAAAGAAAATACTTTTAGTTTGCTTTTGTAACATGGTGTTTCTGTATCACCTTTCATCCCAAATGTTAATTAAGGAACAGTATGCCCAGGAGGTGGATCAAATGAGGAATCCAAAAGAAAAGGACATGGTCAAGGTTTTTTTTCTTTTCCTTTGCAGTATTATTAAACAAAGATATGCAGAGGACAAAGGGACATTAATCCCCAGGGCAGTTGAGATATTCTCTATCAAAGTAAAGGGAAACAAGAGTTTTGTTTACAGTTGCTTTTCTTGTCTAGACTGCACAATATAAGATGAATAGGTGGTAAAATAAAATTATTCATCAGAGACGCTATAGAGGTTTTTCTTCACTGGATATATAGTAAGTATTGCAGATTATCTACCCAGTCCTCATTCCCTCTTTCTTTTGATCAAAACCCTGATTTTGTTCAAGGATCCACCTCTGGCAGAGACTTCTAGTTGCCTACCCAATGTCAATTTTTACTTATTTATAGTAATTTGACTGTAAGAAGTAAAAAGCCCAGCTATTTTTCTGCCTCCCTTTTTCAGCCTTCTTTTTAAAAAATTGAAATACATTTGATGTATAACATTTTGTATACTTAAGGTGTACAACATGTTCATTTGCTACATTTACATACTGTGATATGATTTTCATTGTAGCGACAGTTAGCACCTCTATCAGGTCAGGGAATTACATTTCTTTTTTGTGGTGGAAATAAGATCTAATCTCTTAGCCTGTTTGACAGCTATAATAAGATACTGTTTTCTGTATTCACTATATGTGCCCTAGATCTCCAAGACTTATTGTCTACTACTTGCAAGTTTGTACCCTTAAACAACATCTCTCCTATTCCCCCATCCTCTAGCCACTAATAAACACCGTTTTACTCTCTGTTTTTATGAGTTTGAATTTTTTATTTTATTTTTTATTTTTTGCGGTACGTGGGCCTCTCACTGTTGTGGCCCCTCTCGTTGCGGAGCACAGGCTCCGGACGCGCAGGCTCACCGGCCATGGCTCACGGGCCCAGCCACTCCGCGGCATGTGGGATCTTCCCAGACCGGGGCACGAACCCATGTCCCCTGCATCGGCAGGCAGACTCTCAACCACTGCGCCACCAGGGACGCCCCGAGTTTGAATTTTTTAGAGTCCACATATAAGTGATGTCATACAGTATTTGTCTTTCTTTGTCTTACTTATCTCACTTAGCATAATGTCCTCAACATCCATCCATGTTGTAGCAAATGACAGAATTTCCTTCATTCTCATGGCTGAATAATAGTCTATTGTGTGTGTGTGTGTGTTTGTGTTTGTGTATGTGTATCTCACATCTTTATCCATTCACCTGTTGACAGGCACTTAGGTTTTTTTCATATCTTGGCTATTGTGAGTCATGCTGCAATAAACATGGGCATGCATGTTTCTCTTTGATATCCTGTTTTCATTTCCTTTGGGTATACACCAGACGTGGAATTGCTAGAACATGTGGTAGTTCTATTTTTAATTTTTTGAGGAACCTCCATGTTGTTTCCATAGTGGCTGAGCCAGTTTCCATTCCCACCAGCAGTGCACCAGGTTCTCTTTTCTGTACATCCTCCCTGACATTTAGGTCTTGTCTTCCTTATGACAGCCATTCTAACAGATGTGAGGTGATATCTCATGATTTTGATTTGCATTTCCCTCATGATTAGTGATGTTGAACACCTTTTCATGCACCTGTTGGCCATTTGGATGTCTTTTTTGGAGAAATGTCTATTTAGTTCCTCTGCCCATTTCTCATTGGGAGTATTTTTTTTTCTTATAGAGTTGTATGTGTTCTTTATAAAATTTGGATATTAATTCCATATCTGATATATGGTTTGCAAATATTTCCTCACTTTCTGTAGGAAAGTTGATTGTTTCTTTTGCCAAGCAGAAGCTTTTAAGTTTGACGTAGTCCCGTTTGTTGATTTTTGCTTTTGTTGTTTGTGCTTTTGCTGTTATATCTAAGAAATCATTGCCAGTGTCAAGGGGCTTCTTCCTTATGTTTTCTACTAGGAATTTTTTGGTATCAGGTCTTATATTTAATTTTTTGATCCATTTCAAGTTCATTTTCATGAGTGGTGTGAGATAGGGTTCTAATTTCATTTTTCTGCATGTGTTTATCCAGTTTCCCCAACAAGATTTTTTGAAGAGACAACTTTCCCCATTGGGTGTTCTTGGATGTCTTGTCAAATATTAGTTGAGTGAATATGTCAGAGTTTAACCTAGGCACTTTAATCTATTCCGTTGAGGTATCTTTTTGAATGCCGGTACCACACTCTTTTAATTACTATAGCTTTTTAGTGTAGTTTGAAATCAGGAAGTGTGATGCCTCTGGCTTTGTTCTTTCTCAGTAATGCTTTGGTTATTTAGGGTCTTTTGTGGTTTTACACAAATTTTAGGGTTTCTTTTTTCTATTTTTGTGAAGAACACCATTGGAATTTTGATAGGGATTGCATTGACTCTATAGATGGAATTGGGTCATATGGACATTTTAACAACATTAATTCTTCCAGTACTTGAGCATAGAAGTCTTTCCATTTGTTTGTGTCTCCTTCAATTTTTTTTCAAAGAAGTATTATAGTTTTTATTGTATAGATCTCTCACTTCCTTGGTTAAATTTATTCCTAGGTAGTCTACTGTTTTTGATGCAGTTGTGAATAGGATAGTTTTCTTTTTTTTCAGATGTTTCATTATAACTCTATAGAAATGTAACTGATTTCTGTAAGTTGATTTTATATCCTGCAACTTAACTGAATTCATTGCTTAGTTCCAACAGTTTTTTTTGGGGGCGGGTGAGTTGAGTCTTCGGATTTTCTATACACAAAATTATACCATTTGCAAAGAATGACAATTTTACTTCTTCCTTTCCAATTTGGATGCCTTTATTTTTCTGTCTTGCCTAATTGCTCTAGCTGGGACGTCCAGTGTTATATTAAATGAGAGTGGTGAGAGTGGGTGCCCTTGTCTTGTTCCTGATCTTATAGGAAAAGCTTTCAGTTTTTCACTGTTAAGTATAATGTTAGCTGTGGGTTTGTGGTGTATGATAGGGGCAATCATGGAACATAATTCTGGCCAGTGAGAAGAAAGGGAACTTGTTATGTGGGATTCTAGAAAAGCTCTTAAAAAGGGAGGAGAGTCATTGGCCTTTTTCCCCCGTTTTCATTCTTCCTCCATAAATTGTGGATATGATGCATGGGGCTTCAGAAACCACCTTGTGACAGATGGTTAGGTAAAGACTAAGAGAAATGCAGCCTGTTGGGTGTGAGAAATGCCCAATGTCTGTTGGGCATTATAGTTTTAAGCCTTTGAACCAGTCCTGGATCTCTTCTGGACTTCTTGTAACATGAAAGGATAATGGGCTCTACTTCAGGTCAGTGTAATTTGGGTACTATGTTACACAAAGCCAAGCCCAGTCCCTGAGAGATACTTCACCTGTGAGAGCACATCTCCATCTCTAGCTCACCTGTAAACTGATTAGTCTAAGCCATATAAAATTGCAGTCTCTTGAGTGATTGGTTTAGGCATGAGCATGTGATGGTAGCTGATGAAATTTGACCAATGAGATATGAGGAGGAATATGCTTTCCCCCAGACAGAAGAGCTTCCCCACTCTTAAAAGAAGGAATATCAGAAGGGATATCTTCTTTTGTGGACACTGTCTAGGTCAGAATATGATGCCTATAACTACTATAGCCATCTTGTAACTATGAGGGGAGCTGGTCTGGGGATAAAGCTGATACAGTGAGGATGGCATAGTGGATATTGGGAAAGAATCGGATCCTTGATGACATCATTGACCTGCCAAACCAACCAGTCCTGTAGTTGCCCATCTTTGAGATTCTGGCTTTGTAAGTTAATCTACTTTTGTTGTTGTTTAGACCAGGAGTTGGCAAATTTTTTCTGTAAAGGGCCACACAGTAAATACTTCAGGCTTTGCAGTCCAACTCTGCCACTATAGTGTGAAAGCAGGCATAGATAATATGTAAACAAATGAGCATGTCTGGCTTCCCATAAAACTTTACTTACAAAAACAGGCAGATGGCAGTATTTGTCACTCAGGCAGCAGTTTGCTGAGCCATGGTTTAGACACTGAGTTGAGGTTTTCTGCTTCTTAACTGATCTGTATCTTACCTGCTACTCAGTTGGAGGGTAGAATGCATAAAATCTAAGGCCTCTCTCAGCTCAGAGATTGGATGATTTGGAGAATGACATAAGAAAAGACCAGAAAAGAGAGAAACAAGTTAGAAGTAGGAATGATGAAAGACACTCATAAAAGAGCTAGAGGTAAAGCAGATTGAAAAGTCACACCTACCTCAGTTGAATAGGAAAGGAGGAAATGTCCAGTCCTTAGCAGAAGCCTGCTAGATGAAGAAAGTCCACAGATGTAGATGCCTTAAATTTTTAAATTTCTATCACTTTTAGCTCATAAATAAAAAGTTAGGAATGTATTTAAACATATGTGCTTATTATCCTACTACCCAGACACAAGTCTTGTTATAAAGAAATAAATATAAACTTTTCCATTTTATAAAAGGGAATTGTACTACATATACTGATTTGTAGTTTATCTTTTCCACCTTAACCATGGATTCTGAACAACTTATTAGATTTATAAATTTATACAACCATCATTTTGAAGGTTGCTTAGAAGCCCATTGTATAGAAGTAGCAATTTATTCACCTGGTCCCTATTATTCTTTCATTTTGGTTGTCTTCCCCGCCACTCCTCCTTTTGTTATTATATAATAATCTTGAAATATTCTATTTGCTGTTAGATAGACCTGTCCCATTCCCTCCCTAAACCCTTGTTTCAGATGAGGCCTTTTCTCTTCCCTGGTAATGTCAAGCAGCTGGTAAAGGGCAATTTTAAAATGTTTCAGTTTAGCAATAAGAGACATCATCTTCTATTCCACTCTGAGTGAAATCCTAATGAGGTCATTTGTACAGATTTGAAACTCGAGTCTTCGGGGGTTTCAGCAGTGGTTTCTGCTATTATGTTTAGTCTTCTGGCTGTACCTCTCCATATTATATACAGTCCTTAAGTTGTGGGGTAGGGCTTCTGTTTGGCTGTTGATCAGAAGTAGTAACAGAAATGGGCTTCAGCTTTACCTCCCTGCTTTCCCCCTCTACCCCCCATGCCCACATCTGAAAACTGTCAGAATCATTCTCAGGGGCAATTCTGCTTATACTGTTTTGGTCTGGAATCTTCTAGTCAATTTGTATCTGTCATTAGTGAGTACTCATGTTCATTGGACCAGATGGAACAGAAAAGCTGTCTTTTATAATTGGGGGATACATACTCTTAAGTTTTCCACAGTATTAGGAAGGATAATACAAATATCATTCATATTTAACTTTAGAATGGAATCTGAGACCCAGAGAGGGAAAGAAACTTACCCAATGATGCACAGCTAGATAGAGGTGGGATTGAAGATCTAAGTATTCCTGGGGTTTCTCTGCAGTTCCCCAGTGAAGAGGGAAGAGGGAAGACTTCCCTACTAAGAGGGAAGTCTCTTTTAGGAAGTGCTCATCCAATGTCTCAGAATTGTGGGTGGGGTGGGCATTGAAGAGCATAAGCACAGAACGGCAGGTGTAATGCACAAAGAAGGAAGGCTCTGAGGGAAAACTAGCAAATATAATATTAAAGTATTTTGTAGGTAAACATTTATTGATATAAAAAGTTATCTCCTATATATAAAATGAAAAACTTAGGTTACAAGGTAACATGTCGAGCATGCCTCCATTGTTGTTAACAAATTAACATCATATAGATGTGTCTGTCTACCTACCTATCTATTTATCATCTGTCTATCTACCTTAAAAGTTATATTTCAGGGAGTTCACAGTGGTCATTTTTGGGAGTGAGAAACTGGAGTGTTATTATTTCCTTCTTACTGATAAACGGTATTTTCTAATTCTTTTATAATTAACATGGATAGCCTTTCCATGTTATAATTAAAGAAATGCACTTACAGATAAAGTTATGGGTTGTGTTTTGAAAGCATACCTATGTGTCACTAAGACTTATAAGGAAGAAGTATTTTCAAATGTTCTTGTTAGTGAAGAGCATTCCTTTCATTGGGAGCACCGTTCACATGGGACCTTTTACATATCACACTCCTTTACAGTCTTCACAGTCCCTCATAGTTCTTGAGGACAAGAGTCTAAGTCGCAATTACCTGGGGGGCAGTGGCCTATTAATTTTTTATTTTTAGTTTTTGCTTTGAATGAATGAATAAGAAACTTTTAATAACTTTATTTGAATGTCACTGAGGTTGAAATTAGTCAATGAAAGGACATCAATAACGAAACCACTTTGCTGTATGCCTGAAAGTAACACACCATTTTAAATCAACTGTACTCCAATATAAAATGAAAATTAAAAAAAGAAAGGACATCAATGAAAGGGCAACAAATGGGACAATATGTATGATTCTTAAGGCTTGGATGGGCGGCAGGGGGAAGCAAGAGGCTAAATAGGCAATGTAAACTTTTTCCCGAATATCATATATGAAGCGAAAGTTATCACCAACCTGGCTGAGAATTATTAAATTGCAGTCATGTTGAGACCTTCAAGATGGCAGAGGAGTAAGACGTGGAGATCACCTTCCTCCCCACAAATACACCAGAAATACATCTACATGTGGAACAACTCCTACAGAACACCTACTGAACGCTGGCAGAAGACCTCAGACCTCCCAAAAGGCAAGAAACTCCCCACGTACCTGGGTAGGGCAAAAGAAAAAAGAAAACACAGAGACAAAAGAATAGGGACGGGACCTGCACCAGTGGGAGGGAGCTGTGAAGGAGGAAAAGTTTCCACACACTAGGAAGCCCCTTCACTGGTGGAGACGGGGGGTGGGCGCGGGGGAAGCTTCAGAGCCACAGAGGAGAGTGCGACAACAGGGGTGCGGAGGGCAAAGTGGAGAGATTCCCGCACAGAGGATCGGTGCCAATCAGCACTCACCAGCCCGAGAGGCTTGTATGCTCACCTGCCAGGGCGGGCGGGGGCTGGGGGCTGAGGCTCGGACTACAGAAGTCAAATCCCAGGGAGAGGACAGGGGTTGGCTGCATGAACACAGCCTGAAGGGGGCTAGTGCGCCACAGCTAGCCGGGAGGGAGTCCAGGAAAAAGTCTGGAACTGCCTAAGAGGCAAGAGGCCATTGTTTTGGGGTGCACGAGGAGAGAGGATTCAGAGCACCGCCTAAACGAGCTCCAGAGACGGGCGTGAGCCGCGACTATCAGCACGGACCCCAAAGATGGGCATCAGAAGCTAAGGCTGCTGCTGCAGCCACCAAGAAGCCTGTGTGCAAGCACAGGTCACTCTCCACACCTCCCCCAGGAGCCTGTGCAGCCCGCCACTGCCAGGGTCCCGTGACGCAGGGACATCTTCCCTGGGAGAACACACGGCACGCCTCAGGCTGTTGCAACGTCACGCTGGCCTCTGCCGCTGCAGGCTTGCCCCGCATTCTGTACCCCTCCCTCCCCCGGGCCTGAGTGAGCCAGAGCCCCCGAATCAGCTGCTCCTTTAACCCCGCCCTGTCTGAGTGAAGAACAGACGCCCTCAGGCAACCTGCGTGCAGAGGCCAAAATTTAAATTTGGGGCCAAATGCAAAGCTGAACCCCAGGAGCTGTGTGAACAAAGAAGAGAAAGGGTAATTTCTCCCAGCAGCCTCAGGAGCAGCGGATTAAATCTCCACAATCAACTTGATGTACACTGCATCTCTGGAATTTGAAATAGACAACAAATCATCCCAAAATTGAGGTGTTCGACTTTGGGAGCAACTGCACACTTGGGGTTTGTTTTCAACATCTAATTTGTTTCTGGTTTTATGTTTATCTTAGTTTAGTATTTAGAGTTTATTATCATTGGTAGATTTTTTTACTGATTTGATACTCTCTTCCTTTTTTTAAAAAAAAATATATATTCTTTTTCTATTTTTGTGAGTGTGTATGTGTATGCTTTTTTGTGTGTATAGATTTGCTTTTACCATTTGTCCTAGCGTTCCGACTGTCCTTTTCTTTTTTCGTTTTTTGTATAGCTTTTAGTGCTTGTTATCATTGGTGGATTTGTTTATTGGTTTGATTCCTCTCTTCTTTCTTTCTTTCTTTTTCTTATGAGTTTAAAATTTTTTTATTGTAATAATTTTATTTTATTTTATTATTTTTTTCTTTCTTTCTTTCTTTTTCTCCCTTTTATTCTGAGCCATGTGGTTGACAGGGTCTTGGTGCTCTGGCCGGGTGTCAGGCCTGTACCTCTGAAGTGGGAGAGCCGAATTCAGGACCTTGGTCCATCAGAGACCTCCCACTCCATGTAATATAAAACGGTGAAAGATCTCCCAGAGATCTCCAACTAGCAAGACAGGAACACAACACGATCCACTAGCAGAAAGGCTGCCTAAAATCAAAATAAGGTCACAGACACCCCAGAACAAACCACCAGAGGTGGAACTGCCCACCAGAAAGACAAGATCCAGCCTCATCCACCAGAACACAGGCACTAGTCCCCTCCACCAGGAAGCCTACACAACCCACTGAACCAAAGTTAGCCACTGGGGGCAGACACGAAAAACAACGGGAACTACGAACATGCAGCCTGCGAAAAGGAGACCCCAAACACAGTAAGTTAAGAAATATGAGAAGACAGAGAAACACACAGCAGATGAAGGAGCAAGGTAAAAACCCAGAAGAAGAAACAAATGAAGAGGAAATAGGAAGTCTACCTGAAAAAGAGTTCAGAGTAATGATAGTAAAGATGATATAAAATCTTGGAAATAGAATGGAGAAAATACAAGAAACATTTAACAAGGACCTAGAAAAACTAAAGAGCAAACAAAAAGTGATGAACAACACAATAAATGAAATTAAAAATTCTCTAGAAGGAATCAATAGCAGAATAACTGAGGCAGAAGAACGGATAAGTGACCTTATCTGTAACTACTGCTGAGCAGAATAAAGGAAAAAGAAAGAAAAGAATTGAGGACAGTCTCAGAGATCTCTGAGACGACATTAAATGCAGCAACATTTGAATTACAGGAATCCCAGAAGGAGAAGAGAAAAAGAAAGGGACTGAGAAAATATTTGAAGATATTATAGTTGAAAACTTCCCTAATATGGGAGAGGAAATAGTTAATCAAGTACAGGAAGCACAGAGAGCCCCATACAGGATAAATCAAAGGAGAAACACGCCAAGACACATATTAATCAAACTATCAAAAATTAAATGCGAAGAAAACATATCAAAAGCAGCAAGGGAAAAACAACAAATAACATACAAGGGAATCCCCATAAGGTTAACAGCTGATCTTTCAGCAGAGACTCTGCAAACCAGAAGGGAGTGGCAGGACATATTTAAACTGATGAAAGGGAAAAACCTACAAACAAGATTACTCTACCCAGCAAGGATTTCATTCAGATTTGATTGAGAAATTAAAACCTTTACAGAAAAGCAAAAGCTAAGAGAATTCAGCACCACCAAACCAGCTTTACAACAAATACTACAGGAACTTCTCTAGGCAGGAAACACAAGAGAAGGAAAAGACCAATAACAAACCCAAAACAATTAAGAAAATGGTAATAGGAACATACATATCGATAATTACCTTAAATGTAAATGGATTAAATGCCCCAACCAAAAGACATAGACTGGCTGAATGGATACAAAAACAAGACCCATATATATGCTGTCTACAAGAGACCCACTTCAGACCTAGGGACACATACAGACTGAAACTGAGGGGATGGAAAAAGACATTCCATGCACATGGAAATCAAAAGAAAACTGGAGTAGCAATTTTCATATCAGACAAAAAATAGACTTTAAAAACTATTACAAGAGACAAAGAAGGACACTACATAATGATCAAGAGCTTAATCCAAGAAGAAGAGATAACAATTGTAAATATTTATGCACCCAACATAGGAGCACCTCAATACATAAACAAGCCATAAAAGGGGAAATCGACAGTAACACAATCATCATAGGGGACTTTAACATCCCACTTTCACCAATGGACAGATCATCCAAAATGAAAATAAATAAGAAAACACAAGCTTTAAATGATACATTAAATAAGATGGAATTAATTGATATTTACAGGATATTCCATCCAAAGACAACAGAATACACTTTTTTCTCAAGTGTTCATGGAACATTCTCCGGGATAGATCATATCTTGGGTCACAAATCAAGCCTTGGTAAATTTAAGAAAATTGAAATTGTACCAAGTATCTCTTCTGACCAAAACACTATGAGACTAGATATCAATTACTGGAAAAATCTGTAAAATAATACAAACACAATGGAGGCTAAACAATACACTACTTAATAACCAAGAGATCATTGATAAAATCAAAGAGGAAATCAAATAATACCTAGAAACAAATGACAATGAAAACACAATGACCCAAAACCTATGGGATGCAGCAAAAGCAGTTCTAAGAGGGAAGTTTACAGCAATACAATCCTACCTTAAGAAACAAGAAACATCTCAAATAAACAACCTAACCTTACACCTAAAGCAATTAGAGAAAGAAGAAAAAAAACCCCCAAAGTTAGCAGAAGGAAAGAAATCATAAAGATCAGATCAGAAATAAAAGAAAAAGAAATGAAGGAAATGATACCAAAGATCAATAAAACTAAATGCTGGTTCTTTGAAAGATAAACAAAATTGATAAACCATTAGCCTGACTCTTCAAGAAATAAAGGGAGAAGAATCAAATCAATAGAATTAGAAATTAAAAAGAAGTAACAACTGACACTGCAGAAATACAAAGGATCATGAGAGATTACTACAAGCAACTCTATGCTAATAAAATTGACAACATGGAAGAAATGGACAGATTCTTAGAAAAGCACAACCTTCCAGGAAGAAATAGAAAATATAAACAGACTAATCAGAAATACTGAAATTGAGACTGTGATTAAAAATCTTCCAACAAACAAAAGCCTAGGACCAGATGGCTTCACAGGCAAATTCTATCAAACATTTAGAGAAGAGCTAACACCTATCCTTCTCAAACTCTTCCAAAGTATAGCAGAGGGAAGAACACTCTCAAACTCATCCTACAAAGCCACCATCACCCTGATACCAAACCAGAGAAAGATGTCACAAAGAAAGAAAACTACAGGCCAATATCACTGATGAACATCGATGCGGAAATCCTCAACAAAATACCAGGAAACAGAATCCAAAAGCACATTAAAAGGGTCATACACCATGATCAAGTGGGGTTTATCCCAGGAATACAAGGATTCTTCAATATATGCAAATCAGTCAATGTGATACATCATATTAATAAACTGAAGAATAAAAACCATATGATCATCTCAATAGATGCAGAAAAAGCTTTCTACAAAATTCAACACTCTTTATGAAAAAAACCCTCCAGAAAGTAGGCATAGAGGCCATATATGAGAAACCCACAGCCAACATGTCCTCAATGGTGAAAAACTGAAACCATTTCCACTAAGATTAGGAAAAAGACGAGGTTGCCAACTCTCACCACTATTATTCAATATTGTTTTGGAAGTTTTGCCGCAGCAATCAGAGAAGAAAAAGAAATAAAAGGAATCCAAATCAGAAAAGAAGTAAAGCTGTCACTGTTTGCAGATGACATGATACTATATATAGAGAATCCTAAAGATGCTACCAGAAAACTACTAGAGCTAATCAATGAATTTGGTAAAGTAGCAGGATACAAAATTAATGCATAGAAATCTCTTGCATTCCTATACAGTAATGATCAAAAATCTGAAAGAGAAATTAAGAAAACACTCCCATTTACCATTGCAACAAAAAGAAAAAATACCGAGGAATAAACCTACCTAAGGAGACAGAAGACCTGTATGCAGAAAATTATAAGACACTGATGAAAGAAATTAAAGATGATACAAATAGATGGAGAGATATGCCATGTTCTTGGATTGGAAGAATCAACACTGTAAAAATAACTATACTACCCAAAGCATTCTACAGATTCAATGCAATCCCTATCAAACTACCAGTGGCATTTTTGACAGAACTAGAACAAAAAATTTCACAATTTGTATGGAAACACAAAAGGCCCCGAATAGCCAAAGCAATCTTGGGAAAGAAAGATGGAGCTGGAGGAATCAGGCTCCTGGACTTCAGACTATACTACAAAGCTACAGTAATCGAGGCAGTATGGTACTTGCACAAAAACAGAAATATGGATCCATGGAACAGGATAGAAAGCCCAGAAATATACCCACACATATGCTCACCTTAGTTTTGATAAAGGAGGCACGAATAAACAATGGAGAAAAGACAGCCTCTTCAGTAAGTGGTGCTGGGAAAACTGGACAGCTACATGTAAAGGAATAAAATTAGAACACTCCCCAATACCATACACAAAAATAAACTCAAAATGGATTGAAGACTTAAGTGTAAAGCCAGACACTATCAAACTCTTAGAGGAAAACATAGGCAGAGCACTCTATGACATAAACCACAGCAAGATCCTTTTTGACCCACCTCCTAGAGAAATGGAAATAAAAACAAAAATAAACAAATGGGACCTAATGAAACTTAACAGCTTTTGCACCACAAAGGAAACCATAAACAAGATGTAAAGACAACCCTCAGAATGGGAGAAAATATTTGCAAATGAAACAACTGACAAAGGATTAATCTCCAAAATATACCAACAGCTCATGCAGCTCAATATCAAAAAAACAAATAATGCAAGCCAAAAATGGGCAGAACACCTAAATTGACATTTCTCCAAAGAAGATATACAGATTGTCAACAAACACATGAAAGGATGCTCAACATCACTAATCATTAGAGAAATGCAAATCAAAACTACAATGAGGTATCACCTCACACTGGTTAGAATGGCCATCACCAAAAGCTCTACAAACAATAAATGCTGGAGAGGGTGTGAAGAAAAGAGAACCCTCTTGCACTGTTGGTGGGAATGTAAATTGATACAGCCACTATGGAGAACAGTATGGAGGTTCCTTCAAAAAGCAAAAGTAGAACTACCATATGACCCAGCAATCCCACTACTGGGCATATACCCTGAGAAAACCATAAGTCAAAAAGGGTCACGTACCACAATATTCATTGCAGCTCTCTTTACAATAGCCAGGACATGGAAGCAACCTAAGTGTCCATCAACAGATGAATGGATAAAGATGTGGCACATATATACAATGGAATATTACTCAGCCTTAAAAAGAAACAAAACTGAGTTATTTGTAGCGCGGTAGATGGACCTAGAGTCTGTCATACAGAGTGAAGTAAGTCAGAAAGAGAGAAATACCATATGCTAACACATATATATGGAATAAAAAAAAAAAGGTTCTGAAGTACCTAGGGGCAGGACAGGAATAAAGACATAGACATAGAGAATGGACTTGAGGACACAGAGAGGGGGAAGGGTAAGATGGGACGAAGTGAGATAGTGGCATGGACATATATACACTACCAAATGTAAAATAGATAGCTAGTGGGAAGCAGCCACAAAGCACAGGGAGATCAGCTTGATGCTTTGGAACCACCTAGAGGGGTAGGATAGGGACGGTTGGAGGGTGACGCAAGAGGGAGGGGATATGGGGATATATGTATACAAATAGCTGATTCACTTTGTTATACAGCAGAAACTAACACAACAGTGTAAAGCAATTTTACTCCAATAAAGCTGTTAAAAAAATAAAATATTAAAAAAAAACCCAAATGGGACCTTATGAAATTTAAAAGCTTTTGCACATTAAAGGAAAACATACACAAGATGAAAAGACAACCCTCAAATGGGAGAAAATATTTGCAAACGAAGCAAGTGACAGAGGATTAATCTCCAAAATTTACAAGCAGCTCATGTAGCTCAATATCAAAAAAACAAACAAACCAATCCAGAAATGGGCCGAAGACCTAAACAGACATTTCTCCAAAGAAGATATACAGATTGACAAGAAACACATGAAAGGATGCTCAACATCACTATTCATTATAGAAATGGAAATCAAAACTACAATGAAGTATAACCTCACACCATTCAGAATGGCCATCATCAAAAAACCTACAAACAATAAATGCTGGAGAGGGTGTGAAGAAAAGAGAACCCTCTTGCACTGTTGGTGGGAATGTAAATTGATACAGCCAGTATGGAAAATAGTATGGAGGTGCCTTAAAAAACTAAAAATAGAACTACCATACAACCCAGCTATCCCTCTACTGGGCATATACCCTGAGAAAACCATAATTCAAAAAGAGTCATGTACCATTATGTTCATTGCAGCTCTATTTACAGTAGCCACGACATGGAAGTCGATGTGTCCATCGACAGATGAATGGATAAGGAAGATGTGGCACATATTAAACTATGGAATATTACTCAGCCATAAAAAGAAATGAAACTGAGTTATTTGTAGTGAGGTGTATGGACCTAGAGTCTGTCACACAGAGTGAAGCAAGTCAGAAAGAGAAAAACAATACGGTATACTAACACGTATATATGGAATCTAAAAAAAAAAAAAATGGTTCTGAAGAACCAGGGGCAGGATAGGAATAAAGACCCAGATGCAGAGAATGGACTTGAGGATACGGGGTGGGGAAGGGTAAGCTGGGACAAAGTGAGAGAGTGGCATGGACATTTATACACTGCGAAATGTAAATAGATAGCTAGTGGGAAGCAGCCGCATAGCACAGGGAGGTCACCTCGGTGCTTTGTGACCACCTCGAGGGGTGGGATAGGGAGGGTGGGAGGGAGACACAAGGTGGAGGAGATATGGTGATATATGTATATGTATAGCTGATTCACTCTGTTATACAGCAGATACTAACACACCATTGTAAAGCAATTATACTCCACTAAAGATGTTAAAAATAAAAGGCATTTTCCAAATGAGTTGAAAATCATACTGTTCAAATATTCAATAAATATGTATTAAGTTCATACTGAAGAAAAATGCAGTCATGTTTCAGATGCTTTGGTGCTTTCTAGGACAGTTCGTGACTGTCAGTGATGAGTTGGTGAAGGGAGGGACTTTCTAGAGAAATGGAAAAAAGATATTGAGAAAATATTTCAGGGGACCTTTTATAAACCCTTTGTCCTGGGCCATGTGTGAGAAAAAGGTTCCTGGTAGAACTGAATGAACTCAGGCTGGCTTACATACAAAGGCAGCATGGGGAAATCAGAGAGAAAAGGCTTCCTGTGTTATCAGAAGTATGGCATGGGTTGGTAATTAAAGTGATTGGAATGTGCTGTGTAGAAAACTCCCATGAGCCACTGGAGGGAAGCGTGAGCTCTTACCTTCCTGCAATATTTTCTCCAAATAGCAAGTAGTATTGTCACTCAGAAATTTAAAAGCGTCTGAAAAGCCTTCAGATGTTTAAAAAAAAAATCCAAACTCCTCCCCTTGGCATACCTACAGAGGTTGGCATGATGTGTTACCAACCTCTCTCCTGCCTATCTTTGTTATTTAAGTGCCAGCTACAAGGGACTTCTTTTCTGTTTCAAGACAGGCCAAACTTGTCTCCACTTTGAAGCATTGCATTAATTTTCTGCCTGAAAACCACTGCCATGGATCTTGGCATGCTTACCTCTTCCTTGCTTTTTATTTTTTTAATTAATTTATTTTTTTTGGCAGTACGGGGGCGTCTCACTGTTGTGGCCTCTTCCGTTGCGGAGCACAGGCTCTGGACGCGCAGGCTCAGTGGCCGTGGCCCACGGGCCTAGCCGCTCCGCGGCATGTGGGATCTTCCCAGACCGGGGCACAAACCCGTGTCCCCTGCATCGGCAGGTGGACTCTCAACCACTGCGTCACCAGCGAAGCCCTCTTCCTTGCTTTTTAAATCACAGCTTAATGTCACCTCCCCAGAGAAGATTTTCTCCATCACCCAATCTGAAATATGTCACCAGTCACTTTCTATCATTTCAACCAAGCATTTATCCATTTATCATTACCTGACACTTTTTTTTTGTCTTTTTATCTCTGTTCTTCTGTTAGAATGTAAACCATGAGAAAAGAAATATGGTCTGTCTCATTTAATGTCTAGAATAGTGCCCAGCACAAGGTAGTTATTAACAATATGTAGAATGAATGAACATATCTACTCTAAGATCTTAATATCTTTATTCTGGGAAGACCTCCGTGTCCCTTTAGTCTAACATAGGTATCGTTCTATTATACGTCCAGCACAGCCTCTGTCTTTGAGTTGTGAATAATGGCGGGCACAATGTCTTTTTTGTTTTGCATTCTTAGTGCTCCGTTATGTACCAGGAACTATTTATTGAGTGAATGAATGAATGTATGAATGAATGAATGTTGTACTGCATAGATGGTTGATCCTTAGGCATAGCCTCTGAGGTAGAAAATCTCATCTTGGTGGGCAGGAAGGGAAAGGGGGAGAGACATTCAAAGTAATATACAAATTTTGTTTGAGGCTAAAGTCACACTTAAAAACTAAGTTACAGAAACAGAAATAAGACTGAAAGGGCTAGGAGAAAGTATTTGAGGTAATTTCTAGGACTGGAAATCTGGAATGTTGATTTTAGGAGACTCTCAGCTTAGACTTCCCGCAGTCTCTCACTTCTATTAAATACGATGGCCATCATTCCTATTCAGCTACCTTGGAGATCTGATTAAATATCAGATTCTTGACCAAGAGAGAAAGAAAGAATGTGGAACCTCAAGAGATATCAAAAGGGATATATTTGGAATAGGAGAAGGAAAAAAATTAGGAAATATTCCAGTTAGTGAAATAGCCTTCTATTCTGTCTTTGCATCCCAGTGTATTTCTAGAGCATTAAGATTTAGTGGCTACTGAGAATATTAATGGCCCAGGGAAGCTGGGGGTTCACTTTTTTATGACAGTAACTTGTGAATTTCACTAGATAGTTTACACAGAATGGAATTCCTGTTATTCAATTTCTATGAAGAGTTAAGGGATTTGGAGGCTTATTAACATGGTAGAGAGGAAGATGTCCCACATGCTGTGCCCTCTGCCAGATAACTGGTGTTCTTCTCCGAGATCTAAGACAGCGTGTTTACTAAGATGTGGGGTGATAGAACACACTATTTGTTAAAGTCTGCTTTGTGGAACAATGGTCCCATGAGATGCTCCATGAACAAAAGATTCTGTAAAATTAGTTTGGGGAATGCCACTTAATCTCAGTGTATCCTTGGAGATTTACTCTTTACATTAGCATGGAAGATCTGAGAAGATCTGCAGTAAAGAAAACAATATTCTTGAACTATTTTGACTATGCAACCTCTATGTGTGTGTGTATGTGTGTGTAAGTGTGTGGGTGTGTATGAATGCTACTAACACTTTTGGGGAAGTACATGGTAGAGGAAAAATTATGGACATCTGAGTCAGACAGACCTGGGTTCAGATTTAATTCTTGCTACTCACTGCTGTGTGACCTAGAGAAATCAGAACAACTGATTTAACTTCTCTAAGTTCTGATTTCTCTTTGTAAATTGGGTATAGTACTTTGCCCAGTAAGATTATCATGATTATTATATGAGATAATGCATATTTCAATGTCTAACTCAGATCATGGAATATAAATACTTAATAGTACTGGTGACCACACAGGTGAACAATTATTATACCAAAAAAACACCATAGTAGATATGTGTGGGTTAAAAAGCTGAATAAAAAGTAGTGTGTCATATCAGAGAGTCTCAGTATTTAAACAATACTTATGGGCCTCTGAACCAACACTGTGTCAGGCACCTGGGGTATAACATTGGATGAGGCAGAGATGACCTTCATCCCCGTGGAGCTTACTGGCTTGCTCTGGTGACACATGTGTTCTCAGAGCCTAATTCATGCTAGAGCTTGTCACTCAACCTATCTTTCCCCCATTATCTTTTCAGGTATAGGCTCCTGAGGGGGATATTTTGCTGCTGGAGTGATTCTCCAAGTACTGCCTGTAAATTGAATCCATAAAAAATGAGGAAGGTCTCACAGGTGACAGTCAAGTGCTTAGGAGCTTGGTGGGGAGAGGAATTGAATGGCAGTGGGGGCAGTACTTAGAGAGCATCATGTAAACTATACAATAGACATTAAACTTTGGTTTCCCCTTCCATCAGGTAAAAAGAGAATCACCCTTCCTACATTCTGGGGAGAGCATTTATAATGGTAGCTTTTAAGGATAATTTATAGGAATGTTTAGTTACTGCTAGAACAATGATTTCAGGATATAAGGTTTACAAGGATTATGAAAATAATAGCTAACTGTCCTTTTTTGTACATTTTCCCTAGGTTGGTTTGAGTGCTAGCATTGGCATTTATCTGGAGAAAAATGGCGAATGCTCAAAATTACTGATAAACGTATTTGAGAAGATTTTCAAGTTTTTCAAATATGTTAAAAGGTGGAAAATGATTTTTTATTACTTCTTGGTTCCTTTATGTATATGTTTAAAGAACAGGGTGTTTTATGAATCATTTGGAATAACGACAGCGGTTTCCCGAGCCCCAGGCACCCAACAGTCCGTAACTTCTACCTACAGCACAATCTTTGAAGGCAAAAAAATCTCACTCAGCAGACTTCAGGGGCCTTGCAGATAAAAGAAAGGAAATGTCAGTTATGTGACTGCTGAGGGACAATTTCCTATCTGACGAAGTGACCTTGAAATGCTGTTCAAAGTGGCTGTGAGGGAGGCATGGCTCATTTTGGTTGGCGAACACGTGGGCTTGGAAATGAACTGCCCTCTTGGGTTGAGCCTGCCTTCCAGTATGGGGGCATTAATGCATTTTAATGGAATTGCCCACACTAGGTTTAGTTGGTAAAGAAGAACCGCTGTTGCTTAGCTGTTTTCAGTCTTTTTGTCTTGCAAAGTTATGTATCTTTTTGAGGCTTGGGGAAAGGATGTAGCTGAAATAAAACAAGTGAAGTGGGAATGAGGTGAGAAATCAGATCATCTGTATTTAAAAGTGGCCATTTTTTTTTTTTTTTTGGTTTCACTCAGCCAGGGACAGTGCTAAATGTGTTATATTAATTTTCTAATTTAATCTATGCAGCAATTCTATGACAGTTATATGATTACCTCCAATTTTTAGATTGTCTTCAATTTACTGAGGTTTAGAGAGGTAAAGTGAATTCTCCAAAGTCACAAAGCTACTTAGAAATGGAACTAGAGTTTGAATCCAGGTCAGTTTGTACTGACTGGAAAGTTTGTTTACTTTATTATACCTATCACAATGCCTATACAACAATGACTATTACCGTTAACCATTAACTATTACCCACTTTGAACTGAGAGAGTGTTAGTTCTATTTTTTCCTGGGAGTGGTGCTCTCTAGAAGATGAGGGCTATGTCCATCCTCACCTCCTCCTTGGCTCTGGATCAAGGAGGACATCTGAGTTTGATACAAATGTTCCACAGTCTTTCTTTCCAGATGCGGTTCTAAAGGGTCCCCCCAGATCCTGAAGGGGATTAGCTATGGATCAGTTTAGCTGTCACTAGAGGGCTCAGAATGGACCCTGACTGCCAGAAGCTGTTCTCTGGATGTGATGCCAAGAGATGAACAAGCTAATGGGTAGCGGAAAGACCTAGAGGCTGTTTGATGGCATAGGGAACAGCTAGGATAGAGCACTGAGAGAAGCCGGGGTCATAGAGAGACTGTCTGGGGGATATTCTGTTTGTGTTAAGGAATCCTTCCTTGCAACATTGGAGGGTGTTAGGCTCTTCGTAGAACTAACTGGGGGTTAGGACTGGAGATCTATAAACACCCGATACACACAGTTTCTCCTAAGCACATGGACTCAACCTTCCTAAAGAGGGTTTTAATTCTAGGGTAGGACACTTCTCCATGCTTCTGTATCCTTAGCCACCCCCCCACCTCTCACACACACACACTTCACTTTCATTCATGTTTAAATTACTACCAGCTAGTGGAGCCAGAGATCCACATACAAATCCTTGAAGGAAAATGACATTTTTTCTTCTCAAGCTAGGACAGATAACGAGAACTAAGGTCAAAGAGGATTTTTTTGCATGTGAACGTGCAGATTTTGGTCAACTCTGTATCTGTTCAATACAAAGAATATGTTATACCTGAAAGAAACATTGTGGTCTATTGTTATTTAATAAACTAACCTGTCTATTTCGATCTTTAAAAAATAAACTGATGGCAAAGCTGGGTTTCCTTTGTAATTTCTTTTGAAGGCAGCTGGAAGTTGCAGAGGTAGGATTTAATCTCCCTCCTTGGGGCATCGTTTGAGTGACAGCTATTCACTAGTAGCCTATGGTGTAGGCTTCTAGGAAGCAGTAGCAGTTTTGTCTTCTCTTGGTTCACAGGCTGCTCTCTTAAGAGAACTGACTGACACTGTTTTTTGCTATGCAGGGGTAATTGTCCACAGACATAGGTGTATAGGGAAGAGCTCAAACCTGTAATTTCTCACTGTTCCCAAAACCTCATTTCAGCGGTAAGGCTGAGGGTCTCTCCATTTTGCCTTTTTCGTGATTAAGTCTGGATGGCATTAACAGTCAGTGGGGAAGCAGACTCTTCCTCCATCATTTGTTCCAGTGTGGCCTAGCTTGGGGTCGGGAGGAGGGTTTGCAGAGCCCAGGAGCTGCCTTACTGGGACACAGCTTGAACCCTGGCCCTTCTGAGCCTCCCACTTTAACTGATTGCCTGCTCACATACTGGTTGAGTGGTCTGGCTATTCCAGTGCTGCTTGTGCACTTGTGAGACATAACTGTTCTCCACCTGGATATCACTGTATGCGATGGGGGGTCTTAATGAACTTGGATCCTAGTTTCTTGGGAATGAGTTCTTGACAATCTCAGTCTGGGGTTGGTGTCCCTTTTATGTGCCCTCAGAGTGTCCTATACTTCCTCTATCACTCTATGTATTACACTTAATGCCTGTTTTCTAAGTTAAAATTTTATTCTTAAAAAACTGAACTCATCCACTTAATTGATTTATCAAACATGTCTTTATATGTGAGTACCATGTGCCAGGCACTGTGCAAAGGACTGAGGATTCAGTGGTGGACAAAATATTCAAACAAAACCAAAGTATGTGGGGTAAAGTGAAAGTTCTCTTTTAAATCCTCCATCTCTCCCTCAAGTCTCACTCCTCTGAAGGAACCTACTTTTAGTAATTTAGAGCAGGGATTGGCAAACTGCCACCTGAGACCCAAATGTGACCTGCCACCTGTTTTTGTAAATAAAGTTTTATTGGAACAGAACCATGCTCATTTGTTTACATATGGAAGCTCTGTGATTGCCATCACACTATAACCCCAGAGTTGAGTGGCTGTGATAGCATCTGTATGGCTCACAAAGCTGAAAATATTTACTATCTAGCCCTTTACAAAAATAGTTTGCTCACCACTAATTTAGAGGGTATTTCCCCAGAACTTTAAAAGTGTATTTTATATGCACATATATGTGGATGTTTTGTTTTGTGTATTTTTTCTTAAACAAGAGTATGTTCCATTATTTTTTAACCTGCCTTTTATTTTCTAATTGCTTGCATAAATGGCCCTCAAACAGAGAGAACAGAGAACCTGCTCACTGTTTCTGGTTCAGCCCTTGGCATGGTCTCTGGCACATAGGGGTTGCTCCAAAAATATTTATTGAATGATTAATGAAAAATATATTGCTATTTTTCATAAAGTTCCAAAGTTGTAAATGATTTAGTTAAGAAATAATTCAGTGCATACTGAAGGTTATTCATATTATAATAGCCCTCTTCCAACCTATATTCCATTGTGATTTCTAGGGTCAGAGAGAAAAATGAACAATATCCACTTGTCCCTGGAGAATTGTGCAAGGACATAAGTCTTAGAGATGTGAGCCACCTGTAAAATAGGTTGAAATGGAAGGCAGGTTGACAACTGGCCAAACTTGGGAACACAGGGCTTTCCATGTTAGCACAGTAAGCTCTTTGCTGAAGCGTGAGCGAATATAGGCAGCCCTCTTCATTAAGTAATTTTATATGTCGTGGGTTGAGTACCTGGAATTGTGCTGGTGCAATGCCCATGGCATTGCAACATGTAGATACACTGCTCAGAAGGTATGGCTTTTATTACTATTTTGTAGCTTGCACTTTTAAGGAGGTTTATTCTCCATCAGACAGTATGAGTCATGTATTTAGGTATTCATAGGGATCTTTATTTCTACTAAAGGTGGGAGGGTCTGCTTTCTTATCAAGTTTATCATTTTCTATAATTTTGGCAAATCTCCTTTCTTGGATATTGAGGAAACAGTTTGGAGTGGCTTTATTTTATGTCGATGGCTTTCTTTTCTTTTTGCATGCTCCCCCACCACCATGTCTCAAACCTTCCTCATCTAACCTTGGCAAAGCATGAGGTGCGAGTAGAACAGGTGTGTTGCCAGGTGAGGTGAGGTGCGTGGGCACGTGGGAGCCTAGCTGCTGAAGTCTTTCCTGGATTTCTGTGTGGGAGGAAAACGCGTGCATTTCCCACCATCTGATTTAGGCTCGCTGTTGATCCTTCTCTCTCCCAGGCATTTATTTGGTTTGGGGGCACAAAATGGGTCTCAGGAGCGAAAGTGTGATTCCAGGTAGATTCTTCCTTAGCAGCTGGGACCTGGAATGGGATTGTGGCTGCCCGGCGCAGCCAGCTTCTCACTCCCCTCACCTCCCGTCAGTGAGCACTCTTGGGCAGCCACAACACAAAGTGAATGCTTATAGTTACAGGAGTGGAGACCTTTTCAAATCATCTCAGGAAAAGCTGTTTATTATGAGGATACTGCTGAACTGGAACCAAACTGGGAAGGTGGACATTAAGGCAACTCTAGAGATCAGCTACTTTTTATTATTTCTCTCTCTCTCTCTGTTTACCTCTTTCTGCTTATCTGCATAGTTCTTTTTATGTAGTTATCTTCTGCTTTTCCATATCTTCAGCTTGCCATGCCTATCATATTTTCCTTAGCAGCCTCTCTCAATTTCTGCTTTATAAAACTATTTTCCACGCCCTACACTGAGGAATACAACATATTCTCATTGGTAGCAGTGATTCTTACATTCTGAGATCTCTGGGTGTCTCTATAAATAGGTTGAGAAAACTCCTTGGTTTGTTCTGATGAATTCCCTTTAGGTAGAGCAGACCTCCCTGGTCAAGAATCATTACTTTCAATTTTGGCTATTTTAACTTCTTTCATTGAAGTTCATTATTTTTTTTCTTCTGTATTTCTCAATACTTCGTGTGCATACCAGTTGTCTGGAGATATGAAAATGCTGACTAACTCTAGGTTGGGGCAGAATATTCTGTTTCTGGCAAGTTTCCAGGTGATGCCAATGCTGCTGGTTGATGGACCACACTTTGAGTAGCAGAGCTTTAGGGCTGTGGTGCTCAGACTTTAGTGTGCATCAGAATGATATGGAGGGCTTGTTTAAATGTAGATTGCTGGGTTCCACCACCAGAGTTTCTAATCCAGTAGGTCTGGAGTGGAGCCTGAGAATCTGTATTTCTGACAAGTTTCCAAGAGATGCTGACGCTTCTGTTTTGGAGACCTCACACTGAGAACCACTGTTCTAAGGCCATGACACTCACCCTCAGTCACCCTTGACTTCATATCAGAATCAACAAGAGTACTTTGTAAAATATGTATATCCAGTTCCCCTAATCCCCAGCCTGATTTAATTGGTCTGTGGTGAACCCTGGTACCTGAATGTTTAAAAAGGTCACCAGGTGATTCTAACGTGTATCCTGGCGAGAGAAAGCCTAGAGAATTTAATTGGCCATGCTGACCTTTTTCAGCCAGTGAATGAATTGACTGCCCTAGATTATGTTCTTGTCTATGGTCTAAACAGCTGTCATCAGGAGGAATTCGTATGGAATAAGTGTAGGCTCTTAGGCTAAAAAAGCGGAGAGTGAGCTGGTTGCTATTAGAAGAAGCCACAGCAGGAAGGTGGTTGATGTTTGCAGCCCACTGAGTATAACAATACCTAATTCAAAGGGTTGTTGTGGAGGGTTCAGTATAGGCTTGGTACAGAGTAGACATTTAAGTACTGATAATAGTAGAAGCAGCTCTAATTATAGGAGTTGTAGTGGTTGCTGTTCTTTACTTAAGTCTTGGGGTCCATGAAGGACATCACCAACATTTTTTATGGCACTGGCAGCAAAACAAATATCCCCACTGCCTGACACTTCCAGTCTCTGCATTCATTAGTGACCTGACTTGATTCTGTTACTGGTCTGTGAGACTTTTGGTTCTGGGGCCACATCTCACTCATTTAAACATCCTGGCTACCTTGGCATCTCAGTTAGTATCCAGCACCTGGTAATAACCTTCCTGCTAGATGCAGGAATGAAAGGATACACAGACAGTACCAAGTAAAGTAGTATGATGGAGTTCCTGTTTGTGCAGCCCTATCGTGGGCTTGCTCCCCACCTCAGCTTGCAAGAGGGGGTCTTTGGGGATTTGCTTGCATCCTTGGAGCATTGCCCAACAATATCTAGACAGTTCCTATTGGAACTGAGAAGGTCTTTGTGAGCAGTTTAATACAATTACCTCATTTTACAGATAGGGATGCTGAGGCTCAGAGAGTGACGAAACAAGTCATCTTTGGGTGTTGAATTATGCTATTAATCACCTGATAAGTTAATATTAAAACGTACAAAAACTTGAAAAATTTGCTTCCTTTTTTATTTACAACTAGGGAGCTCTGCATGGCAGGATAGTAGCAGTTTTTACACGTGCCAGGCATTGTGCTAAGCACTTTATATGCATTATCTTATTTCATTATCACGGTAACCTTAGAAGTTGGTGCTTTTATTCACCACAGTTCATGAATAAATAAAGCCAAAAGAAGCTATGATTTCTCCAAGACCACACTGCTAGTGTCAGAGCCCAAGAAATCTGATTGCAGAGTTTATGTTCTTAACCAATGCACCTTCTCCTGTGCTTTGAACGAGAGCATTTAGAACACACCCTGCAAAAGAGGCTAGATGTGAACAGTGAGCAAAATCCAGCATTTAGCTTCTAGTAGAACCTGGCTTCTTCATTGCACCTGAGTGGATGAGGATCATAAAATCTTCAGTACCAGGGCAAGATGGGATCTGTGACTGCCTAGGTCCAAGAGTGAAAGGAACACACTCCTTGCACATGCTCTTTTCACTCCAGTCCCCTCTTGTCTGGACGTGGAAGGTCTTGGTGTTGTGTTTGGAAGAGGCAGAACTGGAAGGAACCACTTGGTGAGTTATTGTAATTTTACAGCTCATAAAATATTTCTGAAAGCTTTTCTCAGAGTCAGTATTGAAACATTTCTTGATTCCCAGGCCCTGAATCACACCACGGGGCCAATAATATTTCTTGGAAGAAATAATATTTCTTCTGACTCAACTTTTTTTGTCTTAATTGGTGTTACTTTAGGATCCTGAGGGGCATGAGTGAAAAGAGTCTGGTTGGCTGTTGCCTGATATAATTTCATTACTTATCAGAATCCCTGCCATTTCCTGTGGTAACGTAATAACAAATGAACTTGGTAACATCTGTCTTCATAATAGTGCAAATTACATTGGAATGTTGCTGGTGGGGAAAAATCAGCTACAGAGAGTCAGAAGGAACCCAGTGAGAGGAGAAAGACTACAAATATTCTAACAAACATAAGTAAACTAGGCCTCCCTCTTCTTTGGATAAATTTGGGAGTTTAAATAGATTGCAGAAGAACTTAGCCTTCAAATTGGACCTGGAGCCACACAACAGATTTATCCTGACTCCTTTTGATTCAGGAGGAGGAAGAAGAAAATAGAGGCATTCATTCCTCTTGGTGATTAGCTGGCTGCCAGCAGAATGTGCAGAAAGGATTTACAGTCCCAGGAGCCCTGGGAAGCTGCTTTCAATAGCTTTTATAGTCTCAGTGCTTGAGACTTTAATTTGTTTGACATTTGGTTGTTGAAGACGATTTATTGTCCCTGGCTTGTTTTCATTATCTCAGGCACTGGAGAGGGGAAATTTAGAGACTAGGAAATGGGAAAGCAGCTCTTTAGGTCTTGGCTACTCAAAGTGTGGTCTCTGGGCCAGTGCTTCACCTGGGAGTTTGCTAGAAATGTAGACTCTCAGGTCCCAGCCCAGAATTACTGAATCAGAATCTGCATTTTAACAAGATTCCCAAGTGATTCGTGTGCACATTACATTTTGAGAAGCACTGCTCTAGAATGTCTTCTCCTGGTCTTTGAGATGCTCAAGGAGGGGTGTAGGCCGTGCTGGCCTTATGTATGTTTGTTCAAGCTGGTATAATTTCTTAATACCACATCCAGCACAGTGCCTGGAGTGTCTTCTCTTCATCCTTGCTATGTCATCAATCAACAGTACTGATAACTGGGTGTTTACTGTGTGCCCAAGCACAGTTCTTAGCACTTTACAAACATTCTGATCTTCAGAACAACTGTGAGGAAAAAACTACTGTTATCCCTATTTTATAGATGGGGAGATGAAGACAAGAGATTGGGCAAATTTTTTTTTTTGGCACAATGGAATTAAAATTGAAGAGCTGAACTTAACAGGAGGCAGCATGCGGGTAATGGAAAGAGCTTAGGCTTTGAGGTTGGATAGACACTTGCTTAATTTTGATTTGTTTTGCATGCTAGCAAGATAATCTTGGGGATTTCATTACATCCTCCATAGGTTGTTATGAGGGTAAAGTGCAATAACATATGTAGACTGTCTAGCAGAATTCTTGGAATGTAGTAGGTACTCAATAGATGTCTTTCTCCTCCTTTGTTATTTCCTCTCTG
Source organism: Delphinapterus leucas (assembly GCF_059928025.1). NCBI lineage: Eukaryota > Metazoa > Chordata > Mammalia > Artiodactyla > Monodontidae > Delphinapterus > Delphinapterus leucas. Next base: position 16,868,349 of record NC_143135.1, read on the forward strand.
TTCTTTCCCTTTCCTTCTCTTCCACTCCCCTACCCTGTGGTACCCTCCTGCTAGCTAACTCTGGCCTATCATTTAAGTCCTAAGCACCTCTGCCTGGAAACCCCCAGGTGTATGGAACTGAGGTTTTGTAATGCATGTATCTTTTTAAATATACAGCTTAGAAAGGAGTGAATATGAAGCCTTAAGTCAGTTGTCATTGATTATAAGCATCTAAGATTTAAGCGCTTGGCTTAGATGATTCCTGTGGTCCATATCTATGCTGTGAAAGAATTTAAATTCTGATCTGAACTGAAAGCAAGTGGCTTCAAGTGAGATGTGTGGGAACATATATAGAGTCAGTACCCTACCTGGAGTCTTGCTGAGTTAGAATCCATCTTCATTAACTACTATCTCCCTAACCGTAGGCCATTCATGAGTGAGACAGAGTCACGGTTAACCACACAGACTCTGGAGCCAGATTGCCTGGTTCTGATTCTTGGCTCTGGTGCTGACTAGCAGCGTGAAACTGCAAAGCTGTCTAACTTGCTTCTGCCTCAGTGTGCTCATCCCAACATGGGGATAATGAAGCCTATTCATAAGTTGTTGTGAGGATTAAATGAGTTGATGCATGGAAAGCTCCTAGAACAGGCCTGGCCCATATTAAGGGCTTTGGTATGTGGTATTTTCCATCATACTTATCACTCTGAACCCCAATTTCCTCACTTGTGTATGGGATAATCCACCCTTGCATAGGGCCAGAGGCTTAAAAGTGGTGGCATAATGGGTCTAGCACAGTGCCGGGCGTGAACAGGTACTCAGCTCATGTTTGTCCTGCTGAACTAGTGAGACATGCAGAGTATCCATCACTTTGAAGAGTTGGCTACGTACTTGTATGTAAGTTTGTGCATAAGTTGGGTGTCTAACTGGGAATTTTTCCTGGGTTCAATTTAAGTTACTCATGGATCTTACCATGTAAAACTTTAACAGGAGAGAGAGACTTCATATGAGCTGAAAACTACACAATGAAATGACAATGATGATTTTAGTGATGATGATAAAGAAGCAGGCAGAGATGTTTCCAGAGTTCTACTTGGAGAGAGAACTCACACCCCTTTCCAGGGGTAGTGACAGGGCAGATGTTGACTGAAATGTCATTTAGATAAGGAGGTGCATCCATGGCAACTAAAGAGACCGGAAACAGGCTGGGAAGACTCAACTGGCAGTGGGTCAGGTAACAAAATGACGGAAATGGCATTCTTTAAATGCTCTCCCGCCAGTCATCAGCTTAACTTGGCAGTCAAACTGCCCTAGGTGAGAGGTGGTCAGAGTGGATCTATGCAGCTAATTTCTCCATAAAACTGGAACGCATTATGACAACATCAACTGTAACCTTGCAAGCCTTCCGACAAGTGGGAAGGTGCAGCATGACATTTTTCTTATCTTATGGATTGACAAGCTTGTTCTCAGGAAATACTGCGAGGCGGAACTTGTTGACTTTCACTGTTCAGCCCTCCGTGGTTGCATGCCAATCTCTCTTTCTTTTAGAGTCCTTCTTTTACCTGGTTATCAGGGTGAGGAGTTTAGCTGATAATATAGCTTAAGATGTTATTTACTACCTTTGAAAGTATTTGTATTTTACAGTTTTTTAAAGACTAAAAAATAGCAGAGCACCATTTGAGGACCTCTTGGTATGAGATGCCTCAACATCCATAGGAGAAGTCTATGTTTTGGTGCAGGAGAAAGAACCATTTTCCTCTAAGTACATTTTGTTTATCCTCAGAGCCGACTGTGGCTTCCAGTTTCTGTCTTGGTCCTGAGAAAAGCAGCCTTTGCTCCATGTGAACGGCTGTTTGTCCTTGCTCTCTTGCTCCAGTGGCTCTTGACTTTTCATTTGTTTTCTCCTTTCTGCTCAGCTTAGCCTGCCAGTGGCTCACACAGGCTCCATGTAGCTGCACAATTGGGTCTGAAGACAAAAAGGACTACCAAACTCAGCTTAAGTAAAGCGACCTTAACAAATACTCGAAACTACATCTTGTCTCAGAATTCTACATATAGCTACAAAGTCAGTTAGTTAAAAGTATTATGAATTTGCCATTTTTAGTCAAATGCAAGGCTGTACCTTGAATTTCTTCTTATAGGTTTGGATGATCACATCTTAAACCTGGAGGTAATCTAGGCTAATGGCTCGCAAACCTGATCCTTTGTGAACTTTAAAAAGTCGATTCCTGGGCCCTACCCCAGCCCCACTAAATTAGACTCGTGGTGGTTGGAGTCCAGGGATCCCGGGAATCTGTATTAGAAGGAATGACAACAACAACTCCTCCTGTGATACCTGTGCTACAGTCAATTAGCCTTTAGTCCAAGGACCAGCACTTGGGAACCAGTCCAACACTTTTTAGTTTGTGAATGTTGAAACTTAGGCCCAAGAAACTTGGCCAGTCACAGAGCAAGGCTGTAAGCAAATTGCCTCCAGGACTGGCTTTATGATTATCTTTAGCCTTTCCTTCGCAGTGACCACTTAGGGATGTTGACAGGCTAGCTGTGTTTCAAGTGAGAAGGGGCCGACATGTTTCTCCTTAACCAGCTGAGTAGCAGCTTTGCCTGCAGTTGGTACTCACAAGCCTCATCCTGTTCTATCAGTAATGGCTTTTAGTTTTCTAATGCCCCACTGGGCCTACTTTTTATTTAAAGGGCTTTCTATTATGGTTAAAGAATACTCCATTATTGCTTAATTTCTAAATCAAGTGTGCACAAATAATTTATTGATGCAATGTTGCACTCAGACAGTTTTTTGAAATTGCCCTGTGTAACTTTATTAAGTGCAGAACCTGGAATGCTAATTTGTCTGATTGGAAAGGGGGAAAAAGAATCTATATATTATTAAACCACTTGGGTGATAAACAGCATTGCCCCTCAAAAGTCCTAATCACTGTTTTTAGTCATCAGATTTAAATTGTAATTGAAACAGGGTCAGTGCCTTGGAAAAGCACACGCCATGTTTTGTTAACATAATCAGAAAAACAGAGTTGCTACAAACCTTTTCCCCATCTGTCAGTCATTGTATTAAATGCTTCTGCAATTTTATTAGAATTCTCTGTCTCTGCAGATGCCAGTCAGCTGTGAAATTGAAATTGCAATAGAAATATTACATTTTCATCCACAGTGGAAACTGAGAAAGTCCATTTTTTTGACAGGCAAAGAAATGGCATGACCTTGTCAACTGGGTCATTTCGCAGTTTGGGTTTGAAGGCAGTTTTTGGCTCCTGTCTGGAAAGGGAGAAAGGAAGGTGGCTCTGCCTTTCTGTTGGCTTTCTCTGGCAATTTGATCAACAAGTATCCTCCACGGTTCACAGATGGAGAGCTTTTGAGCTTTTCTGAATGCAACCCATTTTTCTTTCTTTCTCTTCCTCTGAGAAAATTGAGGTTGTGCTGGAGAATCTTTAGTGCTTGAGAGGTCCAGAAATTTCAACAAGATGTTAGCTCTAACATTTTAAAGTTTTCTAGTGGGTAGGGAGGATTAATGGCAGTGATAAATAGTTCTTGTTGTACTCTGAGTTGGGCCTGAAGTAGCGGCCAAGAATGATAGTTGGATTGTCTTTCCTTGAGACACTTTTTCTTTTCTTATTTTCATGGGTAATTCCCTATCATTTGTTTGGCTTTGCTTAAATGTCACTATCTCTTGGAAGAGTTCCTTGATCAACCTTATCCACTCCCTCGAGACCAGGTTATTTGCACCTGCTTTGAGCTGTGATTACTATTACTACTGTTACCCACCTACTGGCTTTAATGTCTGCCTTCCTTCAGAGCTTGTAGACTTTCTGAGGGGCAGAGACCCTGTTTATCTTGCTCATTATTATATCTCCAGGCTTAGAATGGTGTGGGTTCATGAGAGTTGGATAGGTCAATATTTGTTAAAAGAATGAATGATGAAATAAAAGGTACCTCCAAAAACAACTTAGGTGAGAGGTACTGGGAAATTAAGAAGACCAGAACTAGGATAAGGGAATATAGGATGGAATTCCATAGAATGGAATGTAGTATAGGAGCCAGAGAAATTATAGTAAAGACATAATGGGAACTCTCCATAACAGCAGTTATAATCTCTCCAAGGTTTTGAGGCAGAGGGGAAAAGTTGAGGTGGATCATTCACCTTCAGTTTCAACTGTAAATATTTTGTGGTTTGGAAGGAAATGATAAGGAGATATTTACTCATATAGGTATGTTGTAGTACCCTAAGTATCAACTTGAGTTGAAGAGACCTGGCCTAGCACCTTTTATATTCAGCACAGAGCCCAGCTTAGGCTAGTTACTGTGAATTTGTGCTATCACATGCTAGACCCTGTGTTGAGTGCCTCTCGAACATTATCTCATTTAATCCTCAAAATAATTCTATGACTCTAGGTATAGTTTTTAATCCTCCTTCTACAGATATGGAAACTGAAGCATACAGAGACTATCTGACTTGCCCAGGGTCACATAGCTAATTAGTGGTGAAGCTGCAGTTTGAATCTATGACTATTGAATTTCAAAGCTCAACAAACTTCTAACCATGATGATGTGCTGTATCTCCATGCAGACCAGGATAGGTGTTTGATAAATCCCTATTTAATTGCCTGAAGAAAGACTATGGGGATACAGGAAGGATTGTCCACTGGGTGAGCCAGATGGTTCTCACAAGGTTGCCTGGAAATGAGGTAGCTGGAAGGGTGGTCCCCCTTTCATCAAAGGGAGCAGCTGTGCCTCTACTTTACACAAGCTTTTTAGGTGCTTTCAGCTGGGGCTTCTAGACTGTTGTGCAACTCCCCTAAGCAGCTGGTGCCCCAGTCATACTGGTTTTCCAGACTTGGAAGGCTGCTTCCTTGAAAACCCTGTAAAGAGAGAAAGCAGCAGGGAAGGGGTCCATTTCGTGGCGCACAACCGGTGATGTGTCCAGCTGTGCCTGATGCTAGCATATCTGTGGGATGCTCAGAGAATGGGGTACCATATGCACTGTCCTCCTGCTGAGTTCTTGCCTGAGAGTTCCAGCCTACACTGTCTGACAGTTATGTGGTCTTTGTCTACCCTCCTTGCTTGCCAAGACCTGATGAAAGGAGCAAGCATCCCTCAGACTTGAGGCAACAGGATAAAAGCTATAATACAGACGACGAGTTTGCTGATGCTCCTTCCCTTCTTGTGAGTTTCTATGCATGATGGCCTTCAGTGTTTGCTCTTCAGTCTGTTTAAGCATCATTATCTCAAAAGTGACTACTGTTTATTGAACACTTTTATCATGTGCCATACTATGAGCTAATTGTGTTGTTAGAGCATCGCTTATTCTCTACCGTCATGCTCTAAGAAATATTACAATCTCTATTCACAGATGAAAAACACCTATAGCTTGTAGAGGCTTAGTAACTTCCCTAAGTTCACATGCTAGTAAGCTGTAGAGCTAGACACCATCTAGGTCCATCGGACTCCAGAGTTCAGTTTTAAAATCAGTATATCATGCTGCCACTTTATGCAATGCTGAAGAATTGGCTGGATCACTTTAATGGGCATTGTCTTTGAAGTCATCTTTCTGGTGCAGCTTTGAGATGCACAATAGCTGGGAGGTATATTAATGCAGCAGGTGGGCAGTTTATTTCATTGCCAGGACTGCTCCATGTCTGGGAATGCCCCTTCATCAACAAAGTCCATGCATAGGACCACAGAGGCAATTAAATCTACTTAGGAGCCAGTACTTCCCCAGGGGATATAAAAGCCTCTCCAGAACATTCTGGTCTCCTCTGTAGAGCTAGCTGGATACTTAGCTTCACCAGTGTTTTCGTCCCCTAGGCGATAAGCCCTATGGCTTCCAAAAACCTCTCTGGCAAAAACCTCTGGGAGGCACCTGCTATTTTTGAGTACCGTCTTCCTTTGCTGGCAAGCTTCCAGAATTTAATTATGGCACCTGGATTAGTGTAAGACCATCATGTTCCATCTGCTACTGTACTTAGTTCCTTTCCCCCTCAAGAGAAGATGCCATTTCCACATCCCTCTTCCAATTTCTATTTGGAGTCAGGCTTGTCCAAGGGCTTAACTGCTGTCTGGTGAGTGCCTTTGGGCTGGTGTATTGCTTCTGCTATCTGCCGAAACTGGCTGCCACCAGCCTTGGAATTTGCTTTCTGCACTTTGTCAGAGCCCTACCCTGCACACACTTTCTTTTTATAAAGTCCACAGTAGACTCGAGTATAAGAAAGGTTGGGATAGACTGACTTTTGAGCATTGGCAAATCGCTGCCGTTCCTCCTGATCAAAGGTAAGCAGAGATCAGCGGCACATTTAAGAAGCTGAAAATTGTCATTGTGCTTAATACCCTTAAGCATTCCTGGAAGTCTACTTACATGGTGGCAGCTCATGCCTCAAAGCCTCAGTCTGTTCAGAAGGATGGCCTGCCTGAAGTGCATAGTCTGGGTTATCCCAGCAGAGGGGGCGGGCTGCTCACTGTGAGGGGGCAAAACAGGTGCATCTTATTCATGGACTTGGAAAGTTTATGAGAAAGTGTGAAATTTGGGTTTGGGAAAGTTGGACTGTCCCAGTGGCAAGAAAGGGCTTTTGTCTTTATAGGATCCTTGCACTAATGATTTCGTCTAGCAAACATCTTTTCCTGTAAATGTGATTTGTTGGACTTCTTAAAGTGGGGTCCACCTGCAACAGGGAGCTTTTACTGCCTGTGGAATGCTCTGCACCCCCTCCCCAAAGATATCCATGTCAAACCCCTGGAACCTGTGGCTGTTACCCTGTTTGGCAAAAGGGTTTTTGCAGATGTGATTAATTAAGGATTATGGGATGAGGAGATCATCTTGGATTAGCAGGTGGGCCCCAAATGCCATCACAAGCATTCTCATAAGAGAGAAGAGACAGAGGAAGAGGAGGAGGCAAATGTGATCACAGAGGCAGAGATTGGAGTGATGTGGCCACAACTCAAGGAACGCCTGCAGTCACCAGAAGCTGGAAGAAAGAACGGATTCTCCTCAGGAGCCTCCAGAGGGAATGTGGCCCTGTGGACACCTTGACTTCAGACTTAAGACATGATAAATTCCTATTGTTTTAAGCCACCCAGTTTGTGGTCATTTGTTATAGCAGCCACAGGAAACGAATACACTACCTTTATCAGTGTAAATAAGTTCTTACTTATATTTCCCTCCTTTTAAGAGAGTTTATGCCTTGTTTGCCTGTGTTACAAATTCTTTGCTGTGTGCATGTGTATTAATAACTGTTGACTGTAAGACACTCAACAGTTTTAAAAGTTCTTTGAGCAAATCTATGAAGGTGAACAAGGTTTATGTACTCAGTTCACTCTTGAGGTTAAATGCCTTGCTCTGGAGTCCACCTAGCCTTGAATTGGCAACCTAGCTTAGTAGTTAAGAAGTAGTATCCTTCTGTCTCTTCTCTGCATGTGCCCTCATTGGACATTGTCCTGTTTAAAATGTAGCGAGGGAAGTGAAACACCACGGAGTAGTTAAGAAGAGGTTCTCAAATCAGAATGGTTGGGTCTAAACCTTGTCTCCCTTTTTTATTAGCTGTGTGACTTTGAGCAAGTTATTTGAACTCTCTGTGCCTCAGTTTCCTTTAACAACACCTACCTGATAGGGTTTTTATGAAGTTTAAATTACTTAGTTCATGTGATACACTTGTTCATGTAGTAGGAGGAGACCCTTAAACACATGATAAATCTTAAACAATGTGAAGTTATTAGTATTTCTATTAGTGCTAGGCCTGGAACCAGTGGGAGACAAATAAATGGTTGGTATGTCGAACTACAGGTGAGGAAATCCGAGCTCAGGAAGTTGAAATAATGCACCAGTGTTGACATAGCTGGTGAATGGCAGATCAGGGAGCACCCCAGTTTACAAACATGATTGTGTGAATTCCCAGAGGAGAAAATCTTTCTAGATGAAATGTTGAGTTGGGTGTGGTTTTGAAAATGTGTATTATCTAGCTTCCCAGGTTCCCCAGTGTGGATGACATGCCAAGTCTGCCTTTAGGTTTCTTGTTCCAGATCTTTCTCACCTATCCATTAAACTTAGCCTGGCTTGTGCCCTTTTTTCTAGGGACACAGTTTTTCTCCAGGTGGCAGCTATCTACTCTGAGACTCATCAGCACTAATAAGTATGTGGATGTTAATGTGTTAATATCAGTTTTTCCAGGTGAAATGTTTGCATTTTAACAAGAATGTTCAGTTTATTATGCCTGAATATTGTTGGTTGGGCTTGGGGAGAATGTATAAATATCACCCCTTTCTTTTGTCTCTGAGTGTGGATCCAAGTGACTCAGACAAATGATTGCCATTGTTCCTAATAAGCTGTGTTATGGCACACACTTTGAGACCTGTAGGTACATGAGCCTGCTAACATCTCACTTCAGGATTCAATAGCTTTATCTACCCAGTGCATTGCAGGCATTTGTGCAGGGACAATTTTTTAATTATTATTATATTTCATGGCAGAGAACAGACTAGAATACATGTTCTTGGCAAGAGGCTTGATTGTCCAAAGAGAACTCAGAATGGGCCAAACCTTGCTTTCTGTATTTGTAAATTGAGAAGTGGAACTAGATAGCTTATAAATGTCTCTTCCCTCCCTCTTAATATTCAGTACATTTCAATTATGAAGACGTTCCATGTAACCTGCCCATGTCCATGCCAAGTCATGTCAGATTTGAGACTAGAATCTAGGATTCTTGACCTCCCCAGTGCAGTTTCCTTTTACTCCTCAATGCCCCGACCTTCCCACCCATGCCCATTTTTTTTGATAGAATGAAAATCAGTGTCATTGCCCTGAAACGATATATTCAAAGGTGCCATATAGTATTTATGATGTTTATTGGAAATGCACAATGTTTTGTCCAGAGATATACTTCTGATCGTTAGACTGATATAAACAACTGTCCATTTGGGAGAGGTTTAATTACCAACTCCAGATGTCAGGAGAAGCTGGTTCCAGGACTCCAGCAACCTGGCTCTTTCTCTCTGCTAGCAGGTATCTTCCACCCCCCAAGCAGACTTGCACACTGGACACCTCACATCTCAGCAGTGAGAACAGATGCTCCAGACACCTAGAAATAAAGAGATGGCTGGTGACCAAATATGCAGGGGTTCCTAGGCCACATGCTTTGCACATTTTCTCCCTTTTCTCTGGTTTCTGGGAAGGGTCTGTATGACTCTCCTTTTTGAAGTGCTGAGGAAATTGGAATATTTTGGCACTTTGCTCTATATAACCTCCTCTTTTGGTAACATCCCCATTTTTCTTATTTTTCTCTCAAAAGGAGTAATTGTGATAAAACCCAGTGAATCTTTTATTCAAGTGCTAGACACATTATACGACTGTAGCATGGTATGGGTGTTCATTGCTCTGTAACGGGGTGCTGGCAGAAGCAAATATGCTTTAGATTACAGATACAGTGCTGGTGTCACTCATAAGATATGTGTATATGTACAGCATTTGCTACTACAGAATTATGTATCATCTATCTCTGCTCACTCTTTATGTAATTGCAGCTCCATGGCTTTAAACACCATCTCTATGGTGACAGTTTTCAAATTAATATCTCTAGTTCCAACCTCTTTCTTGAATTTCAAACTCAGTATTCAATTGCATACAATGTTGTACGTGATCCATAACCTATACTTTTCAATGAGGACTCTGCTCCAGCCCCATAAACCTCTTAACAGGTACACAGATACTCCTTCCACATAGCTGTGTTCACTCAGTTCACATAGTTGCATGCCTCATTGACTTCATTTCTTCATGTCTCTGCTAAAATGTCAATTAAAAAAAAAGTATTTGTGATCAGAAAACTTGCACAAGCCTCTTAGATAGCCTCATCCAACAGAGGGCAGACAGCAGAAGAAAGAAGAACTACAGTCCTGCACCCTGTGGAACAAAAACCACATTCACAGAAAGATAGACAAGATGAAAAGGCAGAGGACTATGTACCAGATGAAGGAACAAGATAAAACCCCAGAAAAACAAGCAAATGAGGTGGAGATAAGCAGCCTTCCAGAAAAATAATTCAGAATAATGATAGTGAAGATGATCCAGGACCTCAGAAAAAGAATGGAGGCAAAGATCGAGAAGATGCAAGAAATGTTTAAGAAAGACCTAGAAGAATTAAAGAACAAGCAAACAGATGAACTATACAATAACTGAAATGAAAACTACACTAGAAGGAATCAATAGCAGAATAACTGAGGCAGAAGAACAGATAAGTGACCTGGAAGACAGAATGCTGGAATTCACTACTGCGGAAGAGAATTAAAAAAAAGAATGAAAATAAATGAAGACAGCCTAAGAGACCTCTGGGACAACATTAAATGCACCAACATTTGCATTATAGGGGTCCCAGAAGCAGAAGAGAGAGAAAGGACTCGAGAAAATATTTGAAGAGATTATAGTCGAAAACTTCCCTAACATGGGAAAGGAAATAGCCACCCAAGTCCAGGAAGCACAGAGAGTCCCATAAAGGATAAACCCAAGGAGAAACACGCTGAGACACCTAGTAATCAAATTGGCAAAAATTAAAGACAAAGAAAAATTTTTGAAAGCAGCAAGGGAAAAAACGACAAATAACATACAAGAGAACTCCCATAAGGTTAACAGCTGATTTCTCAGGAGAAACTCTACAAGCCAGAAGGGAGTGGCATTATATACTTAAAGTGATGAAAGGGAAGAACCTACAACCAAGATTACTCTACCTGGCAAGGATCTCATTCAGGTTCCATGGAGAAATCAAAAGCTTTACAGATAAGCAAAAGCTAAGAGAATTCAGCACCACCAAACCAGCTCTACAACAAATGCTAAAGGAACTTCTCTAAGTGGGAAACACAAGAGAAGAAAAGAAGCTACAAAAACAAACCCAAAACAATTAAGAAAATGGTCATAGGAACATACGTATTGATACTTACCTTAAATGTGAATGGATTAAATGCCCCAACCAAAAGACACAGGCTTGCTGAATGGATACAAAAACAAGACCCATATATATGCTGTCTACAAAAGACCCACTTCAGACCTAGGGACACGTACAGACTGAAAGTGAGGGGATGGAAAAAGATATTCCACGCAAATGGAAATCAGAAGAAAGCTGGAGTAGCAATACTCATATCAGATAAAATAGACTTTAACATAAAGAATGTTACAAGAGACAAGGAAGAGCACTACATAATGATCAAGGGAACAATCCAAGAAGAAGATACAACAATTATAAATATATATGCACCCAAAATAGGAGCACCTCAATACACAAGGCAATTGCTAACAGCTATAAAAGAGGAAACCGACAGTAACACAATAGTGGGGGACTTTAACACCTCACTTACACCAATGGACAGATCATCCAAAATGAAAATAAATAAGGAAACATAAGCTTTAAATGACACAATAGACCAGATAGATTTAATTGATATTTATAGGACATTCCATCCAAAAACAGCAGATTACAATTTCTTCTCAAGTGCACATGGAACATTCTCCAGGATAGATCACATCTTGAGTCAGAAATCAAGCCTCAGTAAATCTAAGAAAATAGAAATCATATCAAGCATCTTTTCTGACCACAACGCTATGAGATTAGAAATGAATTACAGGGAAAAAAACGTAAAAAACACAAACACATGGAGGCTAAACAATACGTTACTAAATAACCAAGAGATCACTGAAGAAATCAAAGAGGAAATCAAAAATACCTAGAGACAAATGACAATGAAAACACGACAGTCCAAAACCTATGGTATGTGACAAAAGCAGTTCTAAGAGGGAAGTTTATAGCTGTACAAGCCTACCTCAAGAAACAAGAAAAATCTCAAATAAACAATGTAACCTTACACCTGAAGGAACTAGAGAAAGAACAACAAACAAAACCCAAAGTTAGCAGAGGAAAGAAATCAAAAAGATCAGAGCAGAAATAAATGAAATAGAAACAAAGAAAACAATAGCAAAGATCAATAAAACTAAAAGCTGGTTCTTTGAGAAGATAAACAAAATTAATAAACTATTAGCCAGACTCATCAAGAAAAAAAGGGAGAGGACTCGAATCAATAAAATTAGAAATGAAAATGGAGAAGTTACAACAGAAACTGCAGAAATACAAAGCAGCCTAAGAGACTGCTGCAAGCTACTCTATGCCAATAAAATGGACAACCTGGAAGAAATGGACAAATTCTTAGAAAGGTATAACCTTCCAAGACTGAACCAGAAAGAAATAGAAAACATGAACAGACCAATCACAAGTAATGAAATTGAAATTAAAAATCTTCCAACAAACAAAAGTCCAGGACCAGATGGCTTCACAGGTGAATTCTCTCAAACATTTAGGGAACAGATAACACCCATCCTTCTCAAAGTTTTACAGAAAATTACAGAGGAAGGAACACTCCCTAACTCATTCTGTGAGGCCACCATCACCCTGATACCAAAACCAGACAAAGATACTACAAAGAAAGAAAATTACAGACCAATATCACTGATGAATATAGATGCAAAAATCCTCAACAAAATACTAGAAAACAGAATCCAACAACACATTAAAAGGATCATACACCATGATCAAGTGGGATTTGTTCCAGGGATGCAAGGATTCTTCAATATACACAAATCAATCAGTGTGATACACAGTGTTAACAAACTGAAGAATAAAAACCATATGATTCTCTCAATAGATGCAGAAAACGCTTTTGACAAAATTCAACACCCATTTATGATAAAAACTTTCCAGAAAGTGGGCATACAGGGAACCTACCTCAACATAATAAAGGCCATATATGACAAACCCACAGCAAACATCATTCTCAATGCTGAAAAACTGAAATCATTTCCTCTAAGATCAGGAACATGAGAAGGATGTCCACTCTCACCACTATTATTCAACATAGTTTTATAAGTCCTAGCCATGGAAATCAGAGAAGGAAAAGAAATAAAAGGAATACAAATTGGAAAAGCAGAAGTAAAACTGTCACTCTTTGCAGATGACATGATACTATACATAGGGAATCCTAAAGATGCCACCAGAAAACGACTAGAGCTAATCAATGAATTTGGTAAAGTTTCAGGATACAAAATTAATGCACAGAAATCTCTTGCATTCCTATACACTAATGATGAAAAATCTGAAAGATAAATTAAGGAAATACTCCCATTTACTATTGCAACAAAAAGAATAAAATACCTAGGAATAAACCTACCTAGGGAGACAAAAGACCTATATGCAGAAAACTATAAGACACTGATGAAAGAAATTAAAGATGATACCAACAGATGGAGAGGTATACCATGTTCTTGGATTGGAAGAATCATTATTGTGAAAATGACTCTACTACCCAAAGCAATCTACAGATTCAATGCAATCCCTATCAAATTACTAATGGCATTTTTTACGGAACTAGAACAAAAATCTTAAAATTTGTATGGAGACCCGAAAGACCCCGAATAGCCAAAGCAGTCTTGAGGGAAAAAAACGGAATTGGAGGAATCAGACTCCCTGACTTCAGACTATACTACAAAGCTACAGTAATCAAGACAATAAGGTACTGGCACAAAAACAGAAGCAAAGATCAATGAAACAAGATAGAAAGCCCAGAGGTAAACCCACGCACCTATGGTCAACTACTCTATGACAAAGGAGGCAAAGATATACAACGGAGAAAAGACAGTCTCTCCAGTAAATTGTCCTGGGAAAACTGGACAGCTACATGTAAAAGAATGAAATTAGAACATTCCCTGACACCACACACAAAAATAAACTCAAAATGGATTCAAGACCTAAATATAAGACTAGACACTGTAAAACTCTTAGAGGAAAACATAGGAAGAACACTCTTTGACATAAATCACAGCAAGATCTTTTTTGATCCTCCTCCTAGAGTAATGGAAATAAAAAGAAAAATAAACCAATGGGACCTAGTGAAACTTCAAAGCTCTTGCACAGCAAAGGAAACCATAAACAAGAAGAAGAGACAACCCTCAGAATGGGAGAAAATATTAGCAAACGAATCAACAGACAAAGGATTAATCTCCAAAATATATAAACAGCTCATGCAGCTCAATATTAAAGAAACAAACAACCCAATCCAAAAATGGGCAGAAGACCTAAATAGACATTTCTCCAAAGAAGACATACAGATGGCCAAGAAGCACATGAAAAGCTGCTCAACATCACTAATTATTAGAGAAATGCAAATCAAAACTACAATGAGGTATCACCTCACACCAGTTAGAATGGGCATCATCAGAAAATCTACAAACAACAAATGCTGGAGAGGGTGTGGAGAAAAGGGAACCCTCTTGTACTGTTGGTGGGAATGTAAATTGATACAGCCTGTATGGAGAACAGTATGGAGGTTCCTTAAAAAACTAAAAATAGAATTACCATACGATCCAGCAATCCCACTACTGGGCATATATGTAGAGAAAGCCATAATTCAAAAAGACACATGCACCCCAATGTTCATTGCAGCACTATATATAATAGACAGGTCATGGAAGCAACCTAAATGCCCATCGACAGACAAATGCTTAAAGAAGATGTGGTACATATATACAATGGAATATTTCTCAGCCATAAAAAGGAAGGAAATTGGGTCATTTGTTGAGATGTGAATGGATCTAGAGACTGTCATACAGAGTGAAGTAAGTCAGAAAGAGAAAAACAGATGTCGTATATTAACGCATATATGTGGAACCTGGAAAAATGTTACAGATGAACCAGTTTGCAGGGCAGAGATTGAGACACAGATGTGGAGAACAAGCGTTATGGACACCAAGGGGGCAAAGCAGTGGGGGGGGGGTGGCGATGATGGTGTGATGAATTGGGAGATTGGGATTGACATGTATACACTGATGTGTATAAAATTAATGATTAATAAGATCCTGCTGTATAAAAAAATAAATAAAATAAAATTCAAGAATTAAAAAAAAGTATTTGCAGCTTTTATTACAAAGGATTAATATCTCTAATATAAAGAGTTTCCTAAAATAGAGAAGAAAATTGTCAACAATAAAAAGAAAAGTGACATAAGGATATGAACAGAAAGATCATAGGATAAGAAATGCGTATGGCTTTTAACCATATAAAAGATGCTCAGTCTCACCCATAACAGTAGAAATGAAGACTAAAACTATCCAGAGAGATACCATTATTGACCACAGACTTTTTGGGGAAAGCTGTGGGGAAACAGGCACTTTCATTCATTGCTGTTGGGAATTTGGTGTGATACAGGCACGGTGGAGGGGAATTTGGCAATAATTAGCAAATCACACAATTATTTATTCTTTGACACAGAAATTCCCCTTTTAGGAAGGTACCAGGACTTGCTGGGGTGGCAGCTGAGGGTGAGGGGATTTAATGGAGAGTGGAGGAGGCAGACATTGAGTATTAATCTTGGTCCCACAGTCAAATGTAGCCACCAACCTCCTTCTTCTAAGTTTCTCTTTAGGAAGAGAGGCTCATGGAACTGTGGAGTACCTGTCACTAAAACCTGACTGGAGAAATAGTTCTGTTGGGTAGACGGAGTGGACTCTTGTTCTTTAATCTTTTTCTTACTATTCATTACCAGCTATCACATTATGTAATTATTTATTTATTATCTTCTCCCCTGCTAGAATGTAGGCTTCATGAGAGTGGGGCTTCCTGCCCCATTCCTTGTATCAACACTGCTGAGACAGTGCCTGGCTCATAATAGATGTCAGTAATATTTTTACTGGATGAATAAAAAGAAAATGAATGAATGAATAAGCAAGACTGAGCGAGAGACTATGTTTTTTATCGGTGAGTCTATATATTGTATGATGTTTATAAAACATAATAAATAGTTGTAGAGTTACATATTGTATATATGATTTTTTTTTAGGATTTTTTTTTGATGTGGACCATTTTTAAAGTCTTTATTGAATTTGTTACAATATTGCTTCTGTTTTATATTTTGGTTTTTGGGCATGAGGCATGTGGGATCCCAACTCCCTGACCAGGGATTGGAGCCACACCCACTGCATTGGAAGGCAACGTCCCAACCACTGGACTGCCAGGGCAGTCCCTGTGTATATGATTTTCAACCATCTGAAAAAATTTAATATTAGTTGTAATTTCATAAGTAAGAGATGAATAAAATATGCTTGTAAAAATGAATACCTTACAGATAAGGCAAGAATTGCCTTTGTCCACTGCCCTAAATTCCTTCTGGTTTGCTACGTATCATTCTAGACCCATCTGGATTCAAACAACGTTTCTATCTGTATCTCAGTATCACTGCAATCAATAATCATCTGTGCATTCTTACTAAGTATATATCTTCATTGTGAATGCACGTGTGTGTGTGTGTGATGAATGGTATTAGACACTGCATATTCTGCAACTTTCGCTTTTCATTCAGAATGTAGGAGTTGAGGAAGATGGCGGAAGGGCAAGACGCGGAGATCACCTTCCTCCCCACAGATACATCTGAAATACTTCTACACATGGAACTGCTCCTATAGAACACCCACTGAACGCTGGCATAAGACCTCAGACCTCCCAAAAGGCAAGAAACTCCCCACATACCTGGGTAGGGCAAAAGAAAGAAGAAAAAACAGAGACAAAAGAATAGGGACGGGACCTGCACCAGTGGGAGGGAGCTGTGAAGGAGGAAAGGTTTCCACACACTAGGAGCCCCTTTGCGGGCGGAGACTGCAGGTGGCGGAGGGGGGAAGCTTTGGAGTCATGGAGGAGAGCGCAGCAACAGGGGTGCAGAGGGCAAAGCGGAGAGATTCCCACAGAGAGGATCAGTGCCGACCAGCACTCACCAGCCCCAGAGGCTTGTCTGCTCACCCGCCAGGGTGGGCGGGGGCTGGGAGCTGAGGCTCGGGCTTCAGAGGTCGGATCCCAGGGAGAGGACTGGGGTGGGCGGCGTGATCACAGCCTGAAGAGGCTAGTACGCCACCGCTAGCCGGGAGGGAGTCCGGGAAAAATTCTGGAGCTGCCGAAGAGGCAAGAGGCTTCTTCCCTCTTTGTTTCCTGGTGCATGAGGAAAGGGGATTAAGAGCGCCGCTTAAAGGAGCTCCAGAGATGGGCGCAAGCCACGGCCAACAGCGTGGACCCCAGAGATGGGCATGAGACGCTAAGGCTGCTGCTGCCGCCACCAAGAAGCCTGTGTGCAAGCACAGGTCACTCTCCACACCTCCCCTCCCGGGAGCCTGTGCAGCCCGCCACTGCCAGGGTCGCGTGATCCAGGGACAACTTCCCCAGGAGAACGCACGGCGCACCTCAGGCTGTTGCAACATCACGCTGGCCTCTGGCGCTGCAGGCTCGCCCCGCATCCGTACCCCTCCCTCCCCCTGGCCTGAGTGAGCCAGAGCCCCCGAATCAGCTGCTCCTTTAATCCCATCCTGTCTGAGTGAAGAACAGATGCCCTTGGGCAACCTACACGCAGAGGCAGGGCCAAATCCAAAGCTGAACCCCGGGAGCTGTGGGAACAAAGAAGAGAAAGGGAAATCTCTCCCAGCAGCCTCAGGAGCAGCGGATTAATGCTCCACAATCAGCTTGATGTACCCTGCATCTGTGGAATACCTGAATAGACAAGGAATCATCCCAAACTGAGGAGGTGGACTTTGAGAGCAAGATTTATTATTTTTCCCCCTTTTCCTCTTTTTGTGAGTGTGTATGTGTATGCTTCTGTGTGAGGTTTTGTCTGTATAGCTTTGCTTTCACCATTTGTCCTAGGGTTCTGTCCATCTGTTTTGTTTTACTCTTTTAAAAAATTTTCTCTTAATAATTATATTTTATTTGTTATTTTAATAGCTATTTTATTTTTATTTTATTTTATTTTACCCTCTTTCTTTCTTTCTTTCTTTCTACTTTTTCTCACTTTTATTCTGAGACGTGTAGATGTAAGGCTCTTGGTGCTCCAGCCAGGAGTCAGTGCTGTGCCTCTGAGGTGGGAAAGCCAACTTCAGGACACTCGTCCACAAGAGACCTCCCAGCTCCACATAATATAAAATGGCGAAAATCTCCCAGAGATCTCCATCTCAACACCAAGACCCAGCTTCACTCAACGACCAGCAGGCTACAGTGCTGGACACCCTGTGCCAAACAACTAGCAAGACAGGAACACAACCCCACCCATTAGCAGAGAGGCCGCCTAAAGTCATAATAAGGCCACAGACACCCCAAAACACACCACCAGACGTGGACCTGCCCACGAGAAAGACAATATCCAGCCTCATCCACCAGAACACAGGCACTAGTCCCCTCCACCAGGAAGCCTACACAACCCACTGAACCAAATTTAGCCACTGGGGACAGACACCAAAAAACAACGGGAACTACAAACCTGCAGTCTGCAAAAAGGAGACCCCAAACACAGTAAGATAAGCAAAATGAGAAGACAGAAAAACACACAGCAGATGAAGGAGCAAGATAAAAACCCACCAGACCTAACAAATGAAGAGGAAATAGACAGTCTACCTGAAAAAGAATTCAGAATAATGATAGTAAAGATGATCCAAAATCTTGGAACTCGAATAGACAAAATGCAAGAAACATTTAACAAGGACCTAGAAGAACTAAAGATGAAACAAGCAACGATGAACAACACAATAAATGAAATTAAAAATACTCTAGAAGGGATCAATAGCAGAATAACTTTGGCAGAAGAACGGATAAGTGACCTGGAAGATAAGATACTGGAAATAACTACTGCAGAGCAGAATAAAGAAAAAAGAATGAAAAGAACTGAGGAGAGTCTCAGAGGCCTCTGGGACAACATTAAACGCACCAACATTCGTATTATAGGGGTCCCAGAAGAAGAAAAGAAAAAGAAAGGGACTGAGAAAATATTTGAAGAGATTATAGTTGAAAACTTCCCTAATATGGGAAAGGAAATAGTTAATCAAGTCCAAGAAACACAGAGAGTCCCATACAGGATAAATCCAAGGAGAAACACACCAAGACACATATTAGTCAAACTATTAAAAATTAAATACAAAGAAAACATATTAAAAGCAGCAAGGGAAAAATAGCAAATAACACACAAGGGAATCCCCATAAGGTTAACAGCTGATCCTTCAGCAGAAACTGCAAGCCAGAAGGGAGTGGCAGGACATATTTAAAGTGATGAAGGAGAAAAACTACAACCAAGATTACTCTACCCAGCAAGGATCTCATTCAGATTTGATGGAGAAATTAAAACCTTTACAGAAAAGCAAAAGCTGAGAGAGTTCAGCACCACCAAACCAGCTTTACAACAAATGCTAAAGGAGCTTCTCTAGGCAAGAAACACAAGAGAAGGAAAAGACCTACAATAACAAACCCAAAACAATTAAGAAAATGATAATAGGAACATACATATAGATAATTACCTTAAATGTAGATGGATTAAATGCTCCCACCAAAAGACACAGACTGGCTGAATGGATACAAAAACAAGACCCATATATATGCTGTCTACAAGAGACCCACTTCAGAGCTAGTAGACTTTAAAATAAAGACTGTTACAAGAGACAAAGAAGGACACTACATAATGATCAAGGGATCAACCCAAGAAGAAGATATAACAATTGTAAATATTTATGCACCCAACATAGGAGCACCTCAATACATAAGGCAAATGCTCACAGCCATAAAAGGGGAAATCGACAGTAACACAATAATAGTAGGGGACTTTAACACCCCACTTTCACCAATGGACAGATCATCCAAAATGAAAATAAATAAGGAAACACAAGCTTTAAATGATACATTAAACAAGATGGACTTAATTGATATTTATAGGACATTCCATCCAAAATCAACAGAATACACATTTTTCTCAAGTGCTCATGGAACATTCTCCAGGATAGATCATATCTTGGGTCACAAATGAAGCCTTGGTAAATTTAAGAAAATTGAAATCATACCAAGTATCTTTTCCGACCACAACGCTCTGAGACTAGATATCAATTACAGGAAAAGATCTGTAAAAAATACAAACACATGGAGGCTGAACAATACGCTACTTAATAGCGAAGTGATCACTGAAGAAATCAAAGAGGAAATCAAAAAATACCTAGAAACAAATGACAATGGAGACACGACGACCCAAAACCTATGGGATGCAGCAAAAGCAGTTCTAAGAGGGAAGTTTATAGCAATACAATCGTACCTTAAGAAACAGGAAACATCTCAAATAAACAACCTAACCTTGCACCTAAAGCAATTAGAGAAAGAAGAACCAAAACACCCCAAAGTTAGCAGAAGGAAAGAAATCATAAAGATTAGGTCAGAAATAAATGAAAAAGAAATAAAGGAAACGATAGCAAAGATCAATAAAACTAAAAGCTGGTTCTTTGAGAAGATAAACAAAATAGATAAACCATTAGCCAGACTCACCAAGAAAAAAAGGGAGAACACTCAGAATGTATTGTGCTGTTTCTGTCACTCCATATTGATGTTCTTTATTTTTAAAAACTACTGCATATAATTCCATAATTTGGATACAGCATAGCTTAATTATCCGTTTTCCTACTTACGGATAATTAGTCTCTAATATTTTGTATTACTACAATGGTATAATAAATGCTTTTATTCATATCTTCTTTAGAAGTGGATATAAGCATTTAAGATTTTAATCAATACTGCTAAATTGCTCTCCAAGGTGGCTGTACACATTTTGTGTGATGGTACCCGTTTCCCCACAGCCTCACTAATGCTTAATATTGAATATAATCACACTTAAATACTTTTTGCCAATCTAATAGGTAAAAAACATATATCATCATGTTTCAATTTGCATTTCCACATTCACAAGATTAAATATCTTTTTATATTTTTATTAACCATTCATAATTCCTCTTTTATGATTTATCTGTCGTATATTTGCCCATTTTTCTATTGTATTGTTTTTATTGTTGATTTCTAGGGGTCCTTTGTATAGCCTAGACATTAATCTCCTATTATGTATACTATAATAAACTGTATACAGTTTATTTTATACCTATAAGCTATGTTTATTTTGTGTTTCATCATGCAGAAGTTTTAAATTTCAATCTACTCAGATAATCTTTTTCTAAAAGGATTTTTTTGTCTTTAAGAGAGTTTTTCAACTTCAAGGACATAATATATTCACCCATAATTTCTTTTATTATTATGGATTTGTTTCTTACATTTAGATCTTTAATCCACCCGAAAACTTTACCTAATTTTCACATCTCATTCACTAAATTATTTCATGTAGCTATTCCCTCACTATTACTGCATGTTGTACATATCTCCCTTTACACAATAGGCAGACTTCTGAGCAGATAAGCGCATATTATTCGGGTCAGTTGAGTAACTTTTAAAATGATGTACAAAGAATGCAGGTGGTTCATTTTCTGTCATGTGAAGGTATTTTATAAAGTGAGCACCCTAGCTCCGAATTTCTTTTGCATGAATCCCTATCTTCATGTACTGTGGTTGGTTTCTTTTTAGTTAGGTCTGGCTGCAAGTCCGAGTGGTTTTAATAAATGTTTGCTGAGTTGATTTGAATGTGTTCTGTTTCAGGCAGCTTTAAATCATTGACTCTTCTGTGTTTCACTTTTTCTTCTTTCTTCTACCCATTTCAAGTATCTGATTAATTTAAAAAAGGAAAAAAAATCAGAAATAAGGCTCCGCAAGATCATAAAATACAGGCCTTGCCTTTCAGGGAGGCAAAATCATACACAGTAGGATTTCAGAATCGACCCAACATCATTCCCATTTTCCAAATGCTGTGTCTGCTGATGCCTGGAATTCCTTTAACAGAGGACAACATATTGCATTGCCCAGCTGGAGGGGAGTTAAAGTGCACATTATCCTGAGAGAGCCAGTTCATCAAATTGAGTTCTTAGTGAGGTGTTACTGTTTCTTTGCTGGAAATGGATGTGAATTCAATGTGGAAGAGAGAAATGACAACCTGAAAGAGGGGAGACCTTGGCGAAGGGGCCAAGGTCTTTGTTTCTTTATCTTTAAAATGGAGATAATTATAGAATCTACCTCGTAGCATGATTGTGAGGACTAAATAAGATAATGCTTGCCCGGAACCATAGCACAGTGCCTGGGACATAATTAACTATCAGACAGAAGTTAGCTACTATCATTTTTAAGAAATGTAGCAGGTATCTTTTGTGGTACATGTATGATTGTCCCTCCATCTGTGTAGTTCTGATGAGGCTGACCCAGGTGGGACACAAGTGACCGAGGCCTGGCCAATCAGAGTATTCCATTCCCTTAGACACATTGTTGGGTCAGGGACCCAAGTTAGTCTAATGAGCACCGGCTCTAAGATTTTAACGGGAACTATTGGGAAGGAAGCACTCTTTTTGCCTGGTGTTGCTAATCTGGTAGAGTGAAAGCCTGGAGCTGTTGGCTTACCCTTGCTTAAGAAGAGCCTGCTTTATAATAAACCAACACAGGAGGAAGCAGAGCTGAAAGACACATTTCTGCTGGCGCTGTGTGAGTCCTAGATCCAGGCATACCTGAAGCAGGAAACCTCTGGGCTTCTTTGTAACAGGAGGCTATACATTTCCTTTTTTGCTAAGCCAATCTGAGTTGAGTTTTTGTCATAGAAAATGTTAAGGTTGCTGTCCTTTATTCCTGTGAGAGTTCAAGTAAATTGATTTGAAGCAAGCATGGATCTTTTTAAACCACATCTGTATGCAAATTCCCTGCCAAATGTAAGCCCGTGTCTTCCATTTCTGCAAGGGTGGCTGCCGTGCTTCTGGGGCGGTTGGTTGGAAAAAAGAGTGTTAAATGAAACTGGATTCTTGTGGCTTTCTAATATCTGCTCATTTACCTAGAACATAAGACTCCTCCTTGGCAGGGAAATCACAAAAGTAGAAACAGCAGGGATTTTCTTAAAGCATAGTACTGTGCAGTTCCCAATTAATTCACTGCCTAACCACCCACTGTCCATTAGGAAATGCTTTTATTAACATATAGCACCTCAGGACTTCTTGAAGGTGTTAGGGCTTAAAAGTGATTCATGAGAAAAAGAATGAGGGGAAAACCTTCATTTAAAAAAAAAACACCCTACCTTAATTTAAAGTACCCACACAGTGAGTTAGCATGGGACACCCAGGTTGCATTAATACATGTCAGAAAGCAGGTGCCTTTACACTGAAGGCTCAGAAGTTGGCTCATTCCCAGACTTCTATAGTACACCACAGGAAGCCCAAACCTTGAAAAAATGTAAATTGAGGCCTTGATGTTGCTCCCAAGAATAAATTTTGGGTTAAGGGCAGCTAAATCTGATGACGGTAGCTTTTGTGCTAACAGACTCCAAATACTCTAGAACTCCATTTACTTCTCCCAGTCTTCATCCTTGTCCTTAGGTATACGTGATGATTTCTGTATGTCAGATGTATTGTGTTTCTCCAGGTGTGTGTGTGTGTGTGTGTGTGTGAATTCAGCTGAGATAGAAATGTCCCTGATCTTCCCCTGCCTCTCCCCTTAGATTGGTAAGAACCTTGCCCTCTCTGTTCCTTAACGTGTTGTGTGTACCACATCATATTATCATTATGCTTGATATTCACCAGATTTCAATTGCTTTTCAGCAAAATTTCCCTGGGATTGTATCTTCCATGAATGTAGGGGTTGCATCTGTTTTGTTTAACCATGAGTCCCTAGACCTTGATTCAGTGCCTGAACCAGAGTAAGGTTTTAGGAAGCATGAAAGAGATTGTTTCTTGATGCTAGGTGTCATCCTAGCCCTTCTGAGTTTTCCCTTGTATTAGAGAGTGTAAGCCTAGGAACTGGACTCCCTTATCCACAGGATTCTAGTTAGATTCCATCAGTGAGTGGCCCTCATGTGAGATTTGACAGGTGGAAGAGAAAAGAAGCCAGTATTCCTCTGGTGACACCTGTGGACAGGTCTGTGGGCATTGGAAATGGCAGGGGTGACGTTTTGCCCATAACTTTTGAGCATTCTCTTGAGAATCACCTACTTTGGTGCTGTAGGTAGCCAAGACTACAGGTAATAGCTTCCTTATGATCCTGCACTTCTGGATTTGCTGAAAGCAGCCTTCCCTGCACTTTATTCCTGCAACCTTTGAATGGTTATGCAAGTGTCTGTTTTTCTGTAGTAATGCGCTTCCTACTTTAAATACCTATAGTAATTGTTTTTTGTCTGATTAAACACCGATTGATAAGATGACAGTTGATTGCCTGACCTTAAACTTTGTGGCATGTGGTTTTAATCTTCTAATTTGAATTATTTATATTGAAAAATGTGTATATTACTAGCCAGTGAGTGTATCTCGTGGACAGACCAGCATCCACATCTTAGACTGGCTTTGTTGTAAACTGGTGGTGGTCTTATACACAATAGCTCTAATAAAGAGACGAAATTTTGTTTCTTGGTGAGGTATTGTCCCCAGTTGAAAAGCAATAGCCCCTGCCTGAAAGTGGAAGTGGAATATAACTAGTTCTAAGAAAATGAGAGTTATGTACTGTTCAATTTTGACTGTACAACAAACAATTTAAAAATCTGAGTGGCTTACAACAACAAGCATTTATTTTCTTGTTCCCAGGTCTGCAGGTTGGCTGTAACTGTGCTGGGCTCAGCTGCGAACTGGCTGGGCTTGGCTGCATCTTTTGAGCTGGGTTCAGGTCAGTTCTGCATGTTTCTTCATTTTCTTTGGACTAGCAGCTCTCCTACGCAGGTTCTTCTCATGACAAATCACAGGAGCATCATAGCTCAGGGCAAAACAGGAAAGACATTTAGAGCTGCTGTTCACATCATGTCTGCTCACATTCCATTTGCCAAAGCAAGTTATATGACCAACCACACCATCAACCCATGGTTGGAAGCATCACACAGGCTCCTAGCCAAAACGGAGAGCTTTTAGGATAAATTATAATAGAATGCTCAGTCAAGTCATGGCTTCAATCTGTAATATGGACTCAATCATCTAATGCTTTATAGAGGAAAAAGAATAAGCAACTCAACTTTCTGGGTAAAAGATACTTGTCAAGTGAAATTTAACACTAGGGTGAAGGTGGGGTGTGAGGAGAATCAGAAAATTCTCAATAAAAATGTGATTTGGAAGGTATTCAGATGCCAGGGTCCTCTGCATCATTGTGTTCCTAGTGCCTGGACCATAATGTATATTACATAAATATTTGTTGGGAAGTGAATTATTGAACTAATGGTATTGGTTGACTAATAGGCTGTGTTGAGAAGGGTTCTGATGTATAGACTTGTGGTTGATTAGTGATGTCTGCTTAGAGGAGGGTCCAGAGGAGGGACATGTATTTACCATTGCTGCATAACTCTACTTTTCCTTAGATCAGATGGATCTCTTTCAGCTTTAACTCTGTGACTGAGATTCCTTGAAGGAAAAGACTCAAGTTCATCTATGAATACGCCACAAAACCTAAAAAAGAGGAGGGACGCAGAGTTTCTCAATGCCATGAGTGGTTCAGCATGTGTTTTTTTGAAGTCAGGTCAGGATTTAGCATCAGCAGACACTTCAGGGCCCCCATCCATAGTCCCTCAGCACTTTCCATTTCCTTGCACTTTTAGGATGCTGTATTACATGATATAATGCATGCTAAGTTCTTAGCATCAGAAATGCTTGCTATTATTATTAGCTGTTTTATGATAATTGCAGTCATTTATTGCTGGAAAGATGAAATGGATTTACAGATCTACTGATGAGTAGAAAGAGTAGAAAAGTACTGTGGTACAAAAAGATTGCAGATCTTCAAGGGATGGTACCAGTCCTCAGCCTTCCCCTTGAAGTCTCTGATAATAGTTATATGCTTTAAGCAAAAAACAGAACAAAATAAAATCAAAACAGAAGAATGTATTCTTTTGAATGTCTGGTTTAGCCTAGGAACTAAAAACAGGCTCACTTAATCGCTGTGGTAACATTTTCTGGCCTCCTCTCTCTTTCTTGTTCCTTTTCTCCCTCTCCTCCCACTTAACATTGGCTGAAGAAAACAGAAGTGGAGAAATTCTCCCCCAAGTATTGTCAAACATGCCAACCAGAAAGGAGAGACTGCCAGGTCCCAGGAGCTGGGTGGCAGTTTGTAAGCACCAGTTGCATCAAGGCACATGTGATGTCGCTGGAAGCCAGGCATGCTCAGAGAAGGCCAGTTTGATGTGTTATCCAATTCATAGGCATGAATGCCTGGCCTGCTGAGTCTGGTTTTCCTCTATCGACACTTGAGAGCAAAGCACAGAAATCAAAGTGCCTACCGTGGTGATATCAGCCAGATGTTTGCAGAGTTGTCTCCCTTAATGGGAAGCTAATGGTGGCAGGAAGGAAACTTCTCAGGAATCCTCTTGGTATAAAGTATGGTGCTTGGTGGGAGCCTGATAGACTTGGGTACAAATTTGGCTCCACTGGTCCATAGCTATCTGACATTGGTTGATTTACTAAACCACACTGAGCCTCTGTTGCCTTGCTGGTGAAACGGGGACAACATTGCCTTTCTTATGAGGTTATTGTAAGAGTCATGTTATTTCTTGCTTATAACTCTCCAGTGGTTTCTCACAGAATTTAGAATAAAATTCCAACTCTTTATCCTGGATTAAGTATTTCTCTGTGATCTGGCCACTGCCTACCTTTTTGACATTATTACCTACCACTCCCCTCTTGCCCAGCATGGTCTGAACACCCTAGTCTTCTTTTTCTTCCTCCAACATGTCAGACTTCTTCCAGGTTTTCAAGGCCTTTGTACCTGCTGTTCCCTCTGCCTGGAGTGCTCTTGCTCGCAGTTTTTGCGTGCTGCGTTCTCACCAAACATGTCTTAGCTCAGTTCACCACCTCCACCACCGTCATCACCATTATTATCATCGCCACCAGCCCCATCACCATCATCATCATTATTAACATTTAGTAAGTACTTACCATGTGCTCAGAACTATTCTTTAGCATTATATGTGTCCTGACTCATTTAATCTTCACATCAACTTTCTGAGGTGGGTTAAATTATTATCTCCACTTAACAAATGAGGGAACTGAGGCACTGCAAAGTCTAGTAACTTGTTCAAGTTTACACAGCTAATACAGAGCTGGTATATGAATCTAAACAAATACCAGGAGCTAGTATTTAATCATTGTGTCTCTCTAGCCACTCAAATTTAAGAAGCCATCTAGTCATCTTCTTGAACTTCACCCAGTTTCAATTCTTTGCACAGCAATTATTTCTAATTTTTTCTTATCTGTTTAACTTGTTGATTTGTTTATTATGTATTTTGTTATTTATGTAGTCATGAAAATGAGGTAGACTGTTTTGTTCACTTCTTTATCGCCAGTGACATGAAAAAAGCCTGGCACTTAAGGTGTGTTCAATAAATATTGGTTGAATGAATGTGTGAATGTTGTGATTCTAATTTCAGGTCTGAGCTTGGAAAATAACAGGCTTTTAATACATGTTACTTTCTGTCATCCCCATGGCCTCCATTATGGTTGAAAGGGCTCCATTTTGACTATGATGGGGCGCCCAATTTTTCAGTACCCCATTTTCTTTCCTGTGGCTTATTAGGATTCCCTATGGGAATAGGCCATGACCCGCTCAGGCACTGAATGCCCTCTTGGGTCCCATTTCTCCCATCCTCCAAATCAGTAACTTTAATATGTAGCCTATCTTTAGGTTTAGACTCTGGAGAAATCTAAAGTAGCTCTTAATCAGGAAAGGCTCAGATATACTTGTGTATTTTGACAAGCTCAAGCTCCTTGTGTGAATTTTAGCGCCCTGCATAAAGTGACGTGAATCAGAAGATAGAATCCCTGTTTGTTTTGTACCTCAGGTGCAGAGGGTGGACAGGACTGTTCTTCAGCACTGTATGTATGCTAACATACATCATTGTCATTGACCATACAAAGCCTCTCTCGTTTTTATTTAATTTATCCATTTCCTTTCAACTTTTTTCCAAACTCTCATTTCCTTTCCTGCTCATAGACAACCATTCTAATGTTTTTAATGTACGTATTGATACTTTTGTACGTGATCTTGTAAAGTGTGCTTTCTTGTTTTATATTTTTGTATTATTAATTTATATAAATGGTATTGTATGACATATCCTTCTGTTCCTGCCTTTTTTCCCAGTCTATATTATGTTGTAACATTCATTTCTGTGTAGCTACCTGTGCATCTAGTCCAGTGCTTCTGACTGCTGCAGAGACCCCTGTGGTGTGTACCCAACACATTCTAATGAGACTCCCGGGGATAAACCGTTCCTGTCCGGGGTCTCCTCACAGTGCACTGGGACACCAGAGATCTCTTCATCTTATCCTTGCCTTCCTTTTGTTCTTCTGCATCCTTCTTTTCTCACCATTCCACCTCACCCCAACTCAGCTTTATCAGTGCCATGCCCCCACCTTGCCCACCGATTTTCAGCACCTAGACTACAGGTTGCAGCTAAATATTGATAGCATACTCATGTATTTATTCATTTAACAAATATTTATTCATTTTATACTATGTACCAGGGCACTATTCTAGGAAATGGTGATTTAGCAGTGAACAAGACAGTCAAGTTTCCTATTTCCATGGAGTTTAGGCTTTAGAGGAGGGAGACAAGCAATAAATGATTGTACAGATAAGTAACATGTTTTCAGAGAACACCCCCTTTAAGAGATGAATTTGATCTGAATTCCAAATGACAAGAAATAGTCACGCAACCACCTGGGGCCTGAGGGGATCTGGAAACTGGAACAGCAAGTGCAAATGCCACATGGTGGGCAGAAGCTTGATCTGTTCAAGAAACAGCAAGAAGATTATTGCAGCTAGAGGAGAGTGGGGGAGGGGGAGAGTGGGAAGAGACGAGGCTGGAGAGACTAGGCCAGGTAAGACAGGACATGGTGAGAAGGGTGACTTTATTCTAAGTGCAGTGGGAAACCTATGGAAGATTTAAAGCGGGTATTATAGTATTTGCAATATGTAGATGATATCCCTCTTCCCTCTCACTCTAGTAGATCTTGGAGGTGGGAGGGTTCTAGTTTGGTTTCTGCATGGGCACTGGGGGCTTTCTTACTCTGGGCCATCCTTCCCAGGGAAGGATGCAGTTGTCTCTGGCATAGGTACTAAACTATATGTGCCCTGTGTCATGACCCTGGGCTTGTTAGAACTATACCATGCCGTGCACCATTCAAAACTGATGGCCCTGAACGTCTTTGTCTCGTATACGTTTGAATCGGGAGTCAGCCTCAGAATCCACCCAGAGTATACACTGAAGACAATGGCTGTTTCCCTAGAACCCAGAGCTTTTCCTTGGGGTGTACCCCCAGCCTGTCACCAGAAGATGATGAATACTGCCTGAGCAGGAAGATTCAGGGGCAGATGTATAGAGGTCTGTTTGTCCACATCTCATAGCTGTCTCAGGCTGAAGTTTCTCTTGTTTAGTCAGTTGAGCTCAAGTTTTAAATCACTAGATAATTCACCAAATATTCTAAATATTTTCTTCTGGGGGTAACACCCTACGTCTACAGCTGTGTAAGCCTTAGCATTCACCTTTAACTG
Source organism: Delphinapterus leucas (assembly GCF_059928025.1). NCBI lineage: Eukaryota > Metazoa > Chordata > Mammalia > Artiodactyla > Monodontidae > Delphinapterus > Delphinapterus leucas. The sequence continues at coordinate 16,897,778 of NC_143135.1, forward strand.
GGCCCCAAAGCTACCTTTTTATTTTTTTTATTTATTTATTTTTTTGGCTGCGTTGGGTCTTTGTTGCTCCACGCATGCTTTCTCTAGTTGTGGCGAGCAGGGGCTACTCTTCGTTGCAGTGGGCAGGCTTCTCACTGCGGTGACTTCTCTTGTTGCGGAGCATGGGCTCTGGGCCTGCGGGCTTCAGTAGTTGTGGCTCGCGGGCTCTAGAGCACGGGCTCAGTAGTTGTGGTGAATGGGCTTAGTTGCTCCACGGCATGTGGGAACTTCCCGGCCCAGGGCTCGAACCCTTGTCTCCTGCATTGGCAGGCGGATTCTTAACCCCTGCGCCACCAGGGAAGGAAGCCCCAAAGCTGCTTTTAAGATTATGCTGCAAGTTGTGCGGACGTGGTGGGTTCTCTCCTCACTGGTGTGCGCACGCTAGCCCACTTCTCCTGATGTCAGCTGTCCTACATCAGTGCTGTAGACCCCACACTTCCCTGTTTTCAGCCTTGGAATAGCCAGTCCTCTAGTTTGTTTCTCTCCACCATAGTGTTCAAGTGGTTAATGGCTCGTAAACAAGGAATGAGCTTTCAGTGTACATTTAAAGGAGTCCTTGGTGAGTAATCCTTTGTGTTGTGAATAATTACCCAATAATTTACCTCCTTACAAGTATGGATTTGGAGTTTTTATTAAAGAATGTCCTTGTAGCAGTATTAAGGGGAATTAAATGAGTGTTTTTAGAAACCATTTGACTAGGGGGAGAGGAATAAAAAGGGTAATCAAGGTGAGCGAAGTGAGATCATCAGCTGTATAAAACTGTTTGTAGGGGAAGTCTTTTGTGAACCTAAAGGAATGACTGTCTTGTAGTATTTGGGGGGAAAATATTGAGAAGTAGATTTTTAACTAGAAAAACTCACACCATGCACATATAGCTGCCCCCCACATTTGTGAAACAGAAACCTAGTTGTACGAACGGTTAAGTCAAACTTCCAAAATGCTTTACGTATGAGTACATTCAGGACCAGCTACATGATTTGTGGGGGGCCCAGTGCAAACTGAAAATGCAAGGTCTCTTGTTTATATTCAGAATTTCAAGCAATGACAGTGTAGCTTTAAACCAAGCATGGGTCCTCCTATGAGTGGGACCCTGTGTAGGGCACATGCCCATGAAGTTGGCCCTAAGCACAGTTGCTTTTACTGGCAATTTGTAACAGATGCACTCAGTGTGAAGAGGTGAAAAGACTATGGACTCCGCAAAGATAAACCTGGGTTTTAATCATAAGTATCTGCAATTTAATAATGTAGTGGCCAATGGCAAGTCACATGACCTCTGAGCTTCATTGGAGGTGTTACTCTTTAGCTTTCAGTATTCCTGAAAGGATAAGTAATGCTTTACTACAGTGCCTTGCAAGGACAAAGCGTGCAATATATACTGGCTATGATGGTGATTGGACACGTGAGTTAAAAAGCTGAAACGCTTTAGTGATTACCATCTTTGTTTTCCAGTGCCTGTTCCTTCGACAGATCTTATGACATTTATAGATTTCAAGCTTCTATTTAAGACCAATTCTAGGGACACTAATAGAACCACTGCTACTTATAGAGGAAGTGGGAGTGGGATTAAAAAGTTGAATATGAGACTTTCCTCTTCTTGAGATGCTTGTAATCTAGTGAATGGGATAAGACAAGAATACAAGTGGCTGTACTGTAATGTAGAGTAAGATAAGAAGTATTGGAGAGTTACTTGACCCAAGTACTGAAGATATGTAAAGAAAAATGAAGCCAAATATAGCTAGAGAATAGCTGCAAGGTTGAGGTGGCTGCTTTATTGCTGCAGAAGATGAAATTGGTAAAGCTGAAGGAACAAGTGCTGCTACAAATTGAACTAGGCTCCACTCTTTTTGTGAGGAGTAAGCCATGTGGGGTGAACTATGATTTGGGGGGTAAACTATGGTTTTTGTGGCCCCAGTGAACTATGCCTCATAGTATTCATGTACTTATGTGGATCCCTCCCTTTGAATCTGGATGACCTTGTGACCTGCTAGACTCATAAAATATGACAAAAGTGACAGTGTTCTAGTTTAAGCCCAAGCCTAAAGAAATCCAGGTAGCTTTTACTTTTGTACACTTGGGGACCTTGAACAACAGTTCTGGAGAGATCATCTGGAGAGACCACAAAGAGAGCCTGAGAATCTTGGAGGAGAGCTAAGGAGCCCAGCCAATAGTGAGAACTGTGACTCAGATATATGACCTTAGTGAAGCTGTTGCAACCAGTCTCCAGATGTTTGAGCCATCCTAGCTGAGGTGCTAGATATGTCAAGAGACCATCTAGAATACCGTGTGGAGCAGAGATGGGCAAACCCTACTGTTCCTTGTCTGAGTTCCTGACCCATAGAATGGTGAAATATAATAAGAGAGTTGTTTTAAGTCACTAAGCTTTGGGATAGTTTGCTTTATAGCAATAAAGAATTGAAACAAAAATTGGTGCCCAAACGTAGTCTGCTGCTGTAACAAAAAGTGTAAAACATGGAGCACTGGCTTTGGCAATGGGTGGTGGCAGGGAACAGAAAGCACTACAGAAGACTGGAGTGGGGACTGGAAGAGTGGTGAAAATTACTGCTGGAGGCTGGGGAATATGAGACTGGTATTACATATTGGCAGAACAGTTGGCCAAACTGTTGCCTTGGTCACATGGAAGACAGAATGAGTATCTAATAAGTTTATGGATTTGGTAAGGAGATATCCAGGCAGAATGTGGAAAGTGCCAAGTGGCTCCTTTTAACTGCCTATCATAAAGTAAAAGGAAGATCACGATGAGCTAAAGAAAGAACTTTTAAGTTTTCAAACAGAATTTAGAGAAAGTGTGAGGAAGTTAGAACTTCCTGGGTTTGCAAATAAAACTATTTCTCCTTCCCAGCTTCCACAGCCTGCAAAAGTTAAAAAAAAAAAAAAATTACATACAATGCTTTTTGCATTCACTTTAAATTGATGACCACAGATCTTAAATGGACACTCAACACTACCAGCTAATCCTAATATAATTTCCTAACCCACTCTTTTTCCCAGTCAGCAAGAATATTTCATAACTCCTCTTCTATCTTCAATTCTCTAGCACCCCTCCTCCATCACTGACAACTTTATTTCAGACCTTATAGAGAAAAAAAGTTGCAATTAAATAAAAATGAATTCACCTACCTGGCACTAACTCTTGTTAACCTCCTGCATCTATATCCACACATTTTGCCTTTCCTCCTAACAAGAAGTGTCTCTGCTCTTGTCCAAAGCCAATCCCTCCACTTGTGCATTGGTTCACCCTCCTCTTATTTACTTAAGGATTTTGGTCCTGCAACGATCTCTATCTTGTCTAGCAAACCCCACCTACTCTACTGGATTATTTCCACTGGCATTTAAGCATGTCTTTGGGTGTTTTTTAATAAATTTATTTATTTATATTTTTGGCTGCACTGAGTCTTTGTTGCTGCGCACGGGCTTTCTCTAGTTGCAGTGAGTGGGGGCTACTCTTCGTTGTGGTGTGCGGGCTTCTCATTGTGGTAGCTTCTCTTGTTGCGGAGCACAGGCTCTAGGCGTGCGGGCTTCAGTGGTTGTGGCACATGGGCTCAGTTGTTGTGGCTCGCGGGCTCTAGAGCGCAGGCTTAGTAGTTGTGGTGCGCAGGCTTCATTGCTCTATGGTGTGTGGGATCTTTCTGGACCAGGCCTCGAACCCGTGTCCCCTGCATTGGCAGGCAGATTCTTTTTTTTTAACATCTTTATTGGAGTATAATTGCTTTACATTGTTGTGTTAGTTTCTGCTGTATAACAAAGTGAATCAGCTATACGTATACGTATATCCCCATATCCCCTCCCTCTTGCGTCTCCCTCCCACCCTCCCTATCCCACCCCTCTAGGTGGTCACAAAGCACCAAGCTGGTCTCCCTGTGCTATGTGGCTGCTTCCCACTAGCCATCTGTTTTACATTTGGTTATGTATATATGTCCATGCCACTCTCTCACTTCGTCCCAGCTTACCCTTCCTGGCAGGTGGATTCTTAACCACTGCACCACCAGGGAAGTCCCCAAGCGTGTCTTAGTATGGCTTTAAAACATCTTCCCTTGACCCCCTATTTTTCCTAAGTTTCACAAGTGCTAATCTTATTTATCTGTTCTCTCTCATAGAAAAACTTCTTGAATGAGTTGTTAAAAGTCACCCTCTCTACTTTTTCACTTTCCATTCTCTTCCTAACTCTTTCTAAAGAACTTTTATGTTCACGCCATTGAAATTATTCTTATCTAGGTCCCCAATGACCCACATCTTGCCCAAGCCAGTGATGACTTCTGTCCTTATCTTACAGGATCTCAGCAGGCTTTGACACATTGACTACTCCTTCTTTTGATTTGACACTGTCTTTTCTAGGCTATTATAATGCAAACTTTATGTAATTGTCCTCTCACATACTGGTCACTCCTCGTCAGCCTGTTTTACTGACTCATCCTCTTTAACCAGACCTCTGAATGTGGGAGAAGCTCTTCTCTTCTTTACTGACGTCTTTACCCTGGCTTATAACTCTGAGTACCATTCATCTACTGATGACCCTTAAAGACTAACCTTTTTTTTCTTTTAGCAGGGGAGGGGAGCAGAATTCAGATTTATATATCCAGCAACTGTCCTGAATTCTCCACCTGGATATCTAATAAATACCTCAAAAATAGGGCCAGAATAGGAATATCGATCCTTGCCTCCTCCATCCACTCTTTTCCATGTCAAGAAATGGTGTCACTATCCAGGAATTCACACGGTCGACACATGATACCCAGACATTTCACATGTTCTCTTCAAATGCTTCTAATTGTTCTAGTCTGCATTTTTCGTCATCTAGGCTGTGTTCATTATTAGTGACTCATCACTATTGCTCATCTGGCGAGTGTTTTGACTTTCATTGCCTTCCATTTTGGATTAGTCTAGAATGGAAAATCAAGAGTAATTTGTGTCACTGAAATGACATGAATAATCTCTTGGGGAGACAGAATAGCAGCACTCTTCTGAAATTAGGCCACTAAGTAATCCTCTTCCGATTACCAGCACCATGAGCTCATTAGTGACCACATGGTGTCAGGACCTTGATTTCCTCTCTTAGAGGCCCGAAGACAGGCAGACTCAATCACTGCAACACCAGCAAGGACTCCACTGCAGAGAGAAGTCATGATGATACTGCTGTCAGTGTCCAAAGAAGAGCAGCTTAGTTCTAATTGTCTCTTTTCTCATTCCCAGAATCTGAGGACAGAAGAGACTTGATTAGAATGACTGTATGCCCTATTTTTAAAATAGGCATGTTTAATAGATCATCTGTAGCTATGATCATCTAGGATTTGGTTATGTACTCTTCCAGGGAAAATCGCATATGTAGGCCAATCAGAATGTGAATTCTTTCGCATTCACACTGCAGTTCACATAAAGGATGTCCCCTGGCCAGACTAGCCACTGGGGTCACTGATCACTGATCGCTTTAGATTAGAAGGTACAAATGTTTTCCTTGTTCCCAGGTTTTTAATTCCACATCCTTTCTTCTTTGTACCTCACTACCAATCACACTATAGTTATGTTGGACAGTCTGTGGTAAACAGAATGCTCTGGAGAGAAATGAGGAAACGTCCAGCAGTGGGGAATTAGAAAATTATCTCCCTGTTCATTGTGTGTCACATATGATGTTTCCTTTTCAGCTGGAGTCATCTGGCAATTAAATTCTGTGCCGTTCTTGAGTAATGGGAGAAGGTCGCGGGGAATGTGTGGAAGTCTCTAGCAACATGTGTCCCTGGGGTCCCCACGCGCACATCTTACCTGAGGTTGACTTCTCCATTGTCATCAGTCTCATCTTTTTGGTCTCTTATCCTTCCAGCTTCATTAGAAGGTGAGCTGACTCCTCAAAGGCAGGCTCCGGGCCTTCTTTCTTTGTGTGTTCCTAGTGCCTCGTACAGAGTAGTCATTAAGGAAGTTTGACTGAATTAATGAAAAAGAGAAAAAAAAAAGAAAGAGAAAGAAAAAAAGCAAGCAAGCAAGCAAGCTAATTTATACATGAAAAAATACAAAGGCAGTTACCGCATCCCTTTTGGGAGCCAGCTACTCTGGTAGAGTGGTGTCTTGTGGATATCCCAGGTTTGTTTCAATACTATAAGATTATTATCTCATTTAAGCATCAACATGAGTTCAATTATCTTATTCTAACTTTTTGATGAAGAGTCATTGAGATTACATAGTTAATAAGTGATGTTGCCAATACTCAAATATATTTCTCTCTCATAGCTTATAATTTTTTAAGCCAAACCCCGCTTACAATAGAGATACTGGGTTTGCATGAAGTGTAATGTGTTAATGTGTTGCAAGGTGCTTTTGGTGTTCAGGGAGTCTCTGCACACAGATGTGGACATGATGCCTACTTTGGGCACTCAACGGCACCAGCTATCAAATTGGCAAGGGGAGAAACCCATCTAGTCATCAATTTGGAGGCTTCTAATTTATTCCGAAGAATTGGTAAGAAATTCTTATTCCTGTATTTCCAGGTTTGCTACACTTCACCACAGAGAGATTTTTAGTGGTTGGCAAAAGCTTTCTTATTGGTTCCTCGTTTCCATCTTAGGATCTGCACTAATTAGAGTTTGCTTTTGGCTGCATGTCATTACAACCCCAAACAATGGTAGTTACATCACATTGGCGTTTATTTCCCCTGATTATCAAAAACGCCTGTCTATTCCATCATTCGATTACATTGTCAAAGACTGAAGCTCCTTTCTTTTTTCACTCTGCCATATAGATGGTGTGGTTTTCATTCTCAGGGTCACAAGGTAGCTCCTTTATCTTCTAGGTCTCACACTCACATTCCAGACAGGAAAGAGGAGGAAGGGAAAAAGGAAAACAAAAAGCAATTGAAACAGTACAAATGATTCTGTTTTCTTTTTAAAAACTTAGTATATCCATGGCCAGGAGAATGGCACAGGGCCACCTTGAAATGCCATAGAATCTGGTACACTGTTGCCTCATACAAAATAGAGTTCTATGACTAAGGAAGAATGGAGAGTAGATACTGCATAGGTAATGACCAGTGTTTGCCACTGGTATTGCCTGGTGTCCACCCTTGTTAAACAACATCCATACCCTTCTTTTCAGACATAGGTCAACATCCCTGAAGTCTCTTTCAATTACAGCATTCACCTCAAAGTCCCAATGTATTTGTCAGGTTCTTGAGTTCCCATAACGAGTAATTTGATGACAGTTTTTGTGTGCCCCCTACACAGCCAATATACAGTTGTGGAGAAGGACGAAGGTAATAAACAATAAAACAACAGTAAAACTACAGTTCAAAAAAGAGGAGAATTGGAGGCACACCCATCCAGAACAGTGATGAGATCCTCTGGGTAGTATGAGTGATGCCTTTGTGCCCTAGCACACTTGGTGGACTACGTGCCTTGGATGTTGACTGGCAGCCTCTGGCTCTACTCCCTGGGATGATAATCCTGTCCCTTATCCTGCAAAGCCGAACTTTAGAATGGCATTGAGAAGGATGTCATTCACTGCCTCTAGAACCCACTTCTTGTCGAGGGAAGGAAGCTAAGGGCCTGGGGATTATTTTAGGGGTTAAATTGTCACAGACCATTAGTGATCAGGCCTGGAGTTTCTTTGGCAAAAAGTTCGCTCAAAATTCTTGGCAGGTATGTAGTCTGTTCATTACCTTTGAGCGTGATAAGAGCACACATCTTGTTTAGATGATTTTAAGCCTGAAGCTGCTTCCCTGCTACCTATTACTCTTCGTGCTGTGGCCACCACCCTGCGTCTTAGCTTAAAGGCATCTGTTCTGAGGCAGTTCAGACAGTGAGCTTCAGTGGCAGGACAACCTCTTCACCTCCTCATTGCTAGCAGGTTAGCCGCCTCCCCCTTGCAGAGAACTGTTAATGAAAGGTGTTTGGGGAAGGCCTGCAGCTTTGCGGCTGCCCTTTCTAATGTTTTATTTTAGGATTATTGAAGATCCTGGCTTCTTCAACCGCAGGGTTTCAAATTATGGGACTTCCACTTAAATTACAAGCTGCTAGCAGAGGGTTTCCTTAGGAAATTGGTGTTCCTGTCCCACTCTCCTGATAGTCTTACTAGCTCCAGACAAATTGCATCTGTCTCTTTCTGAACGTCGCTGAATGTGGCAAGAAGGACCCTGTGTGAGTCACTCTATTGGACACATTTTATGTGCCATCTCAGATGTTCATGGCCTAACCTACATCCCAGACTCTCAGTTTAGAGAGTCTGATACCTCCATGACCTCAGTTAACCTCAGCCACCTCCATTAGCAACCAGCTACATGCCTAGGTCTTGGGCTCCTCCTGACACTTGTGCATTGTCTTGAAATGTTACACCATAGGATGTGGGATGTGACTTCTTGGGTGCCACTGAAGGGGCCATATGATGTATCCCAGAAATATAGGGGGATTAAATTTTCTGGGTGAATTTTGTCCAAGGAGGCACAGGGGGCAGGAGGGAGAAAGGCACATAAATTCCCTCTCCTTCCTCTTTTCAGTGGATACCTCGGGGTCACCCTTGTGACCTCGTTTTGCCATAATTACCTCCTAAAGACCCTATCTTCAGATACAATTACATTGGGGTTAGGGCTTCAACATATGAATTTGCGGGGGAGACACCCTTCAGTCCATAGCATTCTATGTTACCATTTTCAGCATATGTGGTTAGCTATTACAGGGAAGTAACAGGAGTCAGAAAGGATATGATAGGGTTCCTTGGTTTTCATTCATTTTTCTTAGAATGCCATTGCCTTCTTTCTACATTTAAAGCAAATTCTTGTTCAAATAGAAAGGGTGGACTTTTGAGGCTCTCAGTGCCTCCTTCTCAACCTACTTATTCAGTCTTAGCTGTAACACATTTTCCTTGTACATCTTGTATGCCTCCCTGAACTTGGATGCATTGTGGGTCCACTGGAATCCTGTGCTCGTGGGGCATCATGAATGCTTATGCAAATGGTTGGCAAGAAACAACACATACATTTTGTCTCCTCTGCTTTCATGCATGCTTTATTGTCTCATTAGTCTTCACTTACAAAACACAAGTTCAAATAAAATTATTAAAAATTTCAAGACAAGGGTAGCAGAACATTTAACCAAGCATCGGGCACTTCTGAGCTCCCTTGAAGCCAGTGCTTCTTAGCCAAATTCAACAAAGCTAAATTTTAGGTTCTGTTTCTTGCTACATCATTTTTTTTTTTTTGGTACCAAGTGTGTTTGGCTGTTTGTAACAGAAAATGCTGATTAAAAATTCCTTAATCACAGAGGAATTTATTTTTCTTACATAACAAGAAGTCTGAGGTGGGCAGTTCAGTATGGTTAATGGTACCACAAAATCATCATGAAGTCTGTGTGTTTGTGTCATTTTTCAACCCCATTTCTAGACTGTGGCTTTCAATCTCCTGGTAGCAAGATGGTTCCTGCCCTTCTAGGCATCAGAACTGTATGCCTGGCAGGAAGAGTGAGGAAAGTAAAGAAATGTGAAAGGTCAAAGAAACTAGCCATTTCACCTGTCTCCTAAAAGAACTTTATTTTATCTTTTTGAAGCTCCAACTAGCAACGTCTGCTCAGTTCTCACTGGCCATGATTATATTACTTGGTCATATTGTGCTGCATAGTAAGCTAGGAGATTTAATACTTTTAACAGAGCTCTCAAAACAAAATCAGGGTTCTATTGTTAAGGAAGAAGGGCAGAATGGATAATGGGTAAGACACAAGTACTATCTGTTTATCAGACCGTCCCCAAATTTATAGAATACTACAGTAACCATATTATAATGCTCATGGAATCTGTGGGCTAGGAATTCAGATAGGGCACAGTGGTCTGGCTTGCTTTTGCCTCCATGCTATCTTCCTCAGTTGGGAAGACTCAAATATCTGGAGTGACTCAAAAAGCAGGAAGCTGGAACTTTCAGGAGTTCCTGCTTGGGATATGTATTGGGATGGTTCTCCAGAGAAATAGAATTAATAGGATCGATCTATCTATCTATCTATCATCTAACTAACTAATGAGGTTTATTAAAGGGAATTGGCTCATGTGATTCTGAAAGCTGAGAAGTCCCACAGCTTGCCATATGCAATATGGAGACCCAGGAAAGACAGTGGTATCGTTTGAAGGCTTGAAAGCTGGGGAGCCAATGGTGTAGATTCCAGTCTGAGTCTGAAGGCCTGAGAACCAGGAGCATGGAGGACAGGAGACGATCAATGTTCCAGCTCACGCAGTCGGAAGGTAGAAGGTGAATTCAGCCTTCCTCCACCTTTGCGTTCTATTCAGACCCTCAGCGGATTGGATGATGCCCACTCACATTGGGAAGCATCATCTGATTTGCTTGCTCCGCCAGTTCAAATGCTGTTTCTTCCAGAAACACCCAGAAATAATCTTTAACCAGATATCTGAGCACCCATCATCCAGTCAAGTTAACACATAAAATTAGCCTTTATAGGATGGGATGACTCCAAGCTGGCCTCATCTGGGACTGTCAACTAGACATAAAGCTAGTCTGTGTGGCTCTCTGCGTGCCTTAGGCTTTTATCAGTGTGGGGGCTGTTTTCTGAGAGAAAATGCTCTAAGAGATTTGGACAGAAGCTGTATGACCTATTCTGACATAGCCTGTAAGTTCATGTATGTATAGCCTGTAAATTCATGTATGTTATCAGTCGTAAGTAAGTCATTAAGGCCAGACTAGATTCAAGGGGAGGGGAACTGCACCTCTTGAGGAGGTGGCAAGGTCACATTGCAGAAGAGCATGCGTAGTGGGAGATATTGTTGCAGCCATCTGCCATAGTTGGCTATAGAGTTCAAGAATTAATGAGGTGGCTATAAAGGTACATTGTTTCCTGTGCTTTGATGTGACTCTGATCTCTAGAGGTAACATGGGAACATGGAGGGAAATGTGGGTTTTTACAGGATTTATCACTGGTCAGAAAAATAAAATGCTCAATGTCTAACTACTCTTAGGATTCCTTTTTTGTTTGTTTTCTCAGCATTACTCAGTGCCTTGTACTTAGCGCCTCTCCTACCACTAACTCCTGGCAACTTCTATCTCTAGGTAAAAATTCCTGTGTTTAATGGTCTTCAAAATATGCTGTACATACTCTAGGGGGTATACAAGATGATCTAAAGGGGGAAAAAGGAAAAAATGTTTTTAAAAAAAAATTTTTTTAATTGAAAACTTTTTTAATAATGGTGTGTTAGTTTCAAGTATACAGTAAAGTGAATCCATTATACATACACATATATTCTTTTTCAGATTGTTTTCCATTGTAAGTTATTATAAGACATTGAGTATAGTTCCTGTGCTATACAGTAGTTCCTTGTTGTTTACCTATTTTATATATAGTAGCGTGTATATGTTAATCCCAAACTCCTAATTTATCCCTTCCCCACCCCACTATCCCCTTTGGTAACCATAAACTTGAAAAACCAGAATTTATATTTCTATTTTTATCTCATCTGTTTATGTTTCAATTTTTGGTAATGTTTTTAAAATGCACACAATACATTAGCACTGTGATGCTACATATAATTTATAAATAAATAAACATATATCGGGAGGGTTGTTAAAAAATTGATTAATGATAAAGATAGATGACCAAAAAAAGTTTTTAGACTACTGGCTCAGATTTAGCACCAAAGGCAATTTTCTCTGGGGTGAAAGTGGCATAGTTGTTTACACATGGACTTTTTCATAGTCAAATGGAATAGTGAATGAAGAACGAAGAGGCTACTGGAAAAGTATGGTCTCTGAGTTGGCGTTTGGATTCCCCAAATGAGATTCTAAAAGATTCTGCAATTACTACTCAGTTTTTGCCTTCTTAGTTAGGTTGTATGCTCCATGAAAACAGGGGCCATTTCTGTCATTCATTCAAGTACATGCGTGGCAGAGTTTTAGGATCTGTGGACACAGGAGAGAACAAGACACTTAACATCTTGTTTCTTCTGAAGTGTATTTTCTACAATAAGAAAGAAATAGTAAACAAGTAAACAAATAAGAAAATTTCAGATAGTGGTAAGTTCTATGAAGAAATAAAAGAGGGTAATAGGAGACGGGGTACAATATTACATTAGATATCCATGGAAGACCTCTCTGAGAAGGTCCCATATGAGCTGAAACCTGATTGATAACAAGTCAGCCACATGAATATCAAATAGGTTTGGAAATTTGATAGAAGGTAGGAATAATGCATGGATTTTCATTTGTTTCACTGATGGATTTTTATTTTTATTTTTGATTCTCCAGGGTCTTGCTTTATTTATTTATTTATTTATTTGGCTATGTGGCATGTGGGATCCTAGTTCCCTGACCAGGGATCGAACCCATGCCCCCTGCATTGGCAGCATGGAGTCCTAACCACTGGACCACCAGGGAGGTCCCTGATTGAGTTTTAAAATCAAGTAAAGCCTGGGGGTGGGGGGATAGTGTTATGGAAAGCCTCCGTGCCCAGAAATATGGGGATTGGTAGAGGGCAGTGAGCAGTGGTGACACAGTGTCTAGGTAGAGAGGGCCTGAAACTGCTACAGTGGACTTTCTGTGGCTCCAGGGTATAGTGGGAAAAGAGCCAACAATTTTTCATACCTTTCTAAAAAGGGCCTGGAAGTAACTGGTGGATCTGGAGAGACCTTGGGGTCACTACATGGATGACTTGGTGACCTGAGTGGCTTGATCACTGGGACCAGATGGGAACTCGTATCTCAATGGATATCAGTGTGGCATCCACCCATTATCACACTTTGGAGCCTGTGGCCCATGAATGTCATATTCATTCTACTGGGCACTGAGGATAAAATGGTAAATGAGTCAGTGCCCTTACAGCCTTTCTAGTTCTCTCCTCACCTGAGAGGGTCACCGTCTCCTTGTATGTCGGTTTGGGATCTACAGATCCCAAAGAAGCAGATACAGAGACAAAATTAAAAATGCAAAAATGTTTTTGGAGGTCAAGCCCACAAAAGATAGAAGAGGAGAGGGAACAGGAGTAGGAAGAGGAAGTCTTCAGACCATGATGCTGGTCTGACCCTGTGAATGGAGAGGGGAAAGAAAGGAGGATTGGGTGGAAAGATCCTCAGACCTCAGTGCAATTCTCAGAACGTCTCATCTAGCCCAATGGGGAGCTATAGACAATGATTATTTGTTGGAGGAATCCTGTGCTGGGCAAAAATTATGAGGTTCTAGAACTGCTGTGCTCAGGGAGAGCATGGAGCATAGCCTTGGCCCAAAGACACTGAAGCTGGGGGCTGTCCACTAACAGCACTCCTCACACCTTTCTCTCTCCCTCTTTTTAAAATTTAAAAATTTTTATTGGACTGTAGTTGATACACAATGTTGTGTTAGTTTCAGGTGTACAGCAAAGTGAATCAGCTATAGGCCATACAGAGTACTGAGTAGAGTTTTCTCATATAGGCCATTACAGAGTACTGAGTAGAGCTCCCTGTGCTATACAGTAGGTTCTTATTAGTTATCTTTTTTATATAGAGTAGTGTTTATATGTCAGTCCCAATCTCCCAATTTGTCCCTCCCCCCCCCCTTATCCCCTGGTAACCATAAGTTTGTTTTCTACAGCGCCTTTCTCTTGGAAGGAGAACTGAGGTGTGTCTTCAGGGCTGCTGTGCGTTGTTCTTGGCAAGCATCCCTCTTGCCAGCTTCTGTGGGTATTTTCATTTGAGAATGCCACCCCAGGGTCCTGCCCCTTATCCAAATTAATTTAATGAGGTCTTTAGAAAAGAAATGTGGAGCAGTTTTGTTCCTACTGATACTTATCTCAAGGAATGTCATTAATTATCAAGACAAAATTCATGGCCATTAACGTTTATTAATTAATTAGTTTTTGTGTGTGCGGTTTGGAATCCTGGAGGATGAAGATTCTGACTATGAACTCAAAACAGCGAATGCAAACTGTGACTGATGTGACTGGGCTGGAAACTTCTGTGATGGGAGCTGAGGCCCAAAGATGGTAAAGGGACACAGACACATGCGCTGTGGAGAACAGAGGAATGAAGGCACCTGGGGTCACCTGGAAGTGTTGCAGCCGTACTTATAGGATGTCTAAGTCCTGAGGAGTAAAGCAAACGGGCAGAGGATTAGGGTTCAGTGAGTGTTAGAGTCTCAGCTGCATTGAGCCCCTGGAAGTGGTCGAAGCAGCCCAGGTTGTGGATCGGAAATGACTGCACGCCCTTCGCTTCTACCCAGAAACCATCACCCATCCTGGAGCACAGTGGGAGTGCCTCTCCCATAGGTCCAAGTAAACTCTCCCTGTTGAAAGTGTTCCTTAAAGTTGCTGCCTACTTGAGATACACTTTTAGTGCCTGATTACTCTGGTTTGACTTTCTTTTTTCCTGAAATCGATGGCCAAGTTATTACTTATTCTTTTCTCTTTTTTCAGATGCCATTAGTGATTCTCTGAGGTAACACATGCTTGACCCACTGGTGACCAGGAGTCTCCAACCAGCTTTCTGACCTAGCTTGAGAAATATATGGATTTTTCAAGAGTGAGTAGCAAGTCACCAGAGTGGCACTGGAAAGGGAAAGGGGAGGGAAGAAAATAAATTGAGTTTGAATGGCGGCAAAACAAATTCCATATTCACTCAGGCATTCAATATATAGAGGAAGTTGTCTGATTCCTTGGTAATTAAACTTTAAAGAATGGCTTGTTTGGCCCCAAGTAAACAAACATAATGATCCTTTGTCCACAGTAAGACTGGTACATGTGATTTCTCACTGAGACTTTCTGTTTTAAGCTGTCGCTGAGTCCTGAGTAGGAAAATTGGGCTTCCTTTTAGTCCATTTTCTTGGATTAGAAGAGAGTGAGCGTGATGTGGGAGAGAGGAATGTCAGTGTTTGCTGTGACAAGGGAGGGGTCTGAGCTAGGCTGGGATGCTACTAGAAGGAAAAGAAATTATAGAATTTGAGGTGTTAGCGACCTTAGCATCTACTCCAACCTCTCATTTAGCAGATGTGGAAACAGAGACTTAGAGAAGCTAAGAGGCAGACTGGTGGAGCAGAAAAAAAACTGGAGTCAAGAGATCAGAGTTCAAGTACCACCTGTGACAGTTAATGATCTCTGTGACTTAGCTTTGATAAACGCCTTCCCCCTGTAACCTGACCTTCCTAGGCTTCTGGAGGCAATGTGGAAAACGCAGAAGCCAAATGTGACTTCCAGAATCTTAGGCAAAGTTCCTGATATTTGATGGCATTTTGAATGTAAATATAGGTATAGGTTAAACCCCGTTGGCAGATTGCTACATTCCTTGCAGTTCAGTCCCTCAGATCCTCGTAACAACCCTCATCTCCTAACCCACAGTGGTCATGACAGCCTGGCAAATTCAGTCCTTATTCCTGTTCTGGAAGTGTTTCTCTTGATGTTCTCATTTGGTGATTCTTGGATGTTGATATGCATAGGCCAGTTAACATTCGAGAGCGTCCATCTGGATTCTCGGCTTTAAAATCATAAGTATTTCCTCACACCTAGCACCACTAGGTAGGCCTACATAACAAATGCAGGGACAACAGAAAAATTGAGATTAAGCCATCTAACTCAAACGTTATAAAAATTGGAGCTTAATGTGAAATAACTGAAATATATTAAAGTGATAACAGTACCTTGGAGAGCAAAGAAGAAGAGACACTAGGCTAGGGCAGACCTCTGCTCTGTCCGGGGGACAGTGACTGTTTCTTACCCAATCACATACAGTCCTCAGAGTTTTAAGTCTTTCCCACATACGTAACTTCTCGCAGCTGATGTTTCTTCATCTTCTAGGGGGCAATCATATCTAACCTTGCTCTTAAGGCTGTTGAGGGGACCCAAATTAATGGTGGCTTTATAAACCTTGAAAATACTATTAAAATATTAAGTGGTTTACTAGCTAGTTTGTAGCATTGGGCTAGAACTGAGGATTCCTGACAGCTAATTCAGGCCTTTTTTCGTGGCTCTGGGAAGAAAGTTGTAAATAAAGGTAGGTTGTAGAGAAGACAACTAATGTTTAGAGACAAAAGGAAGTCAGCACTAGTACCATCCTTCTTGAAAAGACAGTTTAAAAAATCATAGTATATAATTTTGTTCAAGTCATAGTTAAGGACCTAGAAACCACATGAACCTATGTTCCGAAGGGAAAGGACAGTAACTAACTAAACTGTTCCTTTTGAGCGGAGACGTTCCCCAAGTCCAGGCACAGAGTTGATTTGCTTCTCCTCTGTCTCCCGAGTGAAGGTGAGGCAGAGGGTGGCCACGGACTAACTTAACAGCTGAGGATAGCAAAGCGTGAATTCTCATAAATAAAACTCAAATATTTCCTGAGACCAGAAGGCAGGATCAACCTGGAAGAGAAAAAGAGAGTCTCGGAAATTGGTCTCTTTACTAACGCTTTTGTCCTAAGTAATATTTCTCCAATTATCATCCAGATAACATCATATTTCATTTTTCTCCTTCAACTTCTAATTCTTTAGAAAGGCCCCTAGAAATCCCTTTGCCATTTTGTGAGATGGAACCCAGGACATGATCATCATTATTATTATTATCACCGAAGATAAAGAAATCTATCAATTTCACTATTTCCTGCTGCCTGCATAATAATTCAAGCTCTGTCTTGGTCATCTACTTTAAGGCACAATATAATGACATTGCTGGGAACTGCATATATCCACTCACTCCAAAGCCACCCGCTTTTGGTTCAGCTTTAATAGATCAAATTCTATTCAAAAAAGTTATGAGAACAATGACTATATTTCTTTGAGAGCTAGGGAATCTTATCTCTACAAAAGCGGGTCTGAAGAGTTTGCTACTCAGTGAGTACCAATTTTATGGGAAATGACATGTGATTTCTAAATGGTATTCTATCTTATAAAACTTTAGCAAAGTATTCTGAGTTATTAAACAAGGACCCAAGGCATGTCAGCAGTTGATTTGCTCCATGTTTGCTTAGTTGGGAAGACTGTGAGAGCATAGTTCATAGGAACATCATGACCTTTCATCTCCAAAAGTTCCTCCAGCCCACACTCATTGAACACCTTGTGCATGCACAGCACCAGGTCCAGCACTGAGCGTGCAAAATAAATAAGACCTTGTCTTCATACTTGAGCATGTCCAGCAGATGAAAACAATCTCTCTTCTCCTCTTCTCTTCATGGGGTGTGTGAGAGGGGTTCACAGAGTTTCCCTGAATGATGCTAAATTCCCAGAAGTCTTGTGTAAAGATCTGGCCGCTTTTTCAACACCTTTATCTGTGTGGTTTTTAAGCCAAGTATACAGACAGAACTGTCCTTGATTGTGTCTGTTTGCCAATGTGACTATAGCTATTGGATCCAGAAGCCTGCAATGAATAATCAAGTCTATGTAATGTGGTGTATGGTAAATGCTACAAGAGATGTATTTATAAAGACCAGTGGAAGCAGAGAAGAGAGTTTAGTAATAGAGGAAATAGTAGTTGAGCCTGACCTTAAAAGGAGAGTTGATTTTTCCAGGTAAAAATGTGGACGAAGGTATCCAGGGAGGAAGCAGCCTGGGTGGAGACACAGAGGTATGAGGGAGTATGGCACTTTGAGGCATTTCCATAGTAACTATAATGTAGGGTAGTAGGAAGAGCTGACCCTGGATGAGTAGGCTGGGCCAGTTTGTGAAGGGGATGCTCTTTCTATATGAGTTTATCTCTGTCTTGTTCAGTCTGTTCGTATCTTCCTGGGCGATGGGCAAATCGAGCAATTAGTATCTTGTTCACACTTCTCTTCTGATATTGTAACTCAAGATAAACATGTGCTTCTAAATATCAGTGTGTCTGAAATTCCAGATGGAACTCAACTTCCCCACTCTCTTGCCCACTCCTCCCCCATCCATAGAAACCCTTCTTCTATGCAAGTCATATGACATTCAAAGTTGTTTTTATTTACTCATGGACACTGCTTTTGTCAGGAATCACATTTCTGCTTAAAACCGTATCCTACAAATTAAAGTGTTAAAGCAGAAAAAAAAAGTTAATAAATTCACAGCTTTTTCTAATTAATGATTACATGCTGAAATAAAAGTTGTTAAAATATTGATAAAAAGAAATTTGAGGAAGCAGATTGAAAGCAAGACTGATGAGACAGGTAGAGAGGTTCTTCAAAGGGAAGTGCTATTTCCCTACCAAACTTGGTAAAGCCTTCCCCCAATGCTTGCTTGCCCTGACGCTAGAAATTTGTGCCTGTGACATGGCTACAGTACTTTCAGTTAAATGTGTACCTGGCTTTTTTTTATGTACGTGTGTTTAGTCTTTCCCAACATGCCAATCATCTAAGGGGGTTGATAAACAAATTTTATCATGTTTATACCTCTCACACTTTATAAATTAAGGATATTTAAGCCATGTATAATATGAGTTCACTCATATGGGTTTCTCATATTTATGTGACACTTTCGTGGCTCAGTAATAGTGGGAAAGATGAAAGCTTAACTCAAGTGTTGTCTCTCTTCTGTTGAGGGCCTGGGACTGCCATCCGTGAGGCTTGCATATCACAGTCCTCGGCTGGACTTCTGTGCTATCATACATAATGTATAACCCATAACATGTAATATTTGGTATGTGATATATAATATATATCTTTTAGTCAAATGATATATAATACTATTACATGATGTATTATATATAACAATCATCTTTCCCTTTGCTCACCTCATCAGAGCTATTGCTGATCCCCGAGTTGACAGCCTATGGGGTTATGGACATCCTTAGCCATGTCTAATTTTGGTCTTGATTTCATAACTGCTTAAAAATGAAAGACTCACTTCCTCTTCTTGTGCCATGCCCCATTTTACAACAATCTGAGACTGGTTAAGTGTTGTGGCTCAAAGTCCCCCCAGACCTGGCTATAAATTTCTGTTCTGCCACTCACTTGTTAAATAAATCTTGAGCAGATTACTTGTGTAAACTTTATTTTGCTTCTCTGGAGAATGAGAAATAATAACTAATTTAGGGTGGATTACCTAACCTGTTTTATAGGATTGTTGTGAAGACCGAGACAATTTTTTATAGTGTATTTGCCTGGTGCCTGGCTCATGGCAACTGATCAATAAATTCTAACTGTTATTATTGTCATCTATTGAGATGTTCAGTGCGTTGCTGTTGTCTCATTTGCAGACATCAGGGTAGATCATGTATCATAAAACAGTATAAAACAAAGGGGGATTGAATGAAGTGCTGATAACCCCTGGGTGTGGTTAATCCCTTGGGTGTGGTAGTTACTCTTACAATTTGATCACCTTTAAGTTGGTGAATATATTATTTCTAAATCCATTAATTTAATTCCTTGTAGTACCTATATCGTGTTACTGTTGGCTTGGGTTTGGAAACTGGACCCTCGTGTGCCTCCTAAATTCATCCTAAGAAATTAGCCTGTGATTTAGGTGAATGCTGACAGGTTGGTGGTGTGGCCTGGTTGTGAATGCAGCCCTGAACCTTACGGAAAGCTAGAAGTTCAAGAACACTCCTATCTTTTTCAGAAAACACCTGAACTTTCTATGAATGATGCTACATCACCAGAAGTCTCATGTTGGCATCTGGCTTCTTTCTCAATGTTTTTCTCCATATGCTTCCTAACAGAGCACTGAGATAGAATCATCCTTGATGGTGTTTATCTGCATGAATGTGGGGGGTGGGGAGAGACGGAGAGAGAGAGAGAAAAAAAGAGAGAGAGAGGCTGAATATAGCCATTGAGGTCAGAGGAAACCCTACAAAGAATAATGAAGCTCATTAAGCTCATAGCCTTTTGGTTCTGATCCATGAGGTGTGCGTATGCTGTCACTAGAAGACACTGGTGTATACATACAGTTGACCCTTGAAGAACACAGGTTTTGAATTGTGTGGGTCCACATATATGTCGATTTTTTTTTTTTTTTGCGGTACGCGGGCCTCTCACTGTTGTGGCCTCTTCCGTTGCGGAGCACAGGCTCCGAACACGCAGGCTCAGCAGCCATGGCTCACAGGACCAGCCGCTCCGCAGCATGTGGGATCTTCCCGGACCAGGGCAGGAACCCGTGTCTCCTACATCGGCAGGCGGACTCTTAACCACTGCACCACCAGGGAAGCCCGATTTTTTTTTTTTTTGATAAGTACGTACCACAGAACTATATGATCTGCAGTTGGTTGAATCTGCAGATGGTGGAAACTCGGATGCAGAGGGCCGCCTGTAAAGTGATACGTGGATTCTTGACTGTAGGGGGTCGGCACCCCTAACCCCCATATTGTTCAAGCATTAGATTTGGATAGAAAACTAAAGACCTTTGATGGATTCAGCTCTTCTAGTAGAAGGTCACAATTTTGGGAGAGAAGGAAGGATACAGGGTGTGAACACCTGGTCTTTGTTCATTTGGGCTGCTATGACAAAATACCACAGCCTGGGTGGCTTATAAACAGCAAAAATTTATTTCTCACAGTTCTGGAGTCTGAAATTCTGATACCAGGGTGCCAGCATGGTCAAGTTCTGATGAGGACCCTCTTCCAAGTTGCAGACTGCAAGCTACTTGTTGTATTCTCCCATGGTGGAGATCAGAGAGATGAAACGAGTTTTCTTGTGACTCTTTTTTTTTTTTTTGCGGTATGCGGGCCTCTCACTGTTGTGGCCTCTCCCGTTGCGGAGCACAGGCTCCGGACACGCAGGCTCAGCAGCCATGGCTCACGGGCCTAGCCGCTCCGCGGCATGTGGGATCTTCCCGGACCGGGGCACGAACCCACGTCCCCTGCATCGGCAGGCGGACTCTCAACCACTGCGTCACTAGGGAAGCCCTCTTGTGACTCTTTTGAAGACACTAATTCTATTCATGAGGGCTTCACCCTCAGGACTTCATCTAATCCTTCCTTAACTCCCAAAGGCCCCACCTCCCAGTATTACCACACTGGGGAGTAGGGTTTCAACATAGATATTTTGGTGGGAAACATTCAGTCCATAACTTCTGGTGACCTATGTCATATTGAAGAATAGGATTTGTTTTTCTGGATTGTGATTTTATATCATAATGATGATCTCCTTGGGGAAAAAAAAGTCACCTTATGAAGTCCCAGAAGAATGCATTTATTAGAATGTTTATTGGCTTAAGAAAAGGAGAGAGGCAAATACTCAGAAACTTGATACCAAGGAGGATAATAGATGAAGTAAAGGAACAATAATATGATAATGTCTTATATATGGCATTTACAGTTTTCAAAGTGTTTTCATATGATGTTGTAAGATTCTAATAACAATACTCTGAAGTTTTCAGAACTAATGAAGATCTACATTTCTCAGATGAAGATATTCTTCATGAGCCCCAGAGAGTTTAGCTGGTTTGTTTTAGGTCCCACAGTCATTAAAGAATATGTCTAAGATTAGAATCTAGATCTCTGGATTATAGCCATTATTGTAGAATATACTAGTATTTTTTGATAATAATTTTTTCCACATATGAGACTTGCTTGTGATTTTGGAAGCAGTCTTTTAGGCCATAAAGAATTTAAAATTTTTCATAGTTTTCTTTATGGTTTCTTTCTACGTATTTGACATTAGAATATCTTCCCCAGTTTCTGATGAACTTGACTTGTCCTGTTGAGCAGGGGTCCCCAACCTTTTTGGCACCAGGGACCGGTTTCGTGGAAGACAGTTTTTCCACGGTCCGGGGTGGGGAGCGGCAGTTGAAGCTTCACTTGCTAGCCCACCGCTCACCTCCTGCTGTGTGGCCCGGTTCCTAACAGGCCGCAGACCGGTATCGGTCTGTGGCCCGGGGTTTGAGGACGCCTGCTGAGGATTTCATCCCTTGAAAGGTAATAAAAAAGATGAAGGAAGATTTCTAATTTTAGACTCATTTCTGACCAAGACAATTGAAGTAGAATTGAAGGACAACTTGGAAGAATATTAACAACAGTATTCATAATAGCGATGAGAGCAAATGGCGATCATAGTCAGGCATTTATGTTAGATCCTAGGAGGGATATATTTCAAATAGTTCACATAAAAGATGGTTAAGAGCAGCAGGAGAGTTTAGAAAAGAGTAAAGGCTGACATTGAGGTCACATATTATTCCTTTGAAAAAGAAAGTAGTGGTGGTGTGACTTCATGGACATCTCTGAGCTTGGATTTAATTTGTTACAAAAGGAGTATATACAGCTGACCCTTGAACAATATGGGTTTGAACTGTACAAGTCCACGTATACTTATTTTTTTTCAATAACTATACAGTTGGCCCTTTGTATTCGTGGGATGGATACCAAAGAGTGGAATAAACTTGCAAGGACAACATTGACAAAACTATGAAGAATCAGTGCAGCTCAATGAAATGTGTGCTACAGAAAATGAAGTGTTTCATTTATCCATATTTAAAGCAAGAAGAACCAGGAAAGGATGGGCTTACCTCTTGGGCAGATGGTGTATCGTTAACTGATGAAAGGAAGGAGAATGATTCAGTGTCTATTTTGTTTCCATCCTCTACATGAAAGAAATGACCTTCATGTTGGAAAGGGCAGGAAGGCGTGGTTACCAGCCTGAATTTTAATAGATGTAAATACTTAAGACAGTGCCAGCAACATCATAAGTACCCAACACATGCGTTAAAATTTCTCTTTTCCTTTTTAAAGAGAATTGCCAGAAATAAAAAAGGTGCTGGGGCTTCCCTGGTGGCGCAGTGGTTGAGAGTCCGCCTGCCGATGCAGGGGACGCGGGTTCATGCCCCGGTCTGGGAAGATCTCACATGCCGTGGAGCGGCTGGACCCGTGAGCCGTGGCCGCTGAGCCTGTGCGTCCGGAGCCTGTGCTCCGCAACGGGAGAGGCCACAGCAGTGAGAGGCCCGCGTACCGCAAAAAAAAAAAAAAAAAAAAAAAAAGGTGCTGGATGATTGAAATGGGAAAATCACCAATTTTCAAAAAGGGAAGTAAGATGAATTCTGAAAAGAACACATCAATTAATGTGACATCAATCCCTGGTCAAATTCAGGGACAAAATATTTAGAGAAGGATTGTGAGTAGTTTGGAAAGGAAGTTGGATTATTGAAAATAATGAGTTCCAAATGACGAAGTCTGACTAAACTTATCTGATTTCCTTTGTTTGTTCTTTTCATTGAGGGTTTTTATTATGGGAATGTACTAGATGGAAAATATCCATATTTTAGTAAAATATTGGAAAAATTGCCCATTAGTTGTGCTTTCTCATGCATTTTGCCCATGCTCTAATCTCTGTTTGGAAGCTCGTCCTCTCCTCATCTGCTGATAATTGCCTCCTTGTGTGAGGCAGGATAATACTTTTGGAATATTAACCAACATTTTAAAAAAGTCCTTTCCAACCTTGGCCCTCCTGAGTCAACTAGGCTGTCTGCAAACATTACTTTAGGTAAGAAAAGACACATCAAAAAGAAGCTGTGGAAAAAGATAGTCTGTTGTTGGCTTTGGATTTCAAAAATCTAAGTCTTCAGGGAAACAGAAAAAACTCTGGGCTAGAAAAAAGATGTGGAAGAATACTTTGTTGTGTAAAAATAAAACCTTTCCTCGTGGAGACTAGATAATGAGAAGTAGAGGCCTGAAATGAGAGGACTAGATCTAGTGAGCACCTGGCACTTGGCATTGCTACTTGACCTTCCCATTGTCCTTTATGACCTACCTTTCTGACAGCAGTATTGTCCATTGATAGCCTGGCATGAATGATGCCTGTCTGCTCCATGTATATCTCACTCTATGTGTACAACTCTCTCTTTAATGCCTATGACAGTTACAAGCCTAGAGCTGGAGGATGGGAAACTGAGACCCTAGTCTAGAGGGGAGGTAATCATGTGAAATGGACCTGTCCTTGGGTAGTCCTAAGCAGAATCAATATTTTTCCTCCTTTACCAACCACCCTTGCTGTTAGACTACAGTAAAAGTCTACCTTTTCACATTCTTGAGACATAACTCAAAAAAAAAAAATGGCAGAGGGGAAGGAAGAATCTTACATTCTTTTCTGAGGTTTCCTCAACAACCCCAGGTAGAGTCCAGTGCTCCTTCTTGAGCTCCTCTTGGACTGCAAGTCCACTTGTAGCATAGGACCCATCATGGGGAATTGCTTTATTGACTGCATGATCATTTCCTCATTTGACTGTGAGCCTCTCCAGGGCAGGGAATAGATTTTATTATATTTGTATTTCTTGGCACACAGTAGAGACTAAGCAAGTGTTTTATGGGTTGAATTGAAGATGGTTAAATGTGTGGAATTACCTAGGTTCATAAGTGCTGAAATATGTACTCAAAGAATGTTGACTAATGTGTTAGTGTGGGCTTTGAACTATCTCTCTATGAGGTTTCTAGGTTCAGAGCCTTACTTTTTTGTTTCTATTAATGACCAGAATGAGATTATAACTCACTGATTACATTTTGGAGTGATAGGAAGCTGGAAGGGAAAGTTAATACACTAATGAGAGTCAGAAGCAGAATAGTTGAACCAATGAACCAAATATAATTTAATTAGGAGTAAATATAAAATACTACAGTAAGGGTAAAAAAAACAACAACTGAGTTACAAACTAGAGGGATATATAGCTTAAAATAAAGTATTTATTAAAGATCTTTCCAGAGCTTTAGTTTATAAGCTTATATGGACCAAAGTATGGTGCAGCTTTTACTATACTATATATTATTTAATGCAATTTTGGGTATTATTTATAGAAATAAAAGGAAGAGATGCACTAAGGCAAGGGTCCTACTGTATGCCCCATTGATGAAATCATGGCTGAAATATTGGGTACAGTTTCATATATAATATTTTAAAAGGATAATGCTGGATAATTTAGGAGAAAATATTTGTGGAAACTACATTTTTATGATAATTGAGAAGGGGTTGGGGCTAGACCAATCCTATAAAATTAGATATTTCCATCAATGAAGTGACAGCTTTGGGACAGTCTTTACCTCCCTTCACTGGAAGAGTTTAAACTGAGAAAAGGACGACCATCAGCATTTGGGATCCCTGAAATGCATAGGTGATTGGATTCAGATGAGCTATAAGGTGGTCTCCAATTCAAAGACAAGGCACTCTTTCCATGTATGCTCCATGGTTTAGTTGGAGAGTACTCTGTGGATGTGGATGGATGGAAGGGCCTTTTGACCAAATGGCAGAAATGATGGAGAGAACTGCTTAGCTCAGAACAGAGCTTCCCAGACTTCTTTTATCCTTCACTCCATATGCAGGCCACACAGAAGGCAAAGATCTGGGCTGTTGGACAGTAACTCATGTGAAAGGGAAGGATACAATTCCTTGGTGGATAGGAACCGTGAGGAAGAATGATGATGCTACTCTATGTTCTGTGACTCGGTACCAGGAGAAATAATGGGACTTGATCAATGGGAATATTTGGGGGAGAGGAAGGGATACCAATGATGAAGAGGTAAGTGTGGGTCTCATCTGAGAGAATGATGATGTTTTAGCCCCACGGTCCATGGCTCTGAGTTCAGCAGGTGAGTCTGGGACAATTGATGGCTTCTGACACCCAGGCAGTTGCAGTAATTCTGAGCTATGTGCCATGGCCAAGCAGCTCAGTGCTGGAGACAGCTTCATTACTGGGGGCCCAGCCTTCACTGAGCAGCAGACCTTCTTCCATCAGTCAAAGATGAATGAGGAAATCACCCAGGCTCTACATGTTTTTAATATTCCCCTCTCTCTTTTGTCCAGACCAGCTTTGGTTTAGGTACTCTGCTGCCTCCCCTGCGGAAGACCTCTGGCATCACCCACCCCTCTAATGATATGTGAAACATGGGAAAGAGGATCTTAGCAAAGGACTCGAAAGATTGGGTATCTCTGCAGCAATCAAAGAGTGACAGAGTGTGCCCTGGCTTGCCCAGGAATAGGCAGAGGTTCACTGCTGCTTTAATTCATCAGTAGGATTCCAATCCCATTTCTGAGCATGGAGTGAATAGAACTTCTTCCAAGAATCAGAAAGGACAAATTAAGCAAAGCTTAATTTCCTGCCAGAAGAAAGCAAAATGTTATCCTTATGTTAGAGGCAACATGAAATGGTGTACAGCTATGTAGCACTGAGTCAAATTCAGTGTCCTTTATCTTCAAATTACAGAGAAGTACAGTCCCTGAAAATCTCTAAATCACAAAGCATACTTACTGTTTTCTTCCTAATGAGTTCAAAGAGAAAATGTAGTAAGTGAATGTAAACCTCGTGCAATTTTTTCTGGTATCCTTCTTTCCAAAGCTGCCAACTGCCTCCCAGGCTGTGCTGCAGGTGTCACCTCTCCTAGCATCCTTGCCAAGCACCCCGTGTAGGTGGGGGTGTGCCGAGAAGCCCTGATGCTCCAAGATGAATCCACACTGAGCAATCCCTTCACCTCTGAACTTAGATAAAATGGCACACCCTGGGGAACAGAACCAGCCTTCCTGGGCAACCATCAAAGGGTCAGATAACAGAATTCAGAAGCGTGGAAAAGCCAGCTCTCATGGAGTAAATTTTCACCAGTGGAAATGGAAACTGGGAAGATAAATTTCCTGTCATTTCCCCTCTGAGGTGGACTGCTCCAAGGTGCACTTTCTTCTTGCCAACCTTCTGGAGAAATCCTGCCTGCTGAGGGAATGTGCCTGGCGAGGGATGTGCAGCATCTCCTCATGGCTCACTGTGAAGTGGTGACTGGCGTGGCAGCACACTGCCTCTCACTGCCCATCTTTCCTTAGCTTGCTTCCCCTTATTTCCTTCCCTGTACCACTCTGGATTTGCACCTTTTCAATGAAGTATCAGCTCTTTAGTCCTTGCCTCAGGTTCTGCTTTTTTAGATGACCTGGGCTAAGGCAGATAAACAAATCAGGAAGCTCACTCATTCATTCACTCACTCACTCATTATTTTATTTTATTTTATTTTTTTGTGGTACGCGGGCCTCTCACTGTTGTGGCCTCTCCCATTGCAGAGCATAGGCTCCAGACGCGCAGGCTCAGCGGCCATGGCTCACGGGCCCAGCCGCTCCGCGGCATGTGGGATCTTCCCGGACCGGGGCATGAACCCGTGTCCCCTGCATCGGCAGGCAGACTCTCAACCACTGCGCCACCAGGGAACCCCTATTTTATTTTTTAATAGATCTTTATTGGAGTATAATTGCTTCACAATACTGTGTTAATTTCTGTTGTACACCAAAGTGAGTCAGCCATATGCATACACATGTCCCCATATCCCCTCCCTCTTGAGCCTCCCTCCCACCCTCCCTATCCCACCCTCATCGCAAAGCACCAAGCCGATCACCCTGTGCTATGCTGCTGCTTCTCACCAGCCAAGTATTTTACATTCGGTGGTGTGTGTATGTCGATGCTACTCTCACTTCGTCCCAGCTTCCCCCTCCCACCCCGTGTCCTCAAGTCCACTCTCTGTATCTACATCTTTATTCCTGCCCTGCAACTAGGTTCATCAGTACCATTTTTTTCTTTTAGATTCCATATATATGCATTAGCATACGTTATTTGTTTTTCTCTTTCTGACTTACTTCACTCTGTATGACAGACTCTAGGTCTATCCTCCTCACTACAAATAACTCAGTTTCTTTCCTTTTTATGGCTGAGTAATATTCCATTGTATATATGTGCCACATCTTCTTTATCCATTCATCTGTTAATGGACATTTAGGTTGGTTCCATGTCCTGGCTATTATAAATAGTGCTGCAATGAACATTGTGGTACATGACTCTTTTTGAATTATGGTTTTCTCAGGGTATATGCCCAGTAGTGGGATTGCTGGCTCATATGGTAATTCTATTTTTAGTTTTTTAAGGAACCTCCACACTGTTTTCCATAATGGTTGTATCAATTTATATTCCCACCAACAGTGAAGGAGGGTTCCCTTTTCAACACATCCTTTCCAGCATTTATTGTTTCTAGATTTTTTGATAATGGCCATTCTGATCAGCGACTCACTAATTATTGAAGGTTTATTGAGTAGCTACTGAGTGTTGAGCATTTGCTAATTTCTGGGGACATAATGATGGGTATAATATGGTTCCTACCTTTAAATAACTCATAGTCCAGTTTAGAGAGAGAGACATGAGATCGGATAAAAACTCCCCAAATTAGGAAGAAAGATCTTTATGGTAAAGTGTTTGAGATAAAGTGTTGTTCTTGTCCTAGAAATCTGGCTTTAAGAATGCTGCATATGACTTAGTACTGAAGTCCCAAGCTAACGGAATCTTGAATCAGTTTTCTGCTGTTGTACCAGAATTGGACTAAGGCAAAAGCTGAAAACAGAAGTCTTCAAGTCTGCATCTTCTAAGGTGAGCCACCGGGCATTACCCATCTTTGGGCAAGACACTTCCCTGAAGGTTTTTGAGAGTTGGAAGAAATGCTTCCTCTTTCATTGCTTCCCCACATCCCCACTTGAATCTAAACGAGAAGGGGACTGGAGTAGTGACTAGAACCATCATGTGGCTGGCCTTATGGTGAGAGTTGTGTTCTTAGAGAGAAGATTTTTCCCCTATCCTGTTGGAATGCAGCAGAGCCAAGTGAAGCAGCAAGAGAATCGCCTATAAAAATCAGGAGCGCATGAAACAAGGGCCATCTGATTCCTTGGTGAAATACTTGCTGAGCTAAAAATTCAGCTGGCCCACACTGGTGCTGCCTCCAAAACACACAGGGCGAGTTCTTGGGTGAGTGGGCATGGGTGTTAATAACCATGGGGACTCATACGTGATTTAGCTGTGGGGATTTGGAGGTGGGAGACCATTCGTGCGGTGCACAGCCACAGGCTTGAAAGGACTACGATGAAGTGTGTTTGAGAAGAATATGAGGGGACTCCACCTCATTCCATTCATTTTTGCCCTCAGAGTGGTCAGACCTAACAGTTCCAGGGCTCTCCATAGACAAGTTCAGATGCTAGAGAAGAGCCAGCAGCTGAGGGCTTCCTGGGTCCCCCAGGCCTGGCAAAGAGACAGCCAACCTGAAGAAGGGAGAGGGGCATTGTGTAGCTGGCAAGGTTTATGCAAGAAATAGTTGCTCCACTGAACAGGTGAGACAGCCAGAGAAGAGAAGCCAAGAAAATCGTGTGCTGATGTGAAGACAAACACAAGAAAGGAGGCAATGAACATCAGACAAAACCCAAACCAACCAGAGTGAGGCCAGGGACTCAATCCTCACCAGTGACAGACAAATGGACATCTATTGAAGAAGACCCCATACTCCACCCTTCCTCCCCAACCGCAACATCAATGTCTCTACCTAGAGGAGGGAGGGGGGTGCAGCCATTCATTCTCATGATCTTTCTCCACTCTGGGAGGCCAAGGCCACAGTAGCTTGTGTTGGGGAAGGGGGTAGGGAATTTTTGAATGCTGAAGTTTTAAACTGGATTGGATTATGTTTTAACAATTTAAAATAATTGGAAAGTTTAGAATCTGCAAAAGACATTACCAAGGGGTGGAAAAAGAATTTTACATAGCAGGGTGGAAAAACAGTGACTGAAAGATGTAATTCTGTTTCCACAAGGGATTTTAAGGGCAGGACTGGAAGTGGCATATTCTTTCTGCCTGCATCTAATTGGCCAGAACCCAGTCCCATAACTTCAGCCTAATTTTATATGAGGCTTGGAAACCTCCTTCTGTGTGTCCAGGAAGAATGCCTTGAACACATAGCATTGTCTCTGTCACAGGCAGCCACTTTGAAATCCAGAACACTGCACAATTTAGTTAGAAGACAAGTTTCTAGCAGTTTTGTAGTGGTGAGAATATTAACGAAGAAAACCTATGATGTGATTGCCACTATTCAGTAGTTCTTACTTGTTTCCTCAAACAACCAACAATGTTTTACAGGTTGAGTCTCTGAGAGAGTGTGCTCTGACTTAGAAGAATCTAATATTTAATCCTGGCAACTCTATGACGTGCGTGCCTTGACTCTTAGGTTCTAGAAGAAACAAAAGAGCTAACAATTTAATGCCACAACTAATAGGTGGTAGGTTTATTGTTAGTATCTGGCTCTATCCCACTTTAACATTCCTGCTGTTTCTATTATACCCATATCATCTTGTCATCTTGACTTCTTAAAATTCAAGGCCTTTCTTCTCTTTGTTCAGGGTGAATTTCCTGAGCCTCGTTTTGATGATTCTATGATGACCCCCTATTGACTTTCCACATGACATATACTCACTGTGCCAAGGATCATGTTGCCAAGCATCAGAGTTTATTGTTCCATCTGGCTATTATTATTCCATTTGCACAAGATCACGGTGTGTATGGTTCTTTCTGGTATAAAGTTGCAGTTTTAATGGTTTGATGATCTGTTGAGCTGCATTTGGTTCATTGGGTAATTTCTTTAATTTGACTCTGATGTTTGTGAAGATTGGGTATTCACTAGTTCATGCAGTTTTGATTTTTGACTCATAAAACTGGAGCAGAAGGGCCTGGGGCTCAATAATTCAGCACTGCTGATCAGTTTCACATCCTTGTTCATTTGTTAATGGGACTATTGCTAGTGAATCTTTCTCTACAATTTTCTTTTAGTCTCCTAAAACAATTTTTTGATATTAATATACTGTCATTTTAATCTCAGATTATCCTTTTCAGGTTTCATGGAAGCTCAGTAAAAACACTTTAAAATAATCTGTGTTATTTTAAATAAGCATAACAATATCATAATTAGATGTTGTAGGCTTTGGAACCCAAAATATGATCTTCTTTTTAATAAGTTTAAACAACAGCAACACATGTTCTTGTTTACCAATTGTGTGGAGCAATCAGAAGTAGTTTAAATGGGGGAGGACACATAGGGAACATTTGGGTGTGATTTTAGTTACTGGATTGAAATGGAGAAATTAGTAAAAGCAACTTTGTCTTTCCCTTGGTTGTCCTTAAAGAGTGACCATTGGCAAGTTTCCTTACAAAATCATATACCCAACAAATATGCATCAATAACATGCCATTTTTATGCCAGTCTCTGTGAGCAAAAATGATGAATTCCTGAACTTTTTAAAGTGCTCTGAGTCTTCTTGGGGTAGAGTACATATATATAAACACAGAGTGATAAAAGCAATAGCATAATATGTTCGATATATAGTGATAGCGCAAAAAAGGGAGGATTAATTGGACCGGATATCGGGTTTTGTAAATGTTTGATTGATATTTGATCTCTCAGAGAACTGTTTATATTACCATTTCCTCTGCTTAAATAATGCATTAGGGTAATCAATCACTACTTTCTTTCTTTGATCCCTAAGTCTTTCTCTATGAGTCTAGAGGGCTGTATCTTAGGGCTTTGGTCTAAAGAGATCATCAGTATTTCAGAAGCTGGACTTGGCTGTGCTTTCTCTATCATGCTTGTTATTTTTCTTTCCTATTGGGTGCTAATCATGTGTATAGAATAACTTCTCTCCCATGTACAGAGGAGTTCTTTTACTGAGTGTTGCTGCATGTAGATCTCTGAATGGCCAGGAAATGGGAAATAAAGTTCCTTTCAGGTTTATTTGCCACTTCACAGGTTGTTTGTCAGAATTTGCAAGTAGATCAATCCTTGCAAAGAGTGGAGTGTTTTGTATTTTAATTCCTTTTTTTTTGTAATTAGGATACATTTTTTTATTAAAAGCTGCTAGAAACCAACATTTTTGCACCCATAAATTTAGCATCTTGTGGCACAGTAAGAATTACAATGGTAGGAAGAAAGGGAACTGTGCAAACAAAACAAAGACATAAAATGTAATGAGGGAAAAGCAGCCAGCTTGCTGCAACTGTAAAGAAGAAGAAAACTTCAGGGAGGTCTGATTTATAGGGAATAATTATTATTGGTTGATTTAGAAAACTGGGGCAGAGATAGGAAGCTGCTGAAGTGGCTGTTTTTGCAAACTGATTTGAAGAACCCTTCTCTTACGTGCCATTATAAAATAATAACTCTTGGTGAATGTGTCTCCTTTCACTTAACGATTTGCAAGTACTGGAAAAATACTGCTTGAATAGAATTATGATGCCTGAGAAGCACATTCAGACCATTATTCCAAATGTAAAAGCAAAGATCAGGAGGAGGTCAGGGATTTGTGAAAAGTTGCCAAAGGGATCAGAGCAAGAGAAGAGATCCAGTTCCCAACTTTTGATTTCCCAAATTCAGAAACAGTTGTTCCCACAGTAAAACTTTAAATTCTAATTAGGAAAACTGAATCTTCATTATAGCTTTCACCCATTAATTCATTATTCACTTGTTCATCAGATATTTACTGAGCACCAACTATGTAGCAGGTACAGGTTCATGTGCTAAGAATACATAGATGAGTAAGACATGCTCTCTTTCCTCAAAGAGTTCATATATTTAAGGGATGAATTTACATGAACATGGTAAATTAAGATATGCATTTCCCTAACTGTGAAATACTGATTAATAAAATGCTTAGACTCAGAAACCGAGATATTATCTTTCTATTGTTAACAGTGCATTTTTCCCCCCTAAAATGTAGGGTGATTTGCCTGGTTATTCATACACATTTTTTTCTGAATTTAATGTGTATGACACCAAATTTTATTAATTTCCAAACATAATTTTTGTTGCTCCCCAAACTGGTATTTCTTTTTTAAAAAAACATATTTATTGCAGTATAATTGCTCTACAATAGTGTGTCAGTTTCTGCTTTATAACAAAGTGAATCAACCATACATATACATATATCCCCATATCTCCTCCCTCTTGTGTCTCCCTCCCACCCTCCCTATCCCATCCCTCTAGGTGGTCACAAAGCACCAAGCTGATCTCCCTGTGCTATGTGGCTATCGATTTTACATTGGATAGTGTATATATGTCCATGCCAATCTCTCACTTTGTCCCAGCTTACCATTCCCCGCAACCGTGTCCTCAAGTCCATTGTCTAGTAGGTCTGTGTCTTTATTCCGCCTGCCCCTAGATTCTTCTTAACCGTTTTTTTTCTTTTTAGATTCCATATATATGTGATAGCATACGGTATTTGTTTTTCTCTTTCTGACTTATTTCACTCTGTATGACAGACTCTAGGTCCATCCACCTCACTACAAATAACTCAATTTCGTTTCCTTTTATGGCTGAGTAATATTCCATTGTATATATGTGCCACATCTTCTTTATCCATTCATCTGTCGATGGACACTTAGGTTGCTTCCACGTCCTAGCTATTGTAAATAGAGCTGCAGTGAACATTGTGGTACATGACTCTTTTTGAATTATGGTTTTCTCAGGGTATATGCCCAGTAGTGGGATTGCTGGGTGCAAAAAGACAACCCTCAGAATGGGAGAAAATATTTGCAAATGAAGCAACTGACAAAGGATTAATCTCCAAAATTTACAAGCAGCTCATGCAGCTCAATATCAAAAAAACAAACAACCCAATCCAAAAATGGGCAGAAGACCTAAATAGACATTTCTCCAAAGAAGATATACACATTGCCAACAAACATATGAAAGAATGTTCAACATCACTAATCATTAGAGAAATGCAAATCAAAACTACAATGAGGTATCACCTCACACCAGTCAGAATGGCCATCATCAAAAAATCTACGAACAATAAATGCTGGAGAGGGTGTGGAGAGAAGGGAACCCTCTTGCACTGTTGGTGGGAATGTAAATTGATACAGGCACTATGGATAACAGTACAGAGGTTCCTTAAAAATCTAAAAATATGTAGCTCTTTTTAATGTTAAAAAGAGAGATACCAAACATCATAGGGCACATTCACTTTAAGTTCCAAGTAGAATAATTATCAGTAATGAGAAAATGTCTTTACCCCTCAAAATGTTTTTTTGACTTAGAGTATAATTTGTATAATATTAATATAATCACACCAGCTTTCTTTAGGCTAGAGTTTGATTGTTAGGCTTCTTCTATTCTTTCTTTGTGCTTTTATTTTCAGATTAATCCTTTGTAGTCTATATTTGTAGTTAAACATTTTTTTTATTGAACTCTACTTGATTTACAATATCATGTTAGTTTCAGGTGTACAGCAAAGTGATTCAGTTTTATGTATATATATATATATATTCTTTTTCAGATTGATTTCCATTGTAGGTTATTATAAGATATTGAATATAGTTCCCTGTTCTATGTACAGTAGGACCTTGTTTTTTAATATATTTTATGTATAGTAATTTGTATCTGCTAATCCCAAACCCCAATTTATTCCTTCCCTCCTTTCCCCTCCGGTAACTATTATTTTGTTTTCCTTGTCTATGAGTCTGTTTCTGTTTTGCAAATAAGTTCATTTGTCTTATTTTTTAGATTCCACGTATGTGATATCATATAATATTTGTCTTTCTCTGTCTGACTTACTTCACTTAGTATAATAATCTCCAGGCCCATCCATGTTGCTGCAAATGGCATTACTGCATTCTTTTTAATGGCTGAGTAATAGTCCATTGTGTGTGTGTGTGTGTGTGTGTGTGTATACCACATCTTTATACATTCATCTCTCAATGGACTCTAGGTTACTTGCATGTCTTGGCTATTCTAAATAGTGCTGCTATGAACATTGGGGTGCGTGCATCTTTTGGAATTAGAGTTTTCTCTGAGTATATGCCCAGGAGTGGGATCACTGGCTCATATGGTAACTCTATTTTAGTTTTTTAAGGAACCTTTATACTGTTCTCCATAGTGGCTGCACCAATTTACATTCCCACCAACCGTGTAGGAGCATTCTTTTTTCTCCGCTCCCTCTCCAGCATTTATTATTTGTAGACTTTTTAATGATGGCCATTCTGACTGGTGTGAGGTGATACCTCATTGTAGTTTTGATCTGCATTTCTCTTATAATTAGTGATGTTGAGCATCTTTTCACGTGGCTTTGGCCATCCATATGTCTTCTTCGGAGAAATGTCTATTGAGGTCTTCTGCCCATGTTTTGATTGTGTTTGTTTTTCTGATATTGAGCTGTATGAGCTGTTTATATATTTTGGAAATTAAGCCCCTGTTGGTTGCATCATTTGCAAATATTTTCTCCCAGTCTGTAAGTTGTCTTTTTATTTTGTTTATGGTTTCCTTTGCTGTGCAACAGCTTTTGAGTTTAATTAGGTCCCATTTGTTTATTTTTGTTTTTGTTTCAGTTACTCTAGGGGACAGAGCCCAAAAATATTGCTGCAATTTTTGTCAAAGGGTGTCCTGCGTATGTTTTCCTCTAGGAGTTTTATAGTATCTTTTCCTTTGTTGTGCAAAAGCTCATAAGTTTGATTAGGTCTCATTTGTTTATTTTTGATTTTATTTCTTTTGCCTTGGAAGAGTGAGCTAAGAAAATATTGCTACGATTTATATCAGAGAATGTTTTGCCTATGTTCTCTTCTAGGAATTTTATGGTGTCAGCTCTTATATTTAAGTCTTTAAGCCATTTTGAGTTTATTTTTGTGTATGGTGTGAGGGAGTGTTCTAACTTCATTGATTTACACGAGGCAGTCCAGCTTTTTCAACAACACTTACTGAAGAGACTGTCATTTTTCCATTGTATATTCTTGCCTCCATTGTTGAAGATTAATTGACTTCAGGTGTGCGGATTTATTTCTGGGCTCTTTATTTTGTTCCATTGATCTATGTGTTTTTTTGTGTGTGTGTGGGAGTACCACACTCTTGATTACTGTAGTTTTGTAGTATTATCTGAAGTCTGGGAGGGTTATGCCTCCAGCTTTTTTCTTTTTCCTCAGAATTGTTTTGGCAATTCTGGGTCTTTTGTGGTTCCATATAAATTTTAGGATTTTTGTTCTAGTTCTGTGAAAAATGTCATGGGAAATTTGATAGGGATTGCATTAAATCTGTAGATTGCTTTGGGTAGTATGGTTATTTTACTTACGTATTTTAACTGGCAGTTTTAGGGGCTTCCCTGGTTGCACAGTGGTTGAGAGTCCGCCTGCCGATGCAGGGGACATGGGTTCGTGCCCCAGTCCGGGAAGATCCCACATGCCGCGGAGTGGCTGGGCCCATGAGCCATGGCCGCTGAGCCTACACGTCCGGAGCCTGTGCTCCACAATGGGAGAGGCCACAACAGTGAGAGGCCCACCTACTGAAAAAAAAAAAAAATGGCAGTTTTAAGTCTTTTATATTTAATTATTTTATTTGAATATTTATTTAAATATTTTATGAATATTTCGATTAATTTATACGTGTTATTTTGTGTTTTCTATTTTTTGTTTGCAATGTGATTTTGAACAAAAATTCACATGAAAGCTGCTTTTGCTTAAGAATTCTCATAATAGGCATTTTAAGAAAAAAACAGTTTTATTGAACTATAAACGACATACAGTAACTTGCACATATTAAATTTTATAAATTTTGATATACGTGTACACCCATGGAACCATGACCACAATCGAGATAATGAACATATTTGTCACATCAAAAGATTCCTGATGACACTTGTAAATTCCTCTCTTTTATCCCTCTCTTTGGATAGAGAGATTTTCCTGGATTGCATCTCTGAAGTCTTGCTAGTGGTTCCCAGATGCTGATCTGTGAGCCAGTACTGACTGGACTGTCAGAATTCTCTCAGAGAACTCATTGAAAAAGCCCACAATTCTAGGATGCTTCTGTAGAATTTCAAGTAAATTTTTTCTGGGGTAAGGCTTGTGTTTCAAAGGGGCTCTTTAGGATATTATTATATGAAGCTGGGTTGAGAAGCACTGCTCTAAATGGTAGGCATCCCATTTAGGTTTGATGGGATTTTGGATTTCAACACAATAATAACAACTAATTATAATAATACTTATTGGACACATAACACCAGACATTTTAAGTGTCTGTGGAGCATGTATGTCACTTTTATGAAGATTACTTTAACTTTTGAGTTAAATACAGTTATCACCCTTATATGAGGAAACTGAGTCTTACTCAGAATCACATAGCTAATGACTGGGAACCTAAGCCTATACAGACAACCATACAATGTAAATGGTGTGCTACCTAAACTAGGAGGCAAGCACTGGTTCCAACCCTATCTCTTGCAGGGTCACCTTGGATAAGACATTCAAATATGCAGGAAATCTTTTTTTTTTTTCATTTGTAAAATGAGAGGGTTAGATTAGATAATTTTCTAGCTCTTTTTAGCTCAAAAATTATGCTTTTTGTATGAAAATGCAATTAGCTTTAAAGAAGTATAACAATGAACTAATCTCTAACATATGAAGCGTTTATACCCAGTTTAGAGCAATATTCAAGGACATAAAAAATGCATACAGTTTGGCACCTTTTAACACTAATCTTCCATTTTATCAACACAATATATACATTTTCTGCTTTAAATATTGAACTGTGATTCTTTCTTTTGCTGCAGTGTGGGGATCTAGCCATTGGGCTTAACTACAGCTTAGCTGTTCCTGGAATAAAAGTACCTTTTGGTTTTTCTTTTGCCATTTCAAAGTGTCCTAGTGAAGAGCCTTCCCAGAATTATTGTCGCTTTAAAACATTTGCGTCTCAAGAGGGGTCCTATCTGGTTTTGTCCTTTACTGCAGTCACCCTGTTCTGGGGGCTAGAGATGGAATGGAATGATTATGTACTTATGCACTACACTTCCTAGCATGGCTGTCATTTTTTTAATCAGCAGAATCTGTCTTTTTTTATACCTGACCTACTGTTTCTGCCAAGCTTTCTATCCATGGAAGGCAGGGCTTGACAAAATAAGGATACTTACTAACACTTTTTTATTAAGCTGTGCTGGCTCTATTGAAATCTACGGCTAAATTTTTAAAGGTGGCTATCATTTTCCTGTGATTCAGATTTTAAAACATTTATTCAGGAAAACGTGCAGTAGTTTATAGGCTTTGCTCACATAATTTCATGTTGAATTTTGTAATAATTAATACAGAGCATATTATATAGGAGTGTATGTGAGCAATCTGAAATCATATATGCACACATAGTTTACATATGTGTGTGTGTACATATATAAATTTAAAATTATAATTTTCTGTTAATATTTACTACTAATGATTTTTATTTTCTGATAGACTCATGGTACAAGTTGTTCTGGAAAGTTTCCACTGCAAGAGAGATATTTATTGCTGCTTTCATTTCTCTGTTCCAGGAGACATGCTTCCTCTATGTTTCCAGGTTCTGTGAAATGAAATGCTGCAAGATGTATCTACCTGCAACAGAGCATTCTGAGCATTGCTTTCCACTCAGTGCTCATGAAAAGAAAGTACAAAGAGTAAAGAGAGTCAAGGTAACATTTAAAATTCTTTATTAAATACATTCATTTATTTATTTATTTTTGGCTGTGTTGGGTCTTCATTGCTGCACGCAGGCTTTCTCTAGTTGTGGTGAGCAGGGGCTACTCATCGTTGTGGTGGGTGGGCTTCTCATTGCAATGGCTTGTCTTTGTCGCAGAGCACGGACTCTAGGCTCACGGGCTTCAGTAGTTGTGGCACGTGGGGTCAGTAGTTGTGGCTCATGGGCTCTAGAGTGCAGGCTCTATAGTTGTGGCCCATGGGCTTAGTTGCTGCGCGGCACGTGGGATCTTCCCGGACCAGGGCTCGAGCCTGTGTTCTCTGCATTGGCAGGTGGATTCTTAACCACTGTGCCACCAGGGAAGCCCCTGGTCTTTAATTTTCTTAAAAAACAAACAAACAAAGCTCAGTGTACATAAGTTAAATCTTACCTTGTCAAATAAGGAAAGTCTGATTGTTTTGGTGATAGAAGTCTTACCAATCATTCCTTTAAAATACTGCTCTACATAGTTATGGGCTTTGGAGCTGTATTTGAAATTATCATTAATTCAAAAGATCATTGGGACCACTAAAGTTTACATTAGACATATCACCAGAGAAGTTTTGTGAAAATAAATTTCTCCTCAACCCCAGGAGAATGAACTTTTCCATCTGTCCCATTTGCAAACATTATCTAATATAACATTATTTCCAGATCTAATATATAGAGGACTTGAAGAGACAAAATTAGCATTGGAAAGAACATCTGATTTAAGATTCAGCGTTAGAGTATTGCTGTTTACTTCATTCTTTTACTAGAAATAGAATTTCTTTCACACAAATTTTATAGAGTCTTGTGTTAAGTGAGCTCAAAAAGGAAGCCAGTCTCTATCCCCAAAGAGGATGGCATTCTTATGGCCTTGTGTTGTGAATTTTTTTAAAAATACAGTTCTGATTTCAAATAGTCTATGCCATATTCCCCACCAAAACACAAAATATTTTAGAAACCTCTGTTTACCACATCCAAAGTACTTCTCTGAGTCTTCCTTATACAACGGACATAGACTTGAAAATCCTTTGGGAAACGGATTGCAGTTTCGGGTTACAAAAATTGTGATTACGGGAAATGTGACTATACAGTAAAACATAAAATTGTAAGTACCTTAAAAGAGGCACAGATGCAATGCTATTGCTTTTTATTGATAGAAATAACTTAATATCTTGTAGGACCAGGGAGAACCTTATGGAAGCAATGGCACTTGAAGTAGACCTTAAATAGCATTGATGGTGACAGTTGATGATTACCTTACACCAGTTGTCTGCCTAACTGAATACATTATCTAAATTTGTTCTTCAAACCCTGTGAAGTAGTTTCTCTTATTGCCCCAGTTTAATAAGTGAAGAAAACAGACATTAAAAAGATATGTCATATACCTAACTGGGGATGGAACTAGGATTTGAACTCAGGTATGTTTGGCTTTACCTCTGTGTTTAAATTCACTGTTATATTTTGTCTTGGTGGAATTAAATGTGCAGGGATGAGGGTGTGAAAAAAGAGTGTTTGAGATAATGGGATAGAGACTGGAAAGCACAGGACACAGTCAACAGAGAACAGTTGATTTTGTTGGAGCTATTGGTATATGGGGAATGAGAAACAAATTTGGAAATACCACTTGGGGCCAGATGGTGAAAAGCCCTAAATGACAGGCTCAAGAATGCTGACTCTTATCTTGGGTGATAGAAAGAGTTATTGGTCATTAAGGCTAAAGAAGAATTGGAATAAGCATATAAGATTCTGGAGACTGAGAGATTAGTCACAAGGTTAGGACTCTAATCCCAGAAAGCTGCAATGAGGATCTGAGCTGTAGAGGTGAATGGAAAAGACCAGGATGTGGAATGAACTACCCAGGTGCAAAGATGAGGCCACATGACCCAGCAAGTGGACACAGCTTCCTGAGGAAGAGAAGCCTGTTTAAGATAGAACATTGTGATTTCGGATACACTAATTGGGATACCCAGGTGGACATTTCCAGGAGGCATTTGTAAGATTTTGTCTGTAGTCCATCAGCCACCTCTCTGGTTAGAAGGAGAAGAATGTTGTACCAAGCTTTATGAGTGAATTAAAATGAGGCAGAAATAAAATCTTTTTTTTTCTAGGAAAGACACTTTTCTAGGTGCTTTACTATAATAATCTTATGAGATAAGCCATATTAACTCTATTTTAAAGGTAAAGAATTGGCTTAAATGAAGTTATGATTTGCCCAAAGTATAAGTGAGTAGTAGAGCCAATATTCAAACTTAAGTTTGCTTCACTGAGGAGTGTGAAATCATTAATCTTTGAAATTATCATTTATTTATTCATTCATTTATTATTATTTATTTGTATATTGGGTATTTATTTTGCACAAAGCATTGCTCAATTCCAAGAAAAAAATTATTTTGTGAAAAAAGCAGCAGTCCAATATGATGCTATTTATGTATTTTTTAAAAAGAAAATCTGTAAAATAATGCTGCATATTTTCTGTGACAACATGTAAAAAACACACAGTAAATTGGTCACAGTGTTTACATCTGAGGAATGAATTAAGATAGGTAGAGAGGTTAAAGAAAATGTATGTCTAATGTTTTAATTATACAGAGGATATTTTCATGTATTATTTGTGTAGTTAAAATTTAATATTAAAATGAATGTTTCTGCCCACAAAATGGCTTCCCATACAACATGATTATGTTATAAGTAGTTTGAATTAAGTAAATGAGGAAATAGGATGAGTTTATAGAAATTATTTAGAACAAAATTTGGGTTAAGTGAGAGACATAGTTTTTTCCCATGACTGGTTGCTGGTCTCTTCTGAAGAAAGTCAGGCAGGCTTCCATTAACAGCTCCATGAGCCACAGCCAGCTGGGCACACCTCATTTTTCTGAGGAATGTGTCAGGCTGTAGGTAGTAGGCTGAGGGGGAATTTCCCAAGCAGGAATTTGGATATAGCTTGCTCATTCTTGTGGTTGAAGGCAACTGAATTCCTTTGTAAGGGGGCTCAAGCATGAATCTGGGGCTCTCTTCTGTTGAGTTTCCTCCCTGGGGAACCTTTAACTATCTTCAGCCCTACTCATCCCCAGTGTGATCAAAGCTCCAGTCATAATTAGCTTCTGCCGGGTACTCTTATTTAAGTCCTTTGGCTTTTCAAATATACTGTTTTCTTTACAGTGTTTGCTTTTAGCTACTTAACGTTCCTCGTCCTTCAAGTCTCAGCTTCAATTCCACATTCACCAAAAACTCATCTGTATCCCAGCTCCCAAACCAGATTGGGTGTTCCTTCATGTACCCCCATGGCCCTCTACTTCCCATGCCATTTCACCACGCCCTCACTCATCTAAGGCAATTCTCCACCCTGGCTGGACATCAAAATCATAATTAAGCTCTAAAAATATAAATGTCTGGGTTCTACTTCAGATTTATTGCATATGAATCTTCAGGATTATATCTAGACGTTTATTTTTGTAAATAGTGCTTGTTATATAATTGCAACTAATATTTCTTGATATTGATAAGTGCATTAAGAAGAGAGGCTCTGGGATGGGAGGGGAGTTTGGGGGAGAATGGGTACATGTATATGTATGGCTGAGTCGCATTGCTGTGCACCCGAAATTGTCACAACATTGTTAATCGGCTATACTCCAATATAAAATAAAAAGTTAAAAAAAAAAAAAAAAAAGAAGAGAGGCTCTGGTTCTGCAGCTGTTTGTTTCACTGATATTGAAGACTTTTTTTCACCCTCATCAGTAACTCTGGCCTCACTGGAATCACTAGGATAATGTCATAAAGACAGAGATCAATTTGGCTTGCTTAATTTAAAGAGAAATATTTTGACATCATAAGTGATGTTTTCTGGGTCCTAGAAGTAGACAATGGGACATCTCAAATGAGACTAAAAAATGTAAATATTCAATAGCTTATGCAAAGCAGTCTCTCATTGCATCATCTTTCACCGTCCATTCTAGTTCAGCTCCTTCCCATTACCGTACCAACTCATATCTAGTAATAGCAGTGGGATGGGGCATTACCTGGACAGAATGTAAAATACTCAGTGTTGTTTTCTGGAGTCTTATTCTTGATCTCATGGGCTCTAAATGTGCAGCATCTGCCGATCAACATTTGACTAGGTGTTCTTGGACCCAGACACTCCTGATACCTTGATGCCTAGAATACTGCTCCAAATCTTATGTGTCCTTCCAACCCTCAACATCCATAAATCAGAGAGAAGCAGAGGAGTATAGTGTTTGAGAATGCAGGGTTCTGGAGCCTGGTTCTGGGTTTGGAGGCAAGCTCTGCCATTTCAACAAGCTGTATGCTTCTCTATGCTTCAGTGTTTCCATCTTTAAAATGTGGAAAACGTAGTATGGTATCTACTTCGTAAAGTTTTAGTAGGATTAAATGAGCTAATATACATGAAGAACTTTAGGAGGTTATCTAGTACATTGTAAATGCTGAAAAAATATTGGCTATTTTACTTTTAAAGATTAGGCATTCACCCTAGCTACACAGATGTTACAGAAATGTATGGGGAAGATAAAGAATAAACTAAGCACAGGTAATATAAAATCACTGATGATAAAATGGAGTAGAAAATGTCATTACATAGACTGAAGAAGATTTTTAAAAATGCAATTTGGTAAAGAGGATATCAACAAGAGCAGATTTACCATTTTCACTGGCCCCTTAGAAGGTTCTGGAAATGTCTTAGTATTCTTTTTCTTAAAGAGACTAACTTAAGTTATATAAACTTTAGGATTTGTAAAACCTGGATCTTCTAAATCAAAATGGAAAACACTGTTCAGGAAGACAAAATAAAAGAATTTAGACCAAATCGGTGAGGTAGATATATGAAGTATCCATTGATTGCTGACTTTTGCCTTGTGAGCTGGGCCTCAGAATAACTTACCACAGTTCCATTTTCATATGCCGTTTTTGAAACTCTCCTAACAACCTCCTAAAGGAATCAGTTTGCCCCATGTGTGGGCACATTAACTCTTATTTTTTTTCCCCTTAATTGCCTTAATCTTAAAATATAAGGAAGAATTAATTA
Source organism: Delphinapterus leucas (assembly GCF_059928025.1). NCBI lineage: Eukaryota > Metazoa > Chordata > Mammalia > Artiodactyla > Monodontidae > Delphinapterus > Delphinapterus leucas. The sequence goes on from NC_143135.1 coordinate 16,940,939, forward strand.
ACTATCCTGATGGGGGAAGAAAAGTTAATAGCAATTTTAATGAGGGTAACCTTAGCAGGATTTGTAATAACCCTGAAAAGATGGTTAAGTCCTTTCTCCACTTGACTCTCGCCTTCTGCAAATAGCTGTAAGGGCTGATTACAAGTGATTAATTACCTACTGGAAGGCTTTTCTCCAGCTCATCTTCTTATCCCCAAACCAACTGCAGTCTGAAGAATATAGTGAGAATTCTAAACATAAAAAAGGTAAAATGGCTTTTTCTACAATATAAAGTGCTTATAAGACAGAATTTGATGAAGAACATCTGGATAGAGATTTTACACCAGCACAGGGAAAGGCAAATAAGTTGTATTAGGCTGACCTTGGAAATTTCATCTAAAATGACAGAGAATGTGGTAGACACGCCATGAATGAGACATTTGTATTACTACAAGGCAGTGGATTTTTACCTGGAACCACTCTCTGGACTGTGGTGCAGGAAGGAAGAGCCCAGATAGAACCTACTGGTATCATTAAACTGAGTATTCAGAGTTCAGAGTTTGAGGCTCATGAGGAAATTGGAATTTGTAGGTCAGAAGGGCAGCTGTGGAGAAGAGAGCCATATGGGGAAGAAAGAACATAAATCTGACAGGGGTATACCTGACTATCTGGCCAAATACTAATCTGTGCACATTCAGAGTGAGATTCCATATGTTCCAGCAAAGAACAACTACTGGAGAAAAAAAAAAACTACTGGAGAGTTGTGAGCTGACTTGAGATTGTATAGTGCTGAGAGGCACTCAAGTTCCATCCATTCAAAGTAGAAGGACCTTGTTGAACATCCTCAGCATTCAGTAGAGAGCCTAGAAAGGCCATGCTCTAGAAGTAGGACTAATTTAGCCCTAGAATAAATGATACTCTAGAACCACTATGATATATCACAAAGTAAGACTTAAAAGAATCAAGCAGGCTCCAAGTAAATGCACTGCCTTATGGAATAAAACCCACTATTCTATTCAGGAAGATGACAAAGTCCAGGTGCACAGCAATGTAGCATCCATTATTCCATATTACAACCAAAATATATGAGACATGTGAAGAAGCAGAAACATATGTTCCATAACCAGAAGAATAATCATTTATTAGAAACCTGTCCCCAAATTATAGATATGATAGAATTATCAGATAAGGACTTTAAAAGTTACTATAAATATGTTCAAGGATATAAAAAAATACTGACATATAGCTATAATTAGAAAAAATAATTGCAATAGAGAAATAGAAGATATAAAAAGGATCCTAATGAGACATATAGATGAAAAACAATATCGGAAAAAAAATTTGATAGGTTTAACAACAGATTATTCACTGCAGAGCAAAATATTAGTAAATTAGTAGAAAGGGGCAAAATAAACTATGCAAACTGAAGCCAAAAGAAGAAAAGCTGAAAATAAATGAACAGAGCTTCAGTGACTTGTCAGTCTATACCTGACCATATATAAATGGTCCTATATATGTGTAATTTGGAGTCACAATAGGAGGGAGGGAGAGATTTGGGGAAGAAAAAAAAACTTTGAAAATATCAGGGTTGAAAAAATTCCAAATTTGGTAAAAAAAATAGAGAGCACATATTTATGAATATCACAGAAAAGCAAGAGGGATGAACTCAAATAAAACCGTATCCAAGCACATTATGATCACACTACTGAAAATAGATTGATAAAGAGAAAATATTAAAAGCAGCCAGACAAAAATAACACATTACATACAGGGAAATAGTAAGAATGATTCTATCTACTCATCAGAAAAAATGTAAGCCAGAAGACAATGAAATGACAACCTTAAAGTAGTGAAAGAAAATTATAGCCTAGAATCTTATATAGAGTGAAAATATTCTTCAAATATGAAGGCTAATGAAAGCAAATAAAAACCATTTTCAGAAAAAACAAAAGTTAAAAGACTATTTCACCAGCAAATCTGCACTACATGGAGTGTTAAAGGAAGTTCTTCAGGTTGAAAGTAAATGATACCAGATGGAAATTGGGATCTATATAAAGGAAAGAACCACTTGCCTGGTGGCGCAGTGTTTGAGAGTCCACCTGCCGATGCAGGGGATGCGGGTTCGTGCCCCGGCCTGAGAGGATCCCATGGGCCGCGGAGCGGCTGGACCCGTGAGCCATGGCCGCTGAGCCGGCGTGTCCGGAGCCTGTGCTCCACAACGAGAGAGGCCACAACAGTGAGAGGCCCACGTACCGCAAAAAAAAAAAAAAAAAAAAAGGAAAGAAGAGCAATGGAAATGGTAAATAGGTGGGTGGGTAAATTAATTTTTTATCTTATTTAAAAATTTATCTAAATAGGTGGGTAAATTAATTTTTTATCTTATTTAAAAATGTATCTAAATTATTTTGACTATTAAAGAAAAACTATAAAATTGTACTTAAACATGCTTATGTGCAGAAGTAAAACTTATAAGACTAACAGAAAGAATGGGAGTGTTGAAAATAGAAGTATACCTTATAAAGTTATTATAACTGAAGTGGTATATTGTTAACTGAAGTGGTATGATGTTATTTGAAGGTAGAATCTGATACGTTAAAGACACAAGTTAAAACTAATAAAACATTCCAAGGCAAGGTAGATTGCTAAATATTGCTTAATTAATAAAAGGAAAACCAGAAAAAGAGAGAAATAAAGAATCAGAAAAAATCAGGACAAAAAAATCCCCAGGGTAGTAGCCTTAAAAGTCAGTCATATAAACAACCATTTTAAATATCAATAAATTTATCACTTAAACTAAAAAACAGAGTCTAAAACTAGATATCAATTTTTTTTGGTTGAAATATAGTCGATTTACAGTGTTGTGTTAATTTCTGCTGTACAGTGAAGTGATGCAGTTATACATATGTATACATTCTTTTTTTTAAATATTCTTTTCCATTATGGTTTATCAGAGCATATTGAATATAGTTCTGTGCTATACAGTAGGACCTTGTAAACCTGAATAAAAAAGCAAGACTCAACTATATGCTATATATTTACAAGAGGTGCACATTAAAGATACAGATAGGTTAAAATTAAAAGGACGAGAGAAAGTTATACTATGCAAATACTAAAACTAGGAAAGCTGGACTGACTATATTAATATTATACAAAATATTCCTCAGGATGAGGATTATTATAAGAGATAAAGGGAAATATTTTATAATGATAAAATGGTTCACTTATTAATTTATAACAATGCAAAATGTGTATGGGTCTAATAATAGTGTTTCAAAATACATGAAGCAAAACTGATAGAAGAAAAAGGAGAAATAGGCAATACCACAATTATAGTTGTGCATTTCAATATTTACCTCTCAGTACGTGATCCGGTAAGAATATAGAGATATGAATAGTAGTATAAATCCATTTAATCTGACCACTGCAGAATACACATTTTTGCCAAGCTCACGTGAAACATTCACCAAGAAATACCATATGCTGAGTCATAATACAAGCTTAAATAAATTTAAAATGATTAAAATAATTCAGAGTATGTTAGCTAATGAACCTGAAAATTAATGAGAAAGTATCTGGAAAGTCTCCAAATATTTGTAAATAAAAAGTGCACTGAATCAGTTATACACATACATATATCCACTCTGTTTTAGATTCTATTCCCATATCGGTCATTACAGAGTATTGAGTAGTGTTCCCTGTGCTATACAGTAGGTTCTTATTAGTTATCTATTTTATATATAGTAGTGTGTATATGTCAATTCCAATCTCCCAGTTTCTCTCTCCCTCCCCCCTTTCCCCCTTGGTAACCATAAGTTTGTTTTCTACATCTGTGACTCTATTTCTGTTTTGTAAATATGTTCATTTGTACCATTTTTAAGATTCCACATATAAGCAGTATTATATTTGTCTTTCTCTGTCTGTTGAAATTCTCCTTATATGAATTACCTATTAATATATTTTATTTTTTTTGAAACTTGTTTTTCCTGTCTTTTTTTCTTGTTGGTTTGCAGTAGTTCCTTGTTTATTCCAGTTATTAATTTTTGTCAGTTTTTTTGTCATTATTAGTAGAATGAAAATCTATCATCTTGATTTGTCATTTTTGAAAATCCTATACAAGACTTTATTTGTAGTTAAATCTATCAATTTTGGTGGGTCTTGCTTAAGAGGTCTTCCTTAACCCTTAAGTCACAAAGATATTTTTAATTTTTTTCTTTTAGCTTTGTAGTTTTTCTTTAAATTTAGAACATTGCTCCTTTTGGAGTCCACCTTCTTATAGAGGAGAAAATAAGGAGTGACTTAAGTTTTTCTTTTTAAAAAATTTTGTGTAGTAAGACTACATTTTTAATTCTGTCTACTAAAATATTCACTATTTCTTCATAGATGTACAGTGACACTTTCATCATATTTGAAGTCTCCATACATGTTTGTTGTTGCAATGCTGGATTTGTTGGTTCCTATACAAACACCATACTTTAAAAATCATTGATAGAAATGTTCTTTTAAATGAAATAATTTTTAATCAGAGAAATGGAAGTCCTATAGTTGTGTGGATAAATAATGCAAAATAGCCTGATAGACTTCCAATTCACATTACCAAGAGGCAAACATTTTTCTTTTAGCTTTTTCTTTTGTTATTTATCTCCTTATTCTTAAATGTACTTGCTACCATTTCCTGGTTTTCTCCTGTGCCAGGTACTTTTCCTATCATCCTTTCAAGTCCTTCCGTTAAACCAGGGATTGATAAACTTTTTCTGTAAAGGGATAAGTAGTAAACATTTTAGGCCTCATGGGCCATACAGCTTCTGTTGCAACCACTCACTTCCGCCACTGTAGTGCAGAAGCAGTTATAGATGAATGGGGGTAGCTTTATTTACAATAAAATTTTATTTACAAAAACAGGTAGTGGGTTGAATTTGTCAACTCCTGCAGTAAACCATATTGCCTCTCTTTAAAAATAAAATTTTCAAGATGAAGACATATTTAAATATAACCATTACTTTTTAAAAAGTATTCTCTATATATAGATTATGTTGTATGTGAAAATAACTTCATAACTAACAGTTAATGATGCTGGTCAGCTATGTCACTAGGTTCTCCAGTGACTTCTTTCTTTGTGCTTTAGGTTTTGACTGGGACTCAAGCAACTAGAATAGACTATTACTAGATACTAGAATAGACTTGGCCACCCAATCTATGTTTGAATACCTTTAGTTCTATTTCTAGATTTAATCATTGATAGTTTCCTATACTCTTCAACAATTATTTACACACATCCCAAATGAGATTATACTCTGTATTTGTTCTGTACCCTCCCTCCCCCTTTGCTTTTTTCCTTCTTTCATTGCTTTCTTTGTTCCTTCCTTCATTGCTTTCTTTTTTCCTTACACCCTTTATTTCTATCTCTTTTCTCTTGGAATTCCTATATTATACCAGAACAAATGAATTAAAGTTAGAAGAATATGAATTATATTTTATTCATGAAAACATTACTTAACATAAAAAATGTAGCATCCCAAATACAATTTGGTTTTGAAAAAAATTTTTTTTAATTGCAAATTTAATTTGTATGAGATCAGTTCACTAGAAAATTAAGCACATTTTCTGTAAAACACAATAATGAATATCACTGTACCACTCAAGCGTAATTACAATATAATTGTATTTAATACAATTAAATATATTTTCTATTAAAGGTCAATAGCAGAGCCCATTGTTATACTACTCAGGCAGAAGTGCCATGCAATTAGGGCTTTGTATCTAAATGAGCTGTAGCAGAAACCAAACTCATTACTACTTCATAGAAACATTTCATTACATTCCAATTATAGACTGGAGGCCTTTTCCCTCTTTCTTTTTCATCATATTTTCATCTCTTTTGAAAACTGATGACTAGTGGAAGGATCATACCCTATTGTGGAGATTATGGATCAGTATAAAACTTGATTCTTCCTTAAATAGTACTATCCATCTCACAGATGTCACTCTAGACTTCTCCTTGGTATATTCAGTTAGTAATTCTACCGGTTGTTTCAGGTTGCACACCCAGGAAAGGATAAAATAAACTTTGGCCAGAGGAAATTTTGGCTTCACTATAGGTTCTTCTTAATTATAGTGTCTTGCATCTCTTTCCTGCCTCTCTCTTTGCCTTTGGTCTGAACTTCCTGTATGCCTGGTTTGTTACATTTCTCAATACCCTAAAATATCTCAGATTCAATCTGCTGCAACATAGCTCCTTTTCATACATTCCTTTTTCTTTCTCTGTACACCTGTTCTTTTACCTTTACCCCTGTATCTTTACTTCTCTGCCAACCATAGTTTTGTGATTATCACTCATGATGAGAAAGAGGTTTAAAAAATATCTAAGCAGCATAAATTCTGAGGTTATCTTTATGTAGACTATGTAGTATATGTTTGTATGTGCATGAATTATCTAGGTAGGTAGGTTAATCCACTATCACTAAAATAGATGTGCATAATAGATTGATTGTGTTACTGCTCCCAGTTAACGGCTTCTCTGTATACATACTTTTGCCTTGAAATTTTTAAAATTTTGTAGTCCCTTCCCATTCTGAGATTGGCCATGTGACTTTCTTTAGATGATGGGATGTTAGTAAATGTAACACAAGCCGAGGCTTGAAAAATGACTGTGCATTTCTATTTTCTTTTTGCACAATTGAGATTTCTCAGCCTTAGACCTCTGCCATGTCATGAGAATAAGCCCAGGTTGGCCTGCTAGAGGGAACTTATGGATAAAGTTAAGCCATCTCCTAGAGTAAAGGAAATAAAAACAGAAATAAACAAATGGGACCTAATGAAATTTAAAAGCTTTTGCACAGCAAAGGAAACCATAAACAAGACGAAAAGGCAACCCTCAAAATGGGAGAAACTATTTGCAAACGAATCACTGGACAAAGGATGAATCTCTAAAATATATAAACAGCTCATGCAGCTCAATATTAAAAAAACAAACAACCCAATCCAAAAATGGGCAGAAGACCTAAATAGACATTTCTCCAAAGAAGACATATAGATGGCCAAGGGGCACATGGAAAGCTGCTCAACATCACTAATTATTAGAGAAATGCAAATCAAAACTACAATGTGGTATCACCTCACACCATTTAGAATGGGCATCATCAGAAAATCTACAAATAGCAAATCCTGGAGGGGCTGTGGAGAAAAGGGAACCCTCTTGCACTGTTGGTGGGAATGTAAATTGATACAGCCACTATGGAGAACAGTATGGAGGTTCCTTAAAAAACTAAAAATAGAATTACCGTATGATCCAGCAGTCCCACTACTGGGCATATACCCAGAGAAAACCATAATTCAAAAAGACACATGCACCCCAATGTTCATTGCAGTACTATTTACAATAGCCGGGTCATGGAAGCAACCTAAATGCCCATCGACATACAAATGGATAAAGAAGAAGTCATACATATATACCATGGAATATTACTCAGCCATAAAAAGGAACGAAATTGAGTCATTTGTAGAGACGTGGATGGATCTAGATACTGTCATACAGAGTGAAGTTAGAAAGAGAAAAAAATATCATATATTAAAGCATATATGTGGAACCTGGAAAAATGGTACAGATGAATTGGTTTGCAGGGCAGAAATAGAGGCACAGATGTAGAGAACAAATGTATGGACACCAAGGAGGGAAAGTGCCACGGGGGTGTGGGTGGTGGTGTGATGAATTGGGAGATTGGGATTGACATGTATACACTGATGGGTATAAAATTGATGACTAATAAGAACCTGCTGTATGAAAAAATGAATAAAATTAAATTAAAAATTTTTTAATAAAATACTAAAAAAAAAATAGAAGAAGGCCGTCTTTCTGATACCTTTCACAGCCCTTAAACAACTTATGATCTGAGAGATGATGAAAAGAAGCAACTGTGCAAACAAAGACTTTGGGCTTCAGGCATTGACTAGCTGTTTTCAGTGTCCCCTTTCAATTTTGCCACCTTTCAGGGTTTTGTTTGGTATTTGTTACAGCTTTTTGGAGACTTAGTAGCCTTTTAGTAACCAGTGTAAGAAAAGGAACTTTTCCAGGATTGACTGTGTTTGTGCTGGCTGGACTCAAAAGCACATGAAACCTCCTGCCTTACCTAACACTTTAATCCTTTGTAGTAAAAATACCATGACCTCTTGTTACAAATCACACTTACCTATATAACCAGTTCCAGATCAAGGGGACAGATCTATTTGTAGCTCATTGTGACCTTTGTCACATTTCTTTGTGAATGTTGATATTTGGAGAATGCTGAGGGAATTCAGAAGAACTGGAAATCATAGTGTGGTAAATTCAGAAGGAGCTACCACTTCGGTGCTTTAATTTCATCACTCCCTGAATTCCAGGGTTCTTGATCTAGACCCCATTTAGCCACATTAATACTTCCCTTCTCTCCGGTCCTCATGGATACTACAGCCTTGCTTTCTAACAGGTTTGCCAACATTTTTTTTTCTCAATCTCAGTAGGAACACCAAAAGACAAATTGAGAGAGGCTAGATGATTTTTTCCCTTTCTTTTCTTTCATGGGAAATGAAATGTGAGCTACCTAGCACAGATTTTGGTAATTGTTTTTCAGTGCCTCTATCTGTTCTACATATTGAGATTTGATGGTTTGTTCTGATGTACCTGATTTGACAAATACATGTAGCTACAATAAATGTTGAGCAACATATGAACATACAATATATGTTGAGTAACATTCCTTTTTGGGTGATAATTACATATGGTACCCAGTGACATCAAGCTCATATACACAGAACAGTGGTCCACAGTGTGTGATTTCAGTAGAAAACCACAAGAATATCTTAAAATGAAGGAAGGCTGCATTGACAGGGGAGAAGATATTGTGTGGAAAGAGGAGACAAGTTTTCTTTTAGTGATTGTGATGCTGCAATTCACGTTTCTTGTAAATAGGTTCCTGGGTTCAATGAGTACAGCAATGTATGGGTAGTTGACTTCTTCAAGAATGCAAATTAATAGCCATACAGAGTTTGCGGAAAACATTAAAACTCAACAACATGAGGGAGGTTAAATACAGCATTAAAGCAGGCTAATAATCCTGTTTGAGAAAGTAATCACTGTAGAAGACAGAAATAAGCAAATGTGAATTTGTACAAGGGCCTCTCAGTGTCCCCACAAAAGAGAGCCTCACCTTTTAGAAAGATTTTCTTGATGAATGATTATTTTGCGTCACATATGTGAATATGTGCCCATGAATTTGTGTTGGGATCAAGAATCTACACATATTACTGCTTAGATATATGAGAACATTTAGTTTTCTTGATTTTCTAAAATGAAATAAATCTCTCCTATGAACCCTATCTCACTGGGTAGTAGGGTGCTTGTGTTTATGTGTATAGGGGTTTAGAGGGCTGTATATTTATTAGAGAGCTTGGGGGAAAATCTGAAATTTACCAATTAGTTGATGGTATTTCAGTCTCTTTTGGTTTAAACAGTCCCTTTTGGATTTTTGATTATGTTGGCTACATTCACTCTTTCAGATTGCCTTTCTCTTTTCCTGCTTTTCTCCAAGTTGATATCTGGAAATTGAAAGGAGGTTTATGTTACTTTGTGGTATTAGAGGAAAGAGTGGTCTGATACCTACTAGTCATCCCACAGATTCTTACTGACTTTGTGCGGTTGGTTGTTCTGGTCTCCCGCTGATATTGTCTGGCCTTTTGAGATGTGGTGATATATCTGAATGGGGTCCATGGTTGTGGCCATTTGCCTCCATTTACATGTGGACTCTTTGTTCTAGACCCAGGCCTTTGATATTTTTCCTACCTGTTCTGCTCCTCTTTGTTTCCTCAGTGGGACACATGGCCATTTCTGGATCACCCTTATGTTATACATAGGCTGTGAAATCCAAGGGTGGTACTTCAAACTCATATGCTCAGCTTAATATATCTGTCTCCAGTGAACTACATTTTGCAGCATGTTGAACATAGTTGGAACTTCTATAGACTTACAGCCTCCTCCAAGCTGAACTGGTGAATCCTGCCATCATCCCACCAGTGCTGAGGATCTCCCACAACTACTGTGGTGCTTCCATCCCTTTCTCCCTGTGGTTCCATTCTAATGAGACTATGAAGATCTGCACATGTGACCCCTTCACTTCCCTTTTATCTCTCCTCCGGTATTCTCCAGGGCCAGTGGAGACCGTTTTTCTTTATCTCTGGCAAGGACTTCTATGTATGTATTCTACTTTTGCCTCTTTGCCTAGGTCCTCAATGGCAAAGAGATCCTGGAGCTGCTGGCTTACTAACAAAGGAAGATTTAAAAATAGTATCTCTGTTACTCATGGAATACACGGCTTAGGAGTAAGAAAAATCTGGATTGAGAGTCCTTTCTGAAACAAGGCAGAGAAAAAGTAAATGAATACCCAGCCAATACAGGAATCTTTCCTACAGTATACCTGAGAGGTGGGCATTCAGCTTTTACCTGTATCTCTCTAGTGACCAACTGTTCCTTGCTCCATGGCTCAGTCCATTCCAGAGTTGGACAGTTATATTTATTCTTGTGCATTATGTGGCCATAATAGGTTGTAAAGGACTTGAGAGCAGGGACTTTTAATTAGTTTTTCTTTGCATCCTCCACAGGTCCAAAATAATGCTTTCTGTGTAGACTGCTCTCAATAACTACTGAAATAATGAATGAATTTTGTTGAGGCACATTCTGCCACTATAATTCTTATCTCTTGTCCTGGTTCTACTCCTCAGGGATACAGTTTGACAATCCTTCAGATACCTGTAGGCAGATATTATGTTTTTATTTAAGCCTTTTTTGGGCAGGCCCACTATTTCTGTTTCCTTCAGTTACCGTCAAGATGATTTTGACAGCATTCTGGTCACTTTAATTTGAATTTTTTAAACAGAAAAGCAGAGCACAGCTCTGTGGTCATATCAAGTGGCATGATCTATTACCATCAGAAAACATAGCAGGGACGTTAAAAGAGAAGAGGAAAAATTTTACATATATATTAAAGAAAAAGGCTTGGAAAATAAGTTCTCTAGTAGATAAAGAAGAGCATGAATTTAAGGCTGAGGCTAGAATATATATTTGGAAATTAATAAAGCACTTGATACAGCTTCTCATGAAATTTTACTTGCAAATTTGAGTGAAATAGGCTTGGCTAAAAACAGAATCCCGTTGTCTCAAAAAAGTCACTTAGAAGTCTGTTAATAAAGGGTATTGAGAAATAACAGAGATTCGGGATTAGGGCAGTATCCAGAAACCACGGGATAGGGTCTCAGAGAAGGCAGAGAAAGTCCTATGTACAGTTCTGTGAATGTTTGGAAGGTTGAAGTAAAGAGTAATAAATGCATGAAATAACTGCTCTTTAAAAGTTCAGAGCTGCAAAGAATGAGCAAATACTGAGGTAAGACAAAAAGGATGCTAATAAGACATAATAAAAGTAGACAGCCATAAATTCAGATGCACAAAATGACAATTCAAACTGCCTCAAGATTTTACCAAATGCTAGGATTCAGCACTTCCCACTTTGGTTTGTGTGTAGTTTAATGGAATATCTGTTCAATGAGGGATATGAATGTTAGAGTCTGGTTCAGGCAGATCAGAATCTCCAAAAGGGTTAAAGCCAAGCAGTTTGTTTCACCTCACTTATAGTATCTGATCTGGTGCCTCTGGTAATCTCAGGACCTTTTCTAAAAAGTTAAAATCAATGGTAATAATAAAAAAATTGCAGAGTTTTCATTTTCATCTTCTTGGTGTGTTCTTTAGAGTCTCATAAAATCTTTGCAGACTTGATTTACTTTGGCTGTGTGGACCTAAAGCTCTGAATACTTCTTTCAGTTCTTATTTATAATGCTTCCTAGGCTCAGCATCAAATGTCAGTTGACTTCTTTATACCTGTTTGTTCCCGGATGCACTGTTGTACTTGAAATTTTTGCCTCTCTTTCTCAGTGGTGCTGGCTTCCATTAACTCACGTATTGGAGGACTGTTTCTTTGAGGTAATACTTATATGACTTTAAAACTGGCTAAAAAGTTGGAAAATTTTTGACATTTAACTGGTTGGGAGATTTGTGATATTCTTTGTCTGAGATGACCAAATAATCTGTTGCTCAAATTAGGACACATTTGAGAGAGAAATGGGGTGCTACCATTGGAACACTGAACTACTTCAACAACAGGCATTAACTGATACAGTCTTGGGAAAACTAAGATGTGTAGTCAACTACCTTTGATGAATGGAATGGATCCCTCTAGATGCTTTGGGGGTTATACCAACAGCTATAGGCTTTTAGGCTCTGAGGGAAGATGAGAAATTTTTCTAGGTCATTTGTCTCTACCTTTCAGCCAAACTGCATACAATAAACTATCTACATTTTGGGAAACTATTTCCCAGTTTTGAACTCTCAGATCTTCTTTGCTTGCAACAGAGTTTAAATTGTATATTTAACCTGTGTATTATGGCAGACTGGAGTTCCAGCAGAATTCCACAGGTAGGTTGCCCAACTGAAGAAATATAGTGTTATGATGATATCTTGGACATGGATCACTGAGATGAAGGGCTGTAGAGTAGGGTACATTTTGGCAAGTAAGATCTAAAAGTGCAACTCAGTGTCAGGGCAAAGCTGAACTGCCTGTGTACTGACATGTGAGAGGATCTTGCCTTAGGGGTGTATGTATATGAATGTGATTAGTATAAAAAAAGCTGTTTAATTCAAATCATAATGCAAAGCCTAAGGAGAGCCAACTATAGAGTAGTGACAATACATTTTTATTTCAGTTTTGAATGTATATGTAAATGCTGACATTTACATTCTAATCCCTCTGAGTGTGCCACCAAAACGTCTCGTACATTTGGTCATGAAAATCACAAAGACAGTAAGGCTGAGAGCCATGAATTTGGTGGTTTAACTCCTTGGAGTTAAACCATTCCACAAAGTAAGAGGTTGAAGGCCAACGAGCGTTTGGAGACAGGGCTTACCGTGATTTGGGGGCAAAATTTAGAGTATGTGACTTGTGCCTTTTGACTATAAGAGAAACAAGCAGGATCTTGAGGGAGACACAAGTCTACCAGATGCCTTAGAGTTCCATAGGGGACACAGTGATATTTCTAATGTGCGAAGCGTATTGAGCATTAATGAAAGGGCCTGCTGTATGTACTCAGGCTAATGCAGATATCCTCACACTGCAGGAAAGAGCGTATGCTGTGCGGGGACTGTGGGGACACGACTGGTCCGATAGTCTCTGAAGACACAAAAAGACAGTCAACCTGCTTAGGCAGCTGCGTCCATCATAGTCAGTGTAGACATGACTTGTGCTATTAATTTGACTTTTAAGAAACCCAGACATTGATGAGAGAATACTTGAATCTCAAGTGATGCTTAAAATCTTTCCAGAAGATTGACTCTGTATCCCCTCTCTTCTTACCTTAGAGCTGAGCTTGTTCAAAGAATTTACTTCCACTGTCTTCCTTTTCTCTTATACCTTTAACTCTGGTTTCTATCCCCACTGATTCTTTGAAAGGTCTCTTAGTGGACTTGTTCAGCTACCTGTTTATACCTGAATTATCTCCTAGACAGGAAGCCTCATGCAGGTAGAATCTGGGTTATGCTGTTCCTCATCATATCCCCACCTAGCATAATGCCTGGCTTATAGTAAGCACAATCTAAGTATTAGTTGAATGAGTGAATGAATGAATTATCCATTGGTTGTGGCCAATTTACTGAGTAGTCCTTAATTCTTTCCAATGAAACAGTTTGTCTCTTTCATTTTTTTTTTCCACCTAGGCCGTAAATCTTGGCATTTATAGTGTCTAATCCTCTGTCTTTTTGCCTAACTTTCCTTGGGTGACCTATCCTTGGAGGGGTATTAGTATTAATAGATGCTCCAGAACACTGTGTCCAGCCAAGTTCTAAGACCTTTCTCTTCCGCGTGTTGGATCAACCTAGTCAACTGTCTGCTGGACATTTCCACCCGAATAAGTGATCCCCCAGCTTGTATTTGGAAATATGCTGTAGCAGAGAACTCCTCCAGATTCTTCAGGCTTCTGCATATTTCAGTGAACTAAATACATCTTCCTGTACCATCTATTCTTCATCCTGGTTTTCCTTAGGACTATTCTGGGTAAGCTTAATCCTTTGTCACTTTTTGTCAGCACAGTCTTTGTATGTCCTAGTTATTAAATAACCATTTAAGATTTATATTTATGAAAAATGCAAAAAAGAAAGTTGGAGCATCTTAGAAAACATGGATGCTACAAGACTAGTTCTTTGGCTAAATAATACCTATAACTGGGCTCCTACTATGTGTCAAGCAGTGTGTTAAGCACTTCTACACGGATAATCTTTAATCCTCATAAAAGCTCTGTGAAATTATTATTATTATCCATATTTTACAAATGAAGAAACTAAAGCTCAGAAAAATTAAATGTCTTATCCCAGGCCATACAACTAGAACGTGCCAGTGCTCTGGCAGATCAGATTGGCTCCAGCTGTAGCTATTTATCCACTATGTACACATTTACTGGGCCTCTCTGTGTTTAATGAAGTCAGTGGTCTTAGCATGTTTGTTAGCAATATTTTTTCTTTGGTGAAGCTTCTGTGTTCTTCTCTGAATCTACCGTTCCTGCTTGCACATTATCTCTGAATCTCTTGCTTTTTCTGACTCTTCCTCTTGAGATCCTGGAATGACTAATAGAACAACCCTGATTCAGAGCCAGAAAGCATTGCCATTTCAAGGGCTTTTGGTTTATCACCGAGGTGATAAATGGGAAGTCTTGAACAAGAATATGAACTTCTGGAGGTGGGGAGAGAATGAGTCTGTTCTGATATAATCAGGTTTGCTTTTCTGTTATGCTGAACTGGCAGGAAATGGACAGGATAAAGAGACAGAGGGCTGAGAGATGACATCCAGGGACACAAACACGGGGATAAAAGAAAGTGTTCTTGAATTCATGGAAAAACACATCACTGTCCTAGTGTTTTGTTCATGGGCTGGGCTACATTCATCTCAAAAGGGGGCAAATTCAGTGTAAAGATGTCAGAAGAGAACTTTAGCATTGAGTTTGAGGTGAAATGCCATGGGAAGTGATTCAGATGCTTCCAAATTACTGTTTCTTTGAAGCATCCTCTTAAAATGGGATCAGGCCATTTAGGAAACAGGGTGTTAGAAAAAAATACCGCTGTGAACAATAGGTAATTGTTGTTGTTGTTGTTATGAAGTGCTTTCTCTGTGACAGGCATTGAAATAGGACCATCGTCTCCATACTTCAGTGATCCTCAAAACTCCTATGCAGAGTGTATCATTTCCCCTATTTCAAAGCTGAAGAAACTTAAGCTAAAGGAGGTAAAATGACTTGTGCAAAGAACAGCAAGAACGTGGCAGAGCTCTACAGAACTCCCACTGCATTAGATTCCCTGGTATTTTCCTTGGAATATTCACTGCTTTGGTCACTTACGTGCTTCATGAAACCTGGAAGGATCATTTAGATGTTCTTCTGGGTTTCTCGCTGGATAGTTGGTACTCTCAACACTACTGAAGGCTGCTTGGCTTAGCCCCGCATTCACACACACTGATGTTACCATGCTCTCCCTGGCTGATTAAGAGTGAGGATACGTTATCAGAGCTAATAGGACTCAAATGAAGAAAACTGGTCAAGTGAAACCCTGTAAATTGGTTTGCGTGCTTCCTCTGTCTCTTTGAATACCTGATGCTGGGGATCGTCATCCTTGTCTGGCCAGGCTACAAGGGAAAGGATTAGCGTGAATAACTCCCATGGCAGTTATGAGAGTGCAGCCAGCTGCTTTGATGGCCCATTTATTAGCACGACAGTAATTCAAACCTACACATGGGAATCTTCTTTTCTCCGAAAACACCTCTTTGCTTCAGAAGAAGGATGATCACCACCCCCCCACCCCCACCCTCTTCATTTTGTTCTTTTCCTGCTGTTTCCTTCTGTCACAGGGAATTTGCCACCCTCTTCCTAGTCTCAGCCCGACAAGCTTTTTGCCTTGTGATGAATGAAGTGTGAAGTACAAGGTGTAAACCTCCCTGGAATACCTGTCTCTTTAAGCAGCAGCACCGTGTAGTGAGAACCACAAAGCCTGGGTTCTCAGCCTGGCTTCTCCACTTACTACCTGTGTAATCTTGGCTTCGTTGCTTAACTTCTCTGTGCCTAATTCCTCTCCCCCCACCACACACCGGTAAATGGGGGTCATAAAAACACACGCCTCGTAGGTAAATATAAAGGTTGAGAGCAATGCCTGGCACAGATTTAAGTGTTCATTCACGACAACTGTTATTATTAGTGGAGAGAGGGCTATGCGTATAGGATGGAAGGCTGGTCGGAGTGACCTCTCTGCAGTGCTCATCTAATCTAGTCTGTGCTCTTGTTTCCCATCAGATGCTGTAGCAGCTTCACTCTGCTTACACGATCTGATTTTGCATTTGAGCTGCCATAGCTTCAGGGTCACTGAGTGACCTCAGCCATCGTCTTCCCTCCAGACTGTTGGTTTGTGGGGCAGACACCACAGACTAGCCCAGGATTGTCTCTGTCTGCTGCAGATGTAGCTCAGTTGGAGAAGAATCCCTCCAAGGGGCAGCTAAAATGGCACTAGAGCTTGAGGTTAGCTGTACAAAAGCTGTATTTCCTCTGTTTCTAGTGTTTCTAAAATAATATATATGGTAGTTGACCAGGGGTCACGTGTTTTGGACTTGCCTTACTCATGCCCTGGAGAGGTCCCCAAGAAAGGACAAAGCTGAGTAAATGCATGTTCTTTATGGCAATTTTTGTAAGTTTTGCTTTATCCTCCATGTGGTCTCCTGATGTTGGATTATAAGGCTGGAGGTGAGTTTTCCTGGGCCCTCACTCATTTACTCCTTTAATATCAGGGTGGAGGGTGGAGCCAGTCCTGGAAAGCTCTTTAAAGGAAAATCATATCAATGAAGGAAGAATTTTGCCTCATTGCCCAGAGCAGAACTGGGATGGGCCATCCACCCAAGGCCTTCTTAAGGTGAGCTAGGGAAGAGTAGAGGGCAGTCTTTGGCCCTACTACCTTCTTAAATATTGTGAATGAAAATTTTAAAAATTTACACACACACACACACACACACACACACACACACATATACGCATACCAAATAAAATCTGAAGAGAGAGATCCTGGTCATAAGTCAGGAGTTTGTTGGATGTCCTTAGCCTTGACAGGTCACATCATCAACACTTTTTGGGGATAAATAAGTAGGGGATGGTCTAGAGCAGATAGGAGGAGTGAGCAGAGCTTTGTGGGAAAAGAAACAAATTGCCCGCAGAGCAAAAAAAGGGTGTAGCAGGTAGATTCTGGGACAGAGCAATATTTCTCAAACTAAGGGATAAAGATGTATTCTCGGATGGCCATGGGCTCTTTTTGAAAATTGTTTAATTTTATGTGATGACCCAAAAAGAACATAGAAACATATTCTAGACCATCTGTGTAACCGTTTCAGGATCCCTTTTTGCATTTGTGCTGCATCAAATAGTACCTTAAAAATTTTTCAAGTTATAATGATAAGGAACAGAAGTGAACATCATGCATGTGATGTATTTGCTCCAAAGGAAGGCCCAGTGACGGTATGGTGTCTGTGCAGTGGTTTGAGTAAGGAAATGATCGGGGAAAAATGAACAATTCCATGATAAATCATGTTAAAAAACCTAATTTAGAGCCACGTTAATTCCTTGCTTAAAACTCTCCAGCAAACTCCCCTCACAGTTAGGATAACATTCACACACTGACTGTGGCCTGTGAAGTCCTGCATGATCTGGTGTATGGCCTCTTCACCAGTGTAAACTCTGACCATTTCCTCCTTACTCATTCTAGTCACACTAGCCTCTAGCTGTTCCACATCTCACCAAGCTTGCTCCTACCTCAGGGCCTTTGCACTTGCTGGTTCCTCTGCTTGTAAAGCTCTTCTCCTAGGTCTTCAAAGAGCTGGCTTCTTCATTTCAAGTCTCTGAGAAGCCAAGCTCTCCCTGACCTCCCAACCTAAACCACCTCTGATTGCTTTCTGCATCATTCCATGAATTGTCACTTGCTGTCCCTTTACCCTGCTATGCTTTTTTTTTTTTATAACACTTACCACTATCAGAAATTATATGTTTATGCATGTGCTCTTATTTCTTTGTTTGTTTTATTGATTCATCTAGACTATAAGCTCCGTGAGGGCTGGAAGTTTTCTTATTCACTGCTGAATCCCCAACACCTCCATGGTACTGATACAGAGTAAGCATTAAATAGATATTTGTTAAATAATAAATACATAATGTTAGATGGTGAAAACAATGATTCCAACTGCAATGATTGTTTTTATAGAATCCCGGGATTTTCAATCTGCAAAATAATAAAGTATCAATAGAAGTTTGTGCAAAGCAAAAGACAAAAAAATCATGTTAAAAAAAAACAACAAAACTGCCAGACTCAAAAGAACCAGCTCTGGGGCGAGAGAGAGGCATGGACATATATACACTAACAAACGTAAGGTAGATAGCTAGTGGGAAGCAGACGCATGGCACAGGGATATCCGCTCGGTGCTTTGTGACCGCCTGGAGCGGTGAGATAGGAAGGGTGGGGGGGAGGGAGACGCAAGAGGAAAGAGATATGGGAACATATGTATATGTATAACTGATTCACTTTGTTATAAAGCAGAAACTAACACACCATTGTAAAGCAATTATACCCCAATAAAGATGTTAAAAAAAAAAAAAAAAGAACCAGCTCTGGAGCAGTTTGAGCTGTTATAGTGAGCACTGGCTTCATTTATTAAAAAACACATTATCCATCACACTAAGTCGATTTGTTGGATTTTAAGTATAATGTGTAAATTTACTTTAATTCTAAAGACTTATAAGCAATATAAGCATGAAGCTATTTTACCTAGTTTTTTCTTTGTTCATATTCAGATAACATTGTTTTATTTAGCTAACATCTAGATTGTTCTTATACTAGCCAGATGCTATTCCAATGATTTTATGTGTATTAACTCATTTAGACCTCATAAATTACTCCATGAGGTTGGTATTATTATTATCTTTAGATGAAAAAATGGAGAAAGAGAGGGGCCCAAGGATGTGTGGCCAGCAGGCACTGGATGGAGCTGGGATTTGAAGCCAGGTTTTCAAGATCTAGAGCCTATGCCTTTAATCACTATTTTTTATGGCCCTTGAATTACATTTTATTTTTTTTCTTTTAAAGGTGGTCTGTTCATTACTCAAGTTTCAGAAACACTAGAAAGATGTTGCTAAGAACACCCAAAGCATTTATTATTGTCCCTTCAGTTTCCCATCATGTGCGTGGTTTTCTCTTATTCTCTATTCACTTTCCTTCAACCATTTATTTTTCTCTGACTCGTTTCATCTTTCACATTAGGCTTCATACTGTGAAGTTCTACTAGTGACTTCAGGTCTGGATAGAATTATTAACTACTGTGTCTTCATCACCCCTTCTGCCTGCCCTCATTGTGTGCCATCAATATAATTTGGGAACATCCTCCTGTTCCAGAAGTGAAACTGATTGTTTTAATCCAATCAAGGTAATCTTATACCCCTTTCTATAGTGACTGTGCCACCTGGCACATAGCATTCGTCCGCCCAAGCAGGCTTATAGCAAAGAATGAGCTGGTAAGATGTGAGGACAAGTTTGAGGGACCCACAAAAAGCCAGAGCTCGCTTCTTCTGAATATTGTAGTTTTGCCGCCATGAGGGAAGCCAACTTTGGAATGAAATGGTCACTGAAAAAGCAGAGAGAAGATACTCTGATGACTTTGATGAACAACTGAATCAATAATACCAGAGCCCACGTTTTGTTTGAATTCTTTGTTACATGGCCAACAAGTCTTCTGTTAGTTTAAACCAATTGAATCAAAGAGTTCTGAGACATGTGTCATAGTTGGATGAACTTGTAATGAATTCTGATTGTTTTATCCAGTTCTAGTTCCAGATAATTTTCGCTTACCTGTATTTGTCAGTGGGTTGCGGTTTGATTATAAAATTTTCTCCAATATCTATGACTTAACCCTGTATTTAAATAACTAATTTAGGCTGTGTATTAGTTTCTTTGTAGTGCTGTGTAACAAATTACTACAAACTTGGTGGCTTAAAAGAACATAACTTTATTATCTTACAGTAGGTCAGAAGTCCTGTATGGGTTTCAGTGGGCTAAAATCAAGGTGTTGGCAGGGCTGTGTTCATTTCTATAGATGGTAGGGAAGGATCTATTTCTTTGCCTTTTCCAGCTTCCATAGGCTACCCATTTTCCTTGGTTCTTGGCCCGCTCCCTCCACCTTTAAAATGGGGAAACTTATGTACTCTACATCGGAATTGTGAGGATCAAACTTACTGGGGGTTACTTCTGTCACACCATGTGGTATGCAGAAAAATGCCCCTGCAAGACGTCCATATCCTGATTCTCAGAACCTGCTAATATGTTACTTTACATTGCAAAAGGACTTTGAAATGGGGAGAGTATTCTGGATTATCCAGGCAGGCCCAATCGAATCCCATGACTCCTTAAAATATAGAACCCTTCTTGGCTGTAGTTAGAGAAAGATGGGACAAATAAAGAAGGATCATATATATGATGGTCTTATTTCAGTGCCTGTCACAGAGAAAGCACTTTGTAAAAACAACAACAACAATTACCTAGTGTTCCCAGTGGTATTTTTTTCTAACACCCTGTTTCCTAAATGGCCTGATCCCATTTTAAGAGGACGCTTCAAAGAAACAGTAATTTGGAAGCATCTGAATCACTTCCCATGACCTTTCACCTCAGACTCAATGCTAAAGTTCTCTTCTCCTGACATCTTTTCACTGAAGTTGCCCTCTTTCGAGATGAAAGTAGCCCAGCCCATGAACAAAACACTGGGACAGTGATGTGTCTTTCCATGAATTCAAGAACACTTTCTTTTATCCCCGTGTTTGTGTCCTTGGATGTCATCTCTCAGCCCTCTTTCTCTTTATCCTGTCCATTTCCTGCCAGTCCAGCATAACAGAAAAGTGATATTAACTGAGAAGTTACTATATGCCAGACACTTTGATCTTGGACTTCTAGCCTCTAGAACTGGGAGGAAATATCTGTTATTTAAGCCATCCAGTCTATGGCATTTTGTTATGACAAGCCGGGATGACTAAGACATGGCCAATCATTCGGCATTACATAAATACTCTATAGAGGATACAGAGAGAAATAGAAGGTGGGGAAATTTTCATATAAGCATTTTCACATTCATTTTATATTCTAATGGTCTAATGGTTTGAAATCTGAAAGCTCTAGACTTGCTTCTGAAAGGGAAAAAATTGTTTCGAGCTAATTGTTAAAATCTCTGCTGCGGCTATATTGTTTTCCTTGCTCTTTATAGAACCCACTAGGGATTCTGTTCCTCACATTTTTGTACTAGCTTTTCCCTTTGCCTAACATGCCTTTTTCCCAGGGATTCACATGACTCACTCTGTTATCTCCTTCATATCTTTACAAGGATATCACCTTCTCAGTGAGGCTTTCCTCATCCACTCTATTTAGAATTACAGCACTCCACCCCAACTACTTTCTGTTTCTCTTCCCTGGCTTATTCATTTTTAATAGCTCTTATCTTCTGTCTAACACACTGTATATTTTTCTTTCTTATGTTGTTTACTATCTATTTTCTCTCAATAGGATGCACGCTCTATAAGAATGAGGCTTTTTGCCTATTTTGTCCACTGTTACAGTCCTCGTACCTAGAACAGGGTCTGGTACGTGGTGGTGTGTTCAGTGGTTCCTGGATGAAGAAACGTTGAGTTCTAGGCTCATGTTTTTCCCCACATGGATTGTCTCATTAAATTCTCATAGTAACTCTTTGGAGTAGATTTATTTTTTTATCATTCCAATTTTACCTGGAAGCCAAGGCCTAAAGAAATTAAGTAACAACTAAAATCCTACTGCTTGCAAAAGGCAGAGTTAGCTTTCAAACCCAGGCAATCTGTTTCCAGAGCCCACACCTTTATCTACTCATTATTCTCTTCCCAGTCTTTAATTTGTTTTGTTGTCTGCTGATAAATAAATAGCTTATTACTTTTGTATTGGGGTTGCATTGGCTGTACAAGTGAAACAGAACTTCAGGGACTTATTCAAGCAAGGGTTTCTTTTCTTTATTTGCCAAGGAAGTCTGGAGTGATGTCTTTTAGGAACAGCACAGCTGGTCAAGGAAGGCATCAAGAATCCAGGTTCCTTCGGGTTTACTGCTCTATCACTCTTAGCATATTGGTTGTTCAATCTCTGAGCGTGTAGTCCACATATTAGGCAGGAAGAAGGTGAAAAAAGCAAAAGGCAAAGGGCACTGAGAACCATCTCTCCTTTTCAAATTGATTTTAATAAGTCAAATAGTAGGTTTCTCATAAGCCCCAATAGTAGACATCCGTGTACATTTTATTGTCTAGAAATGACAGTGTTTCTGCAACTGGGCTACCTGAAACAGAATAGGGAGTACTATTAGAGAGGTAGAAAGGGAGAATAGACACTGGGTGTTTACAGTAGCGTCCGCCATGCTTTTCTTATTCTCTTCAAGGCCTTTGTATCAGGCAGCTCTGTCCTGTACTAGTCAGCAACTCGGATTGGCATAAACAATTAGGACATATATTAATCTCACACCAGGATGTCCAGAGGTAGGAAAGAATTCAGAATTTGTTGATTGAGTGGTTCAGAGAACCTGAAGGAATTAGGCTTTTTAAAATCTCTCTCCTTTGTCATCTCTAGCAATGTCTTCATTCTCATTCTGGAAGCAAGGCGGCTGCACGAGGTCCAGATGTTAGATCCACACAAGGCAATATCTGTAGGAAGAAGAGGGACCTACGCCTCTTTTCTTTTTTTCAAGAATGAGATTTCCTCATCTGAAAACCTTTTAATGGACTTCTCATGTCTTGGCCAGAATTGTGTCACATGCTCACTCCTGTACCCAGTATGGTTAAACAGGTTTGGCTTAGACCAAGGAGGGTCTTCCACCACTTACAGCTAAGGATGGAGTCAGCACCTTTGAAGCTCATGAAGGAGCAGGGCAGAGGCCAGAATACAATTTCTTATTCTGTTAGAAGGAAAGAGAGGAAGATAACAGTTGGACAATCAATAGTATCTGTTAAAATAATTATAATTATGAAAACTCTAATTTGGTTCATTATTTTTCAGCTGATTTTTGAGTTATAACTTCCTTGAAGATGAATTTATGACAGATTTGTAAAAATGCTAAAACTGTTAGAGCACTATGAATCTGAGGCTTGGATAAATTTTAACTTATAATCTTTGATCACATTTCTGCAGCAATTCTGCACTTGGCTGGCATAGTATCTCTGGGGGTGATGACTGTGCAGGGTGAAAAAAATTTGGGAACCCTTCCAAAGAAGGGCAAATCAATGTCTTCCTGTCTTCCTGTCCTCCTTGTAATTCAGGATTGTTTCTGTGTTAGTCCTGTACTGTTCTCTTTTTGTGAGTGATGTCATGAAAACAGTTCGTCATTGCAGCCATCAGATTCTCCAGGACAACTCCATATAGCCTGAAATATTTTGCAGGGAAATTGATTTCCCAATTTAAGCTTCATGTTTGACTGGTTGTGCTGTTTGTAAACAAATAGCTTGAATAATTTAGTTGAAGATTTACTGTGAGTTACAGATATCATTCTCTCTGTTTTTTTAAAGCTTTCTAAATATGCTGTTATCAAGGAAAGAGAATCTTAAAAATCAGAGAAGGCACTATTAGACTTTAGTGCTGATTTTATTGGAGTTTGCTGCATTTGATGGAAGTTTATATCAGGCCTGGATCAATTTCAAATGAAATGAAAGTAACATTAACAAGTGTGTTCTGTGAGCAGGGTATTGTCCTAGACTTTTTGGCATATGTTATCTTATAAGTCACAACACCTCCTTTTATATAGATGAAGAGGTTCAGAGAGTTTTAAGTAATTTGATCTAGGATAAAGGTAAAAAACTGAGATTCAAACACAGTGCCAATGTGAAAATCCATGCTGTTTTCACACCACTATGCACCAAGTTTCAAATGCACAGACAAAACCAGTCATTTCCATCTCCCTGTGGAGTGGAGGATTCTAGCATGTCTTCCATACAACACCAGGCCTACAAGATTCTCTGTGAACCAAAGGGTTTCATGGACAAGCTAATTTGGGAACAAAGGCATTCTAAGTCACCACTTTTGATGATTTGTCACGCACAATCATGTAGTACAATCTCTGAGAAGTTCTTCAGTTAAGAAATCTGTTAAATTTTGTATAACCAAAAGTTTCCCAAACTTAATTGGCTGCTGAATACCTTCACCAAACTCTGTTGTCGACTTAAACGTCCTAAAAAGTGAGCTCCTTTGTTTGGAATACTCTTTGAGAGATTCTGTGGTAGAAATTAAATGTAAAACTTGATGAAATGTTGGAATCGAACATAACCATTACATCCTGGGTAGCAAACTAATATCTGTGTTTCCTTCTTGCTGACTTAACACACAGAGTATTTTGACTTTACCCACACAGTTCTCGGTCTAGATTCATTTCCTAAGGATTGTCAGAAAGACTGCACCATGTTGCTTTGATGGCTTTTGCTTTATTACTAACATAGGGGCATATGTTGTTTCGCTTTTTCCTTTTCTATTATGTCAACAGAATCCTTCTCCTATGGCTCTTGGTTCATTTCAGAGTATGTGACCAATGTAAACCAATGAGAATCCTCCCTGGGACTTTTCCACCAGTGTTATTGGAGAAGATGTTCTCTGTCCTCTGATACTGCTAAGATCTAGAATGTGAGTCTTGTGCTGCCAGCGATCATAATGTTTATACACATGGCTGGAGCCTAAGAATTGATTTCTGATGAAAATGCTTGAGTTCATGGATCCTGATGTGCCCGAAGCCACAAGTTTTATCCCAAGATTTTTTGGTTATATGAGCAAATTCCCCCTCCCTCCCCCTCTCCCTCCCTCCCTCCCTCCCTTTCTTTCTTCCTTCCTTCCTTCCGCCCTTCCTTTCTTCTCTCTCTAACTTACTCTCTGTCTCTGTTTCTCCTCTTCTCTCCATCTCTCTTCCTTGCTAGTAGTTTGAGCAAGATTGCCACTGCTGCTGTGGACTGAAAGAGTGCTGATTAATGTATCTACTTGCAATAAACACAGTAAATCAGTGTTTTTTCCCCCCCAAAGCTCTGGATATTACCAAACTGCCAAATAATAGAGGGTGTACAAGTAAGTGCTATAAAGACTAGGAAAACTCTTCCAGTGCCAGTGGAACTGGGGAGTTTCAAAATATATCATCATTTTCACTGCTGTAGTCCTAACGGCTAACACAGTTCCTGGCTATGATGAAAGATGTTCAAGGAATATTTGTTGACTGATTTAATGAACACATTTGACATCATCTTTCAGGAAAGATCAACCCCCTTTTCCTTCTTTAAGTACTGAATGCTAATTATCAACCAGAGACTTAGAATTGTGAAAGAACTCTATCTTCAAGGAGCTTATACTCTAATGGGATAGACATTTAGAAACAAATATAAAAAATATTAAAAAGTAAATCTGTAAGAGAAACACGTTATCTGGGAAGACAAAGAAATTCTGACTTTTGGCAGATGTGAGAGCTCGAAACACAGACACCCAAGTTAAAAAACAGGCTGGCTTTAGAATGACAATATGTTTGAAAATTTGGAAAATTATACATAAAATTTCATGTTTACATTGTTTCTTTTTTTCTAGTTTTATTGAGATGTAATTGACATACAGCACTGTATAAGTTTAAGGTGTACAGCATAATGATTTGACTTACATACATCATGAAATGATTCCTACAACAAGTTTAGTGAACATCATCTCACATAGATACAAAATAAAAGAAAAAAATGTTTTTCCTTGTGATGAGAACTCTTAGGATTTACTCCCTTAACAATTTTCGTATATAATATACAACAATGTTAATTATATTACTCATGTTGTACATTACATCCCTTGTACTTAGTTATCTTATAACTGGAAGTTTGTACCTTTGGACCACCTTCATCCAATCCCCTCTCCCCCACCATATTTACATTGTTTCTTTCTTTTCCAATCTTTTTTTATTAGTTATTTATTTTAAAAAAATTGTTTTTTTAAACACTAGAATATCTGGCAACATGGGCTTGTGTGTCCGTTTGGGAACAAGGGGCAAGAACTGAGTAACTGCTCACCCCTTCGTGTGATATGAAACACGCACACACCAATTTTGCACAGCTTTTATGATACCTATTGTCTGGCACCCAGTCCACATCACTCATCTGTGTCACCTGCCTTTCTCATAAAGGCATTTGTGTTAGTGACCCTGGTGTTCACTCTCCTCTTAGTGACTGCCAAGTAACCGCACAGGGGTTCAAGGACCTCATAACCCATCTGCTGATCAAAATGCCTTTTGAAGGGTATTAGTAAACAGAAAATAGAAAAATGAATGTTCTAGGATTGAGGTAGGCAGTAGATGGGCCCCTGGGCTGGACAGCTGGTGTTTGTCAACCTGAGTAAAATTGAAGCTTTGTTTTCCCTAGACACTCCAAGAACAAAGTTAATGGCAAGAGCTGAGCTCTGCTGGAGTAAAGAGATAAGATGACCAGTCCTGAGGTCAAGGAGATCCCCCCACCCTGACTGTACATGCACAGAAAGGCTCCTTGGGGGTCACAGTGGAGGGGGCATCACCCCGTAATAGGTAATGCTAAGCCTCCCACAGGCCTCTGTGCTGGAATCCATCTTGGAAAAAAGATGCGCATGCATGTTGGGGAGGGACCTACAACAGGTCAGATGTGGGAAGAGAAGTGAGATAATTGGCCAAAGGTAAACAAAGACCCAGAAGAACTGCCCTATATAACTGATTTAGCTGCCTCTTTACTGTGCTTCTCCTTATTAGGGAGGACACCCATACCCTTTCTCTCTGGATGTGTATTTCTGCCTTGCTTCTGTCTTAAATAAATCAACTGATTCTTTTTGTGTGCTCCCACATGTTGAGCTGTGTCTCTAACAATAAACTTTGTACCTGTTTTTACAGTTTTTGCCTTTTTGAGAATTTATTTTTCAAATGGGGCAAGAGCCAGGGGACCTTTGCTTCTAGCCTCTAGCCCCTAGTGGCTAGGATTCTTGGTTTTCATCCAGGCTGCCCAGGTTCAATTCCTGGGCAAAGAATTAAGATCTCTCTTCAAGACTGCTCACTGCTGTCTCTCCGAGATCAGGATTATGAGTGTTAGCTGGACAGTCCAATCAGAGGAGGCATATTATCCCTGCATTTTTATCCCTGCATTTTCTTTCATCAGTTTTGTTTGAGGCCATGGGAATGTGATTGTTAAATGCTATGCAGACCACGTGCTTTGGTAAGGCAGGGAATCTACTATGGGTGGAAATTTGAGTTGAATATCTGTTCTAATCATATAGGCTACACAGGCCTATTTAACGTGCTTCCTTCAGGATAGATTTCATTAAACAAACTGGGACCCAATGTTGCATAATGGAAGAGCTCTGACCAGAAGTCAGGGAGCCCAGGTTTGAATCCTGGATCTGTTAAAGAGGTGGGTGATGTTAGTCATGCTACTTTGCATTCCTTGGTCTGTTTATTCCTTTATATAATGAGGAACTTCGATTAGATAATATCTAAATTTCTCCTCCAAAAATATAGATATCCTACAACACTTTGCTGCATAAGGAGGGAATATAGTGTAGCAGTCTAATTCAACCTCTGGAATTGGGGTTTAAATCCCAGTTCTACCATGTATTCCTCATATATCTTTGGACACATTTCCAAACTCTCTAAGTCTGTTGTTGCACATCTCTCAGAAGTGGGACCATTGTAATGCCTGTGTCATAGGGTGGAAGGGAAGATTCAATGTAAGGAACACAGCACAGTGCCTGGCATACAGTAAGCACTCAGTAAGTGATAACTTCTTTAAAATTACAAAATTCTGCTTTCTGAAAGCAATTCTGTGCCCGTCCCTTTATTTTTCATTGTTCTCTGTTTCTCTACTTTTCATGCACATGCTTTACTCGATAGCAAATTGATACTGGTGAGTCTGGCACAGGAAACAAACATCCTTCCTTTCAAGTACATTGATTTATTACCAGTGAGAATGTAGAATTTAACAGAGTTAATGATTGGTCTAAGCAGCAGTAATTCAGACAACTGAGAAATTTGAAAGTAGGATTACCCAGCTCTGTGGCTTGTCCATCTCTGGGTCTCCAGTGTCTGCACTCTGCTTGTCGTGTACTGAGTGATCAATAGATGCTACCTGACTACATCCCTCAGGGTGCACTGACAGGTTAATTTTAGTAATAACTAACATTTATTAAGTACTTAACTGTGTTTAACAGTCTGTGCTAAAAGTTTATATATACTATCTTATTTAATTCTGATATTTTTCCCATTTTACATGTGAGGAAATTAAGGCTTAAAGAAGAGCAAATACGTCATTTGCTCAAGCTCATACAACTGGTGCAGTGGCAGAGATAGAATTAAGCCCCAGGATTGTCTTCTTCTAGAACCTATGTTCTTTACCCCTGTAGCATGCCATACAGACACACTACTTTCTACTTTGGTCTCATGGATAGATAAGATGATGATGGCCAGGAATTGAGTCTTGCCTCAGTTACTGGACTAGTAGATATTGTAGCTGTTGGGTTTTCAGTCCCTTGAAATTCAATGTCATTCTTGCAATTGTCAATACTAGTACTTATTTAGAATTCTCATTCATATAGTCTATCAGATGTTGGTAAGCAGTTCCTGTGAAGCTGTCATTGCCACATTGATGTTCCTGGTTAGTGAGGTTGTAATGGTGACAGCAAAAGTAGGGTACTTTACTTTGAGAATAGGCTGTCAGGCATATATATGAAAACAAATGAATTCCCTCAAAACTCCAGTGTCAGCTGAGCTGTGTGAGAGAGCACAGCTCTCTCTCTTCCTCTGTTCTTACTTTATTCAGTAGTCTTTGGCTTTTAAGACAGCTAGTGACTCATCTAGAGATCATCAAACATGTGATGTTTGGAATATTGAGAGGAAGCGAAGGCTCCTCTTATGCCATGATCTAACCTTTTCTATTTTTTCTAATCTGACTGGAACATGACACAATTTTCCCCCCAGTTGCATTAGCCAATGCTACAAAGATTCTCAATATGTCTGCCCTGATTAAGGATACCTATTAGCTTCAGAGATCACTACCCTTTCCCTCTCCTCAACTATATTTAATGAACAAGCATATCTTGTTTGTGTGACATTTAATTTTATACAATGTTAATTTAAGAAATGTATTAGTACAGTGGATATATTAATGGCTATGTCTCTTCAATCTGTTACTGAGCTGTCGGTTTATCCCTGAGAAAATATTACTGGGCCAGGACCATTGCTCAATAAGAGTAATTTTGCACTGCCGATGGCTGTGCCCTTGTTTTGTCAAGGCTACATTACAGACATTCTTTATTTTCTAGAAGTCCAGATTGTATTGTTTTGGGGATGCAGCTGATTCAGACCAGATCAACCCCTACCTTTCCTACACAGATCCCTTTATCATGATCATTTTCATTGTTTGGATATCCTTTGGATGGAAGGCATTTGTTCTTCTTCTTTTTTTTTTTTTTTCCTTCTCTTTTCTTTCTTAGACCTCAGTTTCAGTGGATTGAATAGTGACACGTAGCAGTTCAGGTGCATATGGTCCTTATTACTTGCAAGACCACTGCTGTTTTATTGCTTTCCTCCTTCACTTTTATCCCTATTTTATCCCTACTCCCACTTCCCTCCCTTCCTCCTAACAACAATTCTAATCATCTAATTCATATTTCTTTGCTGTGTCTCTGTCTTTCAAAATGTGCATTGCAGTTTTACACACATGTGCTTTTAAATTATGTTAAGTGATATGATGTCAAGTATTTCACCTGCTCTTTTTTTTTTTTTTTTAAATCAATACTGTGCTTTTAAGATCTACCCACGTTGCCATGCGAAATCGAATCCTTTGCCTTTAACTGCTCTCTTTCTTCTTCCTAAGGCCTTGAAAGGGACTGTCAGTGTCGGGCACGCTGACCCGCTCGGATCGCTCCGCTTGTTTGTACTAGGTTGACATCAGAGTCAGATGATGATGTGACGATCTCAGGGAAGCTCCTTTGTAGTTTATGGAGGGCCCCAAGCTCATGACGGGAGACATAGCTTAAGAATTGCTTGTTGCTTCTTGAAGGTACAATGATTCTTCTTGCAGGGAGGTAAAGCAAAACCCTACACTGTCATGGAAGCAGTAGAAACAAACTTTTTCTGAGGGCAAGCCTCAGTTTCTTAATTACTATATGGAGACGATAATAGTACTCCCATCATGAAGTTGCCGAGGTGAATAGGAGATAATTTACATAATCTGTTTAGTACTCTGCCTGACGCATTGATAAATGGCTTGCAATTAATATTCTAAGTACAGTGTCCCATTCACATTACAGTATGCTGCCTTACAGCAAGAAGGTTTGTTCTTTTATTGGTGTGACACTGTATGGATTATCTGAAAAGTGTGGGAGAAAACGAGGGTTGGGGACTGGTGCTCTGTATCATATTTAATGGTGAGCGGACACACTCATGCTTCATGCGCAACAAACTGTGAAAGCTGAGAGCATGAACACAGCGCATTGTTGTAATCAAATGCAACGTACAACAAAGTTCTTATCTCCCAATCAATATTCATAATTGTTATTGTGTTGTAAGGTCATTACACGTAAATGGCAAATGGTGTATACACACATCTACTAACTATTATTACTCTCACCGTCAGGGCATGCTTTACTTTTCCAGTTGTTCTTCCTTTTTTGTTTTGTATTTCTAGTGTCGCTGACCTTCATCCACACGAGGGATAAATGTACAGGGAGAATGGGAGCCTGACTGGGGCCCTGTGGTAAAAGGCTCAGGGGACATTTTAGAAGGGAGGTGATGATGGCAGCGCTTGAGGCCCCGAGTTTGGCACAGGGGCCTGGCAGTGAGAGCAAACGATGAGTCTGTAATCTGTCTTCTCAGTGATAGGTGTGCAGGAGCCTCATTGAGCCCATCTCAGTCATGCCCTGCTCAGGGCAGCAGGAGTTTGGAGTTGGCTGTGGAAAAGATGCAGAACCTGTGCCTCCTGGGGCTGGTCCCACAGAAACCCCAGACAACTGAGGCAAGTCAGCCTTTCTCCCGAGCCTGACAGCCTTTACCGGTTGGCTTGACATTCCTCTGACTCAGAGTTTTGCAGAGATGGTCCACAGGCTAAATCCATCCCACTGCCAGTTTCTGTAAATAAAGTTTTAAGGGAACACAGCCACCACGCCCACATGATTTCCTATCGCCTGCGGCTGTTTCACGCTAAACAGCAGCGCTCCATAGTCATGATAGAGACCCTAGAATGGGCAAAATCTAACGTATTTACTATCTGAACCTTTACAGAAAAGCTTTGCCGACAGCTGCTCTAACTCAATGTAACACTTTCCTCCTCACAGATCAGTCTGGAGAGGCAGTGCAGGACGGGGTGGAGAGCGTGCAAGCCTAAGTCAGATGGAGCAAAAGCTGCAGCTCTCTTGCTCTATGATGTTAGGTCCGCGTTTCCTGAAGTCTGACTTGGGAAGCATTTCCCAAGATAGAGCGTGAGAAATTAAAACTCCAAATTAGAAGATCTCCCTACCCTTGAGTGGCAATATGGTCATTTTCTGCCCGTGTTTCTCCAAAAGCCACGCTTCCTGCACAGCTGCTGTTGAGTGCTGTGAAACAGATAGGTTAGCTCATATGCAAGGACTTGACTATTTCCTTCCCATCACACTTTTATTCTGTTAATAAAATAGGCTGCTGCTATTGTTGTCTGAAATATTATTTTCAACGTACTGTTGTTTGCCCTTTATGACTTGCTGATGTACCTGCCATTTACAACGGGCTCTTAAAAGTGAGTCACTGATCTTAGCTGCTGCTGCTGCTGCCGAAAAAGTTTTGAGCGTGAATTCTTCTAGACATTGCGTTAAGCAATGTATCCTCATTTGGATCTAGTGTAAAGCCTGGCACATATTAATAATTATTTGTTGAATGATGATAAAGCAATAAATATATTAGATATAGTTCCTGTCTTTATGGATTTCAAGGTATAAGAGGGGAAGGTAGACATTAATACTATTATATATATAATGATCAGCTCTCTGAGGTAGGTGTTTATGGATAAGTAAGTTATTATGACCTGATTAACATCATATACCAATAAGTGGCAAAACCAGGCTTTGATCCCAGGTCCAACCCTGCCCTCTTCATCTTTAAACTCTATTGCACCCCATAGATAAGTAATTGCTCAGAGATAGCATGTATGTGGTGAGTGAGTAATTTGAAGAATATGATGAGGCACTTTCAGATAGGAATAAACTTTGTTTGGGCCTCTAGGTTGCAAAGTGTGCTGCCTCCCTGGGGTGACTGATCTGGGCATCAGAATATGCTCCAATACGAGTCCACATAGATCAGGGGTCCTCACCTGTATATTAAAGCAGCATTTCTGGGCTTCCTTGGTGGTGCAGTGGTTGAGAATCTGCCTGCCAATGCAGGGGACACGGGTTCGAGCCCTGGTCTGGGAAGATCCCCCATGCCGTGGAGCAGTTAGGCCCGTGAGCCACAACTAGTGAGCCTGCACGTCTGGAGCCTGTGCTCCGCAACAAGAGAGGCCGTGATAGTTAGAGGCCCGTGCACCGCGATGAAGAGTG
This sequence comes from Delphinapterus leucas, assembly GCF_059928025.1. Taxonomy (NCBI): domain Eukaryota; kingdom Metazoa; phylum Chordata; class Mammalia; order Artiodactyla; family Monodontidae; genus Delphinapterus; species Delphinapterus leucas. The sequence goes on from NC_143135.1 coordinate 16,973,625, forward strand.
GCCCCCGCTTGCCACAACTAGAGAAAGCCCTCGCACAGAAATGAAGACCCAACACAGTCAAAAATAAAATAAATAAATAAAGCAGCGTTTCTCAGTGTAGACTCAGGCCACTGCATCAGAGTCACCTGGAATGCCTGATAAAAATGCAGCTTTCTGGGCTCATTCCAGAACTGCTGCATCTGAATTTTTACACAGCCCTCCAAGTAATTTTATGCACACTTAAGTTTGGGAACCACTATTTAAAAGGATGTACCAGGCAGTTCAGTCAAGATAGCATAAGCCATCTTAAGCATTTTGAGTGAGAAACCATTTAACAAAGGAGATTAGAAGGTTACACTCCTATTGAAAAGGCTAGGGAGCAGAGGTCAGTGTGGCTACTCCAGACTTTCAAGAAATCCTAAAGTGCAGAAATTACAGGTAAGCTGCTGTCCGTTATCTCTCCTGGCTGTAGCTTCTAAGTGGATGGGTCTCAGGGAGACTGCTGGAAGACTCCAGCAAAACCCACATCTGACATATGCCACCTGCACGTGACTTCTATAACTACTGTCAGAGAAGACTGGCTCCACCTTCTCTCCCTTCTGAATCTCACATGAGGCTCTTGGATTCTTGACTCAATCTTACTAGAACTCTGCTGACAAGTGATTCTGAGCAATGTAGTTTCCAAGCTTCCAGCTTCTTTGGTACAGGGAAGAACATGGTATGGAAAATTAACAAGTAGGATCTGGCACTGAAGGCCTTTAAACTCAGGGCTCTATTAAATCAAACCAAAGAATTAGTTGAGAATTTAGTTTATGAAAAAGTCTCCAGGTGGTCTGCTAATAGATAATTTGCAAAAAGAGATACTAGCAATTTACCAAAACCAAAACCAAACCCAAATAATAATACCAAGTAAAAGAAGCATCTGGTTCTGATATATTACCTCTCCACCGCTTAGGACAGATCACTTTTGTTCCTGGTCCAGATCCACTTCTGTCCTCGTCTTTGGGCACCCTGACTGTATCTTCCATCTTGTCCTTGTAAGTTTTCCTTTTCTAATCCATGCTAGTGCTACTCCCCTTCCTTCTGGCTGATTCAGTCAGTTGGACATCTGACTGAAACTGGGACAAGTGTGCTCTCTCTCTTGGGAATTTGAAAGTAAAACAAGCGGTTGACCCAATCAGATAGAATTGGGCTTGCACTTCAATGTCATTTTGAATTGTGGCTTGAATACCTGGCAACCCAGAGCCTTCTTTAACCTGGAGTCATAGAGAAACAGAAAATATCATTAAGTGAAAGACATTGTCAACTATAAGTCTATGTCTCAGAGAGATACAACCTGCCACTTACACTATGACATGATAGATTTTCATCATTTAGAATTTTTATTTGATGGTTATCGGAAGAACTCTTTTCCCTATTTCTCACAAATAGGGAAATATAAGTAAAATAAATTGTTAAGATGTTCCTAAAACTTCATATTCAGAGTCCAGCTCTTTAAAATTAGCTTTTCTGGATTGTATCATCTGCTGTGCCATTGAGAGCATTGGTGATAGAGCATGTCTTCAAAAAAAATGATGCTCTACTGTGGCCTTCAAAATTTTACTCTAATTTAGTGGTCCCATTCTCAAGTCTGTGTGCAAACTCATGGCCCCAACTGCATCAGATGTCACTGGAAGTTAAGAAATTTATGAGATATAACAGACCCACAGCTAACATCATACTTAATGGTGAAAAGCTGAAAGCATTCCCTTTAAGATCAGAAGCAAGACAAGGATTCCCACTCTTGCCACTTTTATTCAACATAGTTTTGGAAGTCCTAGCTACAGCAATCAGAGAAGAAAAGGAAATAAAAGGAATCCAAATTGGAAAGGAAGAAGTAAAACTGTCACTGTTTGCAGAAAACATTACATAGAAAATCCTAAAGGTGCCCCCAGGAACTACTAGAGCTCATCAATGAATCTGGTAAATTTATAGGATCCAAAATTAATATACAGAAATCTGTTGCATTTCTGTACACCAACAATGAAAGGGAAGAAGGAGAAATTAAGGAAACAATCCCATTTACCATTGCATCAGAAAGAATAAAATACCTAGGAATAAACCTACCTAAGGAGGCAAAAGACCTGTTCTCTGAAAACTATAAGATGCTGATGAAAAAAATTGAAGACCTCACAAACGGATGGAAAGATATACCATGTTCTTGGATTGGAAGAATTAATATTGTTAAAATGACCATACTACCCAAGGCAATCTATAGATTCAGTGCAATCCCTCTCAAATTACCAATGGCATTTTTCATGGGACTAGAACAAAATTTTTAAAAATTTGTATGGAAACACAAAAGACCCTGAATGGCCAAAATAATCTTGAGAAAGAAGAATGGAGCTGGAGGAATAAGGCTCCCTGACTTCAGACTATACTACAAAGCTACAGTAATCAAAACAGTATGGTACTGGCACAAAAACAGACACCTTGATCAACGGAACAGGACAGAAAGCTCAGAAATAAACCCACGCACTTATGGTAAATTAATCTATGACGAAGGAGGCAAGAATATACAATGGAGAAAAGACAATCTCTTCAATAAACAGTGCTGGGAAAACTGGACAGCTACATGTAAAAGAATGAAATTAGAACATTCTCTAACACTGTATAAAATATAAACTCAAAATGGATTAAAGACCTAAATGTAAGACCAGACACTGTAAAACTCCTAGAGGAAAACATAGGCAGAGCACTCTTTGACGTAAATCACAGCAATATTTTTTGGATCCATCTCCTAGAGTAATGGAAATGAAAACAAAAATAAACAAATGGGACCTAATTAAACTTAAAAGCTTTTGCACAGCAAAGGGAACTGTAAATTAAATGAAAAGACAACCTACAGAATGGGAGAAAAAGACAACCTACAGAATGGGAGAAAATATTTGCAAATGATGTGACCAACAAGGGGGTAAATTCCAAAATATACAAGCAGCTCATGTATCTCAATATCAAAAAAACAAACAACCCAATCAAAAGATGGGCAGAAGACCTAAATAGACCAATTCTACAAAGACATACAGATGGCCAATAGGCACATGAAAAATGTTCAACATTGTTAATTATTAGAGAAATACAAACCAGTCAGAATGGCCATCATCAGCAAGTCTACAAATAATAAATGCTGGAGAGGGTGTGGAGAAAAGGGAACCCTCCTACACTGTTGGTGAGAAAGTAAATTTGTATAGCCACTATGGAGAACAGTATGAAGGTTCCTTAAAAAACTAAAAGTAGAGTTACCATATGATCCAGAAATCCCACTCCTGGATATATATCGGGACAAAACTCTAACTCATAAAGATACATGCACCCCTATGTTCATAGCAGCACTCTTCACAATAGCCAAGGCAAGGAAGCAACCTAAAGGTCCATCAACAGCTGAATGGATAAAGAAGACATGGTGCGTATATATATATATATATATATATATATATATATATATATATATATAAATGGAATATTATTCAGCCATAAAAAACAATGAAATAATGCCATTTGCAGCAACATGGATGGGCCTACAGATGATCATACTAAGTGAAGTAAGTCAGTCAGAAAAAGACAAATATCATATGATATCACTTATGTGCAGAATCTAAAAAAAATTGATACAAATGAACTTATTTCCAAAACAGAAATAGACTCACAGACATAGAAAACAAACTTATGGTTACTAAAGGGGAAAGGAGAGGGAGGGATAAATGTGGAATTTGGGACTAACAGATACTGACTACTGACTACTATATATAAAATAGATAAACAACAAGGACCTACTGTATATAGGTCCACAGAGAACTATGCTCGTTATCTTATAATAGCCTATAATGGAAAATAATCTGAAAAAGAATAGATACATATGTATAACTGAATCACTTTACTGTATACCAGAAACATTGTAAATCAACTATACTTCAATAAAAAAATAATTTTTTAAAAAAGAAAGAAATTTATGTGATACAGAGATGTTAAGTCTGGGAAAATGTGAATTCTGGAATCTATTAAATATGGTTTGTCTTGGAAAAGAAGGTGAGTTTCAGAGGAGTGGGAGGACCAAAGTTATGGAGCTTGGTGGATGTGAAACATGCAAGACTGCAGGAAGAGAGACTGAAGTCTTCACAGTTCTGGAAAGGACTGCCTGTACTCCCCTAAGTTGTGGTCCATATGAAGCTACTGCAACCTTAAGATAAGTTTCTCTTAAACTTAAAAAAAAATTGGGCTCTTTTTTTCTCCTATAATTAAACAATCCATGACTAAGGTATCCTGAAGAAGTTCATGCCTAGTGGGGAATATGAACATGTAAACAGAGACAATTACAACAGTGCATGGTTTGTGCTATGAAGAAGATTATGTATGAAGTCCTGTGGGAGACCACAGGGTGAGTGGATTTGTATTCACCTTCCCATCATTTCTGAGCTGGGGACCAGCTTCATTCAATAGCTTACAAATGATGCTCATTAAGACGCAGAGTGTGCAGAAGTGAGCTGGTAGTGTTCCACTGTAGAATTCTAAACAAGCTGTCAACTAAGGCATATGCTGGTTGGTCATTGCTGTTTTGGGAACTCAGCCCAGGCTCCTTTTTTTGCGGTATGCGGGCCTCTCACTGTTGTGGCCTCTCCCGTTGCCGAGCACAGGCTGCGGACGCGCAGGCTCAGCAGCCATGGCTCACGGGCCCAGCTGCTCCGCAGCATGTGGATCTTCCCGGACCGGGGCACGAACCCGTGTCCCCTGCATCGGCAGGCGGACTCTCAACCACCGTGCCACCAGGGAAGCTCTTTTTTTGTGATTGTACTATTGTTTTGCAAGGTCCTACATTTTTCTGGCCATACCCAATCTCTTTTTCTTTTCATGCCCAATCTCTTTGTATGTTTCGCTCTCCTGCTTGAGCTCACCCTCCACCTTGTCAAAATCTTTCTTCACTGTGTTAAACAAAGCTGTGCACTTTCCATCCTTCTGTCTTTGTTGCTGCCTTCCACCAATTATCTCTCTGTGCAGTTCAAAATCACCTTTTTCGTCCCAGTTCAGTTCCTCCTCTTTCAAGAAGCTTTCCCTGATTATACCAGTCCAACCCATAGCTTCCTTCTCTTAATAATTCTTATATCCAAACTATACTTAGTTGTTTTAATGTGACGTGTTATTTCCCTCAACTAGGTCGTCCATTCTTGGAGCTTGGGGACTATGTTTTAATACTTTTATTCAGCAAATATATACTGAGTTATGTGTTTAAGTGCTAGATAGTGAGCTCAGTGATGTGAAATAAACATGGTCTAGAAGATGAGAAAAAGATACTTTATTAAACACATACATGTAAAAAATGGTAGAAATGGAGGCAGTGTTAAGAAAAATAGGGATCAAGATCTGTGCGGGGGGCTTCCCTGGTGGCGCAGTGGTTGAGAGTCCGCCTGCCGATGCTGGGGACACGGGTTCGTGCCCCGGTCCGGGAAGATCCCACATGCCTCGGAGCGGCTGGGCCCATGAGCCATGGCCGCTGAACCTGCGCGTCCGGAGCCTGTGCTCCGCAACGGGAGAGGCCTCAACAGTGAGAGGCCCGCGTACCACAAAAAAAAAAAAAAAAAAAAAAACATCTGTGGGGGATTAGAAGAGGAAGAGCTGCCTTCCAGTTGGGAATATGAGAGGAAGATTTTCTGATGTGGCAGTGATTGTATTGGTCCTTGAAAGATGGGTAGGATGTGGGCAGACGGAGAATGCAGTGGAGGTAGGAATTCCAATGCACCTCACAGTTGATACATTCAGTGACCATTTGCCTAGGGCTGGTGTTGATAAACTTTTTCTGCAAAGGTCTGGATAGTTAAGTATTTTAGGCTTCCCAGACCGTATGGTGTCTGTGTCAACTACTCAGTTCTCAATCCACTGTAGTATGGATGCAACCATAAGCAATATGTAAATGAATAGACATGGCTGTGTTATAATAAAATTTTAGTGACAAGAACAGGCAGTGGTCCAGAGCATACAATGCATGCTGTAGTTTGCCAACCCTTTGTTTAGGGTGTTACATGATTGAATATGTAATGGAATGTATAACAACCTCATCAATGCTCAAAATTAATAAAAACTGAAATAATTTACTGAAATGCCGACAGTAGTTGTCTTTGATTATGGAGAACAAATAACATTTTGTTCTTCTGTCTACTTTTTGATTTTTCCAGACATTTTATGAGGACCATGAATTAATTTTTATTGAGAACAAGCAAACTTTATTTACAGAATTAAAGTATAGACATTGGCTAGTATACATAACCTAGACCTTGGCACATAGATGTTCAGGGCATACTTGAGCTTGGCTGATCAGTACCATTTCTGCAAGTATTACCCCTACTGCTAAAGAAACTATTGTCCTTGGAATGCCAGCTTAGATACGACAGACAAGCTTGGATCAAAACCAGGCTGTTTCTTCTGCTGCCCTCTGTCATCAGCTCCACAGAGCCATTATGTTGTTGAAGAAACAGTATAGCAAAAGGCTGCCTAGGCGGAAGCTAAATTGATTTTGATTCCACCCTTAACCCTCTTTTTTGTGGTCTCTAAAGGGAGCCCAGGGTTTTTAAAGCACTCTGTGTGACATGCTGCCAAGTCAGATAGGAGATGGAATAATTGTAGACTTAGCCTTCACCTCAGATCACAGCAATGTCAATGAAATATGGTCAAACAACAACAGTTGTCTGATTATAAGTGAGCTTAGGAAGCAGACATTAGGCTTTAAATCCTAAGGTGGAAGTGCTGCTAATGATAAGAGCTATGACTTCTTAAATACCTTCACTGTGCTTTACTTTGCACGTTTCCTTGACTTTCAAAACAATGTTTCAAGATAGGTATGGCTATCCCCATTTTACAGGTAGGGAAATTGAGGTTCAGAGACTTACAGTGATTTGCTCAAGGTTATAACTTTATGTATGTGGTAAAGTCAAGATATGAACCCAGATCTGCCTGATTGCAAAGGCTGCTCTTTCTACTTTACTGCTCTGCTTCCTCTTAGCCCTACTTTTTCTCCCATACTGCAAGAGACGCATACCCACAGTTGAATTTCAAAGTGGCCTTGACATGCTAGAGCAGTCTTCCCTAAAGTCTCCCTGCCTAGGGAAGAGAGCATATGATAAGCTAAATAACTATAGATAGCACATGACAAATCACATAGGTTTGGAGGGCAGGATTCAAAGGCATTTGATTGAGCTTAATTAAATTTAGGCTGTGGGCAACAGAAATAAATTCTTTAGGAGAAAATGATAGAATACCTCTCATGTGTTTTTTTTTTAAACCAATGGTACTGCCAGTTTTCAGACAATAGTATCAAGGCCCCATAAAGAATGATAATGGCTAAAGAAAATTTTATGAGTTGAAGAAAACCTTGGGGTGTGCTTTGTAATAAGATTGTCTTAGTTTAGGTTCAGACTTTTCCAGTTACTATGTGTATGTGTGTATTAGGGTTCTCCAGAGGAACAGAACCATTAGGATATATATGTATATACATGTACATGAGAGACAAGGAGAGAAAGAGAGAGAGTCTCTAAGGAATTGGGTTATATGATTGTGGGGCATGGCAAGTGTGAATTCTACTGGACAGGTCAGCAGGCTGGAGACCCAGGGAAGAGTTGATATTGCAGCCCAAGTCTGCAGGCAGTCTGGAGGCAGAATGCTATCTTCCTTCAGGGATCTCAGTCTATTTTCTCCTAATACCTTCAGTTGATTAGATGAGCCCTCCCTCCAATTGTGGTGAATAATCTGCTTGACTCAAACTCTACTGATTTAAATGTTAATATCATCTAAAAAATACTTTCACAGCAACACCTAGACTGATGTTTGACCAGATATCTGGGCACTATAGCATAGCCAAGTTGACACGTAAAACTAATCATCACACTATATAAACATCCACAAGAATTTAAGCGCTCAAATCTTGTATCCTCACCTGTTGAATGGGAATAATAGTATCTGCAATGTAAGGATTGCTGTGAGGCTTGAATGAACTAATGCATACACATTTCAGAGCGCTGGCACCTTGTAAGTGCTCAGTAGATTGTAGCTAATATTATTATTGTTATTAATATTATTATTTTATCTTTTGGCCACCCTTTTTCAAATTTGGAAGCAACAAGAGTTTTTCTCTAACATCAAGCTGTATTAAACTTCTGAGTTTAGAAGTCATAAGAATTTTTATTTGATCTGTAAGTGCTCTGTTCCTAGAGTGTCTCCACAACTTGGGTTTCTCTTTCTACCTGAAGCCTTCTATTTTATTTTCCTGGATGGCCTGTAATTTATTCCGTTATTTATTAGTGTGTACCCAGGATCCCCTGCTCTGAACCAAAGATTTCTTTTCTTTTTTATTGATACATAATTGACCTACAATATTATATTAGCTTCAGGGGTATGACGTAGTGACTTGTTATTTTTGTATATTATGAAATGATCATCGTAATGTCTAGTTATCATCCATTATCCTACAACAGTATTACAATATTATTGACTGTATTCCCTATGCTGTATATTACCCTCCCGTGGTGACTTACGTATTTTGTAACTGAGCTTTGTACCTCTTAATCCCCTTCCCCTATTTTTCCCATTCCCCATCCTAATCCCCTTGGGCAACCACCAGTTTGTACTCTGTATCTGTGAGTTTGTTTCTGTTTTTTTGTTTTTGTTTTGTAGTACGCGGGCCTCTCACTGTTGTGGCCTCTCCCGTTGCGGAGCACAGGCTCCAGACGCGCAGGCTCAGCGGCCATGGCTCACGGGCCCAGCCGCCCCGCGGCATGTGGGATCCTCCCAGACCGGGGCACGAACCCGTGTCCCCTGCATTGGCAGGCGGACTCTCAACCACTGCGCCACCAGGGAAACCCCTGTTTCTGTTTTATGTTTGTTCATTTGTTTTGTTTTTCAGATTCCAAATATACGTGAAATATGGTATTTGTCTTTCTCTGTTCGACTTATTTCACTTGTAATAATACTCTCTGGGTCCGTCCATGTTGTTCAAATGGCAAGATGTGATTCTTTTTATGACTGAGTAATATTCCATTGTGTATATATATATATATATATATATATACCACATCTTCTTTATCCATTCATCTGTTGATGGACTCTTAGGTTGCTTCTGTATCTTGGTTATTGTAAATAATGTTGCAATGAACATAGGGGTGCATATATCTTTTCAAATACGTTTTTGTTTTCTTCACATAAGTACCCAGAAGTATAATTGCTGGATTGTATGGTAGTTCTATTCTTAATTTTTTGAGGAAACTTCACACTGTTTTCTACAGTGGCTGCACCAATTTACATTCCCACCAACAGTGCACAAGTGTTCACTTCTCTCCACACCCTCGCCAACCCTTGTTATTTCTTGACTTTTTTATAATAGCCGTTATGACAGGTGTGAGGTGCTCTCTCATTGTGGTTTTGATTTGCATTTCCCTGATGATTAGTGCTGTTGAGCAGCTTTTCATGTGCCTGTTGGCCATCTGTATGTCTTCCTTGGAAAAATGTCTATTCAGGTCCTCTGCCCATTTTTTAATTGGATTTTTTTTTATATTGAGTTGTATGAATTCTTTACATTTTAGCTAATATTTTTGCAGTGAGATTACAAATTTTTCTCGTTAAAATCTTAAGAAACATGGAGAATTTTATGCATTGCTCATATCCCTTAAAATGCCCTCTTTCTATTGTGAGGAGACATTGAAAATTACCATTTATTAAATCTGAAATAAACAGAGCCCAGAGAGGTCAAGGGTGGAATGATTGGCTCTAGGTCAAACCACAAGTCAAGCAGAAATAGTTCAGGGTTTTCAGCCTCTGTAGGGCACTTCCCATTAGACTGTCATCATTTATCATGTTCCGTTTTCTTACAGATGGAGCTGTTTCCTCAGGGTATTTTCCAAGAAGTTCACACATAAATCCCAGTAGTGAAGTGAGGCTCCTTTCACTAAGATCTGAAATGTCAAAGCAGTTGGAATGTTCAGAAGGTCAAACATTCTCAAAGTTGAGAGTGATTTTGGTCTCTGTGCTTTAATTAAAAGGATATGTTGTTAATGTTACCAACCCTACCGAGAATGTCCCCAACAAGGGTCCTTCTGCCTGCTGTCATTCGAGCCAATTGAATGAGACCGAGTTTGGTTCGGAGCAAAGGAAAGTTTTACTCTTTGATCAAGGAGTGGAGAGATGGAGTTCCCAGTCTAGGGTGCGTGCTCTTCCTGAAAGGCTGCGGTCAGGGCCGCTTTGCTGGGTTCTCGTCAGCGGGGAGGGGGCAGAGTAGAGCTGCTCACGCTCCAGATCACAGCGCAGGCGCAGCGTCTCTGCACCGCCATCTTGAATTGCCGTGTAGTGTGCAGTGCTTCTGTACGCGGTCCAAGCTGAGGCGTAAACTGAGGTGTTTGTTGGGTGCAGCTGTTTCGCACTAGGAACACCGGTCTGAAGTGCCGGGAGCAAGGCCTCTGCAAGCCACACCCTGTGAACGAGTGAAACTAGACTAAGCATCAAGGAAAAAAAAAGGTTAGACTTTATTTTATTACCCAGATTCTATTTTTATTTCCTGGGAATTGTTAATGGGCTCTGTCAGTGGCATTAAGGGACCAGTTATGACTTGTTGTGATGAGGAAGAAGATTATAGTGGTTTAAAGTGTGGGCCGTGGAGCCAGAGTGCCGAGGTTCAAATCCTGGCTGTGTGACTTTTCAGCTGTGCCGTCTTGGGCACGTTACCTCACACCTGTTTCCTGAGATATAACGATGGTGAGAACATTACAGTATCTCTCTCATAGGCACTGTGGTGGTACTAAAACAGTGCATGGGATGTAGTCATTGTTCACCACTTTGTTTATTTTCATCATCATTGCCACTGCAACCACCACTATTCAGGTAGTATTTTCCATATATAGTGTCTCTCAAGCCTGTTTTTTTGCCGTCCAGACTTTACAATTTAAAACAGAATATGAATTAACAAGGTCCTCTTGTTCGGAAGCAGCAAAATTCCAACTCAATCCAGTTCAAAACCGGTTTACGGCAAAAGGGGAATTTACAGGCTTGCTTATAATGAAAAACCCAAATCCCTTCAGGATTCTCTCTTTTCCTCCGTAATCTCCATTTTTTCCTCTGTACAACAGCTTTATTTTCTTAGCCTGGCTTATCCCTGGAGTGGAGGACATGCTCTCCAGAAGCTTTGCTTTTATGTGTTTATACTTTCATGACCAGAGTGGAAAAGGCACTTTCATACCAGCTTCACCTTGAAAAATCCCAGGGAAGCACTGTGACTGGCTGGTCACTGGCCCAGAGGGGTGACTGGCCTAATGTAGGTCATGTACCAATTGCTGTAGTGGGGACAGGCCCTATTTCCACTAAAGAATTATAGAAATTATCAAATGGAAAAGGGCCTTAAAAGTCATGTTTCCCCAGCATTGTCCCAAACTCAACTTGTATAGAATTGTTCCTTTTGGTCTGATGTTGGTATTGCGTAGTGATGTCGTTCTTAGCCTATTTTCTGCTTCTCCCCACCTACACGTTCATTACATTTTTGAAGGATATGTGGTGACTTTCTACTAGGAGATAGTTGAAGGGTCTGAGAGTTTTTGGAGGCAGGGCTGTATATGTGTAATTTAAGAAGGGCCTCGTTGGGTTCCTGGTTCACACTTTGGCTGGGAGTTGAGGAGATAGTTGGGGTGGGAATGAGGTGCCTCCTTCCTCAGCATTCCCAGATTGAGAACCACTAAGGTAGACTCTCCTAATACAATGATTTTAATGCAGACCAACTGGGAGAAGACAAATGAGGGTCAGTGGAAGGTGTAAACTATGAACTGTATTATAAGACATGCCATTGTGCAACTTAAGTGTATAATTTAAAAAGTTAATATCAAGTATAGTGTTTCCAGATAGACCTCCAGAAGAATCAGCACTAACAAAGCTGTAAACCTTTGCAAAGATTATGAAAGTTGTTTGTAAAGAGTGCTATTAAATAATTAAAACACTTATATTCTTTAGCAGGCTAAACATTTTCTCTGAGATTTTGTTTAAACTTTAAATTTGCCAAACAAAAGAATTTTGAAGAAACTAATGCTGAGTGAAGCTGTAAGACCAAGCTGGAAAGAATTTGAGACAAGCATTTTCGTAGGTGATTGGAGGAAGGGGGCCAGGGACTTCATGTTTCAGTATTTAAAATCTCATTTACTCCACGTATGTTTAGTATGGTACTTTAACCTCACTTGTGCCAAGTGACCCCAAGTTCAGAATGTTTTTGACTTAACCTCCTCAGAGAGTAATCCCTAGTTTTCTATAGGAATGGTAGTGAGGTTTGAGAGTGATCCAAACAGTTTTCCTTCAGAACTATATATACCTCCTCTTTCAGAGTTAGGTGGCATTTCTTATTCTCGAGCATTTCTGAGATTTTGTATCATGAACCCTCTACTTCTAAGGCTTCCCAGAGCCAGCTTAAATTTTAGATTTATTTGGGTTACAAGAAACTACTACATGCCAATTTACTTTCCATCTTCCACAAGATGTATCCTCTCCTATAACCTTTGCCTCTGTGGGTCTTTGATTTAAAAATCACTTTACTGTCTTTTTAGTGATGATAACTAGAAGTTGTAACCAGCTTCTTTCATTTAGCAATATAGTTTGAAAATATTTTCATGTATTTGGATATTCTTTGATAATGTGGTTTACTAGCTATACAGATTTATAATTGGGGTAAACTATAATTCATTTAATTACTATATTTTATGTATATTTATATTTACATAAATATAAATATGTATATTTACCTTATGTATATATATTCCCATTTTTATGATTATGAAAATAATGTGATAAAAATCCTTGTGACTGCATTTTTGTGCATCTGATTATGTCCTTGGGATAAAATATGACCCTTGAAAACATTTGGTACATGAGTGGGAGTAAGTGTATTTATCCATGCTCTTGAATCCCCCAGGGACACTCAAATCATTCTCTTCTGCCAGTTGAAGAATCTGGATGAGAGTTTTAGAATCATGGCTCTGTCAGGCTGTCATGAACTCATTTGAGATTTGTTTGGACTTATATTTTAATGATAAATCCTTTTTATGAGGTGAGAGAACTCACAAGTTTTCAGAAAATAAATCATGCTGTTGATGTTTAGAGATGCAGCCCCGAAGTCTTTTTTTAAAAAACAGTCTTATTAAGATAAAATTGACATACAAAAAACTGCACATGTTTAAAGTATACAATTTGATGAGTTTAGACATATGCATACACTCCTGATTTAACAAGGTAATGAACGTACTGATCATCTCAAAGTTTTCTTGTGCTCCCCCTTTTTTAAGAATAAAGCCTTACATGAGATGTACCCTCTTAACAAAATTTTTAAGTGTACAGCACCACGTTGTTAACTATAGGTACTATGTTGCCCCAGATCTTTTGATGTACTTTAGAAAATTGGAAAGCCTTGATTAAGGAGTCAGAGGTGGTGGTCATGTTAGTAAAGTAGGTAGGATCAATGAACAGCTGTCCTCAATCTAACTCAAACTTTATTGACATGAACTCAAAGGTGTTTGCATTCATTCATTCATCCATCGTTTAATCAACAATTTTGTACTGAGCATTTGCCATGTGACAGGCACTGTTCTAGGAGCAAGATCTATAAAAGTGAATAAAACAGGCCTGGTCCATATTTTCATAGAGTGTATTATTTAACCATAGAGAAGTTGGCAAGTGGAAGGAATTCTAGCAGACAGAGAATAAGAATTCATTGCATATGGGTAAGATTCCAGAGAGAACTACCTTATCATGTTAGAGAATTCATTTGTCAGGTACTACTGTGAGCCAAAGACTGTGCTAAGTGCTCCAAAATCTAGTGAAACACTTCAGAGAAGACTATGAATCAGATATTATCATCATCTACTTTTTTAGAAGGGGAAATAGACTTTGAGAGTTTAAGAAAAACTTTCAAGGCCCATAATTAACAAGTGGCATAGTCAGGTTCACCCTGATTGACGCCAAGACTATACTTGAACCTGCACTGCCTCCCCATCAACCCCAAGGTGTAAGAAATTAGAAAGGGTCCAAACATATGAAATCCACTGGAATAGTCATGCCTCACACAAACTTATTTTGCAGGTGCCTGAAGTTACCTCTTGACTGCAGTGAGATTTTATAATGTAAACACAACTTTCTAAATGAGCCCAACAAAGACCAGATTTTTTTTTAAAGTTTTTAATTTTTGTTTTTTAACATCTTTATTGGAGTATAACTGCTTTACAATGGTGTATTAGTTTCTGCTGTATAACAAAGTGAATTAGCTATACATATACATATACATATATCCCCATATCTCCTCCCTCTTGTGCACTTTGTGACCACCTAGAGGGGTGGGATAGGGAGGGTGGGAAGGAGACGCAAGAAGGAGAGACCAGATTTTTTATTGAACTTATACTCTGGCAAAGGCACATTGCTAGTCCTTAAAACTATGTCAAAGTTAATAATTATGCCCGTTTTACAGATGAGAAGCAGTTTTGGGGGAAAAAAGTAAACCTTTTCTTTTTTTCTTTTGTTTTCTTTTTTTCCCCAAACTCCCACAGAGAGGCGAGGTAGGATTTAGTCCCAGGTGTGTTTGGCCCCAAACTCATACCACCTTCAACAAATTAGGATTGGTGACTCAAGAACCACCTAAAGATTCAAGGACCTTAGAAATAACAGAAAAAATCTGAAAGATTAAGTTTATTACATGATAGAGTTGCTATTCTTTATTTTGTCAGGTAAGGGCAAATGGATGTGTTTCAACCCTTCATTATGCCTCCCGAAGCTTTTAAAATCCAGTCCCTCATGTCACATTCATCAAGAAACTGAGAAAATAGAGTTTAGTTTATTTTACTATTAAGTACACCTGGCTCAAATTGAAAGTATTTGTCAGCAGGTCATTGTGACTTCAAAGTAGGGAGAGAAGACACTTTGAGAGAAGTACTATTGTGGTGCTTAGAAATTTCATTAATGTCTTGGATAGTAGAATGAGTGTGCTTATTAAATATCCCATTGACGGGAAGTTGGATGTGTTGGTTAATGCCTTGGAAAGAGGATTGAAATTGAAAATGACCTTAACAATTGGGAGAAGTGGGAAGATAGAAAAAGGGTGAAATTCAGTAGCTTGAAAAACAGACGGTAGAAAGAAACATCAATATGCTTCACTGTTCCATTAAATTTATCAAATGGAAGAATATCAGGGCTGTTGGCCTGTGGTGGTATGGCCGATAACGATGATGATTATTAAAAGTAACATCCTGAGTTTTCTAGGAGGTAACAGTAGATATCAGTGGAGGAATAGTTGATTTTCATGCCTGTGTGAAAGTGTAGGTGATTTAAATGTTGGTACAAATTTGTCTTGAATGGCAGCATGTGACTGAATCATATTTAACCAGGTCCTTTTAGCTATGATACTTAAGTTGAATTCTTTATTCCTTTTTCCCCAGAGAAAGCTATGTATCTAAACACCAGGTAGTGGGAGAAGGAGAATCCATTTTAAGAATGGACTTTACAGGAAACGTAGGTTGGGGGTCCAAGGTTATGAGTAAGCCTCTTTTAAAACGTAAGGTGGCACATAATTTTAGTGTGTGATAATAAAGCAAAAAATGGCAGTTCATACAGCACAAAGATAAGCAATGGTATGTACCAGGGTATTTCTGACAGGCTAAGTAGTAATCTTCATTCATGATTATCTTTCCTTTATATCCGTTTCTATCCATTGAGATATATAGCAGTTCTGTTTTGTAACTGGTCAAGAAGGAATAATTTTTTCTTTGGGAGGAGGTCAGGTTGGCACCAGAAGAGGACAGAATGATGTTTCAGTGTCTGTTTTGGGTCAGGACAACTGGGTTGGCCTTGACATTCTATGGTTAGGAAAATTAGGACCAAAATATGATCAGATTTTTGTTAAGACCCTAAGCATAGGCAGAGATTTATCAAGCCCTAATAACTAAGTTGGGCATAGAGTTTAAAAGGAAGACCTTCTCCCTCCCTTCTGTATGAAGCCCAGAAAGACTCTGGCACTCCAGAGATTAGATGAATTATCATCCAGAATGCTTTCAGTTCCAGATAACAGTAAACGCCATCCCAGACTGATTAAAGCAAAAAGTATGTCTGTTAGCTCTCTTAATAGAAATATTCTGGGCTGTCTCTTCTAGCTTTAGGCATAGTTGTATCCAGAGGCTCAGATGAGGTCATCACCACTTGGTATTTTTCCAGCCCTCCAACTGGCTCTTCTCTGTATTGGCTCCCTACTTAGTTTGACTTCTTTGTGATGGCAAGGTGGCTGCCATAAATTGTAGCTTTTCATTTTAATCCCTTATTTTCATCTACAGTTATTACAAAGGTCTTGGGTCTCACTCTTGTAGTCTGAAAGGGGTCACATGCTGTTATTGGTGTCAGGCCACCCAAACTGCTCAGATTGACAATGATGGAGGCATGGTCACCAAGAGGACCATGAGGTACTATGACTAGAGGCAGAAAACAGAAATATCAACAAACAAATGCCCACCAAAGACGTGAGCTTTGGAGGCATGTAGGGGCACCACCCTTTGCATGCATATGAGACTTCACATGTTGGATATGGGCTCCAGGGAACCAAGGCTTCCCAAAATGGCTCCTCAGGCAGGAACATGGACTAAAAGGAAGCAGAGGAGGAAGGGATGTTGTGGTGGGTATGCCTCACAAACTAAGATGTTTTCATGTGCCTCTTTAAGGTCTCCAAGAAAGAAGGGGGCTCAGGGCTCTTTGAGGAGAAATTATTTTTTGGCAGTTGGGTTAAAGGGGTCTGACACTGCAAGAAATTGATCATTGAAAGAAAATGTAGCTCTAGTTTGCATTTACAGGTTGATGAATTGCATAGAATTTGGATTAAAACGTAGTTCTTTTTGTGGGATTTAGTGTGAAATAAATTGAACATGTATGGATTAACCACTTGAAGAAGGAGAGTAGAAATAAGAGACCCAGAAAGCTATTTCCTTTCAAGAATTGTTGGTGAGACAATTTGATGAGTATGTGAGATGATGCTAATTTTGACACTAAGACCTGGGATGATTTGCAAGTTCCTCTTACTTGATCTAAAATTATTACAATAATAGTAGCTCAAAGTTTATTGCTATGTACTAGGCACTGTTTTAAGCACCTTCCATGAATTATCTCAATCAGATTCTTGTGGTAACTCTAGAAGTAGATAGTATTGTTATTACCATTTTGTGATGGGGAAACTGGCATACAGACAGGTTAAATCCTGTTTAGGACCAGGACCCCCATGTCTGGTAAGTAGCTGAGTCAAGATATAAACTCCAGGCTGTCTAATTCTAGCACCCAGGCTCTTAATGAAGCCAAGTGTTCTCTCTTAGAGAACAAAGGCAGGACTGCTGCTTGTGACATAATTCTGCTTAGGCTAGAATGGGGCAGGGGTTCATTCTTTGTCCTTCCCTTCCTTCCTTCCTTCCTTTCTTCCTTTCTCCCTCCCTCCTTTCCTTTCTTCTTTCCTCCCTTCCCTCCTTCCCTCCCTCCCTCCCACTTCCTTCCTTTCCATTCTCTTTCTCTTATTATTCATTGGCCTAAAAACTCTGTGCAATTCCTACACTGAAGGTATACCTCTCCCCTCCCCAGTTATAAAATAGATTTACTTGCTTGGATACCTACATGTTTCAGAATTCTGGATGGGAAGTGTAAAGGCTCATTCTTATATAAAATTAAAGTGATGTATTAATGTAGCATGAAATGGGATATAGTTCAACTCCTGCCTTTTGAACTCTTGATGTATTTTGCTATTTTTCATTTGTGGTGGTACATTTTTTTCACTGTAACTCATTTTGGGGGGCACTTCAGGTTTGGAGACTAATGGGCACTTATAGCAGCCTGCCTGTGTGTGTTCCAAACACAGATGCCTTTGGGCAATTGCTTGTGGAAAGAAGGGTCATTGTACTTAAAGGTTTTAAACTAGCACAGTATGACAGGTTTAATGAAAACTTTAACCTCTTCACAGTGTCAAAGTTTCTTGTAAGGCATGAACAGAAGTCCTTTTAAAACTGCCTGGTCGTCTGATGTCCAGAGATACATCCTCTCAGTTTCAGACGTACACAAAACCTGTGTTTGCGTTTGGGAGCAGAGTAGGCTCTACAAGAAGAGTGAGGAGAATGGACTAGGGTTTTCTGTGTTTAACAGCATAAGTGGCATAAAAAGAAAGAGTGAAGCTGTGGGCATAGAAAATCTGCAAGAACAGCACAGCCATGTACCCTTAACTTAGAGTCACCAGTTGTTACCACTGTCTGCTTTTCCTTCCTCCCTCCTCGTTCTTTCTGTCTGTCTGTCTCCACTCACAACACACATGAACACCATATACAATAACGTGTGTGTATGTTGAACCTTTGAGAGCACTTTGCCCATAAATGCTTTAACAAGTACATCCTAAGGACAAAGAAGTTCTCCTGCGTAATCACGATGCGATGATCACGCTCAGGAAGTTCAACAGTGACATAATACTGTTTCCAATACACAATTTATATTCAAAAATTTCCAATTATCAATATTCTCTTTTATATTTTTCTTCTGAACCAGAATGCAACCAGAGGTCACACATGGCCATTTACTCATCATGCCTCTTTAATTTCCTTCAACTGAGAACAGTTCCCTAGTCTTTTATTATCTTTCTTATGACTTTTTGAAGAGCCAAGGCTGGTTGTTGGCAGACGGTCTTTTGATTTGAATGCATCTGATGGTTTACTTAGGAGTTAATTATGGTTAAATAGGTTTTTTTTAAACATCTTTATTGGAGTATAATTGCTTTACAATGGTGTGTTAGTTTCTGCTTTATAACAAAGTGAATCAGCTATACATATACATATATCCCCATATCTCCTCCCTCTTGCATCTCTCTACCACCCTCACTATCCCACCCCTCTAGGTGGTCACATAGCACCGAGCTGATCTCCCTGTGCTATGTGGCTGCTTCCCACTAGCTATCTCTTTACATTTGGTAGTGTATATATGTCCATGCCACTCTCTCACTTCGTCCCTTCCCCCTCCCCGTGTCCTCAAGTCCATTCTCTATGTCTCCGTTTTTATTCCTGTCCTGCCCCTAGGCTCTTCAGAACCTTTTTTTTTTTTTTTTAGATTCCACATATGTGTGTTAACATATGGTATTTGTTTTTCTCTTTCTGATTTACTTCACTCTGTATGACAGACTAGGCCCATCCACCTCATGGTTAAATAGTTTTGACTGGAGTATTCCATGGGTGATATTATCTCCTCCATCTCTGACATCTGAAGGTTTATAAGGTTCCTTTGCCCTGTTTTTGGTGATATTAAGTTTAACAACTTGGTTAAGATGGTGTCTGTCAGATTTCTCCATTCCAAATGTACCTTTTCCTAGTAGCTCAAGCTTTGAAGTCTGAGATACCTGATTTTGCACTTTGGCTCTGCCACTCACTAGTCATATAGAATTTGTCAAATTAGGCCATCACTCATCTTTCAGTTTTTTATGTCTAAAGTGGGGATAACCATACCTTCTTATATGGCTGTCGTCAGAATTAGACACTGTGACACAGATATGTACCCAACAAATGGCAGTTACTGTCATTTTGCTACGAGTACCGTGTGAGTTTTGGAGTCACGCAGATCTGAGTTCAAATTCTGTCTCTAAGGTACGTAGGTTTTTAAAGCTTTGGTTTGCTATTAATGTCAGGGAGATAATAGTAGTATCTATTTCAGAGGTCAGCAAACTTTCTCTAAAGGGCTAGGTAGTAGTTATTTTAGTCTTTGCAGGCCAAATGGTCCATGTTGTGACTACTCTGTTCTGCTATGGTAGTATAAAAACAGATAGATAATATATAATCAAATGGGCACACTGTGTTCCCAATAACCTATTTATGGACACTGAAATTTGAATTTCACGTAATTTTCATGTGTCATGAAATGTTATTTTTCTTTTGAATTTTCCCCCTCAACTATTTAAAAACATAAAGAACATTCTTAGCTTGCAGGCTGTACAAAAACAGGTTCAGGCAGCAGGCTGGCTTTGGTCCATAGGTCATAATTTGCCAAAGCCTTATTTATTTCATTAAGAATGAAAAACTATGTATTATGTAAAGTGCTTAATGCCTGGCACTGGCATTAAAGAAACTGTAACAATTCTTTGGTAAAACTTTTACTATTTTTAATTGTGCTTAAAGCTTGTAGATTTTTAAAAAATCAAATGTGTAACAAATTGTAAAAAGAAAAAAAAAATGACCACCAATTACTTGCATCTCCCCCTGCAAGAGATTGAGTCTATTTTTCTCATCCTTGAATGTGGGCTGTCTGGTGGCTTCTTTTAACCAATAAAATGTGTCAGAAGAGATGTTGGGCAGTTTCCAAGCCTAGGCAGCCATGGAAGTTTTGTAGCATTCACTTTTGTCAGAAAATTCTGAGATTCTGTGCAGAAGCCTGTGCTACCCTGGTGGATTATGAGACTCTGTGGAGAGAGGCCCCAGATGTCCCCAGACATCTCAGCTTTACCACCTGAGGTTCAGGCCAGCTGACGTTATATGAAGCAGAGATGAGTTATCCTGGCTGAGCCCTGATCAGATTGCCAACCCACAAAATCATGAGCAATTAAATAATTATTATTTTTAAATCACCTGGTTTTGGAGTCATTTGTTATGCCAGCAAAAGCTAACTGTACGAGATGCTACTTGTATCAGAAAGGAAGGTATTGAAGGTTGCAATAAAGTCAGACACTTGAGCTGACTCTTTTCCTATTTAGTCTAGTTCAGACAGAGTATCCTAAAAAGCAGAAAAGGACTAAGAGGAAGACATGCAGTGAGAGCAAAAGGCATTTCAGGGCATGAGAAGTGGGCAGAGTTACATGCTGGCCAAAGTGAGCATCCCTTTGTTACACGTGTTTGAAAACTATAGGACTAATAGTGTAAGCAACTAGTAAGAAAAATATGGTCAAGATGAGCAGTTCTAAATTTGAGTTAGCATTGGTCATACATTTCAGGCTATGAAAAGCATTGATAACCTAAATAGCCATATCTGACTTAAATTGTGAGTATGCTATGCATATAGATCTTTTTTTTTCATTGCATTGTAGTTAAGAAATCAAACTAGGCATACATGGGAACTGTGACTGATATAAGGAGATGAGTATATGGTGAAAGCAGAAGCATCACAGATGCAGACTGGGACTTAGACTATACCTTTGGAAGATAAGAACACATTGCAGCTTTCACCAGAGAGAGCACGATTCAGAGAACTGAAGCTCTAGGGAGAGTAGTTAGGGAATGTTTACTCTCCAGCCTCACTAACTCATGTTTACATGATATGGCTCCAGGCTGCAAGTTGGAGTCCTTGACTGTTACCTTGAAGCTGACTCCATTTTCACATCGTCATCTCACTCTTAACTATGCCTGCTGCCATCTTGTTTATTCCATTGTTGAATCCCAGGGATTCTGTTTCTCTCATTTTAATGATTTATTATTTAGAAACAGGCAAATCAATTAACTTATTTTTACCTTGAGCTCTTTACTTGTGAATTGTCAGTAAAATATTCTTTGTTACTGCTCAGGATCAGATACAGGGCTGGATTGGAGTCTGTTCAGCACTAGTGAATAGTAAGACATATTGCTGTTCATGTCATCCATTCATGAAATAAATAATTACTGCTAAGCATCCTTCTGGATGCAAGAGATGGGGCAGTGATCACAGACTTTAGTTTGTTATTTATTTAACAAATATTTATTCAACAGCTTAGTACTATGTTTTAGTTCTCTAACTGGAGCTTCAAAATAGGTTTGAGACTTGGCTAAATGGCATAATATGTTAAGTTTCACGAAAATTTTTTTCTTTCTTCGTCAAGAAAAGAAGAGTTTTTTTTTTTTTAACAACCAAAGCCTAATCTATAATCAGCCATATTGGCAAAACTGCATAGATTTTCCTCAAAATCTTTCTTGTTTTAAATTATTTTTGCCCCCTCTCGTCCTTTCCAAGTGCCTCTGAACAGTTCTCCTCCTGCCGTGTCTGAAATGTAAGCGAGATAGCCAGTCTAATTCTATCTATAAAGCCATTTCCCTGCATTCCCCTTAGACTTTATGCAGCAATATAAATCTCAGATAATGTGTCCAGGTTAGCAGAGTTACTTAAAAGAGCATACAGTCAGTGTGGCACATTTATTAATATAATATATAACAGGGCTGTAACTGTACAGTAACTTGTATTTAGTCAAAAAGGTGGGGGAAAAGTGCTGCTGAGGTTTACGGGGCCGACTGTGGGCCTGCAAGGTGAGTTATGTACCCAGATAGCTCTTGTGTATCATAAGCGGCAAGCTAATAAACCATCTTTAAACTCTACAGTGTCTCTCCTTTAGAAGAAATGAAGAAACACACACACACACACACACGCACACACACACACACACACATATTCCTGATCTGCTTCCTGGCTACTCTCAACAAAAAGTTTTCTGCCTACATGTGACACTAGGCAGGTCATTTAGGGAAAAGAAAAGGCTTTTTAGGTTGGACAGGAGCTGGTGGGATGTCAGCACCAAGGAAGCTGTAGATCATAAATTGTCATTTCCATTCTACAACAGTAAGTGTCCTTGGCTAGGTAAATTAGTGAGGCAGTTAGCACTTATTACAACACAGTGCTATACTGAAATGACCTGTTTGTGTATCTGCCTCCCTCCCTGGACTGTGAACCTTTTCTTTTTTTTTTTAAATAAATATATTTATTTATTTGTTTTTATTTTTGGCTGTGTTGGGTCTTCGTCGCATCGCATGGGCTTTCTCTAGTTGTGGCAAACGGGGACTACTCTTTGCTGTGGTGCGCGGGCCTCTCATTGCCTTGGCCTCACCCGCTGCAGAGCATGGGCTCTAGAGCGCAGGCTCAGCAATTGTGGCGCACAGGCCCAGTTGCTCCATGGCATGTGGGATCTTCCCGGGCCAGGGATCGAACCCGTGTTCCCTGCACTGGCAGGCAGACTCCCAACCCCTGTGCTGCCAGGGAAGCCCTGGACTGTGAACCTTTTGAAGACGTTCGTTGTTTCTTATTCATCTTTGTGTTTCCAGTGACTCAAGACATTTATGTACTTAAAAAAAATCATTGTAACTATCCTAAGTCTGCTTTTTGTTTTCTTTCTCCCTCCCTACCCCACCCCCCGTGGTGACAGCTACCATGCCTAATGCACTGTAGAATCCTAATTCCAATGTGGAATATCTTTCCTATAAGAGGGGAAACATAAGTATGTATTGACTCAAATGAAATGTATATCTATCAGTAAAATCTTTACAAAGAGAAGGGACAGTCCTTTCCTTTGAGGGTACCAAGAAAGGGGAAAGCTGATCTTGGTCTCTGTAACAACAACAAGTAATAGTAATAAAAGCATCCCTAACAAGGTGACTTCTAAGTGCCCTTGGTAGATGACATTAGTAGAGGAAACTCATGGACCCTCTGCATTCTAAGTTCTCAGACACACAGACATATTCTCCAATCCTCCCCTTCCTCTTTCTGGTTACAGGTTTTAGAAAACTTGTGTCCTTCACTGTACTCAGTTGCACCAATGAGCATCATGTCATGAAATCCTGATATATGAGACAGCAAAGCATGCAATATGATAAAATACGATTACTCGTATCAAAGAGAGATTCTTTGTACTTTTAAGAGATATTTCCAAGGAATTCTTGTATATAATTCCCGTAGCATGTTCATAATATTGCTTAATGCAGATTTACATATAATCATCCCCAACTTATCAAACAACTTTTACTGTTTTCCATAATATCCTAAAATAACTTATAAACATTTTCTCAAACGATGAAAAAATAAAACCGTGTTCAGAAGCTGGTTCTTCAGGCCCACTGATCTAGTTACAAGACCTGTGGCCTGTAGTTGAAGAATCTGCATCATGTTGGGGCTCAGTATCACTCAGTGAATGCTTCCTTCTTCACACTTGACTTGTGCTTGTACATACATATAAAAGAATCTATATGCGTGATGTTTTGCATTCTCTAATGTGCTCTAAAAGTGATAAAAACGTGACTGGTGCTTCTGTTAAAATACACTAAAGCAGAACGACATCTTGGGAAGTTATTTCTAAAGTACTAGAAGAAGGATAGAGAGCCAGCCAGCATAAGAGAGCGCACCAGCCAGGGAGAGCATCTATTTTCATCATCATATTAGGGAGTTATTGAGAATGAATTTTAAGGTTAGACTTTGCTAAAGAAAAAAACGATTTAGTAGTTTTACTCAGACTATTTTTGTGCTGAAATTTTCTTTGCACTTGGCACGTCTTTGACTTATACCTGTTCTTTTTCCTTTTCCTTTTTTAGGTTGGTTCACAAGTACTAAGCTGCTGGTAGGTAGATGTGTTACTTTCTAAGAACATGGAAAAGACACACTGTGAGGTTCTCATGTTCAGGAATTTTAGCAGAATTTTTTACATTTCAAGTGTAGAAAGAAGGCTCCCATAAAATGAACTGATTTATTAATCTTTCTTTTAAAAAAAATCCCCTTATAGGAGAGGCTAAGGATTTTTTGGTTCAGCATGTTTTGGTTTGCTAGATAAAATCTCAGGCCCTTTCAAGCTTGGACTTTAGGCTTTACTGAGATTTATTAGATTCTAGAGGACAGTTCAGCCCTCAAACAAATATGTGGGTGGTTCCCCCTTATTATGTGGCCAGAGCTCTGACTCTTTAGTGAGTTAGGAGAACCTCTGTTTTCTCTAATCAGAGAAGTCAAGATTCAGTGGTAACAACAGACATGAAAGGGAGAAACACAGACCAGAGTTGGTTGGGGGAGCTTCTTCTGAGACCAGGGAAAGGATGCAAAGAGGCAGGCTCCGTGAGAGGCACAGGGGTGAAAATGACACCCTGCATTCTTGCAGTGCCCCGGGGCAATAGTGTGTTCATCTGGGGACCTCCGTGGTGTGACTAGGGAGTTATAACATCATGGCTCTTAGCTTCCTTGCTTTGATGGTGACTTCTGTGTCCAAGTTTGAAATAAGAGCACAGGAATCACCCACTTTCAAGGAACTGTGCAGGCATGAGCAAATAAGCACGCTGACAGTGGCCACTGTGAGTTAAAGAACACAGGGTCTTTTTCATAGAATCTGTACAGTAAAGGACCTCAGATTCTTATGTCATTAGGGAGGTAAAAGGCTCCCCCAGCCCTCCTTTCCCCCACCAATGGAAATTGAATTTTCCTCCAGTGAAGCAGATTTCACTAATTTAAGAGAAATAAATGGGCCATTTCTCACCCTCGTATTACAAAGTAAAATCCATGCTTACAAAAATATATTTATAAAGTGTTCAGTACGATGCCTAAAAGATGAGTAATCAACAGATTATTTCTATTATTCTTAATTAATAAATCAGCTGCAGTGTGTTCAAGTCCTTTGTAAAAGTAAGATAAAAATACTACTTTATAAAGTTGTTCTAAGAATTCAAAGAAGATTAGAAATGCCTGTAACGGTGATTACTATATATAATGCAGACATAAAAGGTAGTCAATAAACTGGAGCTACTCTTAATATTTATGTATATTTCTTTTACTATATTTTTTATTTAGGAGCTGATATATATATAAAGTTCTGGAAGAAAATCATACAACAAACTGTGTCCTGTAGCTAGTTTGCTTACTAAATTAATTATCAGTATGAAATCCAATGAACAAAGTGATGTGATTTTTCTTTTTCAGTTGGATGATTCAGATGTATTCTTTTCACAAGCTCTCTTCACTTTCTCTTAAGGTTTCTTGTTTTATTTCTGGGGAAATAGGATCTTGGCTCTTTGCTTTTTCTTAATGTCCCTCATGGATATGTCATGAGTATTATAATAATGCCTCACAAAAACACTAAGTCCTCTTTCTCAGTCTGAAGCCATGGGCTTCTGTTTCCGTAGACTGAGTTGATCAAACTCAGATTTGGGTCCTACCAAGATGAGAGGTTCAGAGTGGAAGCTTCTGAGCTTCAGCAATACTATGATCCTGTTTCTTTCCACAAAGAATGATGGGCCTTGAACCATCTGAAGGAGGTGTTTTGATGTGGTATTAACTCCTTTTAGAAAGCATCCATAATCTGGGATGGTACACTCCTGGACTGTTGAGACTGCTGATTCCTTATTCCTGTAACATGGCTGTGTACATCAGAGGCTGGAGCTGTTTGGAGTGTATGGGAGAAACTACATAATTGTATACTAATTGTGCAGTAAAACACTTTTTATGGTATAAATTTGAGTCAAGAAATACATTAAAGGTCAGTAGGGGAAATTCTGCAGCCTGCTCAAGTAAGTCATCTGAATTGATAATAATCTTTAAACATTTTAAAGTCAACTAGTAATTTATGAATACTTTCTGGTAAAGAGATTCAAGCAATATAGATAAAATGAAAGTTATTTTTGAACATCATTAGAAATTTCAGTTTCCTCCCCTAAGGCAACTACTGTTACCATTTTGTTAATTACCTTGGGATTTTCTTTGTGTGTGTGTGTGTGTGTGTGTGTGTGTAATATATCATTTTATTTTGTGAAATTTCCTCCTACAAATAGGTCATACTTTATCACTTTATTTTACAAATTTAATTTCATTGAACACATTTAATATTTCTGTACTCCACAGTATAGATTTCCATTGTTTAATTATACCTCTTTTGGTGGACATTTAAACTCTCTAATAGTTTGCTATTATGGACATCTGGAGGCAGCTCTGTGCAACTGTTAGGAACAGAGACTATGCAGTCAGCTCCTGAATTAGTTTCGGTAAGTTACTTACCACTGTGCCTCAGTTTCTTGATATGAAAACAAGCCATTGTTTTGTGTTAAATAATATATGTAAGGTGCTTGGAATCATACTAGCCACACAAGTTTTAGAATAGTAATTGCTATTTGTAATTCGTTTTTTTTTTTTTTTTTTTTTTTTTGCGGTACGCGCGCCTCTCACTGTTGTGGCCTCTCCCGTTGCAGAGCACAGGCTCTGGATGCGCAGGCTCAGCGGCCATGGCTCACGGGCCATGGCTCACGGGCCCAGCTGCTCCGCGGCATGTGGGGTCTTCCCGGACCGGGGCACGAAACCCGTGTCCCCTGCATCGGCAGGCGGACTCTC
This sequence comes from Delphinapterus leucas, assembly GCF_059928025.1. Taxonomy (NCBI): domain Eukaryota; kingdom Metazoa; phylum Chordata; class Mammalia; order Artiodactyla; family Monodontidae; genus Delphinapterus; species Delphinapterus leucas. Next base: position 17,000,703 of record NC_143135.1, read on the forward strand.
AACCACTGCGCCACCAGGGAAGCCCCGCTATTTGTAACTTTATAATGATTGTCTTAATATGTGCTTCCTTTCTTTTTCTTTCTCTTTCTCTTTCCTCCCACTTTCCTTCTCCCCTCCCCCTTCTCTCACTCATTTTCTCTCTTCTTTTGGCTAGATATGAAGAAGTGGAATAACTGTGTCCAAGTGTGTGTTTATTTAATTTTTAAAATAGATACTCTAAAACATACTCCAAAAAATGGCATACCAATTTATATTACCACCAGAAGAGTATTATAGTAAATGCTTACTCTTTCCTTCTCTAACACTTGTTATTATCAACCTTCTTAATTTTTGCCAATCTGTTTTGGCTAAAAAGGCTTTCTTAGTATACATTCGATCCTTGAACAACACGAGGGTTAGGAGGCCAGCCGTCCACACAGTGGAAAATCCGTATAACTTATAGTTGGCCTTCTTCCGTATCTGTGGCTCTTTCACATCCACATTCCACGTCCACACACTTGGAAAAAAATCTGAGTATAAGTGGACCTGCGCAGTTCAAACCCCTGTTGTTCAAGGGTCATCTGTAGTCTTAATTTACATGTCCCTAAGTACTGTGGGTTTTTGTGTGTGTGTGTGTTTTCAATTAAACTTTAATTTTGAGATGCATTATAGAGTTCCATGAACTTGTAAGAAATAATAGAGATCCATGTATCCTTTATCCATTTTCCCCCAATGGTAACATCTTATAAAATTACAGTACAATTTCACAGTCAGGATGCTTGCATTAATTCAGTCAAGATACAAAATATTCTATCATTCTAAGTCTCCTTCATGTTACACTTTTATAGCCACTTCCAGTTCTACCCCACAAACTTAACTCCTGGGAAACAGTAATCTGTTCTCCATTTCTAAGATTTTGTCATTTTTTAAAAAAAAATTTATTTATTTATGTATTTATTTTGGCTGTGCCGGGTCTGAGTTGCGGCATGCGGGATCTTTAGTGGCGGCATGCAGACTCTTAGTTGTGGCAGGTGGACTTCATACTTGCGGCATGAGGACTTCTTAGTTGTGGCATGCGTGCACTATCTAGTTCCTTGACCAGGGATTGAACCGGGGCCCCCTGCATTGGGACCGTGGAGTCTTTGCCACTGGACCACCAGGGAAGTCCCAATTTTGTCATTTTTAAGAATGTTATATAAATGGAGTCATACAGTATGTAACCTTTTGGGACTGGTGTTTGGCATGGCCTAATTCTCTGGAAAATAGTGTGTATTTTTAGTACTATTTTCATTTCTTCTTCAAGTTACTTGTTTATAGCATTTGTGTATTTTTTTCTCCTGAATTGTTTATATTTTACTTATTGATTTTTGAAGCTATTATATATTTTGTATGTTAATCTTTGTTTTGTTACAAATACTATAAATGTTTCCTCATTTGTCACTTGTCATTTAATTCTGTTTATAGTCTTTTGTGTTTAGAAATTTTACATGCTGAGAAAGTCAAGTTTGTTAATGCATCTTTCTCCGAAATTTCCATTTATTTTAGAATTTTATTTTATTTATTTTTTTATAGCAGGGTCTTATTAGTTATTGATTTTATACATATTAGTGTATACATGTCAATCAAAATCTCCCAGTTCATCCCACCACCACCTCCCCACCACTTTTTCCCCTTGGTGTCCATATGTTTGTTTTCTACTTTGTCTCATATTCTGCCCTGCAAACCGGTTCATCTGTACCATTTTTCCAGGTTCCACATATATGCGTTAATATATGATATTTGTTTTTCTCTTTCTGGCTTACTTCACTCTGTATGACAGTCTCTAGATCTATCCATGTCTCTACAAATGACGCAATTTCGTTCCTTTTTATGGCTGAGTAATATTCCATTGTATATATGTACCACATCTTTATCCATTCATCTGTTAATGGGCATTTAGGTTGCTTCCATGACCTGGCTATTGTAAATAATGCTGCAGCGAACATTGGGGTGCATGTGTCTTTTTGAATTACAGTTTTCTCTGGGTATATGCCCAGTAGTGGGATTGTTGGGTCATATGGTAATTATATTTTTACTTTTTTTTTTTTTTTTTTTGCGGTACATGGGTCTCTCACTGCCGTGGCCTCTCCCGTTGCGGAGCACAGGCTCCGGACGCACGGGCTCAGTGGCCATGGCTCACGGGCCCAGCTGCTCCGTGGCATGTGGGATCTTCCCAGACCGGGGCACGAACCTGTGTCCCCTGCATCAGCAGGCGGACTCTCAACCACTGTGCCACCAGGGAAGCCCTATTTTTACTTTTTTAAGGAACCTCCATACTGTTCTCCATAGTGGCTGTATCAATTTACATTCCCAGGAAAAGTGCAAGAGGATTCCCTTTTCTCCACACCCTCTCCAGCATTTGTTGTTTGTAGATTTTCTGTTGATGCCCATTCTAACTGGTGTGAGGTGATACTTCATTGTAGTTTTGATTTGCATTTCTCTAAAAATTAGTGACGTTGAACAACTTTTCATGTGCTTCTTGGCCATCTGTATGTCTTCTTTGGAGAAATGTCTCTTTAGGTCTTCTGCCCATTTTTGGATTGGATTGTTTGTTTTTTTAACATTGAGCTGCATGAGCTGTTTATATATTTTGGAGATTAATACTTTGTCCATTGATTTGTTTGCAAATATTTTCTCCCATTCTGAGGGTTGTCTTTTCGTCTTGCTTGTAGTTTCCTTTGCTTTGCAAAAGCTTTTAAATTTCATTAGGTCCCATTTGTTTATTTCTGTTTTTATTTCCTTTACTCTAGGAGGTGGATCAAAAAAGATCTTGCTGTGATTTATGTCAAAGAGTGTTCTTCCTATGTTTCCCTCTAATAGTTTTACAGTGTCCAGTCTTATATTTAGGTCTCTAATCCATTTTGAGTTTATTTTTGTGTATGGTGTTAGGGAGTGTTCTAATTTCATTCCTTTACATGTAGCTGTCCAGTTTTCCCAGCACCACTTATTGAAGAGACTGTCTCTTATTCATTGTAGATCCTTGGCTCCTTTGTCATAGATTAGTTGACCATAGGTTTGTGGGTTTATCTTTGGGTTTTCTATCCTGTTCCATTGATCTATATTTCTGTTTTTGTGCCAGTACCATACTGTCTTGATTACTGTAGCTTTGTAGTATAGTCTGAAGTCAGGGAGTCTGATTCCTCCAGCTCCACTTTTTCCCTTCAAGACTGCTTTGACTATTTGGGGTCTTTGTGTCACCATACAAATTTTAAGATTTTTCTAGTTCTGTAAAAAATGCCATTGGTAATTTGATAGGGATTGCATTGAACCTGTAGATTGCTTGGGTAATATAGTTATTTTCACAATATTGATTCTTCCAATACAGGAACATGGTATATCTCTCCATCTGTTGGTATCATCTTTAATTTCTTTCATCAGTCTTATAGTTTTCTGCATACAGGTCTTTTGTCTCCCTAGGTAGGTTTATTCCTAGGTATTTTATTTTTGTTGCAATGGTAAATGGGAGTGTATCCTTAATTTCACTTTTAGACTTTTCATCATTAGTGTATAGGAATGCAAGAGATTTCTGTGCATTAATTTTGTATCCTGCACCTTTACCAGATTCATTGATTAGCTCTAGTATTTTTCTGTTGGCATCTTCAGGATTCTCTATGTATAGTATCATGTCATCTGCAAAGAGTGAAAGTTTTACTTCTTCTTTTCCAATTTGTATTCCTTTTATTTCTTTTTTTTCTCTGATTTCCGTGGCTAGAACTTCCAAAACTATGTTAAATAATAGTGGCAAGAGTGGACATCCTTGTCTTGTTCCTGATCTTAGAGGAAATGCTTTCAGTTTTTCACCATTGAGAATGATGTTTGCTGTGGGTTTGTCATATATGGCCTTTATTATGTTGAGGTACGTTCCCGCTATGCCCACTTTCTGGAGAGTTTTTATCATAAATGGGTGTTGAAGTTTGTCAAAAGTTTTTTCTGCATCTATTGAGATAATGATCGTATGGTTTTTATTCTTCAGTTTGTTAATATGGTGTATCACATTGATTTGCATGTATCGAAGAATCCTTGCATCCCTCGGATAAATCCCACTTGTTAATGGTGTATGATCCTTTTAATATGTTGTTGGATTCTGTTTGCTAGTATTTTGTTGAGGATTTTTGCATCTATATTCATCAGTGATATTGGTCTGTAAGTTTCTTTTTTTGTAGTATCTTTGTCTGGTTTTGGTATCAGGTTGATGGTGGCCTCATAGATGAGTTTGGGAGTTTTCCTTCCTCTGTAATTTTTTGGAAGAGTTTGAGAAGGATGGGTGTTAGCTCTTCTCTAAATGTTTGATAGAATTCTCCTGTGAAGCCATCTCGTCCTGAACTTTTGTTTGTTGTAAGATTTTTAATCACAGTTTCAATTTCATTACTTGTGATTGGTCTGTTCATATTTTCTGTTTCTTCCTAGTTCAGTCTTGAAAGGTTATACCTTTAAGAATTTGTCCATTTTTTCCAGGTTGTCTATTTTATTGGCATAGAGTTGCTTGTAGTATTCTCTTAGGATGCTTTGTATTTCTGCGGTGTCTGTTGTATCTTCTCCTTTTTCTTTTCTAATTTTATTGATTTGAGTCCTCTCCCTCCTTGATGAGTCTGGCTAATGGTTTATCAATTTTGTTTATCTTCTCAAAGAACCAGCTTTTAGTTTTATTGATCTTTGCTATTGTTTTCTTTGTTTCTGTTTCATTTATTTCTGCTCTGATCTTTATGATTTCTTTCCTTCTACTAACTTTGGGTTTTGTTTGTTCATCTTTCTCTAGTTCCTTTAGGTGTAAGGTTAGATTGTTTATTTGAGATTTTTCTTGTTTCTTGAGGTAGGCTTGTATTGCTATAAACTTCCCTCTTAGAACTGCTTTTGCCGCATCCCATAGGTTTTGGATCATCATGTTTTCATTGTCATTTGTCTCTAGGTATTTTTTTATTTCCTCTTTGATTTCTTCAGTGATCTCTTGGTTAGTTAGTAACGTATTGTTTAGCCTCTGTGTGTTTGTGTGTTTTCCATTTTTTCCCATGTAGTTGATTTCTAATCTCATAGCATTGTACTCAGAAAAGATGCTTGATATGATTTCAATTTTCTTAAATTTACTGAGGCTTGATTTGTGATGCAATATGTGGTCTGTCCTGGATAATGTTCCATGTGCACTTGAGAAGAAAGTGTAATCTGCTTTTTTTTAATGTAATGTCCTACAAATATCAATTAAATCTGTCTGGTCTATTGTATCATTTAAAGCTTGTGTTTTCTTGATAGTTTTCTGTTTGGATGATCTGTCCATAGGTGTAATTGAGGTATTAAAGTTCCCCAGTATTATTGTGTTACTGTCAATTTCCTCTTTTATAGCTGTTAGCAGTTGCCTTATCTATTGAGGAGCTCCTATTTTGGGTGCATATATATTTATAATTGTTATATCTTCTTCTTGGATTGATCCCTTGATCATTATATAGTGTCCTTCCTTGTCTCTTGTAACATTCTTTATTTTAAAATCATTTTTATCTGATATGAGTATTGCTACTCCAGCTTTCTTTTGATTTCCATTTGCATGGAATATCTTTTTCTGTCCTCTCATTTCAGTCTATATGTGTCCCTAGGTCTGAAGTGGGTCTCTTGTAAACAGCATATATATGGGTCTTGTTTTTGTATTCATTCAGCAAGACTGTGTCTTTTTGTTTGAGCATTTAGTCCATTCACTTTTAAGGTAATTATCGATATGTGTATTCCTATTACCATTTTCTTAATTGTTATGGGTTTGTTTTTGTGTTTCTTCTCTTGTGTTTCCACTTAGAAAAGTTCCTTTAGCATTTGTTGTAGAGCTGGCTTGGTGGTGCTGAATTCTCTTAGCTTTTGCTTGTCTGTAAAACTTATCATTTTTCTGTCGAATCTGAATGAGATCCTTGCAGGATAGAGTAATCTTGGTTGTAGGTTCTTCCCTTTCATCACTTTAAGTATGTCATGCCACTCCCTTTTGGCTTGTAGAGTTTCTGCTGAGAAATCAGCTGTTAACTTTATGGGAGTTCCCTTGTATGTTATTTGTCGTTTTTCCCTTGCTACTTTCAATAATTTTTCTTTGTTTTTAATTTTTGCCAATTTGATTACTATATGTGTCGGCATGTTTCTCCGTGGGTTTATCCTGCCTGGGACTCTCTGTGCTTCCTGGACCTTGGTGGCTATTTCCTTTCCCATGTTAGGAAAGTTTTCAACTATAATCTTTTCAAATATTTTCTTGAGTCCTTTCTCTCTCTCTTCTCCTTCTGGGACCCCTATAATGCAAATGTTGTTGTGTTTAATGTTGTCTCGGATGTCTCTTTGGCTGTCTTCATTTCTTTTCATTCTTTTTTCTTTATTCTGGTCACAGTAGTGAATTCCACCATTCTGTCTTCCAGGTCACTTATTTGTTCTTCTGCCTCAGTTTTTCTGCTATTGATTCCTTCTAGTGTATTTTTCATTTCAGTTATTGTATTGTTCATCTCTGTTTGTTTGTTCTTTAATTCTTCTAGGTCTTTGTTAAACATTTCTTGCATCTTCTCGATCTTTGCCTACATTCTTTTTCCAAGGTCCTGGATCATCTTCACTATCATTATTCTGAATTCTTTTTCTGGAAGGTTGCTTATCTCCACTTCGTTTAGTTTTTTTTCTGGGTTTTTATCCTGTTCCTTCATCTGGTACATAGCCCTCTGCCTTTTCATCTTGTCTATCTTTCTGTGAATGTGGTTTTAGTTCCACAGGCTGCCAGGATTGTAGTTCTTGCTTCTGCTGTCTCCCCTCTGGTGGGTGAGGCTATCTATCAGGAGACTTATGCAAGTTTCCTGATGGGAGGGACTGGTGGTTGGTAGAGCTAGCTGTTGCTCTGGTGGGCAGAGCTCAGTAAAACTTCAATCTGCTTGTCTGCTGATGGGTGGGGCTGGGTTCCTTCCCTGTTGGTTGTTTGGCCTGAGGCAACCCAACACTGGAGCCTTCTTGGGCTCTTTGGTGGGGCTAGTGGTGGACCTGGGAGGGCTCATGCCAAGGAGTACTTCGCAGAACTTATGCTGCCAGTGTCCTTGTTCCCACGGTGAGCCACAGCCACCCCCACCTCTGCATGAGACCCTCCAACAGTAGCAGGTAGGTCTAGTTCAGTCTCCTATGGGATAACTGCTCCTTCCCCTGGGTCTGGATGCGAACACTACTTTGTGTGTGCCCTCCAAGAGTGGAGTGTCTGTTTCCCCCAGTCCTGTCAAAGTCCTGCAATCAAATCCCTCTAGCCTTCAAATTCTGATTCTCTAGATATTCCTCCTCCTGTTGCCGGACCTCCAGCTTGGAAAGCCTGACGTGAGGCTCCCAACCTTCACTCCAGTGGGTGGACTTCTGTGATATAAATGTTCTCCAGTCTGTGCGTCACGCACGCAGCAGTAATGGGATTTGCTTTTATTGTGGTTGCAGCCCTTCTACCATCTCATTGTGGCTTCTCCTTTGTCTTTGGATGTCGGATATATTTTTTGGTGAGTTCCAGTGTCTTCCTGTCGATGATTGTTGCAGTTAGTTGTGATTCTGGTGCTTTCGCAAGAGGGAGTGAGAGCACGTCCTTCTACTCCGCCATCTTGAAACAATCTCTGAAATTTCCATTTTTATCTCCTAAAACAAGTCTTTCCTACCCCCACGTTTTGTGTGTGCATGTGTGTGTGTGTGTGTGTGTGTATACACACATATATAAATGTAGCTAACTAAACAAATACATGTATATGTATCTTCTGTGTTTTATTATGCTTTTATACTTCATTTCAGGGATCACAAAACAGATTATGGTGTATTTGTTATGACCACCAATACTTTAAAAGGCAATGTAAGAATGGACTAGGCAGTTATGCTCAAATATTATATAATCATTTTAGCATCTACTTTTTTTATACTAGGCTAATATCACAGGTCTGTATTAAAGGCATACCCCTTGCAAGCATTTGAGTTTGAACCTCTGTGGTTTTTTTTAATGGTTAGCTGTTAATGTATCTTTAATCTATTTGTTTTCCAAAAAGATAACCCATTTTCCCAACACAGTTTATACTATTTAATATACTTATCTTTTAACGTTAAGAAATTCAAGCTTAAGTATCTCTCATTATATTTGAGCTATTTCCTTCTGTGTTGGTGCCAGGACATATTGAAATATTTATAATAGTTTAAATTTCTCCTTACAACTGTTTCATAGTTATAGTAATACAGAGAGATAGCAGTTAGTCACAGTTGTGATATCTAGAGGAGAATACACTGAAGCTATAGAATGGCAGATTTGGGTATATTAGAGACAATTTTGTGGAAAGTTCAACCCTTGCAATTCGGGATTTTACTGAGAAAATTAGACCTAGTCAGAAATAAGATTAGATCTCAACTCCTCTGATGTCTAATCTACTGTATTTGTTCCCAAGTTACCTGGACATTAACATCTGAGCAAGGACCTCAGGGAATAGGGCCAACTCCCTGCTAGAGTGACTCTTAGGATACTGGCAAAAGTGATGACTAATGGCCAGGGAAGTGGAAATACTTGAATTTCCCTGGAAAAGGGTTGAGGAAGAGACTGGTAGGAAAAAAGGGGAGGAAGAGAGATTGAGAGATGTCGTCATACTCAAATTAGTGCATAATGCTGGGCTAGGAGACCCAGCAGAGGATTATGGTCTGAGGTAGGGCCTGGGGACCTACCATTCACCAAGAAATCAGGAATACGCTGGTGTGAAGTGCACCAGACTCACTAACTCACTAAGAAGTTCAGTGGTGGGTGGCTCTCCTCTGCAGGCCAAGGCTGACATGGCGGGTGTCACAAACTGGGCTCATTATTATCAACAGAACAATGGGCCCAAGTAATGGAGATGGGGTGATGTTTAACTGCCTGAAGTCAGGAGATCACAATTATGATAACTGTTGGAAAGGTGGAAGGGCAGCAAATGGGGTTTGACTCAGAGAGAGTTATAGATACAGTTAATGGAGCATGGTTCCCTAGGTGCAGAAGAGTCCGGCCAACCACAGTGCCTCTTAATATCTGTAGCCCCAAAAGCAGAAAGCTGAGGGTGTTTGCCCCCATAAAAAGTCAACAATCCCTTGCTCAGTCTCAGACTAAAGCCAATTTTTTATCTGGAACCATTGGCCCATGAGGTAGCCACGTCCTTCTGAGGAAGGACCTGAAGCACTGTGGCAAGTATATACTATTGTGATTCCTATATTCCTTCCCAAAAAGGAAATATCGCTATTACTCAGGTGACTGTAAACTGTGGAAAGGGCAATATCTATGTATTTTAAGGGTCCAGGCACAGGTCTGAATGGACATTGATACTTGAAAACTGAAAGCCTCATAACTGTCCCCTTAGTTGGAGTAGGGACTTACAGGGACCAGGTAATAAATGGAATCCTGGCTAAAGTCTGGCTCACAGTGTATCCACTGTATCTGTGGACAAGCCCTATGGTCATTTCCCCTGTAACCAAGTGTATATTGGAATTGATGTACTTGGCAGTTGGAACAACCCTCATATGAAGGCCCAAGTGATGACATCATAGTGGGGAAGGCCAAGTGGAAACCTCTGAACCTTCACCCCCTGGCCAAAGTAGTTCATAACAAACAAAGCAAAGCAATGTTGTATCTTTAGGCAGAGATTAGTGCCAGGTTTTAGACCTAAAGATTTAGAATGCTGGTTCCTGTCACATCTCTATTTGATTCACTGGTCTAACCCCTGCAGAAATGTAGTGAATCCTAAAGGTTGACTGTAGTGTTGACCACCACAGTCTTAATCAAGTTTCAGCCCTGATGACACCTGCTTTGTTGGACATGGTGTTATTGTTAGAGCAGATTAATAAGGCCTCAGGTACATGATTTGGTGAATGTGTTCTTTTCCATGTCCATTATAAGTAAGGATTAGAAACAATACATATTTATGGAAGAGAGACAAAATTATTAATTTACATTTTTGTCTCAGGGCTATGTTAACTTTCCTGCCCTCTGTCATAGAATAGTCTGAAGAGATCTGGATATCCCACAGAACGTTACACTGGTCCGTTGCATTGATGACATCATGATAATCAAAGAGGATGGGCAAGGGGTGGCTAGGATGCTAGATGCTTTTAGACTCATGCACTCCAGAGAGTGGGTAATAAACACTATGAAGGTTTAGGGACCTGCCATTTCAATGCAGTTTTTAGGGTTTCAGGGGTGAGGACCATCTGGGATGTCTGCTTCAATGTAAAAGAAAAATTGCTATGCCTTTTATTTCCTTCCACAAAGAGGTACCTGCTAAACCTTGTTGGGTTCTTTTTTTTTTAAATAAATTTATTTATTTTTGGCTGTGTTGGGTGTTTGTTGCTGCGCTTGGGCTTTCTCCAGTTGTGGTGAGCGGGGGCTACTCTTCATTGTAGTGTGCGGGCTTCTCATTGCGGTGGTTTCTCTTGTTGCGGAGCACGGGCTCCAGGTCTGCGGGCTTCAGTAGCTGTGGCACGTGGGCTCACTAGTTGTGGCTCGCGGGCTCTAGAGCGCAGGCTCAGTAGTTGTGGCGCGCGGGTTTAGTTGCTCCGTGGTTTGTGAGATCTTCCTGGACCAGGGCTCGAACCCGTGTCCCCTGCGTTGGCAGGTGGATTCTTAACCACTGCACCACCAGGGAAGCCCCTTTGTTGGGTTCTGAAGGCAACACATTAGACACCTAGGAATGCTGCTCCAGTTCTTTTAGCTGGTGACATGGAGGGCTTCAAGCTTTGAGTGGTCCCTGGAGCAGGAAAGGGCTCTGCACCAGAGCCAGGCTGCAGTACAAAAAGCCATACTGCTTGGACCATATGATCCAGCACAACCCATGATTTTGGAGGTGTTGGTGGTAAGAAAATTTGCAGTGTGAGGTTTTTTGGCAAGGCCCTCACGGAGAATCACAACATAGTCCCTGGGAGACTGGAGTAAGGTGATGACATTCTCAGCATAGAAATATACGCCTTTTTAGGAACAGTTTGCTGATAGAGGGCCCAGTAACACTTGGCCATGGGGCACCAAGTGACCAAATGGCTGGAACTGAGTTCGGTTCTGTTGGACACGCCAGGTCAAAATTCAGATGGGCTAGCAGCAGTAACTCCTTGGATGGAAATGGTAAAGTATTGGGCCCAAGCAGGACCAGAAGGCCTGAATAATGTATACCAGCACCCCATTCTTTATTCATGCTTATGTCCACGTGGGAGGTCTCAAAAGACCAGTTGAAGGAGGATGAAATACTCTGAGTTTGCTGTGTGGATGGGATCATTTAGTATTTGGGTTGAAATAGATGGTAACTGAAAATAGATGGTAAGCCACATTACCATTATAGCCACATTCAGGGATAAGAATTTGATGGGAAACCCAGTGCAGACCTGTGGCCCCATTTTATTCAGCTCTCTGATCTCTGGAACTGTTTTCTCACAAATTATAGTTGTTTAATCTGCTCCAAACTCTGATTCTTCCTTCTTCAGCTCAGTGAGAAGTCCATGTTCTACTTTGCTTCTACTCCCTGTACCCTGGTTCTGAAAGCGCTCCCAAATAGGAAGTTGCAGGAATATGGGCTCGGCTTCTGTATTTCCTTTCTCTCAGTGGTTACAATACTGTTCTGTTGTTCAATTCCTGAAAACAGTTGCATCATACAGTTTTTCCAGTTTTATCTCTGATATGGCAGAAAGGCAAGTTCAATTCTGGTCACTCCATCATCATTAGACTGGAAGCCCCTCTCTCCTCTGTTTTAAACTGAGTTAATATAAAGACATAGATGACTAGTCTGAAACAGTTCATGACAGTCAGGTTTCAAATTTAGATCTAATTCACAATCCATTGTTATATTCAGTACATCCAGGATGTCAGGTTTTTATATATAAAGTAAATTCTGTTTGATACATATACCATTTAGGCTTTTAATAATTTGTTTGATTACAAATACCATTTAGGCTTGTGGGGCAAGTTTGGGCTCATGGAAAAGTGTGCTGTACTCAGCTTTTGATGGCTGCCATGGTTATGCAAGGGGAATATCACGGCCAGAATGGTTTACTCCCTAAGCCCTGTATTAAACCAATGTTTTTAAGAAACCAGTAGAGAAGTGATTTGATAGAACTGAAGAGTCCTGACTTCAGTAAGTGATTTGGAATTCCCCTTGTGGGTTTCACCTCCTGTTTTTCCCATTACGAAGAAAGACATGGATGTCTCCTGGATAGAGATGGTTTGAATTGAGTTGGCATGGGTGGGTGTGGGTCCATTTACTATCCTGGTAGATTTTTGGTTCACCCTTTGGTGCACTACACGCCTCAGTTCTTATCCTTGGCGTTCAATAATGGGTCTGAAGTGAGACAGTGTGGAAGTTCATATGTTAGACTGTATGGGTGACAAATGCCTGCGGTTTCCTGTGGGTCAGTTATATTTTACTGAAGGCTTCTATCCCTGAAAAATGAGAACCGAAGATCCAAACGGCTCAATTAGCAGTTGTTCTAAGCATACATTTTTGGATCCAAGGATGTTTGGCTAATTTTACAGTTGGCTTTAGTTGGAGTCATTATTGAATGTCTCCTGCATGAATTATACTATATTCAAAATGTGAAAATTCTCATTTCGGCAGCAGCCACTCAAGTGAAAAACTGAAAATCCCCAAACAGAAAATTAGCAAACATTTGTTCTGTCATAGCTCAAACACGTGGTGTTCTTTTCCCCACCTGAAGAAAATTATCCTGGCCTCCTAGCCAATATATGCAACTATTTTACAACATCCCAGGGGAAAGGCACCCCGTGGCAACCAATGAGCTGATTATTTAATCATAAACGACAAGGATTTAAATAAGAGAGATAAAAATGTCTTCAGGAGAGTCACTGGGGACACCAGGATTTAGCTCTCCACATAACTCAGCCCTGATCACTATTCTGAACATCACTGATTCTGGAAAGTTGGGAATGGAAGGAGGCACAGTTGAATGCAGCTTGGTGGAGACACCCCCGCCCCCGCCAGGAGAGCTGCCCTCCCATCTCAGCATCACATTTTGTTCAGTGAGTTGATATTATGCAAGTTGAACCAAATGTATGGACCAGGGGAAACTTCTAAATATCAGACCTTCTCCCCCAGCCCCCTTTTCATCCCTGGGAGGCAGCTAAGGGTTGGTGCTGATGGGAGAAGATAAGAAGAAATAGTTAGGATCTAGTGAGTCCCTGTTCCCTTCCCACTGCCAGAGTCTCCCAACTATGGAGTGGGGATTGATAGAAACCGCAGCGAGGTTTGGGGAGGGGGGAATTTGTGGGCAGAAAGGACCGGTGTTCAGTCCTTGAGTGAGGCCCAGGAGAGTGAGCAAAGTCCTCTGAGATGGCAGTCGTTTATGGAAATGGCAGTGTGTCGGGTCTAGGAATTAGAGGGACGAGGGCAGCCCCCTGAGCCTTTCACATGCCCAGACATTCTCATGGGGCAGGGGCAAGAAGATAGCCCAGAGAGGCTGGCAGCCCTGAAGGAGCCTAAACAAGGAAGAGGCAGCATGGCCTCTGTCAGGGATCTGATGACTGGAGGGCATGGTAGGACTGTGGACGTCAGCACCAGATGCAGCAGGCTGTGCAGATTGTGGGGACAAGTTACATATTAGTGGAAGGCCACAGAGGTCCTAGGATGGCTGTGGACCTGCTGTCTTACCCCAGCACTGCCTGATGCTAACAAAAACCTTCCTCTGCCCGGCCCTTTATAGGGCTGAAAATCTTGAACTTCCCCATCTAAAACCTATGTTGACTGAATTTGCCCAACATAGACTGAGTTCACCTGGAAATACTAGGTAAAATTTCTATTACTAGGTAGAAAACTTGCTATTTCAGACAGATACTATGTTCAGTGGTAAGGAAAGTATAAGAAAATTGAACTTTTTATATTTGTATTTGCGGCTTTTGAAATTCATAACAATTTTCACTAGGTTTAATATCCAGATTGTGTTTTTCCCATGGAAAACTTCAACCTTATTCAGATAGCTAAAATGGCTACATCCCTCTAAAACCCTTCCTCTGGTTTCTGCCCCAAGGTGGCAGTGTAAATTCTTTTACCTACTGAGGAACACCAAGATTCAAATTATTCTTTTTATGATGCTTATCACATCTCATCTTTTACTGTGGTTATTTATAAATATGGTAAATACATTATTTGTGTATTATAATAAGGATACTTATTCAGAGAGGTTAGGTTATTGATAAATAGTGAATTTCAATTCACATCTTCAAGATTTTTTGGTTTCAAATACTCTTTTTTTTAAAGATTTTTTTTTTGATGTGGACCATTTTAATTTTAACATCTTTATTGGAGTATAATTGCTTTACAATGGTGTGTTAGTTTCTACTTTATAGCAAAGTGAATCAGCTATACATATATCCCCATATCTCCTCCTTCTTGCGTCTCCCTCCCACTCTCCCTATCCCACCCCTCTAGGTGGTCAGAGAAGAACCGAGCTGATTTCCCTATGCTATGCAGCTGCTTCCCACTAGCTATCTATTTTACATTTGGTAGTATATATAAGTCCATGACACTCTCTCACTTCGTCCCAGCTTACCCTTCCCTCTCCCCATATCCTCAAGTCCATCTCTACATTTGCTTCTTTATTCCTGTCCTGCCCCTAGGTTCCTCTGAACCTTTTTTTTTTTTAGATTCCGTATATATGTGTTAGCATACGGTATTTGTTTTTCTCTTTCTGACTTACTTCACTCTGTATGACAGGCCCTAGGTCCATCCACCTCACTACAAATAGCTCAGTTTCATTCCTTTTTATGGCTGAGTAATATTCCATTGTATATATGTGCCACATCTTCTTTATCCATTCATCTGTTGATGGACACTTAGGTTGGTTCCATGTCCTGGCTATTGTAAATAGAGCTGCAATGAACATTGTGGTACCTGACTCTTTTTGAATTATGGTTTTCTCAGGGTATATGCCCAGTAGTGGGATTGCTGGGTTGTATGGTAGCTCTATACTTAGTTTTTTAAGGAACCTCCATACTGTTCTCCATAGTGGCTGTATCAATTTACATTCCCACCAACAGTGCAAGAGGGTTCCCTTTTCTCCATACCCCCTCCAGCATTTATTGTTTGTAGATTTTTTGATGATGGCCATTCTGACTGGTGTGAGGTGATACCTCATTGTAGTTTGATTTACATTTCTCTAACGATTAGTGATGTTGACCATTCTTTCATGTGCCTGTTGGCTATCTGTATATCTTCTTTGGAGAAATGTCTATTTAGGTCTACTGCCCATTTTTGGATTGGGTTGTTTGTTTTTTTGATATTTAGCTGCATGAGCTGCTGGTATATTATGGAGATTAATCCTTTGTCAGTTGCTTCATTTGCAAATATTTTCTCCCATTCTGAGACGTTGTCTTTTCATCTTGTTTATGGTTTCCTTTGCTGGGCAAAAGCTGTTAAGTTTCATTAGGTCCCATTTGTTTATTTTTTTTTTAATTTCCATTTGTCTAGGAGGTAGATCAAAAAGGATCTTGCTGTGATTTATGTCACAGAGTGTTCTGCCTACGTTTTCCTCTAAGAGTTTTATAGTGTCTGGCATTACATTTAAGTCTTCAATCCATTCTGAGTTTATTTTTGTGTGTGGTGTTAGAGAGTGTTCTAATTTTATTCTTTTACATGTAGCTGTCCAGTTTTCCCAGCACCACTTATTAAGAGGCTGTCTTTTCTCCATTATACATTCTTGCCTCTTTTATCAAAAAAAAGGTGACCATATGTGCGTGGTTTTATCTCCGGGCTTTCTATCCTGTTCCGTTGATCTATATTTCTGTTTTTGTGCCAGTACCATACTGTCTTGATTACTGTAGCTTTTTAATATAGTCTGAAGTATGGGAGCCTGACTTCTCCAGCTCTGTTTTTCTTTCTCAAGATTCCTTTGGTTATTTGGGGTCCTTTGTGTTTCCATACAAATTGTGAAATTTTTTGTTCTAGTTCTGTCAAAAATGCCATTGGTGGTCTGATAGGGATTGCATTGAATCTGTAGATTGCTTTGGGTAGTATAGTCATTTTCACATTGTTGATTCTTCCAATCCAAGAACATGGTATATCTCTCCATCTCTTTGTTTCATCTTTAATTTCTTTCATCAGTGTCTTATAGTTTTCTGCATACAGGATTTTTGTCTCCTTAGGTAGGCTTATTCCTAGGTATTTTATTCTTTTTGTTGCACTGGTAAATGGGAGTGTTTCCTTATTTTCTCTTTCAGATTTTTCATCATTAGTGTATAGGAATGCAAGAGATTTCTGTGCATTAATTTTGTATCCTGCTACTTTACCAAATTCATTGATTAGCTCTAGTAGTTTTCTGGTTATATCTTTAGGATTCTCTAGGTATAGTATGTCATCTGCAAACAGTGACAGCTTTACTTCTTCTTTTCCAATTTGGATTCCTTTTATTTCTTTTTCTTCTCTGATTGCTGTGTCTAAAACTTCCAAAACTATGTTGAATAATAGTGGCTAGAGTGGGCAACATTGTCTTGTTCCTGATCTTAGGGGAAGTGGTTTCAGTTTTTTGCCATTGAGAAGGATGTTGGCTGTGGGTTTGTCATATATGGCCTTTATTATGTTGAGGTAAGTTCCCTCTATGCCTCCTTTCTAGAGGGTTTTTATCATAAATGGATGTTGAATTTTGTTGAAAGCTTTTTCTGCATCTGTCAAGATGATCATATGGCTTTTATCCTTCAATTTGTTAATATGGTTTATCACATTGATTGATTTTCCTATATTAAAGAATCCTTGCATTCCTGGGATAAACCCCATACATCATGGTATATGATCCTTTTAATGTGCTCTTGGATTTTGTTTCCTAGTATTCTGTTGAGGATTTTTGCATCTATGTTCATCAGTGATGTTGGCCTGTAGTTTTCTTTCTTTGTGACATATTTGTCTGGTTTTGGTATCAGGGTGATGGTGGTCTCATAGAATGAGTTTGGAAGTGTTCCTCCCTTTGCTGTATTTTGGAAGAGTTTGACAAGGATAGGTGTTAGCTCTTGTCTAAATGTTCGATAGAATTCGCCTGTGAAGCCATCTGGTCCTGGGCTTTTGTTTGTTGGAAGATTTTTAATCATAGTCTCAATCAGTGCTTGTGATTGGTCTGTTTATATTTTCTATTTCTTCCTGGTTCAGTCTTGGAAGCTTGTGCTTTTCTAAGAATGTGTCCATTTCTTCCAGGTTGTCCATTTTATTGGCATAGAGTTGCTTGCAGGAATTTCTCATGATTCTTTGTATTTCTGCAGTGTCAGTTGTTACTTCTCCCTTTTCATTTCTAATTCTATTGATCTGAGTCATCTCCCTTTTTTTTCTTGATGAGTCTGGCTAATGGTTTACCTGTTTGGTTTATCTTTAGTTTTATTGATCTTTGCTATTGTTTCCTTCATTTCTTTTTCATTTTTTTCTGATCTGATCTTTATGATTTCTTTCCTTCTGCTAACTTTGGGGTTTTTTTTGTTCTTCTTTCTCTAATTGCTGTAGGTGTAAGGTTAGGTTGTTTATTTGAGATGTTTCTTGTTTCTTGAGGTAGGATTGTATTGCTGTAAACGCCCTTCCTAGAACTGCTTTTGCTGCATCCCATAGGTTTTGGGTCGTCGTGTTTTCACTGTCATTTGTTTCTAGGTAATTTTTGATTTCCTCTTTGATTTCTTCAGTGATTTCTTGGTTATTAAATAATGTATTGTTTAGCCCCCATGTGTTTGTAATTTTTACAGATTTTTTCCTGTAATTGATATCTAGTCTCATAGTGTTGTGGTCCGAAAAGATACTTGATATGATTTCAATTTTCTTAAATTTACCAAGGCTTGATTTGTGACCTAACATATGATCTATCCTGGAGAATGTTCCATGAACACTTCAGAAAAACGTGTATTCTGTTGTTTTTGAATGGAATGTCCTATAAATATCAATTAAGTCCATCTTGTTTAATGTGCCATTTAATGCTTGTGTTTCCTTATTTGTTTTCAATTTGGATACCTGTCCATTGATGAAAGTGGGGTGTTAAATCCCCTATTGTGATTGTGTTACTGTCGATTTCCCCTTTTATGGCTGTTAGCATTTGCCCTACGTATTGAGGTGCTCCTATGTTGGGTGCATATATATTTACAATTGTTATCTCTTCTTCTTGGATTGATCCCTTGGTCATTATATAGTGTCCTTTGTCTCTTGTAAGAGTCTTTATTTTAAAGTCTATTTTGTCTGATATGAGAATTGCTACTGCAGCTTTCTTTTGATTTCCATTTTCATGGAATATCTTTTTCCATCCCCTCACTTCAGTCTGTATGTGTCCCTGGGTCTGAAGTGGGTCTCTTGTAGACAGCATATATATGGGTCTTGTTTTTGTATCTATTCAGCCAGTCTGTGTCTTTTGTTTGGAGCATTTAATCCATTTACATTGAAGGTAATTATCGATACGTATGTTCCTATTACCATTTTCTTAATTGTTTTGGGTTTGTTAATGTAGGTCTTTTCCCTCTCTTGTGTTTCCTGCCTAGAGAATTTCCTTTAACATTTGTTGTAAAGCTGGTTTGGTGGTGCTGAACTCTCTTAACTTTTGCTTGTCTGTAAAGGTTTTAATTTCTCCGTCGAATCTGAATGAGATCCTTGCTGGGTAGAGTAACTTGGTAGTAGGTTTTTCCTTTTCATCACTTTAAATATGTCCTGCCAGTCCCTTCTGGCTTGCAGAGTTTCTGCTGAAAGATCAGCTGTTAACCTTATGGGGATTCCCTGTATGTTATTTTGTTGCTTTTCCCTTTCTGCTTTTAATATATTTTCATTGTATTTAATTTTTGATAATTTTATTAATATGTGTCTTGCGTGTTTCTCCTTGGATTTATCCTGTATGGCCGTGTCTGTGCTTCCTGGACTTGATTAACTATTTTCTTTCCCATATTAGGGAAGTTTTCAACTATAATCTCTTGAAATATTTTCTCAGTCACTTTCTTTTTCTCTTCTGCTTCTGGGACCCCCATAATTCAAATGTTGGTGAGTTTAATGTCCCAGAGGTCTCTGAGAGTGTCCTCAATTCTTTTCATTCTTTTTTCTTTATTCTGCTCTGCAGTAGTTTCCACTCTTTTATCGTCCAGGTCACTTATCCATTCTTCTGCCTCAGTTATTCTGCTATTGATTCTTTCCAGAGAATTTTTAATTTCATTTATTTTGTTGTTCATCATTGTTTGTTTGCTCTTTAGTTCTTCTAGGTCCTTGTTAAACGTTTCTTGTATTTTGTCCATTCTATTCGCAAGAGTTTGCATCATCTTTACTATCATTATTTTGAATTATTTTTCAAGTAGACTGCCTATTTCCTCTTCATTTGTTTGGTCTGGTGGGTTTTTACCTTGCTCCTTCATCTGCTGTGTGTTTCTCTGTCTTCTAATTTTGCTTATCTTACTGTGTTTGGGGTCTCCTTTTCTCCAGCTGCAGGTTCATAGTTCCCGTTGTTTTTGGTGTCTGTCCCCAGTGGCTAAGGTTGGTTCAGTGGGTTGTGTCGGCTTCCTGGTGGAGGGGACTAGTGCCTGTGTTCTGGTGGATGCCGCTGGATCTTGTCTTTCTGGTGGGTAGGACCGCGTGCCGGTGGTGTGTTTTGGTGTATCTGTGACCTTATTATGATTTTAGGCAGCCAGTCTGCTAATGGGTGGGGTTATGTTCCTGTCTTGCTAGTTGTTTGGCATAGGTGTCCAGCACTGTAGCTTGCTGGTCGTTGAGTGGAGCTGGGTCTTATCATTGAGATGGAAATCTCTGGGATAGCTTGTGCTGTTTGTTATTACATGGAGCCAGGTGGTCTCTGGTGGACCAATGTTCTGAACTTGGCTCTCCCACCTCAGAGGTACAGGCCTGACCCCCGGCCGGAGTGCCAAGACCCTGTCAGCCACACAGCTCAGAAGGAAAGAGAAGAAAAAAGAAAGAAAGAAAGAAAAATAATAAAATAAAATAAAGTTATTAGAATAAAAAATTATTATTAAAAATTAAAAAGTTATAAAAAAAGAAAGAGGAGAGCTACCAAACCAAAAAATAAATCCACCCATGATAACAAGTGCTAAAAACTATACTAAAAAAAAAGGAAACAGAACAAAAACAAAAAAGAGACAGAACCCTAGGACAAATGGTAAAAGCAAAGCTATACAGACAGAATCACACAAAGAAGCATACACACACTCACAAAAAGAGAAAAAGGAAAAAAATATATATGTTGTTGCTTCCAAAGTCCACCTCCTCAATTTGGAAAGATTCATTGTCTATTCAGATATTCCACAGATGCAGGGTACCTCAAGTTGACTGTGGAGATTCAATCCGCTGCTCCTGAGGCTGCACAGAGAGATTCCGCTTTCTCTTCTTTGTTCTCACAGCTCCCGGGCTTCAGCATTGGATTTGGCCCCGCCTCTGCGTGTAGGTCTCCTGAGGGCGTCTGTTCTTCATTCAGACAGGACGGGTTAAAGTAGCAGCTGGTTAGGGGGCTCTGGCTCACTCAGGCCAGGGAGAGGGAGGGGTACGGTATGCCGGGTGAACCTAAGGCGGCAGAGGCCGGCATGACGTTGCAACAGCCTGAGGCACACCATGTGTTCTCCCGGGGAAGTTGTCCCTGCGTCACGGGACCCTGGCAGTGGTGGGCTGCACAGGCTCCCGGGAGGGGAGGTGTGGATAGTGACCTGTGCTCGCACGCAGGCTTCTTGGTGGCTGCAGCAGCATCCTTAGCGTCTCATGCCCGCCTCTGGCGTCCACGCTGATAACCACAGCTCACACCCGTCTCTGGAGCTCGTTTAGGCGGTGCTCTGAATCCCCTCTCCTCGTGCACCCCAAAACAATGGTCTCTTGCCTCTTAGGCAGGTCTAGACTTTTTCTGGGACTCCCTCTTGTCTAGCTGTGGTGCACTAGCCCCTTCAGGCTTTGTTCACGCAGCCAACCCCAGTCCTCTCCCTGGGATCTGACCTACGAAGCCTGAGCCTCAGCTCCCAGCCCCCACCCGCCCCAGCAGGTGAGCAGACAAGCCTCTTGGGCTGGTGGGTGCTGGTCAGCACCCATCCTCTGTGCGGGAATCTCTCTGCTTTGCCCTCTACACCCCTGTTGCTGCGCTCTCCTCCAAGGCTCCGAAGCTTCCCCCCTCCGGCCACCACCCATCTCCACCAGTGAAGGGGTTTTCTAGTGTGTGGAAACTTTCCCTCCTTCACAGCTCCCTCTCAGAGGTGCACGTCCCAATTCTTTTGTCTCTGTTTTTTCTTTTGCCCTACCCAGTTACGTGGGGAGTTTCTTGCCTTTTGGGAAGTCTGAGGTCTTCTGCCAGCATTCAGTAGGTGTTCTGTGGGAGTTGTTCCACAGTTAGATGTATTTCTGATGTACTTGTGGGGAGGAAGGCGATCTCCATGTCTCAGTCCTCCACCTCTTGAAGGTCTCCCTGATGTGGACCATTTTTAAAGTCTTTATTTAATTTGTTACAATATTGCCTCTGTTTTATGTTTTTTGGGGTTTTTTTGGCCCCGAGGCATGTGGGATCTTGGCTCCCTGATCATGGATCAGACCTGTACCCTGGCATTGAAAGGCAAAGTCTTAACTACTGGCCTACCAGGGAAGCCCCTCAAATACTCTATTTTTGTTGTTTCCTTTCAGTGGTTCTCAATCCTGGTATGTATTAGAACCACTCTAGATTCTTTTAAAAAAGTACCCTATCTGGAACCAAGTAAGTCAGTATCCCAGGACAGAATTAATATTCTTCCCTCCTTCTCTCTCTCTTTCCTTTCCTTTATTTCTTCCTCTCTTCCTTTGTCTCTTCTTTAATGCACAAGGCCTCCCTCCCTATTTCTCTCTCTCTTGTGTGTCCAGGAGATACATCCCACTGCCTCCTTCAACAGCTCTTTCCCTTGTTTGTTCCTGTGACTGCCATGCAGCCTAAAGCTGCCTCCGTCAGCTTTTTAGGTAAACCAAGGACAAGATAGCTAGCAAATAATCCAGTTTAAGCCACTGGCAATATTGGGTCCCATTTGATAGAGGAACTTCTGGGTAATTGATTTTCAACTCTTTTGTTCCCTTATTACACGATGAAACCAAAGGTAGAGGAAGAACAATGTTTCTGAATAATGAATAAAAATATTAGATGAGGGAGTAATCAAGCTACAAACTTCTAATGATTCTCACCCTGGAGGCCTCAAGGAGGGAAGCTGTTGTTTGTCTATATTGACCCTAGTAGATGCACCAGAGGACTCTACTGCCCCAACGTCCTGTCTGGCAGCTGATAATTAATAAAAGTAATCATACAAACATTACCATTCAGGGATTGTTTTATCTGATGACTACATTTCTAGTGAAGGGGTCAAGAACTATATCATTTGGAAGGAACATCAAAAAGGCCTATTGTTTATCTCTGAGTAGGCAGAAAATAGTGCTGGACTGGCAGGATCTCTCTGCACACTGAGCTTTTGTGTCTTTAATATGACTTGTTTCTAACTTCCAGAGTTGCTATACAAGTGTGTGTGTGGGGCAGTGCATGTGGGATGAGCTAGAGGGGGATGCTGAGCAGCAAAGGAAGGAGGGAATGACAGCAGATGAATGGTCATCATCTGATGAGCTCTATCCCTCTTGCCCCTCTGTTTCTTACAGCCATCCCTTCCCTTACTGTCCCAGAACTCTACATCTTGGGAATATAGAGCTTATTTGTTAGCACTTTGTTAACAGTCTCTCTCCTAGGCCCTGGAGCCTGGGTGTGCTTTTCTAGGAGTTGTGGGTCAGGGTGTCATTGCTTGATTTCAGGTCCAATCTTGTCTGCCTTACATATCAGCCTTGTACCTTTGAACAAATCATTTCCCACCTGTAAATCTCAGTTTCCTCAGTTATCCGGTCAGGTTGATAATAATGGCTCTCTGACTTTGTGACCTGGGAACTCTGTTTTCACCTTTGCCATTGGAGCAAAGCCTCATTTTCTTGGTCTGTGTGAGATTCTGGTTGCAGACTGCACTGAAGTGCATGGTGTCAAATTCTTCCACGAAGCTTTTCATTCTTAGAATCATTTTGATGAAGATCAAATTCTTGCTGTGGTCTCATGTTTCATATTCTTCCACATACATGTAGAGTTTTTATGTTAAAAATATTCATATTTTGTGAAAGAAAAAAGGATCTCAACCCCATTGGAATGTTATTACCATTTGTACCAACTTGTTCAACCTCTAAATAAGCGGCAAAATTGTGACTACGGATGCTGCTACTAGCACCAAATATTTCTGTTTTACTAGGGTAAAGCTGGAGTTTCCAGGGCTTATAGTAGATAGTTATGAATATATATATATTTATGTCACCAGACTGATGCTGGATGTTATATTTCCAACTATAGATACACTACAGATTATACCTTATTTTAATGAAACTGAATGGTCACATTCTATTCTTTTCTGCCTTCAAGAAAACCTTTTGCAGTCAATTATGTGGATAAACAGCATGGCTTGAAAATTTGTAGGGTGGGAGAGAATGCATTGAAATCATCCCGCACAGAATGGGATGCTCAGTACATGGTAGGTATGATGAGGATTATTAAGCACAAGCATATACTCAGTGCCAGCTCTGTGCCTAGGACTGGTTAGTTCCTGGGAATATGAGTGGATATCTTCCCTATCCTCAGGGAATTTAAAGACTGCTTTATGTATTAAATGGCTTTAAGCCCCTTTTTTGTTACATGCCTGCCTGTGGGGACAACCTCTTTATTGGCTTAGAGTGGGTGCCTAGCCTGAAGTTGAGTTAGACCCTGTCTTATCTTGTCCTCCAGCCCATCTTCCTCCTGTCCCAGGGCACCCATGCCCTAGACAGTTTACTGGGCTTCTCAGCTGCAGTGCAGCAACTGGTCTCTTAAAAACTAGGTTTCAAAACTTCCTCTTTTACTATAATATTTCCCAATTAAAATTCATATACTGAAATCAGTAGCTTTATCTAAGTAGCAGGAAAATAATCTTATTGAACAAATTCGTCTTAAGAATTTACTAAAGGAGCAGGAAGGGGAGATTGCTCAGTTTCTATAATATATTCACTCCTTTTGTAATTAGGTTATTCAACAATCATTTACTGACCCCGACAGATAGTAGAGATACAAAATAAGACAGAGTAGTTTCTGATTTCAAGTAATTTACATTTAAAAGCTTTCAAGACCTTTTTGGGCTATGTCAGAGAACCACAAAATGATTACTTTCCCTGCTCAAGCCAATTCATCTCTGGATATTTCAAACATGGTAATTTCATAAATGAACTTATATGTTTTATATATTATAAATTATATATTATATAATTTTATGAACAAATTGTATATTTTCTGTGTCCATCCTAGCGAAATAACCTTAAATCCATCCATAATGGATATAAAAATATTACCTATATTTAAATTTACCCCAAATATCCATATAAAAGACTTCCTTTTTTTCTATGCCCTCAAAATCTTTGGAAATTCTTTATCTTAAAGTGTGGCCTACTCATCTATATGAGCAATTCAAAAAATCCATGTTAACTAAATAAAAAACCCAAATTTCAGGTAGAATGGGGAAGAAGGTGTATTTGAGTCCTCAGATGGGAGAGTGATGGAAATAGAAGAAATTCTCAAGGATGGTTGTGGTTAAGAGCTCAAGCTTTGGAGTCACAGGCAAGGATTATCTCCCATTCCATCACTAAATCATTGTGTGATCTCCGACAATTGGATTGACCCCTTTGAACTTAGAACTTGTTAAATAGGGGCTATAATACCTAACTCAAAGGATTGTATTAAGTATGAAATGCTTGTAAAACATTTAGTACAATGCTTGGCATGTGGAAAGTGCCCCATAAATGTTTACTTTCCCATTTTATGGAGACTGAGAACAAGAGAGGCTGATTACCTGCCTGAGATCACACAGCAAGCCAGTGGCACAAAGCCTAAAGTCCTTTTTTATACTGATACATACAGAGACAGTTTCACTATTTCTTAAGTCAAGTACTGTTCCTGGAATCTTGAGCCTACACAAAGATCCCTGGGACTTTTGAGCCTGCCTTGAACCTAGACAGAGTTCCCTTAGTGCTTGTGTGTTTGGGTGTTTCTGTGTATGTATGAGTGTGTCTGTGTCTGTGTTCACAGATGCCCATTATTCTGGTTCCAACCCTTCAATCCCTCCTAGGGGAGGGCAGGGGCCCTTTGTTCTGCAGGGACTTTTGGACAGAATTAAAGTCCTTCTGCTTAAGGAAAAGAACACTCAAACAAATTTAGACTTGGCGCTTTCTTAATCATTTGAATTCAGAGGCTTGATTAATGCTTTCTGCATAGATCTTTCAGAAGGATGTCTCAGGGTCTGAGAGACTTACAGGAAGACTCATGGGAGTTTTTCCTATAGATCAGTGATTCTCAAACTTGACCCTGGCATAGAATCACAGACAGGGCTTTTTAAATCACAGATCACTGGGCCCCAGCCTCCCCAAGTTTCTGATTTAGCAGGTCTGCAATAAAACTCTAGAATATGCATTTCTAGTAAGTTCCCAAGTGATGCTGATGCTGCTTGGCTGGTGACCACACTTTTAGAACCATTGCTTAGATCTTTACCAAAGAGTACTTCCCAGCCTAAAGAATGGTGACACTGGGCAAGGAGAGCTCAGCAGATTTAGTGTTTTCAGAATGAGTTCAACTGTCCAGAAAGTGCCAACAAAAAGGAGAAATACTTCTTTATAGTATAGTTCACGTACTAGGATAAATCATATGATGGTTTACCCTTTGTGACTAGTGACACCTTCATTGAAAACAGAAGAGTTATTTATCAGATGTAGGGAATTCAGATCCCATTTACAAGGGATAGACTTTCTTTAGACTGATAGGAAGGACATGAACTTTAGCCTTCCAGGCTCAAATTGTGGTCTACAATTTATTTGCTTCAAAACCTTGAACAAAGTTAGTTAATTTCTCTAAGCTCAACTATAAAATGGGCATACTAAAACCTAATCTTGAAAGACTGTTGTGAGGGCTTAACAAAGTGCTTGGCTGACAGTAGGAATTGAAGCAGGTATTTATGGTACTGTTCAAAAGAGTGGTAGTTTTCCTGTTACTTGATTTTAGAGTGCTGAATCAGAGAATATGAGCCCATAAATGTCTCTAAACTAAACCTCTAGATACCTTTTCCCTTCAGGCTTTCACTGCAACTAAAATTCATACAATCCTATGTAAAAATCTTCATTGATTTAATGTCAAGTTAAATAGGATTAGTGGTTCTATACTTCATTCAATTCAGTGTGCACATGTTGTAGGCAAACGTGTCCCGAAGAGTTAATTCTACCGAAAAGTGTTGTTTGATCATTCAAAGATATGAAAACCACTGGTTGACCAATTGTTGACGTTTTTGAGGGCTACAAAAATAAAACAAAACAAACAAAAAACAAAATATTGGTTGAGAGTTAGAAAATTAGTTGAAAATTATTTGTAAGATTATATATAAAATGTTTTCTGTAACTTATTGACAATGTATGGCATTTTCAAGATCACTTTTGCTCACATAGATTTTGTCTAACATGGTAACCTCAGTACCTGATGACTACATAAGAGGCAACTCTGTCCAACTTCACTGACTCCGTAGTTTGCTATTTAAAACTGGTTTTCATGAATCGATGGTTAATGTGTGTAGATAACTTTCATGATTGGGTAAACAATCACATGACTTAAATGGTCAGTGCTATCTCTGATTTTTAAGACTTCATTATTCTTAGAATCATGTCAGGGTCAGTATAGAGAAATGGCATTGAACTTATTATTTATTCCTAATTAGGTGACCCCTTGTGGATGACTATAACTTCACTGGATAATTGATTCTATTTGACAACCAGGCAATGTGACTCTACTCTCATTCATCTGTGACTGAATGGGTTTCAGCAATAGTCATAGACTATCAAGGTTGGAAAAGATAACAAAACTAAGTTGTCACCCTGCTTAACCTCTAGAGGGAGCTCAAGACGTCACTGCCCCCTTCACCCCATCCATTCAAAGATGAGCAAGTTGCGAGTGGAATAAAAAGGCATTCTCAGGGACACATGATTGAACATGAAGTTTAGGAGAAAATCTTTAAGTGGAGAAACAAAAGAGTTTTATCTAAAACATGAATGTGACTCTTTCTGCTCTTTCATAAATTTCCTATAGTTGGGTAGTTTAGCATTTTCTCCAATAGAACAGGAAATTTTCTCCAATAGAACAGGGAATGGTTCTCTTAAGCCCATCTATTTCAGGTCTTGACTTTCTTATTTAGACTCATTTTATGTAATCCTTTCAATATCTAAGTGCTGAGGTCCAGGAAGGCCAAACCAATGTGTGATTCTGGAGGAGAGAGGCCAAGGAGAAGGCTGCTTGACTCCCCTAGAATGTACATCATGTGACACAACAAGTGAAAAAGCTAAATAGGATACCAGCTGCTGATATGGGGCCAAGGCTCATCCAATAATGGTGGGCATCCATTGGGGCATATACCACTTGAGAAGCTTCTGTAGTTGCTGGTAACATAATATGGATTCTGGAGGCCAATAATGTCCTCCAATCTCTATGTCTTATTAGAAGTAGGGCTTATCAATAAAAATATTACCTCACTCTCACATGGTGCATTTGCCAACGTTAAAACGTGCTTTAAAATACATTTAAATGACGTATAAGATATACAAATTTATGTATAATGCTTATACTTGCATAGTAAAATTTGGAAGGCTAAATAAGAAACTGTTGACATTTGTTGCCATCCAATAACTTTGAGTTCTGTCTACCCTGGGTTCTGGGGGCAAAAGAAAGGCTTACTGTTCATTGTACCATTGTGTTTTTTTTTCTTTTGTGTGTGTGTGTGTGTGTGTATGTGTACCAAGTGTTTCTATTCCTTTTCAGTAAATGTTATGCACTAAAATGGTCACTGTAGTTATTTCTAGGTTGTAGGTTTAGAAGTGATTTATTTCTCTCTCTCTCTCTTTTAAAATGTCTTTCTGTTTTCTGATGTTTTTTTTGCAATGATCATCTATTACTTTAAAACCAAGCAAAAATAATTGAAAGAGATTCACTGTTTAATGCTTAAAAACATCTCTATGATATGAATGATATTAATCTCTCTGGGTTTGAATTTCTAGTAGGATTAAATAATTTGTCTAAGATCTTATCTGGCAAAACTGGGATTTCTGACACATCCTACCATGCCAAACAAGCCTAATTATGATAAGGAGAACAAAGGATTAAGTCTTTTTAACGTCCACTCCCCGTATGGACCCCACTAGTCACAGCACCATTTCACGGTGTTTTCTTCAAATGCCTCATCAAGATGAGTTCATTTGGACTTTGTGGATGCCTATAAGTCAAAAATTGGGGAGAAAGGGATTTAAAGATAGGACTGACCTTCTTTTACTTATATAATTCAAGGGGTTTCATTCTTTATCTTTTAAAGTTATATTTCTCTGGGTACATTCATAGCGACCAGAAAGACTTATTAGAATTCAGTTCCTACTGTCTGCAAAAAGGCAATTAACAAGTGGCACCAGCTCAGACATGCTTCTTCTAATTCATCTGAACGGTACTGAAGGAGAGCAGCAGAATCTACTCTTCTCCTGCAGCCTCACTGTTGCTCGTTAAGGTGGCTTTATGGTCTCATTTTTGGCCTGGCTACTTTCCAGAAGGATTTACCAGAGTTCTTATGGAGAAGCCACTGTGAGGCTGAGGTGAAAGTGAGCCCAAGGCCCAGAATTGAATTTCTGCTAGTCAGAGGGTGTTGCTGATTAGGCGGGAATGGCCAACACCTTGGATAAGTACCACCACTCCTGTTCCCGTGGCTGTGGCAGTCACTGCTAATTGATTTCTTGGCTGAGTTTGCATACAGTTTCTGCACCCCCTTGTCACATCACTCTAGGAAGTTACAACCAATTGACAATTGTTTGTCATGCAACAAGTTGAAACCTGTTTGCCACCCCTGAAATAAAATGGGCACGCAATAAGAAACCACTTAGCTGAGACATTCCGTGTGTCCATGCTTAGAGCACCATCACCGCCAGATTTATTTTATTGGGTTGCCCAAAATGTTTGTTCGGGTTTTTCATAAGATCTTACAGAAATACCCGAACGAACTTTTTGGCTAAGCCAATATTTCCTGGTTCAAGTGTACAGCAATCCCAGTTACTTTTCTTCGATTATGCTCCACTTTCCCTTGATCTCTTTAGCTTGTCTCATGAGGAACTGAACACAACACATCATTCCAAGAATGATCTGATTAGACCAGAGGAGAAAGAGTAGGATGCTTACCTTCCTCAACCTGAGAAGGTTCTCTATCTGTTGATGCAGCAACATTTATCACCTCCTAGATCATGTGTCACTGTGGCTCTATATCTACTCCATCCTGTAGAAGAGTGTTTAGAATAAAAAAAATTTCAAGATATTCCATGTAAATGGGAATCAAAAGAAAGCTGGAGTAGCAATACTCATATCAGATAAGATAGACTTTAAAATAAAGACTATTACAAGAGACAAGGAAGGACACTACATAATGATCAAAGGATCAATCCGAGAAGAGGATATAGGAGCACCTCAATACAAAAGGCAAATGCTAACAGCTGTAAAAGGAGAAACCAACAGTAACACAATAATAGTGGGGGACTTTAACACCCCACTTACACCAATGGGCAGTTCATCCAAACAGAAAATAAATAAGGAAACACAAGTTTTAAATGACACAATAGACCAAATAGACTTAGTTGATATTTACAGAACATTCCACCCAAAAGTGGCAGAATACAGTTTCTTCTCAAGTGCTCATGAAACATTCTCCATGATAGATCACATCTTGGGTCACATATCAAGCCTTTTAAAGAAAGGAAAATTTAAGAAAATTGAAATCGTATCAAGCGTCTTCTCCAACCACAGTGCTACGAGATTAGAAATCAGTTACAGGAAAAAACCTGTAAAAAATACAAACACATGGAGGCTAAACAATACGCTACTAAATAACCAAGAAATCACTGAAGAAATCAAAGAGGAAATCAAAAAATACGTAGAAACAAATGACAACGAAAACACGATGACCCAAAACCTGTGGAATACAGCAAGAGCAGTTCTATGATGGAAGTTTATAGCAATACAATCCTACCTCAAAAAACAAGAAAAATCTCAAATAAACATCCTAACCTTACATCTAAAGCTACTAGAGAAAAAAAGAACAAACAAAACCCAAAGTTAGTAGAAGGAAAGAAATCATAAAGATCAGAGCAGAAATAAATGAAATAGAAATGAAGAAAACAATAGCAAAGATCAATAAAACTAAAACCAGGTTCTTTGAGAAGATAAACAAAATTGATAAACCATTAGCCAGACTCATCAAGAAAAGAAGGGAGAGGACACAAGTCAGTAAAATTAGAAATGAAAAAGGAGAACTTACACTGACATCATAGAAATACAAAGGATCATAAGAGAGTACTACAAGCAACTATATGCCAATAAAATGCACAACCTGGATGAAATGGACAAATTTTTAGAAATGTACAACCTTCCAAGAGGAACCAAGAAGAAATAGAAAACATGAACAGACCAATCACAAGTAATGAAATTGAAACTGAAATTTAAAATCTTCCAATAAACAAAAGTTCAGGACCAGATGGCTTCACAGGTGAATTCTGTCAAACATTTAGAGAAGAGTTAGAATGTATCCTTCTCAAACTCTTCCAAATAATTGCAGAGGGTGGAACACTCTTAAACGCATTCTGCAAGGCTACCATCACCCTGATACCAAAACCAGACAAAAATATCACAAAAAAAGAAAATTACTGGCCAGTATCACTGATGAACATAGACGCAAAAATCCTCAACAGAATACTAGCAAACAGAATCCAACAACACAGTAAAAGGATCGTACACCATGATCAAGTGGGATTTATTCCAGGGATGCAAGGATTCTTCAATATATGCAAATCAATCAGTGTGACACACCATATTAATAAACTGAAGAATAAAAACCGTATGATCATCTCAATAGACGCAGAAAAAGCTTTCAACAAAATTCAACACCCATTTATGATAAAAACTCTCCAGAAAGTTGGCAAAGAGGGAACCTACCTCAACATAATAAAGGCCATATATGACAAACTCAGAGCAAACATTATTCTCAATGATGAAAACTGAAAGCATTTTCTCTAAGATCAAGAGCAAGACAAAGGTTTCCACTCTCACCACTATTATTCAACATAGTTTTGGAAGTCCTAGCCATGGCAGTCAGAGAAGAAAAAGAAATAAAAGGAATCCAAATTGGAAAAGAAGAAATAAAACTGTCACTGTTTGCAGATGACATGATACTATACATAGAAAATACTAAAGATGCCACCAGAAAACTACTAGAGCTAATCAGTGAATTTGGTAAAATTGCAGGTTACAAAATGCACAGAAATCTCTTGCATTCCTATACGCTAACCATGAATGGGCAGAAAGAGAAATTAAGGAAACAATCCCATTTACCATTGCAACAAAAAGAATAAAATCCCTAGGAATAAACCTACCGAAGGGGAAAAAAAGACCTGTATGCAGAAAACTAAAAGACACTCTTGAAAGAAATCAAAGATGACACAAACAGATGGAGAGATATACCATATCTTGGATTGGAAGAATCAGTATTGTGAAAATGATTGTACTACCCAAAGCAATCTACAGATTCAATGCAATCCCTATCAAAATACCAATGGCATTTTTCACAGAACTAGAACAAAAAATTTCACAATTTGTATGGAAACACAAAAGACCCCGAATAGCCAAAGCAATCTGTAGAAAGAAAAATGGAGCTCCCTGGCTTCAGACTGTACTACAAAGCAACAGTAATCAAGACAGTATGGAACTGGCACAGAAACAGAGATATAGATCAATGGAACAGGATAGAAAGCCCAGAGGTAAACCCATGCACCTATGGTCACCTAATCTATGACAAAGGAGGCAAAAATATACAATAGAGAAAAGACAGTCTCTTCAATAAGTGCTGCTTGGAAAACTGGACACCTACATGTAAATGAATGAAATTAGAACACTCCCTAACCCCATACACAAAAATAAACTCAAAATGGGTTAAAGACCTAAATGTAAGGCCAGACACTATAAAACTCTTAGAGGAAAACATAGAACACTCTTTGACATAAATCACAGCAAGATCCTTTTTGATCCACCTCCTAGAGTAATGAAAATTAAAACAAAAGGGACCTAATTAAACTTAAAAGCTTTCGCACAGCAAAGGAAAACATAAACAAGGTGAAAAGACAACCCTCAGAATGGGAGAAAATATTTGCAAATGACAAAGGATTAATCTCCAAAATATACAAGCAGCTCAATTTAAAAAAACAAACAACCCAATCCAAAAATGGGGTGAAGACCTAAATAGACATTTCTCCAAAGAAGACATACAGATGGCCAACAAACACATGAAAAGATGCTCAACGTCAGTGATTATTAGAGAAATGCAAATCAAAACTACAATGAGGTATCACCTCACACCAGTTAGAATGGGCATCAACAGAAAATCTACAAAGAATAAATGCTGGTGAGCGTGTGGAGAAAAGGGAACCCTCATACACTGTTGGTGGGAATGTAAATTGATACAGCCACTCTGGAAAAAAGTATGGAGGTTTCTTAAATAACTAAAAATAGAACTACCATATGACCCAGCAATCCCACTACTGGGCATATACCCAGAGAAAACCATAATTCAAAAAAACACATGTACCCCAGTGTTCATTGCAGCACTGTTTACAATAGCCAGGTCATGGAAGCAACCTAAATGTCCATTGACAGACAAATGGATAAAGAAGATGTGGTACATATATACAATGGAGTATTACTCAGCTATCAAAAGGAATGAAATTGGGTCATTTTCAGAGACATGGATGGACCCAGAGAGTGTCATACTGAGTGAAGCAAGTCAGAAACAGAAAAGCAAATATCGTATAATAACGCATATATGTGGAATCTAGAAAAATGGTATAGATGATCTTATTTGCAAAGCAGAAATAGAGACACAGACATACAGAACAAATGTATGGATACCAAGGGGGAGAGGGGAG
Organism: Delphinapterus leucas; assembly: GCF_059928025.1. NCBI lineage: Eukaryota > Metazoa > Chordata > Mammalia > Artiodactyla > Monodontidae > Delphinapterus > Delphinapterus leucas. The sequence continues at coordinate 17,033,690 of NC_143135.1, forward strand.
GGGTGGGAGAAATTGGGAGACTGGGATTTACACATATACATTATTGATACTATGTATTAAATAGATAACTGATGGGAACATACTGTAAAGCACAGGGAACTTCACCTAATACACTGTGGTAACCTAAATGAGAGGGAATCCAAAAGGGAGGGTATATCTGTATGTGTATGGCTGATTCATTCTGCTGTGCAGTGGAGGCTAACACAACATTGTAAAGCAACCATACTCCAATAAAAATAAAAAAACAATTTCTTTTGGAACCCACATGTAGGGTTATACTTTTATCCCTATTAAATTTTATTGTAAGATTTGAGTCATCAGTCAACCTTTGGTAATCATTTGGTGCAGAATTCTGTTGTAAAACATGTCTTCTCTTCCTCAAAGCTTTTCTCACCCATGGATTTGATGAGCAATGTCCTCTATCTTTATTTATGAAGAATCCATGATATTTAGTGTCTCTCCATCTCTGCACAAGAGGAGAGTACAGTAGGCCCTTCTCCTTCTCTGATTAATTTCCATCTATTCTTCAGTTCTCAGCTGCTGTGTTTCTTGGAAGACTTTCTTAATCCCCAACTCTGTTACTTTTCTCAGACTCCTGACCTTGATTGGTCAAGTGACTCATCTGTGAATTGGAGGATTAAGATTCTATTTAAAGTCTCAGGATGCTACCCTGGGTTAACTGGCAAACATCTTGGCTACATTTATTGCCCTCTCTGTTTAGTTTAAAGTGTCATATTGGTTTCTCAAAAACTTTTCCTATTAAATTACTACACAAAGCATAGATCTGCTCTGATCTTAAAAAACAAAACCAAAAAACTCTACCATAAGTACTAGGATTCTTTATTGTGTAAGTCTAAAGCAGATTAAATAATAACTGCGAGGAAGGAATTGTTTATATATGGAAATTATTTGCCACTTCTGGCACATTGATCCCTGGTTGCTCTTTCCCACCCTCCTTCCGTCTTGCCTTCATTGACTTTGGTGACTGCTAAATGTATATGTGTGTGAGTGTGTGTGTATATATATATATATATAATATAAAATCAGCTCAGCTACTAAATCAAGATATAGGAGATCAGTACTTTTCTTCCCAGGGGATGTATCAAGCATCATTAAAGATGCAGACAGCAAAACAGCAATTTGAGCCTCAGAGAGCAGCTTGGAAAAAAAAAAAATTTGCAGTTGTGTTTTTGCTGCTGGCATTACACTAAATCACACCCAGTCCCTTCATTTGTTAGGCACGCTTTCAGTCTGGGATCAGAACAATTCTATCATGGTAGATTCACACACACACACACACCCCGACCTTTTTTGCAAATAACATTTTATTTTTCAGAAATCTAGGGCCAAGAAAAAGAGAGCGTTGCCTGCTCAGATACAAATGCCTTATCTGTACTTGGACCACAGACAGAGGAATGCAGGCAAGGTTGGATGTGAAAGCATGGCTTGGGGCAGTTGAGTGGGAGAACAAGTCTGTTTTCCATTTTTCGTTTTCAGAAAGCCTCAATCAATACTCCACTTGTAACTGCACCAAGGGGCACAGGAGCAGAGAATCCAATACAAATGCATTAAAACCTTTTAAATTTGACACAGTACAAAGGCAGAAGTATTCTTGACATTGAATTTCTTGCATCAGGACAATTATTTCAAATTACCTGGGCAGGGGGGCTTTTGGAATAGAGTTTATATCAATGTAGCATTACCCTTTTTCTTCTCAGAATTTTAAGGTGTTTATTTTTTAATTAATATTTTGTGATTTGGTTGAAATTATCAACAGTAGTGAAACCAAATCCCCCTAAAACTGAGTTCCCTTACTGAGTTTATGATTAATCTTTGTATCCAAAACTTTATTCCTTTTCTTTGTTCCCTCTGACTTCAGTCCTGTGCTAACTGAATGCTAATCAACCAGATGATTAAGATTGCCATTGTTGATAGCACTGTTAATGTACTAAAACTGTTGTTGTAGATATCATCGTTAATGTAAAAACTTAGGTTCTTTCTCCAGGACAAGATGAGCTCACAGATCCCTGAGCCAGGGACCACCTGGCCTAAGAATCATAAACCAGAGGCACCCTGACTCCCCAAACTATGATTAGGAGATGTCACAGAAATGTCACTAGATGACGATTAATCCCAATTTATTTGTTCTTCCCCTTTAAAAAAACCCCTAACTCAAAGACCAAGTTGGAGTGGATCTGAGATTTTTCTCCCACTCCCTTGTGTGGTGCCCTGCAAATAAATAAATCCTTCCTTTGCTGCAAATACCTGCTGTCAAAGTTTGGCTTTCAGTGCCACGGGCACATGGACCCTTGTTTGATAACAATAATAATGTTGCATTGGAAGTTCTATGGACCTTTGATATAGAACTTGGAAATCAACTAGACTAATATTTCCTATTTTAAAAATGAGGATTTTGAGGTTTGGACAGGAGAGTACCTTGCCAATTAATGGCAGAGTTTGGACTAGGAAAGTTCTGCTGGATCTCAGTCCAGATTGAGCCTCAGGGTAAATCCTTTTCAATCTGACCACATTTGCATGAGGTCCTCAGCTGTCTGTCATAGCTGCCACGGATATTTTCATAATTAAAAGGGTAGGAGCCCTGGAAGTCTCGGTATCCTGTCCTGAGCAGGTAATGGTACCTCTCACATGTTCACACTTTCTTGATTCATGGGTCTATTCTGAACTGAACATTTTTTTAAGGCAAAAGGTCTCATGGCTTAAGAAAGCTAAAAAAGAGAAAAGAAAAACAAAAGGAAATGGCTTGGAGGGGAGAAGAACACATAAACAATCAGTGAGCATTTTGCTTTGAGGATGTCAAGGTCACTTTTAAGTGTTTAGGTATAGTTCATTTATTGTGAATAATCAGATGCTTTTCCTTTTGACATTGATGCTAGTCCATCTCTTTTGGTAGTGTTTGTTGATTGATTATTGGTATATGATCCAGTGCAAGTATGAGTAAATGAGATCATTTGCTGCACATAAGAATAACAGATGGCTATTTTCAAAAGAAGAAAGTTAATTTTTCAATGATAAATGCCCTTTAATTCATTTTGCTCTCTCCCTAACACTCTTATTCTTTGCTAGATTCTGTAGTATGCAATGCCGGTTTCTCCATATTATTAAGATATTGTTTTTCTTTGCCTTAATTTGATAATCAAGTTCCTAACTTTAGTATCAGCAGCACTACCTGCAAACCAACTAAACCATCCTACTTGTCTTCCTTTTTCTATTTTCAATTTTGAGTGACCATTCTTGGTTCCTGATCAGGAAGAATAGCTGAAGTGTCAGGACTGAGAAAACAAACCAAAAAGAGATTCACAGCCACCTACTCTGTGAGTCCTGGCTTCTGAGATGAAAGTTGAGGCTGCTAAGAGCTGACTCACTGCTTTGTTGACTGCTCCCTTCATGGACAGAGAGCTTTGCAGATCAGTGAGGCTCTTCCTCTGTCGCCACAGTTTTCACATCTGCGATTTTGCTCCCTTGTAGACTTTAGTGCTATGAAACAAAGTTTTCCTAACACCAGGGAACTGCCTTACTCCCTCTGAAGCTAGAATCCAAAGGAAGGAAAGGCTCAAACTGAGCCCCACAGAACTCCTCACAGTGACATCAACATCTCCGTGCTGTCCTTTTTTGTTATTCAAAGTAAGAGTGCCACTCTGTTGAAGTAAGTAAGGAGAGTTGCTGAGAAGTCAGTTTCTGCCCAACTCCCTTAGGATTCCATGGATTTTCGGGCAGAGCCTCAGCAGAGCTTTCTAAAGAGACAGCCACATCCTCCACCTGGGTTTGGAAAATCATGCTACATTTTTTCTAACTCTTCCATCTGCCATCTACTGTTCTGTAATCCTAATTGTAGCTATCAATTATCTTATTGATGTGAAAGGCAAAGGAGAGCTCAGACCTTCTGGAGTTGTTTCGGGAGCTCTAGGTCGGACATGACAGTAAAAATGCAGTTTCCCTCCTGAAAATCAGGAATATTTTTTTTGTATGTGAAATTCCTTTGTAAATTCTCCCCTGACAGTTGTCACAACAAGTCATTTGTAGTAAAATGAGTAAAGTTCTTGTGCAGAGTTACCTTTTAAATGACACGGTATTAAAGATATCAGAGATAAATAAGTAATTTGAGGGGAGGAGAAACTTAGAAAATTTACAAAGCAAGGAGAATGTTGAAATGGTGTTATTCCAAGTTAGAATTTTGTTTTCCAGACTCTTGCAGTTGGGGGTCTAGCTTTGGATGTAAAGACTACTGTCATTGACAAAGAGATTGGGACATTTGATGTTTACTGAAATTCATTTTATGTATACCCTCAAGATCACAGACAGCAGTTCCTTTAGATTATATTTGGACATAGATCAACTATTTAACCCCCACTTATTCTCCATCTTCACATGGGCATGGATACACACACACACACACATCCTGCCCATTCCAGGCAAACTTTTGAAGGAAAATATGACCTTGAAAATGAATTTAAAAATATACAAATTGCAAATGTGATATTGAATATAGAAAAAAACAAGACCAGACAATAGATAGTATTCTTCAGAATATGTTATTGTCAGTTAATTCTCTCCTGTGACTGTTCATTTCACAACTAAAAAAAAGACAAACACAAAAACAAAAAAACAGCAGTGTCATCTCAGCATCAAACAAATCTAATAAAATCTTTTCATACAGAATATCTGTGATACATAGTAGCAGCTGTTGCCCATATTTAGCAATTATAAGCATATTATTTAGTATTTATTGAGCACCATAATAGCAGAGTGCTATAAAGTGAATTCTCTTCCAGGCCAAAAAAAGAAAGAAAGAAAAAGGAACAAAAAGTAGACGGAGAGAGAAAAAAGGCAAATACCTTTGGGAGAATGCTAAAACAGTTTTGCAAGGTTCAGTAATACATGATATGTTCCAGTTAATTCTGACCATGTTGAAAATATCTTGAGGATAAAATATCTTGATGGTAAGGATACATTTCTAGGAAATAATGAGTCTTAAGTCTGTATGATGAAGTAAAAACAGGCCTCAAAATCAGATACACTAGAGATTTGAATATATTGAGTCATAACTTCTAGGACTCCATAGGTGCAGAGTAACCAGAATCCTTAATATTGCAGAAGTTTTGAGCAACTTTTATTCATCACTTAGTTTGACATGGGCATTCAGGGAGTGTTTCTCAGCTCTTGCCTCAGCGCACAGGGTGATGCAACTTCAACTCTACCCATGAATACTTCGTAGCTAGGCCCAGTACAATATAATAAGATGAACTGATTTTGTATGTCAGACCCCCCTAAACACATCCCAGATTCCTCTCCTGTTTTCAACACAGAATCACATTTCCAATCTCAACGGGGCTAACTTTTTCTCTTCAAAGACTCTGTGGTAGGGGCTTCCCTGGTGGCACAATGGTTGAGAGTCCGCCTGCTGATGCAGGGGACACGGGTTCATGCCCAGATCCAGGAAGACCCCACATGCCGCGGAGTGGCTGGGCCCGTGAGCCATGGCCGCTGAGCCTGCGCGTCCGGAGCCTGTGCTCTGCAACGGGAGAGGCCACAACAGTGAGAGGCCCGCGTACCGCAAAAAAAAAAAACAACCAACTCTGTGGTAAAGGTGTCTAGTCCTGATTTGCCATTTTCTCTACCTTCTCTACCTTCTACCCTTTCTAACTCCCAGAGTTTCTCCTTGCCTAATAATTTCCCCATAGAATTCTGGCTTCTCTACTTCCTAGCTATATAATCTCAATTAACTTCTGTAAAACTCTGCAGTCTCATTGGACAAATGGGTGCGGCAATATCTGCTTCAACACAGTAGTGAGTATGAAATGAGAATTGTACTTGGCAAAGAGTAGATGTTCAATAAATGTTAGTCTTATTTTTTCTTCTCCACATCCTCTGACTCTGAAATATGTCATAAGGAGACCAGAGAGTTTGTAGGAGAAAAGGACCTAAGAGACCTCCTGTTGTTCAGTCCCAGGAATATCCTTTCTCAGAATATTGCCATAATTCAGGACCATAGATATTCTTTTAAAATATATACTGATTTATTTCTTTAAATTATTTGTATCATTGTATGCACAAAACAGTAGGCTAGGGGCTATAAAGAGAGGTGGCTTGTGCCCTCAAGAAATTTACAATCTGAAAGGGATGGGCAGATACATAAACACAACTATATTATAAGAAAGAATAAATTAAAAGTGCAGCATTATCCTAAAGCTTCCACAAAAAAAACTATTAGAACCAATAAATTAATTCAGTAATTGCAGGATACAAAGACAGCTCACAAAAAATCAGTTACATTCCTATACAAGTAACAATGAACAATCCCCAAAAAGGAATTAAGAAAACATTCATTTACAATGACAGTGAAGAAAATATGAGTGAATAAACTTAACCAAGGAGGCTTGTACAATGAAAACTACAAAATGTTGCTAAAGTAAATTAAAGAAGGCATTAATAATTTGAAAGACATCTTGTGTTCATGGTTTGGAAGACTTAATGTTGTTAAGATATCAATTCCACTCAAAGTACTCTACGAATTTCATGCAATCCATAAAAAAATCCTAACTACATTTCTTTTGCAGAAGTAGAAAAATCCATTCTAAAATTCATATGGAGTCTGAAGGAACCCCAAATTGCCCAAGCAATCTTGAAAAAGAACAAAGTTGGAGGATTCAAAACTCTTGATTTAAAAACTTACTTTAAAACTATAGTAATCAAAACAGTGTGGTACTGGCACAAAGGCAGGCATATAGATCAATGGAATAAAATAGAGAGCCCACAAATAAACCCTCATGAATATGGTCATATGATTTTAGACAAGGGTACCAAAAGCCATCCAATGGAGAAAGGAGTCTTTACAACAAATGGTGCTGGGAAAAGTGGATATCCACGTGCAAAAGAATGAAGTTGAATTCTTACCTTATGCCATATACAAAAATAAATTCAAAATGGATCAAAGATCTAAATGTAAGAGCCCAAACTAGAATCTCTCGGAAAAAAGTAGGGGAGAAGCTTCATGACATTGAGTTTAGTGATAATTTCTTGGATGTGACACCAAAAGCAAAGGTGACAAAAAAAAGATAAATTGAACCTCATCAAAATTAAAAATTTTGTGTATCAAAGGACACCATCAACAGAGTGAAAAGGCCAACCACAGAATGGGAGAAATATTAGCAAATAATATATTTGATAATGGATTGATAGCCAGAATATATAAAGAACTCCTATAACTCAACAATAAGAAAACAACCCAATTGAAAAAGGGACAAAGGACTTGATAGACATTTCTCCAAAAACATACAGATGACCAATAAGCACATGAAAAGATGCTCAATATCATTAATCTTTAGAGAAATGCAAATGAAAACCATAATGGGATACCACTTCATAGCTGTTAGGATGGCTACTACCAAAACAAACAAACACCACCAGAAAATACAAGTGTTGGTGAGGCTGTGGAGAGAGTGGAACCCTTACGCATCACTGGTGGGAACGTAAAATGGTGCAGCTGCTGTGGAGACTATTATGGTGGTTCCTCAAAAAAATTAAACAACAAATTACCATATAATCCAGCAATTCCACTTCTGGGTATTTCAGTACCCAAAACAGTTAAAAGCAGAGGCTCAAACAGGTATTTGCACACCCATGTTTATAGCAGCCTTATTCACCATAACCAGAAGATGGAAACAACGCAAATGTCCATTGATGGATGAATGAATAAACAATGTGGTGAGTATGTGTGTGTGTGTGTGTGTGTGTGTGTGTATGCAATGGAATATTATTCAGCCTTAAAAAAGAATGAAATTCTGACACATGCTGTGACATGGATGGACCTCGAAGATGTTATGCTAGGTGAAATAAGCCAGACACAAAGGACAAATATTCTATGATTCCACTGATATGAGATACCTAGAGTAGTCAAATTCATAGAGACAGAAAGGAGAATGGTAACTGCCAGGGACTGGAGGAGGGGGAAACAAGAATTTATTTTTTAAGGGTACAGAGCATCAGTTTGGGATGATGAAAAAGTTCTAGGGATGATGATTGTGGTGGTTGCACAATGATATGAACATACTTAATGCCATTGAAGTGTCCACTTAAAATGATTAAAACGGAAAATTTATGTTTTGTATATTTTAACACAATAAAAAAGTATATGAAAGAGATATTAAGGTCCTTTGGGAACAAATGAGATACTAAGGGTGTCAACAATACTTCTCAGAGGAGGTGTTGTTTAAAGAAAATTTTGAAAGATTGCTGGGAATTTTTTGATCAATATAGTTGGAACCCAGGACTTTCAAAGCTGAGTGTAATTGTGCAGTGGCTTGTTTAGTATAAGGTGAGAGCAGGCTGCATTTATTCCTGAGTTCAACAAATATTTACTGAGCATCTACTAAGTACCAGGCATTGTATTTAGGCATTGGAGATTCTGTAGAGAACAAAACAGCCCTAAATCTCCACCATAAAGCTTATATTCTAATGTGTGTGTGTGTGTGTGTGTGTGTGTGTGTCGGGGTGCGGGGGAGGTGTGGTTAGTGGAAAGTAAGCTTGGTAGAAGAGGGACAAATGGGAGATGGCTTTGAATGCACGCCTAAGGAATTTAGACTTCAGGGAAACACTAAGACCTTCTTGGCCGAAAATGTGAGTTAGCTAGTGTGAGACAAGATCAGACAAAGACCTGTTGAAACGAATGAGTTACACTAAGGTAGAAGTAATGAAGGCTTGGACTAAGGAAATGGCTGTGGAAAATGAAGAAGGGATTTGAAGGTGAAATAGACCAGGAATGGCAAGTGGATAGACAGAGTGGGTTAAAGATGAAAATGACTGATAATTTTAACCTGGATGCCTGGGAAGAATCTGGAATCTAACCCCTTAAGTAGAGCCTTCTCTTTGGAAGGCCAACAAGATCCTGAAAGAAAGCTCAGTCATTTATAATAATTGACAAGGAGAAAGCAACATGAAATCCTTTCTGTAAATTTCAGCATAGGATTAATGAAGATCCCTCTATTTTGTTTATGAGGTTCTGTCATTTAACTACCATTTATTGTGGTAAAAGGTTGTTTCTTTGACTCTCCCTACATATCTTGTTACTTCTCTTATTGTTGAAAATGTCTTGAGAGTTTAAGTAAAAATGTTGTATTTGATGAAGATACTTTTATTTCATTTGAAGTATTTGATGACTGACTCTACCATTGCAGTGAGATCATAGTTTCATCAAGATGACAGATCAGTCAGGGAACTGTGTCAGACTCTTGTATGATAATTAGGTAATTTATTTAATCCAACTCTGGGAAAATGATTTAGGTAAGAAAATAATGAATTCCGATCAGTCCTGTGTATGATATCACACCGTGTGCTTGCTTAATGATTTAACAGCCATGCTAAACAACTGAGCCTTTTAAAGAAGCCATGTAAGATGAATGTTCTGACTCAGTAAAAATGAGCACCAAAGTGGGAGCCAAGGGACAGGATTCTAATCTTGGTTTTGCCTCTTTTTGATCTTGGAGAAGTTATAAAATCCCTGGGCCTCAATTTTCCTACTTGCAAAGTGGGAGAGTAGATGACCTCTCTGATAGGGTGTAAACTTTGTATATGGTGACTACAAACAGACGGCATGACTGAGGATGAGATGGCGGTAGCAATTAAAATTAACCCATTAGGACCAAGTTCGTATCTAACAGTTGGCTTTAGAGTTTTGCTTTTAAGCCATTAGATTGCAACCTCCCTGATTTCAGGGACTGAATTCTTTTTCATCTTTGTGTCCCCAATGCCAGTCTCATAATATGTACTTGTCTGAGTTTCATTCAATAATAATTTATTGAATATTTTCTTTGTGCTCAGTAGTTTAGCCAGTGGTTAAGAGCCCAGGCTCTGGAATAAAACTGTGTGGTCCCCTAATGGAGAATGCTGGCTTGTCACTTACTAGATGTGCAACATTGGGCAAGTTAACTTCTCTGTGCCCCTGTTTTCTTATCTGTAAAATGGAAGTAATAAAATACTTATTATGCAGTTGTTGTATTAAGTGACATTATTTGTGTAAAGCTTTTGACATAGAATACTGCACAGAGTAATTGCTTAATGATTTTTTGTTGTGATGGTGATGAGGATGAGCAGGGAGAGGGGGAGCAGAAGGTGGAGAAGGGGAGGAGGAGGAGGGAGGAGGGGGGAGGGAAGGAGAGATGCCCTGGGGGCACAGCAGATGTTTATTGAATGAATGCAAGTCTTTAACTATGTATTTCCATCTGTACCCCAGATCTGCCTTAGTGTTATCTTGATTTTGTCACTTGAACCAACACTCTTCTAGGTTCATGCTTTCTTGATTTGGTATATGGACAGGCAAGTGCCCTTTCTGGCCTATTTTGTCTCCCTTGGTTTTCATTTCTATTTGCTTTTTTTTAAAAAAAAATCAAAATTGTACATGTTTTAAAGAGGAAAATTTACAAGTTACCTAACAATTCTTGTTATGAGAACAATCCCTTAAAACCTTCTTGTATCTCCAATTCTACAGAGGCAACCAATTTCAACTCTTTCGGCTGATTCTTTTGAGTCATGCTTTTATTGCAATTTCTGGATAGTCCACTTTTAGGCATAATCTATTGATGTCCCACAATGCAAGATGAAGATTTAGCTGTCTGTGACAGCTGCCACCTCATATACACGTGCACGCCTCATCTCTTTACCCTCCGTAGTAGCTACCCTTAGCTACTGTACTTGGGTCACTATTCAGTGTTCACAGTATCATCAATAGCAAATACTATTCATAGCTCAGCCATGTAGTGTTCATGATTTCTCTTCCTTTCATACACAACATTTTTTCCCTCGGACTTAGTGATTATTGTCTTTGTTTATGGTGTTTCATAGTTGGCTTATTTTTTTGTGACTCAGTAGTTAACTCATCCCTGCACTCTTCCCCCAGTGAGTAAATTTCCTCTGAATGTGGTCAAATATATTAAGAATTAGTTCTAGTCTTATTTCTTTTTTATTATTATTTTTTTGCGGTACGCGGGCCTTTCACGGCTGTGGCCTCTCCCGTTGCAGTGCACAGGCTCTGGACACGCAGGCCCAGCGGCCATGGCTCACGGGCCCAGCTGCTCCGCAGCATGTGGGATCCTCCCGGACCGGGGCACGAACCCGCGTCCCCTGCATCGGCAGGCGGACTCCCAACAACTGTGCCACCAGGGAAGCCCTAGTCTTATTTCTTGAAATAATTTTTCTGAAACCTTTTGATCAGTCTGCTCCCCAGCTGTTGCATTAGGAATCTGTTTTCACCATTAGCCTATGATTCGTCTGCCCTCTCTTTTATTAATTCCATATGTTCCTTTTTCTTGCTTTACTTCCTAATTTTGGTGAAGTGTGGTCTCCAGTACTTTATTGTGGAAGGGAGCTTAGGAAGCAAATTTTTGAGACCTTGCATGTCTAGAAATATCTTCATAATATTCTCACACTTAATTGATAGTTTGGTTAGATGTACATTTCTGGGCTGGAAATTATTTTTTCCTCAGAATCTGAAGCATTTCTCTATTCTTTCTTTTCGCTTCCAGTGTTGCCGTTGAGAAGTCCAGAGCCATTCTAATTCTGAAACCTTTGCAGGAAAGTGTTCTTTTCCCTCTCTGGAAGCTTTTAGGGTGTGTTCTTTATTCTCAGTGTTCTCAAACTTGATGTTTATATGTCTTGGAATGGGTCTATTTTCATTTACTATGTTGGTCATATAATGGCCCATTTATTCTGCAAACTTACTTCCTTCAGTTCTGGAAATTTTTCTTTAATTATTCCTTTAATGATTCCCTACTCTCTCTCCCTACTTCTTCCTCTCTCTTCTCTTCCTTTTCTTTCTGGAATACCTACTACTCTGACATTAAATCTAGTGGATAGGTCTTCTAATATTTAAAATCTTTTTTTCTATTTTCTATTTCTTTGTTTTCCTATGGCCATTAAAACAAACAAACAACTTCCATTATTCTATTGAGTTGTTTTCATTTCTGCCACATAATTTTTATTTCCAAAGAATATTTCTTTTCATTCTTTAAATGTTCTGGTGTTTTATACCACTCTTTTCTTGATTTTTTAATGCAATATCTACTATTATAAACTTATTATTTAAATGCTAGATTTTTGTTTGGTAGTTTGTTTAATTTTTCCCCATTACTTATTCTTCCTCCAAGTGTTTTTTTTCCCCCTTTTTCTTTCTTCCTGTCTGTCTGGTTTCTGTCAGTTATTTTAGTCATACCGTTAATAGCTTGAGACAATTGGCTGTCTGCTTATATTTAGAGTGAGACACTCAGAAGCTGCTTGGAAGCTGTATGTATAAATAAGGCTTTTCAACTCTGTGTTTGAATAGAGGACTATCTGGCTGAAGTATTTCCTTGAGGAACCTCCTATGTCCATATCCTTAGTTCTTTTCTTTTGGGCTGGTCAGATTCCTCAGAAAAAGGTCTTCCAGTCTCTTGGTTAGTGTGGTTATGGCTGTCTTCCAGCATTACAGAAGAGGCAGATGCAGGGAAAAGGCTGAGGCCTCAATATTCGGTATGGATACTTTTACTTCTCCTGGCCCCATTTCAACATGGTAGTCCTGACTTGACCATGCCTGAGTTCTCTGAGTCCAGAAACCCCATATTTTAGTGTTTTCAGAGAATAAACCTCACCTTTATTTTGAGATAAGAGAAAATCTTGGGACCTAACTACTGTTTAAATAGTCTCAACAAATTTTTTTTTAAAATCGTACCTCCACCTTTATTTTCAAAGATACCTAGTGCTTTCGAATTGTTGAGCCTTTTGGAGGATCATGAGGTGTAAAGTGATTTGCTTCTTACCTTTCCCTACTGCTGGCTGAATCCCCCCCACTCCCTGTTCTGCTAAATCAGTTATCTCTCATGTATCCACTTTACAGCTTCTAAAATTATGAAATTTTGTTGCCATTGCCTCTTCTTCCACATTATTTGTCCTTGCGGGCTATGTCTTATAAATGTCTAGTTACTGTTGTTTTAATAGGGTTTCAGGAGTGAGTAGAGAGTATTGCTTGAGTTTAATTTGTTGTTTAAATTGGAAGACCAAATATGTATTCTTTCCTTAGTGATGGATTCAACCCAAGTCTCTTCACAGCAGCCTCTACTTACATAGTTCTCTCCTAAGACATCAGACCCTTGGAAACTACTCCTTACAAATTCCTTTCAGTTTTGGACATCATAACATTATAATTTTCTTAACATCTTACGTGGGCCTCAGACCAGGTGCTAACATGGAATCTGTCTTCATTTAACACACTCATCTGCTCCAGACTTTTCTCCAACTGGTGAATGTCAGTGGCACAGTCTGTATTTCAAAACTAGCTAAAAGGAAAAACATGTTTGGATTTTTTCTTTTAATCAGTTTTACACAATTGGAGAGTAACTGGTTATTTGATTGAATTCAGCTCTATCAATTTGGACTCTTTCTAGGCTTAAGAGAGAAAATACACAATTTAAAGTGCCTTAAGTATTTGTTGGTTCACAATATTAAAAGGTTTAGGGTAGTTCTGGTGTCAGTCTTGGTTTGATCAGGGGCTCAGATGATATCAGAATTTTTTTTCTTTGATGAAGCTTGCTTGAATCCGTTTTGAAATGATTGATTCCTAAGACAGAAGTTCATGAGAATAAATAATGTTAAAAGTAATAAAAACATATGTATTGATATTATGTGCTTAAAAAGTAAGTATAATGCCTAATCCATAGCATGTACTTAATAAGTTATTATCATTATTATTGTTAGTGCGAGTCATTCTATTACTACCTTAATCTTTGCAGCAACCGTATGTGGTATTTCTACTACATTTTATAGTTCAGAAAACCAAGATACAAGACCATTAGTAAACTTGTCCAAAGTCACAGAGCAATAAAGTAACAAAGCTGAGGTTTGAACTGAGGCAAACTGTTTTCACAGTTGAATGCTTAGTGTCAAGGCACCAACAGCTTTAAGAACAGCAATCTCTCATTCGTTGACATTCACTACACTTTAGAAACAGGCTCATTTCATCTCATCTGACTATCCTAATATATGCAGGCTGGTAGTATTGTTCCTCTCTGGAGATGGGAAGACTGAGTTTAAAAGCATTTAGGTGATTTTCCCAAGCTATCCAGCTCTACATGGCAGAACTAGGAGTTGGACTCCAGTTGCATTTTTTCCTGCTGTACACGTGCTACTTCAATGCTGAGTTGATGTTTTTAACTTTCAGATGAGCATCTAATTGGTATAGTATTGGGAGCATTTTTAATCCTTATTAATAGATGAGCTCTTGGTGGCTGTATATTTTATTGCTATCTGCTTGACAAAACTAAGCAAGCTGGAAACTAACGAGAGATGGCAGAACATGAACTGACCTTCCAGCCTTTTTGAGATGCTGTTGTACCTGCTCTGGCAGAAGATCAGGGGCAGGAAAAGGCAGGACTGATGGGATGGGGCTGTCAGTAAGAAAGTTCACCTGATTGCAAGAGGCTTGGTGTCAGGAACAGAGACTGGCATTCTGTAGGGCATCTTTGTTACCTAAATTAGATTCCAAAGAGGCCCAGCATGGAGAGGGTATATGAGTTTACGCATTACAGATAGGCTTGGGTTTGAAACCTGGTTTTGCTATTTATTAGCTGTGTGAGCTTTGAGCTTGTTTCTTAACCAGCCTGAGCTTCATTGTTCTCATTATACAACGGAGGTAAAAAAGTATACTGAGCTCATAGGGTTGTTGGGTGGATTAAATACTACAGTGGAGTTAAGTACTTAAGACTGTGCCTGGCACTTAAAAGGGGTCAATAAATGCTAGCTATTATTAATACTAATATTCAGATATAAAAAAATGTTTATTGTCGATCCTCAGAGTCTCATGACACAGATATTTTCTAGAAAACAGATCCCAGTCTGCACACTGAAGAATGGCTTATTCCTTTCCCCTACTGTAAATTTCTTTTGTTTCTCTCTGTCCTTCACCTCCACCCTCAGCCATACTATATGCATAACTTAGCCCCAAGTTATCCTCTTTGACCTTTTTTTAATAAGGTAATTTTATTCTTTGACATTAGCCTTGAGTGTATGCTGAGGCTTTGTCTGAAATGAAGGTTTGATTACAACTGTTATCAATATCTCAGACCCCAAATCACCTTTGAGCATTTACACAACACAGTCGGTTCCTACCCGATTGATTACTTTTCAGGTTGCTGAGGTTTATCAAAAGGTTAAGGCTAGGCAGAAACTGCTCTTACGTTATAGGCCCATGATGTCAGGTGGGAGGGAATGAGTGGAATCTCAAGTTGAAGCATATCTTTTTATTCCCATGCTCCAGATCAAAGTCTGTCTTTCCTGCACAAAACAATGTTCTATTTCTCTGAGGCTTCAGGGGATAAAATTCTGTCTTGTGTTGGATATCCCAGAATCGTGGAATGTGCCAACTGGGAAGAGAAACCTTTCAGATCATTGTCGCTGGCGTCCTGGTGATCTGTGCAAGTGCTGTGAGGGCAAGGGGTGGATGAGGGACAGCTTCTCAGCCTTCTTGTTTTCACCCTTCACTTTTTCTATTTTATATATTGGAATTCAACATAGCATAAGGGTTTTTAAAGAATAATGAGGTTAGCTGCTAAACAAAATGTTACAAAACCCTTAGCTACTCAGTGTTTTTCAGTTAAGAAAATTAGGGTCTGAAAGATAGCTGTCTTTTAATTTATGCAACAAATATTAATTGAACATCTTCTGAAGGCTAGATGTTGATCTAGCTCCTGGGAATACAGTGACACACCTAAAGTAGAACAGAGTCTTATTAAGGCATTGGTCCTTGGAGGTACTGGTGACGTTCTCTATCCACTCTGGAAAATAGATAGAATTTTGTAAAATCATCTATATTTTGCAAAATATAAATCAGGTCTTTCTGGTCACCCTTATTGTTACCTTTCTTAAGAATATTTATTGAGGGGTGGGATGGGGAGGGTGGGAGGGAGGGAGATGCAAGAGGGAAGAGATATGGGGATGTGTGTGTATGTGTAACTGATTCACTTTGTTATAAAGCAGAAACTAACACACCATTGTAAAGCAATTATATTCCAATAAAGGTGTTAAAGTAAAGTTATGCTAGTACACTAAAAAAAAAGAATATTTATTGAAACTTGATATGATCAAGGGCTAACCAGATTTTTTGCTTACTTTTGTCTTTTTTTTTTTTCTTTTTTTTGAGGTACGTGGGCCTCTCACTGTTGTGGCCTCTCCCGTTGCGGAGCACAGGCTCCGGACGCGCAGGCTCAGCGGCCATGGCTCACGGGCCCAGACGCTCCGCGGCATGTGGGATCTCCCCGGACTGGGGCAGGAACCTGTGTCCCCTGCATCGGCAGGCGGACTCTCAACCACTGCGCCACCAGGGAAGCCCTGTCCTATTTTTATGTTCTAACTTCCCAGGGAAGGGGTTGGTGAGGAGAGGTGAAACTAATAGTTGTGCGGGTTTTGGTGGGTGTGGGAAATTTGAATTTTAAATTTGGTAGGAGGAAGTGGTTTGGTAGAACCAGAGGCAGCCTTGTGGGGAAGAGATTAAGGTTATGCTTGGTTGAACCCTAGGGAGGATTCTTATATCTGTCCAAACCATTCTTAATGATATTGCATTATAGAATTAACTATTTACAGTTAACTTAAGCACAAATAGGAACACATCTATAATTACTCAGTAACCACAAATATGATTTTCTGCTGGGTTCTGATGAAATCCTCAGGTAGGTATAGATAAGGAGAAATTCCTTGTCTTATTTCCAATCTAAATGCTTTTCATCTATAATCCTGATCTTAGGAGTTCTCTTCTTTGTCCTTGTTTTGCATCTTATCCAGATTAGTGAATTCTTCATTGGGCCTGGCCATTTTATTTTTGATAGTTAATTCAGTTGCAGAAGGTTCTCAGTCTTTTAATTACTCAAAGTTTGGATTTTAAAAATATGACAGCTTTGTTAATGGACTCTGTTTGCTTTTGGTTTTCATCCTGTGTGATGTCAGATCTCTAAGGATGCAGTCTTCCTTCAGTTAAGTGAGCATTTTTGCTGTAGCTGCTTTGGAAGCTCTGGGACTGGAAGGGCAAGAGGTGAGAACAGAAAGAAAGTGAAGAGGGAAATAAAAAGATGGTCATTGTAGACCATCTTGGCCTTTGGCCAGCAAAAAATACCCTGAGGCCTGAGAGTGACCACAAAGTTATGTCTTCTACTACTAAAAACACATAACAACACCCTTTGATTAGTTCTTGTATCCCACTCTGAGATGTCATCCCTGTGAGAAACAGCCTGGGAATTTGCGGTTTGACTATTATGCACACACAGATATGTGGACTACAGGAAGAGAAAAAAAAATATGTATATAGTTTTTTTTTTAATAGAGATGAAGGTCTAAACAAGTGTTGCTTCATTCACAGTCTGAACGCTCTCCATTCTCTACTTGTTAGATCCCAGATAAAAATCAAAGCAGCTAGAAGGCTCATCACATAATATATACAGTTTGAGGCCACACACTGTTATAGCCTTGTCTATTTCAAATGTGTTTGACCTTCATTTATGCAAAGGAAAAAGTCACAATGACAGCTGAACATTAAAACAATTTCAAGACATTGTGATGTGGAGAGTCAAAGGAGAGATTTTGGAGGCAGAATTTGTGGGTGACTGATAATAGCACTGAGGTCCCAGGGACTGACTTTGCAAAGTAATTCTACGGTTACAAGGATTCTTCTATCTGTACAGCAAAGCAGTAACTGCTTTCCTTGGAATCAGACAGGGAAAAGTCTATAATACATTAATCACCCAGGTTCACAGGGATAGGAGATTGTTGCCCATACTTTACTCCTTTGTGAAATGGGGCATGTATTTCCCCCACTATTCTTCTTTTCCAAGCTACTGATAAAAAACATGTCATTTCTGCTTTTATGCCTTATATGAAAGATGAATGTTCTTCAAATAAGAATTCTAAGAGAGTTGAAATTTGGTATCCTCTAATATATTGGATGGTTCTATATCTGTATCTATACCTATATGTCCAATATGTCATCTATAACTGTATGTATATGTATACCTGTATCTATCTGTATCAATATCTATATACAAAACACAAGGCAAAGAAGAAATGAAATAATCCACATTTATCGTTTTAGTTGTGGTTTTCTATCTTGCCAGTTTAGTAGTTGGACAGAAATGAAGTTACCAAGACTTTTGTCACAAAAAGTCTTGATCATTGAGCTGAATGTCTTCCATTGCTTAAAGAAATACAGATTTTTTGGTCTTAATTTGGGAGGCAGTGAGGTAGAGTAAAATAGGATCACATCATTAGGATCATCTATACGTGGATTCAAACCCTACATTATTCCCCTCGCTGGCTAACCTTGGGAAAGCTAGTTTTCTGAGCCTCAGATTTCTCATGTGCAAAATGAGGACGTTGCTGACATAGTAAGATTGTTGTAAACTTTAGAAGGAAGTCAGAATGTTCCAGAAGGGAACAAGGAAACTGATAACAGTTAAACAGATCCTGGAGAGCTGATACCTTGAGTCTGGTGTTCAGGTAAAAGGCTCAGGTGTTGCTTTCTCTTATTTTATCCAAATAGGTTTTCCTATTCTTTGTTATTGCTGGCCTTCCCAGTCATCTCTCCAGCATCACTACTGCATTACTCTTCACCATGGCTTTGCATTTTAGAACGTGCTCTTTTCTCAGATGGTTGGAGTTAATTTAAGACACGATAGCTTCAACAGCTCAGCAGATAACAGGCTGCTGAAGAAGACAATGTAGTTAGAAAAGCAAACATTAAAAGACAAGAAAACAGACCACTAGAAATCTTCAGCCTGAATCAAAGCTTAGGTAAGGAGGGCAAGTGTGAAAATAAAACAGATGATAGCAGAATGCAAAGATGCTGTAGTTGCTGGTCAGAATATTTTAAGTATCTGTTTAGAAGTTTAATTAAATGGGAAGCAAGACTGTCCTCTGGGTCAACATTTGAAAACTTAAAATTTGCTTCCCCCCTCCCTTTTGGAACAATGCCTGCCCATTCTGTATTCAGTTAATTCAACCATTATTAAAATATGATCCCATCTGGGACAAATCCATTTCTCTAATAGACCTAGAGTGAGAAAGTAACCAGGAATATGGTCTTCCTTTGAAAGAGGGTAGTGCTGTGTTCTTATTTTTAGAGAGAGGAGACTTGGTTGCTATTAACCTGTGAAAGTAAATTAACATTCAGAACAACTCTCTTAAGTGGGCAGGTCAAGAAAGAATAAAACTTCTTTCATTCTATCCAGTGCAAACATACCAAAACTTTGCCCTTATACAACATCTTTCATGCAGGACTCTGTTGGTGATTTCACTTATTTCCCCAAGATTTATTGTGGGAGGGAAAGGGATTATGTATCTTTAAGAGTAGACCCACCTGTGTTCTTGCCATTGTCTCTGTCAAAAGAACATTAATTTGGTACCACTGTCTACTTCCATTATAATCCTTGTCCTGTGAACAGATTCATTATGGACCATTTCTGGTTCCTTTTTACCATGTTTGTCTAAAACTGGAGATTGCACAATAAGGGTAAGAATAAAACTTTTATTAAAGTCAATTAAAACTTAGCTTCCATAAGAGTGGTGATAATGACATTGTACAAGGGATCAGGGCTCAATCCTGGTGCACAAGTTCATGTGAGGGGGCATGTTGGGGGCTACCTGGGGGCCTGGGGGAGGCATCGTTGGGGAGGAGTGTAGACATATAGAGTGCAGAGGGCATCTACGAGTTTTCTTATGGATGGAGCTTATCAGTTATGTTCCAGTTGCTAGAACTAACACCTGCTTCTACTCATGAAAATTAACATTAATTGTTTTTCTTTCAGAGGTAGTGTTATATCAGGAAAAGGATGCAGGCTGACCCCGTTTGGAATATGAGCTCTGACTTAAACACTTCGTGGCTCAGTTTCCTTATCTGTAGAATGAAGATAACAATAGAACTTCCTTCATAGGCTTATTGTGGGAAGAAATGAGTTGTGAGGCTGAAGCATTTGAAAAAGTGCTAGGCACACAGTATGCATTCATACTGTGCAAGTTGCTTTGAATCGTTGGTCCTCAGTTTTTTCCATTTGTAAATTAGAGATAATAGCTGCTTTTCAGTGTTGTTGTAGAGATTAGCAATAATGAACGTAGAGGACTCCCGCTTTATAATGGGTTAAGTGTGGGCATTAGCTTCTGTGAAGGTACAAAGTAGGTGTAGGAATCATTAAAGAAGGATAACGTTTGTGCATAGCCTCCACCATTAGTCTGTTAACCATCTTTAAACTCTAGCCGTGGTAGAGATAACAAAGGCCCTCCATCGTTAAGCTCCTGTGGCCATCTCTGAGTTCTGAGCTGACTTCTGTGCTTTTCTCTTTTTTACCTTTGTCACAGGCCCTAGAAATCGTTTTGACTCCCCTACTATTTTAGTCTTCTCTTCTGCAAGTCTGGCTGCAGATAGACTCATCCTCATAGGGCCCCCAAGGATAATCACACAGGCCCTTCCTTTTAAATGCTTTACCTCTGATTCTTGGAAGGAGGCAAGAAAAACACACATGGCAAAGTAACGTGGATTTAGGAATACCACAGAGTAGTACATAGAGTCCTGAATTCTGGTCGATATTCTCTAAATCCTTCTTTTATTGCCCAAACACCCTTCTGCTTCTTTTGTTTTATTCCTGCTTCTGATATTTAAACAACTAGAACTCTTGATGCTGAGACCTGGAGATGTAATGTCGGCACCCATAAGTAAACTCATGTCCTCTCAGGGGCTGCCTGTGCCCAGCAGGCCATATGCATTTCCGAGACCTGGGTAATATTCAATAAGAGATGATCCTTAAGTTCCTCACCCTCCAGATCATGCCAAGATGCTCCCTTAGGTTTTTGCTGTTTCCCCATTTGGGGAACTTGTTTTTCCTGTTCCTCTCTATTTGGAGGCAAATCATTCTTCAAGGTTCAACCGAACACACCTATATCATAATACTTCTCCTGAGTATTTCAGCCTATCAATAAATATGGTATACATCAGGCCTTGTGCCTACCCTGATGACTCCCTTTACCAAATCCCAGCCAAATTTCAGCCCCCAAATCCTGTAAGATTTAGCATTTGTCCATAATGGGTAATTTCTTAATAGTGGATAATTACATTGTGTAGTACTTTTTTCTCAAAACTCTTTCATATCTATGAATTTATTTTATCCTCTTAGTAACCTTACCAAACAGGGAAGTTATTTTTATTCTCATTTGACATATAAAGAAACCAAGCCCCAAGGAACATGTGTGTGTTTATGTGTTTGTAGGGAGCTAGTAAATAACTTACTTGGGTAAGATTCCATAGCTAATTTGTGGTTGAGCTGGGACTGAAAGCCTTCTTTTCTTCAAACCTACACTTTACCCACGAACTCATCTTACCTTTTTATACTCTATTGTGCCCTTTATGTTTTAATCTATAAATATGATTAGTTCCAAATTCCACCCCCCCACACCTGCAGGTAAAAGCTTTTATCAGTGATCTTTTAATTCTCATTATAATTAATATAAAAATTGTTGTGTTTAATTAATGAAAAATAAGTTCAGTATTAAACTGGTAATGTCAGTAATATGCATGCATAATTATATATAGTAGAAAAATGTAAGATTTGTCATTACACTCACAAAATAATCAACTTTTCTGAAGTAGACCGAGCTTATTGGAGCTGCAGTAGCAGTTCTTGTTATCTTGCCAGTTGATTAGAGACTGAAAATCAGGACAAACTGGCTGAAGCATTCTGAGGGTATAGGAACTGCATCTGAACAACTTTTTTGAGATAAAACACTGACATTTTTGCTGAAACAGTATTTCAGTGTGAGAGCATGAAGAATTAAGAGTACTAGAACCACAGAGTGGGACTAGCAACATGAGCCTGATGGACTTGACGTTTCCTTCCTTTGTGAGAAGTTAACCAGGTTCCTCCCTTATGCTGCTCAGACAGCAGTACCGGGTATATACATTGTAAGGGCAAATTAAAAATTCTTCCTGTTGATTGTGGTGAACATTTTGCAATGTATACGTATATCAAATCAAGTTGTACCTCTTAATGTATGCTCATCTTTGGTTGTCAATTATAACTCAATAAAGTTGGGAAAGGAAAAAGGAAAACAATTCTCCCTATTCAGAATAGGGAAGAGACTTACCCTCCCCCTGCCCCACTCCTTCCCTTTTCTTTAGGAAATCTGTAATTGAAAATCCTTTCCCTGTCTCTCTGAAATGTATTTAAACCTTTTTAAAAGTTAAATAAGCCTCTTGTCAGCTTCACAGCCCAGGAATGTCCTTCTCAAGGACCTGGGATTTATCTCTTTGAAATGTAAGCATCAAGAAGATAGTGCCCCCATCTCCCAGTTTCCGTGGGAAGGTAGAAATCTAACGTGTGCAGGTGCTTTGATTGAAGTTGCAAAACTACACTTGTCATAAACATATGAGAAGTTTATATTTCCTTTGGATAAAGCCAATTAGCTAACATAGACGGTCACCTCAGTTACCAAGTAAATTTATGATAAACTACGTGTGACAAATGGCGCTGTCAAGTTCTCTTACTTGAGAGCATGTATGTAATGGGTTGTGTCTGCTTGGCTATATAAAAGGGTGAGATTTCTTCCTGTTTTTGCAGTTTCTTAGTGGATTGCCTATGATCACATTCTGGTTTAAGCTTATTCAATAATAACATTATTTTCTTCTTAGGAGATTTTTTTTTAATTTCCAATAATGTGTACACCTTACATGAACAAAAACTTTTGAGGACATCATCTGCATTGCATGTCTCCAAACAAAGTATTAGTTCCTGAAGAACTATGTCCTCTGTCCATATTTTTGTATGCCACAAAACGCTGCAAGTATCATGATCCGGGACCCTTAGTTAAATCCTGTGTGGTTACCTCTGTGGTGTGACCAACAGAAGGCCCTGGCTAAATATTTCATCTGATTTGTTATATGGTCAACTTGCTATATAACAAAATTATGCTACAGGAATTTTGTTTAGTAGTGAGTAGAACATAGCAGCATTGAGCTAGTGTGGGCATTTAAAGCTGTTCCTGGCATGCTCACAAGAGCTGAAAAATTGAGGCATTAGGTTCAAACCTCACCACTTCAACTTGTGTTGATACAACTTGAAGAAGACTATCTGGGTTCAGTAATCCTCAGTGTTTTGAGACCTGTTCTGTAACCTCTGACATATCATCAGTTATACATTGATTTCTCTCAAGGGAAGCGGATAAACCAACCAGCCAATTCCAGTTTTCTTTTTCCTGGTGTTGCCATGTTATCTTCTCCCATACACAAACATCATTCTTTCTTCTGTGGGTATTTTTCTTGGCAGAGAGATACCTCTGGTCTTCCTTAAGGCTTTAACTCCTTAGTAGACCCACTCATCCATCCTCCCTCACTTAATACAAAGAGCGGTGGCAGACAAAACTTAGGCTGTGCACCTTTTGAATTGTTGGCCGATTGTCTAGTGGGTATCAGAAAAACATATCAAGACAAGGCTGCAGCCACATCTAGATCCGAGAGTCAAGGCTAAAGCCCTCAAGCTCTGTTATTAAGGATATAGGACTTGCACAGCCTGAACTGGGAAAGTGAGTCCTCTGTAGGATGGGAAGGAGTGAAAAAGGTTGTCAGCATTGGTTTCTGTAACTGACTTACCATAAATAGTAAACTAGGGGCTTTGAAAATGCCTATACATCTACTGTTCACTTTCTTCGGGCCATAAAATGTGGGTTTAGTTGAATTTCACAGCCAAGGAGAAAAATGAAATCAGATGTAATAGAACATATGCAGGTCAACACATTGCCTTCAGGATAACTGGGCTAATAGGGGGTCAAGCCCATGTGGAAAATTTACAAATGAGATGACACTGGAGAAATCTGGGTGCAATAAGAACCTGATTAGTGAGCACAGCTGCTCATGATCCAGACTCGTTCTGTGTCAGTCTCCATTTCAAGCTTATCGTTGCCTTCTTAAAGCTTGGTGTCTCATCACTGTGCTCCTCAGTCCTGTTCAAAAGTAGCAAAGGGGCAAATCTAACATCTGTACATTCTCAAATGATTAGCTCAGGTTTTAGGGGTTTATTTTGAAAGGCTTAAACATCTCATCAGTTTTCTGATTATGCTGATTTCTCTTCTCACCTCTGCTTCTGCTTCTTTCTTGATGGTATTGTGAGTACTGAAATGAGTTAATAACAGGAGTAGTTCTACCTGTGTTTACTCCTCAGAAACATAGAGAAAGCAGGACTACCAGAAAGTCCACTGCACTTAGAATTAGACAGATGTGGCTCTAAATCCCAGTTCCAGCCCTTAACAGCTGTGTGGACTTGGGTAACTTAGTAACTGAAGCTTTCTATGGCAATTTCCTTTCTAGTGATGCAGGGTTAATGGAGATAATGTTCTGACCGATAGGAAACACTGGGCGAGCGTTAGGCACATTTGATTCTGAAAGATGAGGTGTGGGGAATAAAAGCAAAAGGTTTTCCAGATGGATTAGGATTCGTATATTTCAGAGCAGTGGTCCCCAAGGAAATGCTTCCTGGGGATATGTCAGAATATACAGAGAAGGGGTATGTGTATTTCTTTAAATATCTTTAGATTTTCTGTCATTAAAAAAGTCAAAACATAAGGGAAAAACGTTCTACAGCATCTTCTTAACTATGGGAGGATACCCAGAAGATAAATTAAAAAGACAAAGTTAGAAAGAAGGGAAAAAAATAACCATTAGAAAGGAAAACAGATAGAAAGTACAAAATAAGATGATAGAAGTAAGTCAAAATATAAAGAGAATAATTGCAAATTGTCTGGACTTGCCAGTTACAGACAGAGTTTGTTGTGTTGCATTAAAACAAAAATCCAGAAATTGACTGCTTATAAGAGACCCAAAATATTTTAAAATGGGAAAAATGTTGAAAGTGAAAGGATGGGAGAAGATACACCAAATATTAATCTAAAGAAAAAATGTATTACAAACACAGTTTTGAAAACTTAAAAAGAATTATTGGATCAGAGAATGTGATTTATGGATCAGAGAATAGAGCATAATGGACATGAGAAAAATACTTAAAATCGAACCATAAAAGTACTGCACATGAAACAACTAAATAAATATAGTAAACCCTCAATGATTATATAGGAAAAGAAGGAAGACTGGAAATTAATGAATTAAGTTTGCAACTCAGTGTTAGAAAAAGAAAAACAGAGTAAGCTTAAGGAATATAAAAGGGTGTAATTAATATATGTACAGATATTAATGAATAAGAAAAAAGGTACAGTAGAGTAGCTCAAGGTCAAAATCAGGTTATTTGAAGAGGATAATTTTATTATACTTTTTTAAAGATATATTTTTGGAAAGATTGATCAAGAATAAAAAGGAGAAGGCTCACAATAAAAATATTAGAAATTTAACAAATGGAACATACATAAGTATAGCAGAAATTTAAAAATAATGCCATCTATTAAGAAGTCTATGACAATAAATTTGAATGTAAGCAAATTGACAATGTCCTGGAAAGCTATGCCTTATTAATACTCAAAAGCAAATAGAAAACTTGAATAGATATACAGCCATTAAAGAAATTAAATGAGTGGTTAAAATAAATTTGAAAAATGATAAAGTCAAAATCATATTGCCCAGATGATTTTCCATAGGCAAATTCTAGCAAACATTAAAATAGAGCTAATTCCAAGTGTGTGCAAGCTACTCTAGATGACAGAAAAAGACAATGCTTTCCAGTGCATTTTAAGAGTCAAGTATAAACTTGATATTGAAATTAGAGGTGAGAAAGAAAAATTAGAGACCAATCTCACTAATAAATCAAGCCCTAAATTTTAAAAAAAACAAGCTGAACCCAGCTATATTTAAGAAAAGAGTACATTATAAGCCATTTGTGTTTATTTCAAGAATGTTTTAGAAAATCTATTAATACAATTTACATTAACAGATGAAAAGAGACAAATCATGTTAGGTATAGAAAAACAAGTCAAACAACAGCAATGACCCCAAACTTCTTAGCAAACTAGCAATAGTAATAGGAACTTAGTAACAGTGATAGTAATAGTAATAGGAACTTCCTAAACCATGTGAAGGTACATAACAGAAACAGAGAACACATTTAATGCCTGATGGGAAAATATCAGATGTATTTCTTCTAAAGACCAGGACAAACCAAGATGCATTTATCACAGCTTTCATTTTATATTGTATGAGAGGCTCTAACATGTGTAATAAGACACAAAAATGAAGTAGGGGCTTCCCTGGTGGCGCAGTGGTTGAGAGTCCGCCTGCCGATGAAGGGGACGCGGGTTCGTGCCCCGGTCCGGGAAGATCCCACATGCCGCGGAGCGGCTGGGCCCGTGAGCCATTGCCGGTGAGCCTGCGCGTCTGGAGCCTGTGCTCCGCAACGGGAGAGGCCGCAACAGTGGGAGTCCCGCGTACCACAAAAAAAAAAAAAAAAATGAAGTAGAAGGTATAAAAATTCAAAAGGAAGAAACAAAACTATTGTTCCTTTCAGAGTCTGTTATTGCCTACGTAGAAAATCCAAGGAACCTGTGGATGAACTAATAGAATTAATGAGTTCAAAACAGTGACTGAGTACAAGACCAATATATAAATGTCTTTAATGTTTTTTTTACATCAGCCACAAACAGCAAATATAATATAGAAAGATAATATTTAAAATATCAAAATTAGAAATGTGTCATATTTTTGTAGAGAAATTGAAAGATGTTAATGGCCTAAAGAAGTAGAGAGATACGATATGACTGTGGATGGGAAATCTCAAATCATAAAGATCCTCATTCTCTAAAAATTAATTCATAGACTCATATCGTTTGCATTTAAAGTCCCAGTAGGATTTTCCATGGACCTTGGCAAGCTCATTCTAAAGTTTATATGGAAAAACAAGGGATCAAGAATGGTCAGGGGACTTTTGAAGAAGACCAAAATAGGGGGACTAAACTTACCAGATATCAAGAATCCTTACAGTGTTTCATTAATTAAAACAAAGTGCTATTAACTCAGAGATAGAAATGTTGAACACAGTAGGAAGCCTATACAGAGTTTATACATAAAGAAACTTGATATGTGACAGAAATAATACTGCAGATCAGGGAGAAAGGAGAGACTATTTAAGAAATGATTCTAGGACCACTCGTTACCCTCATGAAAAAAGTGGAATTGGATTCATTCCTTACAACCTATTCTAAGATCAATTCTATTTGGATTAAAAATCTGCATGAAAAACAAAATTTAACAGTTTTTAGAACCCAGTATTGGAAAATATCAGCAGGACTGTGGTATAGAGAAGAATTTCTTTAGAAAATGGAACACAAAACTATAAAGGCAAAGATTGGTAAAATGAACTGTGTTAAATATTTAAATCTCTGCATCAAAAGATATGAAAAAACAGAGTGAGAATGTATGTGTCACAGAGAGATTTTTGAAACAAAAATAACATATAGGATCATTGTGCAGCATACTTAGAGAACTCTTAGAACACAAGAAGATAAAGACAATTCAATTTAATAATAGACAAAGAATATGGGAAGATAGATCACCATGTTAAAAAACTCAGAAGGCCAACAAATGTGAACAATGCATACTATCAGTAGTATTCAGGAAAATGCAAATTAGAACTACAGTGAGGTATCATTTAGTACCAATGAGACTGACACAATTAGAATGATTAACAATTTCAGTTGTTGCAAGAAAGTGGAACCTTGGGCTCTCTCATACGCTGCTGGGAGAAGTATGAATTGATCCAGTAACTTGGGAGAGCAGTTAACAATAGCTGGTAAAGGAGAGCCTACCCTATGACCTACGTATTAGAATGTTCATTGAAGCATTGCTTGCAATGGTGAAAAAATTGGAAACAACATAAATGTCCATTAAAAGGGGAAAGGATAAATCAATTCTATATTCATACAACAGAATCCTTTACAGTGTTTAAAATTAATGAAGTAGAGATAAATGTATCCATATGAATAAATCACAAAAACATAAAGCTAAGTGAAGAAAGCAAATTGCAAAAGAATGCTGTTAGTTCAGGTGCTCTAAAATGCAGGCACCAAGACAAAATTAGACACGCAAATAATTTATTGGGGGGAACCATCCGTGAAGGAGAAAGGGCAGGAGCTGGAGAAGGTGGGGAGGGTTTTCAGACCATGGTGCAGATCTAAGTCCTATGGAGGAGCTGTACAAACTTGGGCAACTTTCTTAAACTCTTTGTGTTATTTTCAAAAATCAGTATATTATTTAATTATGAAGGCAGTAAGTTAGGAAATGTAAAATATTTACAACAATCCCTGGCACATACTAAGAGCTATAAAGCATTTTTCTATTTCCACCATAATACATAATACCCTAGATTCCTTATGATATCATGGGCTGGAGTTTAGATGCCTAAACAATAGAATTTAATAACCAAAGTTGCCCATTAAAGTAGATCTGCATTTTGCAGGAACGTATCTGCATTAGCAATCCTCTTGTCCTCAGTTATTGGCTAGGAGTAGCACCAGGCAGGGGAGGACCCAGAGGGAAGCAGCTGTTGTCATCAGGAAATTGCTCTCCACTAGAGCAAGGAGATTGGAGTGGCGCATTATCATGGCTGCCACAAAGATGTACAATATGATTCTGATTATATAAAGTCTGTGATACAGTTTACGTATTGTTTGTGGATACATAGATATACAGGAAACATTTTAGAACATGCTTTGGAATAAGGTCCAAATTCAGGGTAATGGTTTACTACAGGGACCAGGGAAAGAGGAAAATGGGAACAAAGAGGGCACTTCAGTTCATAAATCTTTATTGTTAAAAATCTAAATAGTGGTTACACTGGTATTTACCATATTACACTCTCTATTGTTTTCATTATCCTAATGTATTTTTTAATAATAATGCACTAAAGCTAATTAAGAAGCAATGTAGTGGGTGTGAGTTACAAAAAGTGGTTGGGAAATCTTGTTTTAACTGAAAAGCAGAAGTCAGGGAGGTAGGCACAAATCTCGTAAGTTTCCATTTAAGACCACTACTGTGAATCATGTTACATGAAACAAAGTAATCACTGAATGAAGAACAGTTTTACTGCAGATCAGCTTCTTTTTCCATTTTGGGGCATTGCAGAGGAAGATTTTTTTAACAGATGATACAGTCACAGATTTAGTCTGTGTAACAATTGCAAATGTCCTAAAGCACAGAAGGGACTTTTCTTGTCTTCATGGGAGGGAAGGATGAAGTAATGCCATTGCTGTTATTTTTCTGTCACTGTTTCATTATTTATATTTGGTCACTGGTATGAGCATTTTAAGGAGATAGCTAAGAGTTTAAATAGGTCCTACTGAGAATGGAAAAAGAGTATTTAATTTTTTAAGTTCTAAAGTTTAGGCATCTAAATTCCAGCTCACGATATCGAATGGATTATAGGGTGTTATGTGTTATAGTGGAAACAATAGAACAAATGTTTTACAGCTCTTACTATGTGCCAAGGACTATTGTAAACATTTTACATTTCCTAACTCACTACCCTATGAGTTAAATAATATACTGATTTTGACTTTTTGAAAATAAAGGCACAAGAGTTTAAGAAAGTTGACCAAGTTTGTTCAGCTAGCAAATTCTCTACAATGGCCTCAAGGTCCTGTATGATCCTGCCCCTTGCCTACCTCAGCCTTGTACAATGCACTACCTCCCATAAAATGCTCCAGTGACATAGGTCTCTTTTCCAGTCCCATAAACACATCAAGCCCTTTCTTGCCTCAGGGTGTTAACATGTAATGATTCCACCCTGGAATGTTATTTCTCCCACTATTCCCTTGGTGAAATATTTGTTTAAAACTTTAACCCAATTTTTATTTTTTGTTTTCTTATTACTTAGTTGTAAGAATTTTTACATATTTTAGACACTAATCCTTTTCATTTTTGGAACGGTGTCTTTTGAAGAGCAAAGTTTTTAATATCTATAAACATCCATCTGATGAAGGATTTGTACCTAGGATTCACCAAAGAAGATATACAGATGGCAAATGAGCACTAAAAACTGCTCAACGTCATTAGTCATTAGGGAAACGCAAACTAAAACCACCAGAATGGAGAAGATAAAAATGACTGACATATGAAATGCTGGTGAGGGTGTGGAACAACTGGAACCCTCATAATCTGCTGATAGGTATATAAAATATACTTTTTTTGAAATATACTTTCCAAATACACTTTGGAAGACAATTTGGTGGTTTCTTTTAAAGTTAAGCATACATCTGCCATATGATTCAGCCATTCCATTCCTAGGCATTTTTCCTATTGAAAATAAACCAAATGTCTAAAAAAAAAAATCCTACACAATGCTCATAGCAGCTTTATTTGCATTGGTCCCATATGAGAAACAACCCGAATGCTCATAAACAGGTGAATGGATAAAAAAATTGGGGGTATATTATATAGTGGAATACATGCAACAACACAGATTGATTTTGAAATTTTTTCCATACTTCCCTGTCTTCTCCAACTTTTGTCTCATTTATTCTAATAGCTTTGATATAGATGTCAGAGAATTTTTTCATAGATGATCATGTCATCTGTAAATAATGACATTTTTGCTTCTTTTCCAATCTGAATATTTTTAATTTCCTTGGCTTGATATATTGCACTGGCCAGAATCTTCAATACAATATTTACAGAAGTGGTGAGGTTAAGATGCTTGCCTTATTCCTGATTTTAGTGGAAAAGCACAGGAAGTTCATTTATATTCCTAGTTTGCTAAGAATTATTATTAGGAATGAGTGTTGGATTTTGTTAAATGTTTTTTTCTGCATTTATTGATTATCATATTTTTTCATTTTTTCATAATATAATGAATTACATTGATTGACTTTTGCATGTTAAATCAAACTGGCAGTCTTACATGTATTATCCTTCTTATATATTGTTGTATTTGGATTTGATCAGGTGAAATTTAGTTAGGAAGTTTTTTATCTATGTTCCAGAGGGATTTGATGTGTAGCTTTCTTTGTCTGCTTTTGGTGTGAGAGTGTGATAGTGGCCTCATTAGATAGGTTGGCAAGCATTCCCTCATCTTCTATTTTTTGGAAGAGTTTGTGAGGAATTGGTATTTTTTCTTCTTTAAATGTTTGGTCAAGTTCCCCAGTGAAGTCATCTGTACCTGGAGTTTTTTTGTTTTTTTTTTTTGTGGAGAGATTTTTAATTACAAATTCAATTTCTTTAAGATATAGATGGTTGTTCAGGTTATGTATTAGTCTTAGTCTGATCATGCTACTGTAACAAAGTACCATAGGCCAGGTGGCTTATAAACAGCAGAAATTTATTTTATTTAGTTCTGAAGATTGAAGTCCAAGATTAGGGTACCAGCATAGTCGAGCTGTGGTGAGAGTCCTCTTCTGGATTGCAACTGCCAACTTCTTATTGGATCCTCACATGCTGGAGAGCAGGGAGGGAAAGACAGCTTTACTGTGACTCTTATAATGGCACTGATCCCATTCATGAGGGCTCCACTCTCAAGAACTTATCTGATCCTAATTACCTCCCAACCCACCTCCTAACACCATCACATTCGGGGTAAAGTTTCAACATATGAACTTTTCGGAGACAAAAACTTTCAATCCATACAATATTTTTTCATGAAGGCGTTTGATAGTTTGCATCTTTCAAGTAATTTGTTTATTTCATTTCTGTTATTCAATTTGTTGGCCTAAATTTTTTAAAAAATATTCTCTTGTTATTTTTAAAATATCTCTAGGAGTCTCCTCTGTCATTCCATATTTTGATAATTGGTATCTTTACTCCATTTTCCCCTATCATTCTGGCTAGAGATTTGTTGATTTTATTAATCTTCTTAAATAACTAACTTTTCGTTTCATTGACTTTCTATTTTCCTGTTTTGTATTTGTTTTCAGTTCTTCTTTGTATTACTTTCATTCTTATGATTAATCTAGGTATAACTTGCTATTATTTTTCTAGTTTCCTAAGGTGGAAGCTGAGATCATTGTTTTGCAACCTTTTCTATTTTTTTAGTATATATGTTCAATGCTATACATTTTACTTTATGGAATGGTTTATATGCATCTGACACTTTTGATATGCTGTTTTCATCTTAATTCAGTTCAAAGTATTTTCCCTTTTCCCTTTTGATTTCTTCTTTGTCTCCTGGGTTACTAAGAAATCTGTTCTTTTGTTTATAAAAATTGAGGGTTTTTGAAAATTTTTTTTTTTTTTTTTTTTTTTTTTTGGTACGCGGGCCTCTCACTGTTGTGGCGTCTCCCGTTGTGGAGCACAGGCTGCGGACGCACAGGCTCAGCGGCCACGGCTCACGGGCCCAGCCACCCCGCGGCATGTGGGATCTTCCCGGACTGGGGCACGAACCCGTGTCCCCTGCATCAGCAGGCAGACTCTCAACCACTGCGCCACCAGGGAAACCCCAAAAATATTTTTGTTTTTGACTTTTACTTTAATTGCATTGTAGTTCAAGAACATACTTTGTATGATTTGAATCATTTCAAATTTACTTGAATTCATTTTATGATTCAGAATATGATCTATCATGGTAAATGTGTGCATTTGAAGATTTTGTATATTCAGTTATTGTTGGATGGAGTGTTTCATAAATATCAATTAGGTCAAGTTGTTTGATAGTGTTATTCATCTTTAATATCCTTACTGATTTGCTGCCCATTTGTTCTATCAGTTACTGAGAGAAGGGTGTTAAAATTTCCAACTGTAATTACAGATTTGTTTATTGCTTCTTATTGTCCTATCAGTTTTTGCTGAAGCTGTATTATTAGGGGCATAAACATTTAAGATATGTCCTCTTGCTGCATTGATCCCTTTAACATTATGAAATGACACTCTTTGCACCTGAACATATTTTTTGCTTCAAAATACTCTTTGTCTGAGAGAAATGTAGCCCCTCCAGCTTTCTTTTTATTAATGATAGTATGGTATATTTGTTTCCATTCTTTTACTTCTTACATGTTTGTTTCTTGTAGGAAGCATACAATTTGTTCTTACTTTTAAGAATCCAGCCTGACAATCTCTGTCTTTTAATTGAGTTGTTTAGACCATTTACATTAAATGTGGTTATCAGTATAGTTGAGCTTAAGTCACCATCTTACTATTTGCTTCTACTTTTCCACCTGCTTTTTGTTCCCTTTTTCCTTTTTTTGTGCCTTCTCTTGGGTTATTTAAAATATCTTGATTAACCCATTTTATTCATTGTTGGTTTGTTAGGTGTTGTTTTAGGGTATATGTCTGTAATTTATCATACTGTATTTTTGAGTAATATACCACTTTGGGTATTATATAAGAACTTTATAATGGTGTACTTCCATATTCCTCCTCTATTTCTGTCATTTTGGTCATACACTTTACTTCTCCTTTTTGCTATTTCCAGTGCTCTTCATGCCTTTGTGTTGATGCAGATTTCTATCTGGTATCATTTTCCTTCTGCCCCAAGGAGTTTTTAAAAACATTTTTGTAGTACATGTCTGCTGGTGATGAATCCTTTCTGCTTTTATTTATTTTCCTTCATTTATGAAAGATATTCTTTTGCTGGGAATATAATGAACAACTGACAGTTTTTTCTTTTAATAATTTAAAGATGTTGTTTTACTGTCTCATTATGAGTTATATTTTTCTGCTTCTTTGTATGCCTTCTAATTGTTTATGAAAGATATTCTTTTGCTGGGAATATAATGAACAACTGACAGTTTTTTCTTTTAATAATTCAAAGATGTTTTACTATCTCATTATGAGATATTTTTCTGCTTCTTTGTATGCCTTCTAATTTTTTGATTTGATGATAGGCATATTTAATTTTACCTCATTAAGTACTGGATATTTTTGTATTCCTATAAATTTTCTTGAATTTTGTTCTGAGGTGTATTTAATTGAGCTTAAAATAGTTTCATCCCTTCAAAGCTTTCTGTTAAACTTTGTTAGGCAGGACCAAAACAGCCTTTATTCCAGAACTAAGTTTGTTTCATTATAAGCCAATATCCTTTTGAATACCTTACACCATCCTAGTTAATTACAAAGTTTTTTCTTTCTGGTTTATAGGAACAGAAATATTTCTGGCTTTCTGTGTTCCGTAGGGTTGGTTCCCTATGTTTCTTTTAGGTGATTCTTTATCTGCTGTTGAATAGTTTCCTCACCTCCATGCTCTAGTCAGTACTCAGATGAAGACTTGAGGGGAACTTTTTGCAGATCTCTGGGGTTCTCTCTCCCTGCAACTTTTCCCTCTATGTGCTCTGCTCAGTGAACTCTAGCCTTCTTGGCCTCTCCAAACTCCAAGATCTCTTTTCTCAGTTCAGTAAGGTCACTGGACTCCACCTAGTTCCCTCTTTCTCTTCTGATAACTGAAAACTCTCTCAGGACAGTAAGCTGGGGCAAAGGTCACACCTCATTTATTTCCCCTCTCTCATGGATAATTTTCCCATGCTACCTTAGGTTCAGTGCTTGAAAATAACTGTCTGGTTTCTAAATTACTTCAGGCCAGAGGTAAAACTCGTCCCTATTACATCATCTTTGCCAGAAGAAGTAGTATTTACTTGGCTAATTCTTAATTGTAATTTTAGTCTCTGGTTAAATCTCTCTTCTCTAGGTATGCCTCTCCTGATCACTCTATGTAAGGTAGGCTCCCCCTGTTCTCATAACATTTGGCTATTTTGCTTCAGAATTCTTACACAATTAAAAGGTTATAGTTGGGCTTCCCTGGTGGCGCAGTGGTTGAGAGTCTGCCTGCTGATGCAGGGGACGCGGGTTCGTGCCCCGGTCTGGGAGGATCCCACATGCCGCGGAGCGGTTGGGCCCGTGAGCCATGGCCACTGAGCCTGCGCGTCTGGAGCCTGTGCTCCGCAACGGGAAAGGCCGCAACAGTGAGAGGCCCGCGTACCGCAAAAAAAAAAAAAAAAAAAGGTTATAGTTATTTGTGGGTTGATTTGTTCAGTAACTACATCCACTACTAAATAATAAGCCTTGAGCAAAGACTATACTGTTAGATTCACCTTTGTATCCTTAATACCTAATACTATGCTTAGCGTATGGTATAATTCCAAATATTTGTTGAACAAATAAACGGTTGTAGGACAGCGACAGTGCACCTCTTTGTGTCACATCTGTGCCAGTGTATTCTTATTTGCATTTTGTTGGAATGAAAGTAATATTGAAAATACATGCTGTTTATCTCAGAGTATTTTCATCTACTTAGCTAACAAAGAGCAACATTAACTTAGTAGACATATGAGGCTGTTAACATTTTGTTCTTCCAATATGTGAAATTCTAGTTTGTGTGCATTTCTACCTATCTTAGCAGTTATATGTGTATGTGTGTTTTTGTGTGTATGTGTGTGGAGGCTGGTTCATTTGGACTTAGTATCATCAAAATCAGTTCCCTCATCATTGTCACAGATAGAGCCACTATTATGAATAGATTTTGTAGACTTCCAGAGTTTTTTCTATGGTTTTATATATAAAATTTGGCTTTGTATATTTCAACACTGTGTTGCTAGGAGAATATACATTTATGCTTCTTATAACTTGTATAATTATTCTTTATCATATGAAATATCCATATTTCCACGTTTTAACTTTTTTTGCTTTAATTTTATGTTGATTTATATTAGTATTGCTACAGGATTTTTTTTGAGGAGATGATTTGCCTATTTCTTTTTGTAATACATTTGTTTTCAATCTCCTGATGACTAGTTTTTCTTATCCATTTAATAAATAAATCCATTCATTTTGATTTTTGATGTGTTTGGACTTGTTCTGGCCATCTAATTCTGCATCTTTATTTTCTCTGTTCTATGAGTTGTCTATTGCCATGTATATAATGCCCCCCCCCCAACTTCATGGCTTTCAACAACAATAATTTTTTAATTATCTTCCTTAGTTTCTATGGGTAAGGAATTCAGATGAGCAGAGAAGAGATGGCTTTTCTCTGTTCTATGATGTTTTGATTATCAACTGGATTCATTTGGAAACTCATTCACTCATATGTTTGGTAGTTAATGCTAGTGTTGGCTAGGAATCTAGCTGGGGCTTTTGACTGAACATCCTCGTGTGGCTTCTCCGTTTGGCTTGGGCTTCCTTACAGTATGGTGATCGGGTTTGAAAGTCAAGTGTACTGAGAGAGCCAGGTAGAAGCCATTTTGTCTTTTATGACCTAGCCTCAGAAGTCAGGAAGCATCACATTCACTGAATCCTATTAGTTGAGATATTTATAAAGTTCTATCTAGGTTCAAGGAAGGGAACGTAGACTTCATCCATCAGTGGAGTTGTGTCAACTACACATTTTAAGAAGAACATGTGGCATGGCATATATAGTGGTGTGACCACCTTTAGAAAATACAAATCTGCTGCATCTTGTTTACATTTGTACCTTTTTTCCTATTTTTGTTGAATTGATACAGTTTGCTTTGTTCTATTTTCCCTCACTACTGGCTTCAAAGTTATACATTTTATACTTTTAGCTTACCAGTGATTGCTTAAAATTTTTAATATGCATATGTAAACTTACATTTTTCTAACAAACTTGTAGTTAATTCATATCTAGTTCTATCAAGGCAAAAAGTAGCACACTTCTACTTCCCTCTGCCTGCCTTACTCTGCCAAAAAACATGTTGTAATTGACTGGATTTTAATATGTTTGTTATTAAAATACATTTTAAAAATCAGTATTTACTTTATGTTCTAATTTCCTTTTGCTTGCTGAGAGGTGATAGAGTGAAATGCTTAATTTCACTGAGGGGTGAGACAATCTGGTCTTGTTAGACTCTTACTAGAAGTGTGACTGGACAATTACTTTGAGCATTTTTGTCTTTAAAATGGGAGAATATTTAGACCTGTTTCTACCTAATAGGTAGAAAAGATATGAGATGATATACATAAAGCACTTAGCATAATGCCTGACACTTAGTAAACTTTCAGTATTGTTTGAAGTATTATCAATGGTTTCTAAATATTTAAAAAACTTCTTGGGACTTCCCTGGTGGTCCAGTGGGTAAGAATCTGCACTCCCAATGCAGGGGGCCCGGGTTGGATCCCTGGTCGGGGAACTAGATCCCACATGCATGCCACAACTAAGAAGCCCACATGTGACAACGAAGAGTTTGCATGCCACAACTAAGAAGCCCACATGCCGCAACGAAGATCCTGCATACTGCAACTAAGACCCAGCACAACCAAAATAAATAAATAAAAAATATATTTTTTAAAAATATAAAAACTTCTCATGTTTTTCTTCTTATTAGTATCTTTTACTGCTAAAGATCTTCCAGCTTTTTTCTTTATTACCCTTGTCTTTCTCCCCAGGCATTACATGACAAGTATATTGGGTACATGGCTTGGATTTGTTGTGCAAGCATTGACATTCCTCAATATCAGTTTATACCTGGATTACTCTTATGTTGGTTAAATAAGGCCATTCTCAGTGAAAACTGAAAAAAATTTTTAAAAATCACATGAGATTGATTCTAACATTGACAGTGTGAACCAGTATTCATCATGTATTCTTGCTACAAGATTAGAATATCTTGAATGCCATCTAGGCATGTGTCATAAATGGAATAATATATGTCAGGATGAGGGAGTAGACTATAAATAGGTGATCCTTTTATTCTCCCTGGAAATTTGTTTTTACCACCAGTTATTATCCAAGAACCTTATCCCTTTTATTTCTATTTTAATCTCTTACCCTTTCCTCTTTTTGGTGTTTAATGAGCACTCAATTTTCACCTAGCTAAGAATACTTGGTAAAGTTGGGTAGCAATGATTAGAGGTTCAGGTTTAAAAGAATCAGAAATATTGTAAGCTACAGAGATGATTCAAAGTCATAGATAACAGCGCATGTACCTATCAGAGATGAAAGTGGGAAGGTAAGGATTTGGGTGGTACAGCAATAGGTAGGTGGGCTTTGTGGTGGCAATTGTAGCATAGCTATACTAAGGCAAAAGGGCATCATGACTCACCATTATATCTCTAGAAATAAATTGGGAGGTTACAAGATAGCTTTAGATATTTCCCATTTTGAAAAATAACGTACGGGACAAGTCAAATTGTTCCTCCTAAGCAGTGACTCCAGGCTGATTGGTTACAAATTGGTTGCAATCAGGAGGATAGCTCTGTTAGAAATTCTGCTTGCATGTGGATTTGGAAGTGTTTGTAGGTGTTCTGAGAAGACTGCATGGGTCATCTGGAAAGTCATTGATCCCTTGAGGCACGTGGGAAAAGAGGAGCATACTACACATCATATATATGAGCAAACCTCCTTATTAGCACAAAACCCATTTCTGTGACACATCTATTCTGAAGAAATTTCTGGGCAAAGAACAAAACTATAGAATAGTGGTTAAACAATTGAGTCCTCGATTAAGACTGCCTGGGTGTGAAATCTAACTCTAAAACCTGCTAGTCATGTCTGTATGAGAAAGTTATTTACCTTTTCTCTGCCTCACTTTTCTCATCCATAAAATGGAGTTAATATTAGCAAACTTATAAGGCTGTTGTGAGGATTTAACAAGGTAATACAGGTGAAATACTTGTAACAGTGGTACTCGCATCCTAGGCACTCAATAAATATTAGCAATGATTCTTAACACGTGAGAGATTGAGAGTGGGGATGTGGAGAGTAAGTACAAAATATTTGGAATATGTTCTCATACTTGTGATGATTTTTTTAAACTTATTGTATCTCAGGATGTCCTTAAGGATTGCTGTTGGTGCACAGATTGTTAGAGGAGATAGTCCAGTGCAAGTGAAAGAACATAGCTCAAGGCTTTCTGAGTTCTGGATATGGGCTTGGAGAAGTCACCCTAGTTTTTTAAGCCTCAGTTTTTCCTTTTCTTCCTGACAAGAATATTAATCTTTGTTCTTACTGCCTCACAGGGTTGTCAGAAGATGGAATGCTTTATAAATTATAAAGGGTTGTAGCTGTCTCACATCCTTTTTGGGAGCAGCTGTATATAAATTATAAATAAAAAGTACTATGCAAATATAAGGAATTATTACTGTTATATATTCTGGATGTGCCATTCTGAGATATGCATCCACTTAACAGTTGTGTGTGTGTGTTTGCCTATGTAGGAAGGTACCTGGTTCTAAATAACTCAGTGTGTGAGTGTGTGTGAATGAAATGCATATATATTGAAAAATGCCTTATGACAAGTTGATAGTCCTAGAAGGAAAAGGAAAAGAAAACTCTTAAGCTTTGCTAAAAAATCGAATCATCTGACAGTCACATTCCACCAGAATGCCCAAGCACAGCTGGCCGAAAGTACAGCAGCTGTTCATCACTCAGTCCTGGGAGACAGTGACCAATATAAAGTGCAGGTTGCTTGGAAGAGCAGTTCTTTGGACACAGAATGGTCTTGGGAATATATTGTCAGGTTTATATATAATTATCATTTAAACTGAAGTGCTCTTCTCAGGCAAACAGGGGGTAACCTTGTTATGGTACACCAATCTTGACTCTTTGGGGACTATATTCTAGTTATCTTCTTCTTTGGTTTGGGTTTAAGAGGTAAAGAGGCACTGACATATTATATTTGACTTGATTTGATGAGAGATGGTCTTATGAAGTCTCCATATTTTCTTAATGAAGCCCATATTCTTATACTTGAAGAAAAAAAGGCTGTACTGTTTGGTCCTTGCTTATTTCTCCAGTCTCATCTCTTCTTGCTCAATGCTAGCAATTTGCACTCCAGCCCTCTGAACAATTTGCGGTTCCCTGAACAATTTTTTCTCCTGCTTTGAACAGATTGTTCCTTTTGCCTCCAGCATTTAAACCTTAAAATTCATCTCTTCTGTCTCCTCCAGCAAGTCTTCTCTAACTCCACAAGATTAGATCATGAGTCCCTACTATGTGTTCTCCCAAGGTGGCCGTTATGGTATCTGTGATCTGGACCATAATTTCTTGTTTATTTGTCTGTCTCTCTTACTAGGCTGTAAGCAACTTGAGGGCAGGTTATTGGGTAAATTGAATTTCAGTTTTAACTGTGCTGTGGTCTGTATAATCTTGATCATGACTGCTTCTCTAAAACTTGTTTTCTTTATCCATAAAATTATTAGACTAATACCTGCTCTTTTAACCTTGCAGAATATTATGAGGATGAAAAACAGATACAAATGTGAAAGCAAATTGAAAGCAAAACCAACATAAATGTAAGTTTTAAAAAGTGCTGTGGAAATAGGGCATTTAAAATTTTTTGTCTTTTTGATATAAAAATTAAACATTGGGGGGCTTCCCTGGTAGCGCAGTGGTTGAGAGTCCGCCTGCCGATGCAGGGGACACGGGTTCGTGCCCCGGTCTGGGAAGATCCCACATGCCGCAGAGCGGCTGGGCCCGTAAGCCATGGCCGCTGAGCCTGCGCATCCGCAGCCTGTGCTCCGCAATGGGAGAGGCCACAGCAGTGAGAGGCCCGTGTACCGCAAAAAAAAAAAAAAAAAAATTAAACATTGGTGTTCGCCCTCAGAAGAAGATCTGAGAAAGAGTTTGGTAGAATGGGTTACTATTGAAATAGAAGAGATTATATAGTCCTTAGAGATTAGGAATAAAATCTTTATGCTTCTGGATCTTGGGCTTAGCTAGCTAGAAATCGGCACTGCTTCCATGGCAAACTGACTAATAAATGTAGCAGATACTAAGTTACTCTGTTAAAAAACTGTGAAGTCTGTTTTGGGGGAATCATGGTAATTAGGAACTTGGAAATGGTTTTGATGCAGTGAGTGCGTGTTGCGATGAGGTCTTATTTATGAAAACATACTGTTGAAGTTTGAGGGGGCCCCCCAAATAACGTCCCTCTTTCTGGTCTAAGTGCTGTATCCATTGAGAATTAAGACAAAAGGGTAAGGCAGATGAGGGAGAAAAACATCACCTTTGTTATTCATAAAACTAATAATGGAAATTACAGCTTATAAATATAGATGAATGAGCTTATTAACACTGAACCTAGAGTTAAATAGATGTCTTCACCCAGTCACAGATAGTACTGGACCCCTGTGAAACTATCAAAAATGTAGAGGGACAGAGCTATACACACATTCTTTTTGGGAGGACTGGCACCTAGTGGGATGAGAAGATATGCCCAGATACTTTTTCCCAACTCACTAATCAGATTAAGCAGTTTTGCCTCTTTTAGTGGCAAAGAGACTGGGATGAGGGCAGGAATATTATTCTGGTCAAACTTTCTCCTCATTTGAGCATAACAAAAACCAAACAAACCAAAAGACAACAACAGGAGTGGGAAAGAAGCAGTACCTACTTAACAAGAATCTATCCATTTGTTCCACCTGGGGAGTGCCATGTCTAAAGGATTATTTGTTCACAGGCTTTAGCTGAGTGATTGACTTAGCAGGGAGCTACATTGTGATACCATCACCTATCTCAGAACTCAAGACTGTGAAAGAAACACCTGATATAATAGGAATGAAGAAGCCTCTTGCTGCCACCACTATAAAAGAAAACTAAGCTTTTCTGTAATAGAAAACTAAGCTCCCAATTTTTAAAGCCATCTGATGATTTGTAATACTAAACATTGACTTTGTGCCACAAATTTTGCATACCTCACAACAACACAGGGACAGGGACAGTTGCTATTATTCCCACTTATTTTGAATATAGGAGCCAAGGCTCAGAGAGGTGAAGTAACTTGCTCAAAATCATAAAGACAGCAAGTGAGATTCAAAGTCAAGATTGTCTAAAGCTCATTGTTTCCTCTTTATTGTGAAAATGAAACAAAATATACAGAAAACGGAGAACTCAGGTTTTTCTTACAGCTGTTCTCTGATTTGGATGGGCACGGCTAGTGCGATTTCATATTAAAGCCAGGTCCACGTTAAAGCTTTATTTGTGGGTTCTGTTTTGCTTCTCTGGAAGTGTGTTGATTTCTCCATCAGTCTATGTGAGATGAATAACAGTCTGGACGTTTGGATGAAAGTGATAGTGGGTTAGAATGGAACAATATTGGCAGCCACGGGAATTGTTTTACAGCTGTAATTATGCCACTCTTGGCTGCTAAAATAATAATAAATGAAATGCATCTTTTAGAAAGGACTGGAAAGAACTCCACCTTAATCACAGAGATCACTTAGAAAATTTGTCTCTGTATTTTGAACTTTCAGCAAGATAAATTTGAGCAACTGTGAAGATGTATCCGGTATACATTTGTGTATTAAAGTATAAACTGTTCTTTTGTAGTCCACTCTAGGGTCCCCATATATCCTGACCTAAATGGCGTCTCCTCTCCCATGATGCTGGGTATACTCAGCTATAAAAGCAAAAGCTAGTGTTCTCCTCCTGTGCGTTCCTCCTTTACTTTTACACTACTACCAGGTTTACAACACTTATGACACTTGCGGTCACCAAATGTGTGGAGCTTTTTCCCCACAGCAGGCAGTTCTCCGTGACACCAGCTGGGTGTCCTGCAGTTTAACTCAATTCTGACACTGTTTACCTGGAAATGTTAAGGGCTCAGTCCCACAAGACTCCTCTCACCTACTTCAGGTGCCAATCTCAGGTAGTATACTTTTATGGAGGCTTCATCATGAAGGCATGATTGATCATAATTAACACCATTTTCAGCTTTTCTCTCCTTTCAAGAAAATGGGGAGTGGGGTTGAAAATGCCAAGCTTCTAATCATGGCTTGTTCTTTCCAGTAACTAGCCCTCCTCCAGGAGCCACCCAGGAGCCCACCCAAAGTTGCCTCATTAGAACAAAATATACTCCTATCACTCAAGAAATTACAAGGGTTTCAGGAGCCCTGTGTCAAGAACCAGGAACAAGGACAAATATTAGAACAAAAGATGTTCCCAGTGCTCTTATCACCCAGGAAATTACAAGAGTTTCAGGAACTCTGTGCCAGGAATTAGGGGCAGAGACCAATATATATTGCTGTATTATTTCACACCAGCTTAAAGGAAAACTCTCTTTTGTCGTTACTTAAATATTTTATGCTTCAAAATGATTTTTAACAAAGAGGTGTAAAGGTGGCACCCTGGTGAAATAGAACAATTTGAGGATTTGGAGTAAAATCTGGGTTTGAATCATGGGCTTTCTATTTACTGGCTAAGTAATTTTGAAAGGCTCAGTTTCCTAATTTGTGACATGGGAATCCTAACAGGTACTGTTGGCTCTGTCTCTGGAGTATTAATAAGTCAGATGCAAGCACCTGGTACTAATATTTATTGAGCTGCCATCTCTGTGAGTACTTTGAAGGATATCACTTAATATTCACAATAAGACAGCTTCAGATTGGCCGCATACACTAAAATTTAAACTGTAGTGCATATTCAGGATTTCTCTTCCCCATCTCTTTCTACCCCAAAAAATGTGAGGAAGAGATCCAATATGGGTCAAGGGTGAAATGGTTTTCAAGAAGAGCCAGAATTCATAATAATCAACTCCACATCTGTCATGATTGTTGCCATCGCCCAGTGCTGTTGTCACTCACCTCCTTAAAGGAGATGAGCAGGGAAGGAATGCCAGGGAAGTAAATACTAATTATTCTTAGCTAGAAGTTTGGCTTCAAATCCCTACATAATCTCCCAAGCTGCTGAATGTGATACAGGACGCCAAGACTCCATTTGCCTTTGCGAGGCAAGGTTCAAAATCAAAGTAGCCTTAA
The DNA here is from genome assembly GCF_059928025.1 of Delphinapterus leucas. Taxonomy (NCBI): domain Eukaryota; kingdom Metazoa; phylum Chordata; class Mammalia; order Artiodactyla; family Monodontidae; genus Delphinapterus; species Delphinapterus leucas. The sequence continues at coordinate 17,077,314 of NC_143135.1, forward strand.
GTATTTGAATCTCCCGTGGGAAAAGAGACTACCCAAGAAGGAAGCCAACAGAGGAAGCCACAGCCTGAGAAAGGAGATGACATAGGAGAGAAAGACTTAATTCCTAATGAAATGATCCAACCATAGCTGAAGACATAATTTCTCTGGAGTTTTCAGTTAATGAGCTAATAAGTACCTTTTATTGCTGAAGTCGGTTTGAGCTGGTCTCTGCCCCTTGTAATCAAGAGATTCCTGCCTAATATATGCATGAACAGAGACAGAGGACATAGATTTCAGGAGATGGATGTGACAGAAATGGCAGAGAGAAGGTTAAGATGATTTCATACCTGAGTTGAAATGGAGCTTTGGAGAGGAAAAGTAGAATATGGCTTTGGGGTTGATATTCTGAGTGACAGAATAATCATAATGAAGATTGTTTCCCACTGTGCTGGATTTCTGCCTTTGTCTCCCCAGATACACTCTTTTTCCCTTTCCACCTTGCTCTTTGCCCTAGGATCCTGACCTGTGTGAGTTATGTAAACAAAAGCATCTGTATCTCCTGGCTGCTGGTAGGTTGTAGCCAATGAGGAGAAACCAGAATACATCTCTCTAGTTCCTTTGCTGGCTGTGTCTGTGAAAGACCTTGGCTCTTCTCAGTATAGCCTGATCTTCACGATTCTGTCATGCTGGGTTCTTTATGTAATTCCTCCCACCTTACATCTTTTCAGGCTTATTGTAATCACAGTCATGATGCTGCTAGCCTCAGGTTCCTGCACCATCTCTTGTGGTTCCTCTGCTCTCACCCACACCTTTGTAGTTAGTCCCTTGGTAAATCAACACACCTGGAATTATTTTAATTTGAGTGTTTCGTCTGTTTCCACTTGGAATACCAAACAGATACACCTTGATAATTAATTCATAAAAGGACATGTTTATGTTGTAACAGTTTCCTCATCTATATCGAGTGCTTTAACATTTTCCAGTTTTCATTAGTCTCACAATAACCTCTGAAAGTAAGCAGGTCAGGTGATGTTATTCCAATTTTGTAAAGGAAACCAAGTCTTGGATAAGAAATAGATGTCCTGGGTCACACAACCAACAGGCTACTCTTGAACCAATGTCTTTTGACTCCAAAAGCTGTGTATTTATTCTGTCACACCTTGATTTATCAGGAATAAACTAATTTGATTAAAGTGATTGCATTTTACTCTTTCTCTTTTATCTCTAAACCAATAACTAGGTGTTATAGGAATAAGTGTAAACAGATATAGTTCTCCATTAGATAGATGCAACAGACATGTGGTAACATCCAAACAGAGAAAAACTGTAAGTGGGCAAATAATCTATATTCCGCATATGAAGAGCCACCTTTACATAGGCTGCAAAACTGGGGGGCAAAAATGATTATAGATATGTTTGTACATCTTAAAACAATCAACAGTTCAATATGGTTTATGTAGTTGAGATAGGCTAAAACCTCACTAGTATAACAGCTGAGTCATTTGTCTTAGCAAGAATCTTGTTATTGGCAATCAATAATGCAGCCAAGATGACTGATGGCCTTGTTTTCTTGCGGTGCCTCAGCTAGTCTAAATTATTTGTTTGACATATTGCCTCTTGGCGGATGTAAGGAAACCACTGATAATATGTTTGCATTGCTTGGGTGTACATCTGAGAAGGAAAAGTGGGTGTTTTCTTCCTGTCCCTGATCTTGGGGCATATTATATAGGTAGTGATATGTTTTGTAGAATTGTCATGTCATCCACTACATGTATTGGGAAGAATGAGACAAAGAAGTTTTAAAAGTGCCATTCTGGTTGTCCTAAAATGGAATAAACTTCATTACTGTCAAGAGCACAATTCATTGGCAGATACCTGACTTCTTTCCAGCCACAGTGAATATATATGGGCCCATTGCTCTATATACCACACTCTATTGTGATTTATACGGTAAGATGTCTTTCTTTCCCAATAGACAGGGAGGTCTTTGAGGACAAGAACTGCATCTTATTTGTCTTGGTAATCCCAGTGCCTGGCGCGGAGTCCCACATACAGTAGTTACTTAATAAATGTTTGCTGATGAATGAAATTCAAGAATGAGTTAATCAGGCAAAGAATTTGTAGCCTTTGCCTTAGGTTTAGAAGTTATTAACCTCATTCAATAAAGTACTGCTTTGGAGAGAGGCATAAACTAGAAGTCAGATCTCTTTTTTTTTTCTTTTTGAATCTCAGTGACAATAGGCAAGTTATTTAACCACCTCAAGCTTCAGTCTTCTTTAGGCAAAGTAAGACAATACTTTCTTCATAGTGTTATTATGGAAATTCAAATGTAAAATTAACTTGAAGAACTTTGTAAACTCTAAATGACCATATAAATAAGAAATTTACATGAGGGTAGTGTTTTAACTGGCTTTACCAAAACAATAGCAGCAAAAACCCAGCTCTGACTTGTAGCATTTGCCGATTTGTATGGTATAAATACCCCCACCGTGACAGATTTCAAACTTACAAAGGTTTGAAAACTAGCTAACAAAATTCCTGAATATTTAACAACTGGCTCTTATGAGCTGGCTTCTAGACACCACTGGGTGAGAAGAAGGGATTTGGCTTAGATGAGTAAGAAATGTGATGCCCTTAGTATCTGTTGACATATGGAGGAGAGTTCTGTATTTTGAGAGGGAAAAGCAGCAGGGTATTTCTGGCAAGGATAGACTGAGGCTTCAGTTCTGTACTGAGTTGATTAATATGACACCATTGTAGTGATTATCTTAGTCACAGAGAGATACCCAGATATTCTTTCACCCTTAACAGAATTTTTGGGCGCCAAAATTGAATGACTCATTTAACAAATATTTATTTATCTTGGGTGGGCAGAGGGTCCCTGCTGGAAAAGTACTAAACGTGATGAATCATTAGGTGATTTGGGGTTCAAGGAACGGGTTCACATTGGCCTTTTTTTAGGGAAAGGAGGTTTAATGGAAGTGTAACAGGGAAGAGTCGTCTGACTACATGTTGAATTTGTTTCTTTTACTTTAACCTTTGCTTCCCGGTTGCTTTTGTTCACTAAAAGGATACTGTCTATACACAATGGCCTGCCTCAGGGAACCCTGCCCCCTGCCTGAATGTTAAACCGAAGTGCCTTTGTTCAGGGAAGCATCCTGACCCTGTCCACCTGTGGATGGCTGCAAGAAAGAAGAAATTACCACATCCCCTCCCCGAGGCGGTCATTCCAGGGCATATTTGCAAAACTTACGGCCTTTTTACTTTGGCCTTTTTACTTTACTTCCTCATCATCTCCCCCTCTCTGTGCTATAAAAGAAACAGGCATCCAAAGCCCGAGAAGATGGTTATTTGGAGACACTAGTCTGCCATCTTTTTGGTCTGCCGGCTTTCCAAATAAAGTCATATTCACTGCCTCAACACCTCGTCTCCGATTTGTTGTCCTGTCGTGCGGCGAGCAGAGCAAGCTTGGACTCGATAACAGAAGGACACCCTGGACCTGACCAGAAGATATCAGAATTCGGGATAGCTCTATAGGTATCTCTTCTCTTGGTCTTCATGATCTCTCATGGCATCTTGGTTTCTCTCTATTAGTCTGCTTCATCTTTTCCACACTTTTAGTAATGCAACAGACATGCAGTTGTGTTTTAGATCACATTTTTGTCTGATGGGCTTAACGTACCCTAACCCATATTCATAGGGACATATCAAAAGTTTAGTGTGACTAAGTTAACGTGCAAATCAGGAAGTGATTTTCAACTTTTAGTGTACATTAGAGTCACCTGGAGAGTTAGTGAAAATCAGATTCTGGGAATGCAGCTAGAGTCACTATAATTCAATCTCCTGGGGTGGAGCCCCGGAAAATAAGCAACGTAGATGATCTGACGCAGGTGGTTGGAAAGAGACGTGCAAAAAACATGCCAATTTTTAAGTACCTTACATTTCATGGTTGGACTTTATCTTCCAGGTCAGTGGTTCTCAACTAAGGCTGCACACTGGAATCACTTGGGAGCTTTAAAAAATGTACTGGTGCTTGACATTCAAAAAATTCGAATTTACTTGATCTGGTATGTGGTGTAGCATCAGGATTTTTTTTTTTTTTTTTTTTTGCAGTATGCGGGCCTCTCACTGTTGTGGCCTCTCCCGTTGCAGAGCACAGGCTTCGGACGCGCAGGCTCAGCAGTCATGGCTCACGGGCCCCCAGCCGCTCTGTGGCATGTGGGATCTTCCCGGACCAGGGCACGAACCCGTGTCCCCTATATCAGCAGGCGGACTCTCAACCACTGCGCCACCAGGGAAGCCCGCATCAGGACTTTTTAAAAGCTCCTCAAGTGACTCTAAATGTGCAGCTAAGATTGAAAACCATTGTGCTATGGGGAGCTTCTGAAGGGCTTTAAGCAGGTAAGCTGTTTGAGAGGGAGGTGTTTGAATTACTCTAACAGCCGAAGAGAGAAGGTAACTGAGAGCTATAATACTGGTAGTCTCAAACAGGAATGAAAGGACAGGATATTTTGACCAGAAAGTGGGATAATCAAATTTAAGATTTCAAAGGTAGAGGACAAGTTCCAGGTGAATACAAGAACTGCAGTGTGGCCAGGGGCTTGAGTGGTTGAATTAGAACATAAGTAAAGGTCACTGGAGTTAAGAAGGTCAATGAACAGAGAACCTGGGCTAGAAGGTAGTGAGTGACAAGGAGGGATAGAAGGGATATTGTCGTGTTTAAGAACCTCAGAGAAAGATGGTTTTTACAGAAAGATGTGAGAGTAATAAAGGTCTGGAGGTAGGATATCATGAAACGAAGTATTCTGACCCTACATGGCGATTCTGGGAAGAAAAGGAGGTGACTGTGTGCATGAGAGAGAAAGGAAAAAAGAATAGGAAAGGAAAAATTTGGAAAGGGGTTACTGGGGGCATGGTTATCTAAGAGATAACAGGTATTAGTTAAGTCAGGGGTTGGAGAGAATATTCCGGGATCAGATACACCATTCAACAATTGAAAGAGTTGTAGAGGGTGCATTACGAATGTCAGAATGAAGATTCAGTTTGGCACTGGGGTAGAATAGAGCTGGTAGTCTTTGGAGCTGCCCACAAGTATTACAGTTCTCTCTTCTTCAGGGTGCATGGCATAATTGCACTTTCCATCTTTCTGGAATTGAGGGTGTTCCTTTGGCTTGCAAGGACCAACATGACAGGTGAACAGAAGTGATGTGTGTTACTTCTAGATAGAAGCTTTAAGAGCTTGTTCAGGATGTACCATATCCACTTCGATCTGCCTTGGCAGACATTGACATTTTAAATACTGAAGCCGTATCAACCTGGGGTCCTGGACCAGGGCCCTCCTGCTGATCCATGATAGACACAAAGCAGGAACAGGATTGAGCCTTTGTGTTATTTAAACCACTGAAATTTTGAATTTGTTGGTTACCTCAGCATAACCTAGTTTGTTCTGACTGATATAGAAATTAGTGCCCCAAAATGGTGCTGCTGTTAAAAAAATTAAATATATGGCATTTGCTTAGGGGCTTAATGGTAAAAAACAAGGAGCTGCTTCAAAGACTGGAAAAGTGATAATCCATGCTATTCTGTGCTAAAGCATTTGCTCAAATTGGCACTTGAGGTGACTTGGGAGGCAGACTAAGTACCTATGAGTGCAGGTCCATGGTAAAAGTTCAGAGAACAAAGCATTAGTATCATGTGTTAGTTGTAGATGGCTGTATTTGAGGAAAAAAGGGCAGATTTGCAAGCAGGAATGAAAGGAAATAAAAAATATACACAAAAAAGTACTTCACAGTTAGAAAAGTAAAATACTTCACAATTCCAAACAGAAAATGATATAATTGAGAAAACTTTGGAACAGAAAAGAACAATTAAAACAGGATTCGAGCAAGCATCAATTTAAAAGTATGGCTATCACTCCCATTGTAGATTGGTTTACCTCAAAGTAGAGGTCCAACTAAGAATGTGTTGCCCAATTATGTGGCATAACATGGTACAGAGCTCTCTAGCAATTGCCCTAGTTTTCTGGCACTTTCAGTGCAAAAACTGTGAAGGTCCAAGGCAAACTGGAAAGAGTCTGTGATGGACATTTTGCCTAAATGAGAAATGAGCCTTGTGGTTTTAAGCTGCTGAACATTTTGGCATAGCTTGTTAGTACAACATAAACTAGCCTATTTTGACTGCTGCAGGAAGAGAGGGATCACAGTATGGGGAATAGATGTGGGGAGCTGACCAGAGTACTCTATTTTTACTCCTAATGAAGTATGAGGAAGTGAGGGAAGTGAGGCCAATGGGATTAGCTAGGCTCAGAGTTCTAATGGTACTCTGGGTCAGAGTGCTGCCAGTTGAGGCTGGTGGCACGTGTAGGCAGAAGGCATATTTACTTTGACAATTTTTCATTTGTTTTTCAAGCGAACCCCCTAAGGACCCTTAAAATAATTTAACCCACCCCTTAAATTCACACGCAAACTTTTGGATGCACATCTATTGCATGGTATGTGGTATTCTTATCCTGTGAATTTTTTTGGGGGGGGGTCTCAGCACTTGTGGTCAGCTAAAGGTTTCTTGACCAGTTTGAACTGATTAGGGAAAGCCTTAGTTGTTGAATTTCTATCCTCCCTTTGGAGGATAACCTTAGGCTCAGAATTATAGTGATTGAATGAGATCTGGGACTTTATTTTTATTTACTTTTCTTGTTCAAATGAAATGAATATGCATTGTACTGGGAAGGCAGACAGGCTCTTACCAGTGCAGCTGAGAACAATTAGTTCTTATTTGCCTAACACCGTTTCTTAATGTGCAATTGTAAAACTTTTCACAGGATGTTTTAAATGTAATCAATTTTTCATTGCTGTTCCTAATAATTCAAAGAGCCTGACATTTGCAATCAAGCCAACTGTGGTCGATATCCATTTTCCCTTAGTTAAATAGGAATTTAACTCAGTGACACAAGTGGAGGCTTCTGGAACGAATTCTGTGTATTTATTCTTTTGGCTCCCCGAGATGCATGAGTTTGCAGGACAGACTGTCAAGTATCACAGGGCCAGTGGGGCTTACTGTCACCAGCCTGCTTAGAACTCACAACCCGGCCCTACTACTTCCCAGAAGTGTACACTTTGGTGACTAGCTTCTCTACACCTCTGTTTCCTCACTTATAAAATGAGAAATAATTTCTTTAGTAGAATTGAATTAAGAGTAATTGAAATAATACATTGTTAATCAGGATATATTACTCGCTGTTAGCTGCCAGTGACAAAGATCCAACCCAAACCAACAAAAACTGAAAGGGAATTTGGGGCCTTGACAGGATTCAGCATATGTTACAGCCAAATGTGGCACCTTGGCATGTTGAATATTTTAAACTGAAGGAATTTGAGAAATGGCAGGTGTAGGAAGGACTTTCTGAAATCCCCCTGAAGCAAGTCAAAAGACCCTCATGTGGGAGGTGCCCTCCCTACACCTGGAGGAAAGGAGCATCCTTGTCTCCAAAGATGGAGGGACACTGAGAGGAATTTGAGCGAACAGGCTTTGCTAAGTTCCCGCCGGGTTACTGCTCTTAGCTCATACTTTTCTGTCCTATCACATTTTCTCATGACTTTGCACTCTTCATCAAAACTACTGTAAAAAACACTCAGGTTGAGTTGTTTCTTTGGGTCTTCATTTCCTTATGAAGGCCCGTGTCAGGTAAAACTTACATTAAATAAATTTGTGTGCTTTTCCCCTTGTTAATGTCTTCTGTTATAGGGGTCCAGCTGAGATGGGCATAGGAAAGATACTTTCCTTCAGACTCATGTAGGAAGCGTATGTACAGTTTTGCTCATTTCAGGGATAGCGGGATCCAGGCACTCAAATAATGCAGGCGTCTTCTTTCTGCTGTTTGTATCAATGTGTGGTCTCATCCTTTCCTTTTCAGATCCAGGTTCTAAGTCAGGGGCGCACCAAACAAGTTTCGAACCATGGGGAAGAAAAGAGTTTGGGGAGAATAAACAGAGAAAAATGGCAGGTTAATGACTTTTTAAATAGTTTTCATGAGTTTACCTTCACACTACTTCCTTGAACATGTCTTCATCATATTCTAAGCCAGGGATCCGTAAGCTACAGCCAGCCAGTGGGGCCATATCTGGCGGCTGCCTGTTTTTGTAAAAGGAATGTCATTGGAATACAACCACACTTGCTCATTTATGTACTGTCTCTGGCTGCTGTTATGCTACGATGACATTGTTGATTAGCTGTGATAGCGATCACATGGCCTGCAAAGCCTAAAATGTTTACTATCTGGCCATTTCCAGAAAAAGTTTGCTGGCCCTTTACAGAAAAATGTTTAAACTAGTGATCTTCGAAGTGGCTTGTTTACCAGATAGTATGCAAGACAGCCCATTGAGAAAACAGAAAAATATATTTCAGCTTGTACTTATTCTCATTTTCTTTTTTTTTTAAATTTCAGCTTTGTTAAGGTATAATTGACAAAAAATTGGAAGATATTTAAATTGTACATTGCAGTGATTTGATATATATTTATATTCATTGTCAAAGGATCTAGTTAACATTCATCACCTCACATATTTATCTTTTTTTGTGTATGTGTGAGAACACTTAAGTTCTACTCTTAGCAAATTTCAGTTATACAACACAGTGTTATCATTTATAGTCAACCTGTTACACATTAGATCCTCAGACCTTATTCCTCTTATAGCTGAAAATTTGCACCCTTTAACCAATCTCTCTCATCTCTCCCACCCCTTCAGTCACTGGCAATCACTTTCCACCCTCTGTTTCTAGGAGTTTTTTTTAGATTCCACGTATGTTACCATGCAGTATTTGGATTTGTCTGTCTGGCTTATTTCATTTAACATAATGCCCCAGGTCCATCCATGTTTTTGCAAATGGCAGGATTTCCTTCTTTTCCATGGTTGAGTAATATTCCATTGTATTTGTATACCACACCTTCTTTATCTCTTTTTCTCATTTTCTTTCTAAAATATTTGAAGAGTAAACTTTTCTAATATTTACTATATATCTTGACAGTATTTAGTGAATGTATATAACTAAAATATATATTTTATATAATATATATTTGTATAATGTGACATTAATATTATATTAAATATATAGATATGTATTATATTCATATTAAACTGTAAATATATCTATAACATGATATTTATATTAAATATATAAGTTACGTTTATAAGTATTTAACAATATATATTATATAAACATATTAACATGTAATATTTATGTACTTAATCTAATATATAAACATATACGTATATATACTGTATTAGACAGAAAGAAAAGAACTCAAAATTCTGTACCGTTTGGAACATCACTTTAGGACCGTACACCTGTGTTTAACTCTACTCTCCTTCCCATCCCAGCTGGCTTTATGTATTTGTTCCTGTGTCTCTCACTCTGCTTGATGAGGTGGTATGCTAAATCTGTTCATTTAGAGATAGATGTAAAATAATAAAAACGTAGCAGAAGGAAGAGGAAAGGAGGCAGGCTGTGTCTGATTATTGAAGCCAGGCACATTGTGGAAGCATCAAAAGAATAAGCAGTAAGATCTGTCTTATTTCTGAATTTTAAAAGAGAATGGCATTTCTACTCATTTATCTTTGCCTGGGATTTGAACAAATACAGGTTTTCAGGCAGCAATTATTGATTTTTCAATATTTGTAGAAAATGACACATGTTCTGCCACATGTGATATTTAGGAAGTGAGGTGAGTTCTGTAAATCCAGAGGATTGGTGATCATGCTACCAGGACAATTTGTAAAATATGTTAAAGCTGATTAATAAGAAATGGAAATGTCAATGAGTTTGTTTAAAGTGAAAGAATAAAGGGGTGTTGGAACTCAGCGGGAATACCTCAGGCTTGATTCTACAAGGACTGGCTGGGCTCAGAGTGTGGCAGCCTGGATCAACCTTTCATCCTCCTGGGAAGATTTGGTTGTGGGGCAAAGAAACCTTTACCGGGGAGCAGTAGGTGTATTCGAGGAGGGGGTCATGTTTCCTGATGTTCTTTCTGTCAATCTGGCCCTCTTTTTTGTAGGTTTTGCTGCTTGGATCTGTTGTATTTCTCCTCCACTTAAAACATACATATGTGCATGAGAGAAAAACTGTTGTTATGTGGGGAAGGTTGCTTACGAAATATGGACCCATTTGCATAAGGGGTTGGAAGAAAGGATGGAGGTCCTAAATCTTCATTCTAAGATAAGAGGTTCCTGGAACCTCTTGAAGTGGGTGGACCAGATTGACTCTAACCAATGTCAGGGCAGGCATTGGCCCCAAGGTTTCTGCTATAAAATTTCCACTGGAGAGAAGAGATGGGGCCAGCAAGTTGGCTCCTGCACTGAATCTGTTGAAAGGGGAGGAAGGAAGAATGAGTCTGCGTCTTCAGCAGAATGATGGTCCAAGTTCTTCCCTATCCCTGCCCACCTTCCTATAGCAAGTTTGTGCCCTGGGGAAATGCAGAGAGAAACCTGTTCCAGAGTTGTGGTACTGGAAACCTGGGTCCGTTTTGGTGTGGGTCAGACTTGACTGAGTATTACAAGTGAGGGAACATTCTTCTCTCATAATTTGAGGAACATGTACTTTCTTGGCAAGGAGTTGTATGAGGGAATAGAGCAGGAGATCTGACCTCACCGTCCTTGCTTCAGATGAGACAGGCAGCCCAGAGCCACTAGCCAATGACTCTTTCCCAAGCAACCAATTTCCTATAGTTGTTGTGGGATGTACCAACCACAAGGGGGCACCACTGGGCAGTGAATCCTGTTCTGAGGCAAAAGAAATTAACTAGCCTTTTTGAGATGGGGGGGGTTCTGGAAGGAGCAGGGGAAAGAAGTGCTGCGTAGGGAAAGACTAGATTTCTTGCTTATATGGGTAGGTTGGGGGCATGAGTTGAAGCCATTGTTCCCACCCCATTTGTGAAGTGGGAGACGGTAACCACACTTGCAGTGTGCCATGCAGTGCTGTGCTAGCTTTTGAGGTCACAGAGGTGAATTAGACATGTGATGTCTGTGATGATCGGCTTACTCAAGTGTGCAATGAGACAGATAAGAAGAACCCGTGATCTTGGGGCATAGTCAAGAAAGGCTTCTTGGAGTAGAATGTGGGAACTGATTCTTAGCAGGAAGTGAAGGGACTAAGGTTGTGTCTGTGCAGAAAGCTCACTTGTGAGAAAGAGTAGAGGTATCATAAAGCAGTGTAACCCAGTGAAAGCAATTTGGTATGACTGGGGAGAGGGCTCTGTGGGAGAGTAGCACCCAACTGGAGTTCTTACAAGGTAGAAAAAAACTTCAGGTCATCAGATGAAAGGCCTTGAATGCCAAGCTAAGAAGTTTGGATGTTAGACAAAATGCAGTGAGGAACCATTAAAAGATTTTGTAAAAGGGTAATATCATTGCATTTTTGTTTCATCAGGTTCATTTTATTATGAGTTAAGATATATTGAAGATCTAGAGGCAAAGTAATCCTGTGGGTGAGAATTGTAGTAATCAGGATTTGTTATCAAACCTTATGCACACCATCTGTAGCAGTCCTCATGTGACCTGGAATTTGGACAAATAATATGCCTGCCTTTGCAGATAAGGTCCTGTGTACCAATCTCAGACCAGATAATTGAGATAACTCAGATGTGAAATCCAATGTCTTTAACTTTTTGACCTATTCCGCCCTAATTGATACCCTTTCTTCTCAGCCACTCATATGTCTACTTTTGTTCCTCCACAGTATTAACTTGGGTATTGATCACTCACTGTATGTGCTTGTTGGGTCCCAGAGTTTAGGATAAGTCCCAAATTATGAATGTGCAGTAAACAATGTTGTCGTCTCTTCAGTGGTGTAATATGGTTTCTCCCTTTATGCCTCATGAGACTGTAATTGCAAGTCTTACTTCTAACCCAGTAGTGTGCTCGTTTCTTTCTGGTCATTTTATGAAAAGCTATTTTCTGAGGTCAGTCTAGAAGAATCACGGTACACATTAATGCATGCTAAAGGCTCTGAGAAGCCCTGAAGGAAAGACTCTGGCATTGCTTTTTAAATCGGGATTTCTCAAACTTACTGGATCAAGGAATCTCTTACATAAGTAATCTATTAAATTCTGCAGAACCAGTGTTTCAGATAATGCATGTAAGACAGAAAGTCTCAAACAATGGGGCTTTCTGTCTTACATGACTATATTTATAATTTAAATATTAAGTGTTAGATACCCAAGTGTCCATCAGGCCTTTCTTGCATTGAACCTCTTGGTTATTCAGTAATCCTTCCAGGCTCTTGGGTAACATTGAACTCTCTGGCACCTAGGAAACAGATAAATAATATTCTGAATCACTGAAGCCAGCTCCAGTCTTACAGAAATGCAAGTGATAATACTAAGCATTCATGGGAAAAGCCAAAGAGTTGATGACAAAAATGAGTGCTGATTTGTTGATGGAGACGGGAAAGAGGCACAGACTCTGAGCTTTGGATTTTGTTTTCTGGCCTGAACACTCTGGACGAGGTACATTCCTTGGCTGTATGTATGTGGATAGGGCACCTGTTTTGTGGAAGCAGGGCTGTGGCACGCTGCTGAGCTGAAAGTGTTAAAAATGCAACCTTCAGATGTTGTTGATTTCAAAGGCAGAATAATTCAGGGTTTAAAAGCACAAACTCTGGACCCAGCGTGCCCAGGTCTCCCACTTATTACCTATGTGACCCTGGACACACTGATTAACTTTTGTGTGTCTCAGTTTACTTCTCCATAAAATGGTGCAAATTATAGCGCCTACATCATAGGGTTGTTGAGAGGACTGAATGAGTTAATCCAAATGAACTTCTGGATATAGAGCCTGGTACATAATAAGCGTTCTGTACATGTTTGCCACCATTTTATGCTTGGTAACAGTGTGAGGTGGGAGTGATACAAAAATGAATGACGTCACCCTGGTCCTAAAGCTCACAGACTAATACGAGCAAATTATAATGATTTAGGGTGAGAAATAGATGTATAAAAGCATCCAGGAGAGAGGTAGTATAATGTTTGTTAAGAGAACAATTTCCAGGGTCAAAGAGATGTGGGTTCAAATTCTGACTCTGCTACTGGCAGGAGCTTAGACGGTGATAAACTTTCTGGGCCTTAGTTAATCATGTGGAAGATAGACTAATACTACCATTAAAGTTACAGATGTTGGTTGTTATTATTAGTGAGCTAGCACAGGGGAGAGGAGAGAGAGATCTTTGTGGAGGAGATACCTTCTTGATTTGGCCCACCTGCCTACTGTGGGGAATTCTTTCCACCAGGGTCTGCATCTTTACCTGCCTCTCTCCTCACACAGTGAAGAAAATGAGGTTGATGGTGTGAAGTGGGTGCCAGAAAGGGCCTCCCCAAGTTGGTTCTAACACTCTAGACAGATGAACACAAGATGCTTTCCTATCCTGCCACACCATTTCCTCTAGGTTCTGCATCCTCAGTCACTCAGGACTGAATTCAGTCCAGGAATCCACATATGGATGACCTAATAGCTTCCTCTCCATCTCTCCGATCCCTGTAACCCTCCCCTTGTCGCAAACGTGACCGAGGCTATCCTTAGCACCGATGTAAGCTTGGGTTGATAATTTTTCATGAGACACCGGGGAGTCGTCCCCTGGCCTTCTTGAGTTTCACTGTGGCAGGTCCTCAACATCTGGACTCCATGGCTGGGAGATTTGAAGTCTTGTCAGGTGGATGCCGTCTAACTGAGCAGTTGCAAGGGCACATCTGGAAGGGCAGTGCCATCCTGTGGCTTCAAAGGGGCCAGGAGGTAGTAAGCAATTTTTTAGCCCTTCTGATGTGGAGCCAGTACAGACAGATATCCTGCAGCGTGGCCCCGACCTTTTCTCACTGTGTGAGGGGCACTCGACCTTGCTTTCAGTGCTACAGATTGGCCTCTTCCTCGGTGGAGGATGCTTCTGAAATGAAACACTATCCCAGGCTGCTGACTAGAACAGAAGTGTCACCTAAGGGGAAGAGAAGACCCGTGTGGCCAGAGCTCTCTCCTGGAGTTTCTCACCTCTCACTACTCCCTCCCACCCTGCACCTGGGAGCCTGGGAGTCTTCACACAGATGAAGGAGGGGGTAAAGGCAGAAACCCTAAATGCAGGACTACAGGCAGGAAGAAGAGTGAAAGCATTGGTTTGTTTAATGACTTTTTTCATGTTCTCTTTGTGGGTTTGTTTGTTTTGTTTTTGTCACTGGCTCCCTTTGGAGGGATAAAGCTTTCATCTAGCCAGGAAAACCTTAGCTTCAGGGATATGATTATATGATTAGCTCTGTCTGAGAGAAGTCCCAATTGCTACCTCTGCTACTGCACACCTGAGCCATCTACTCTTCGGGTTCACCCCATCCTGTGGAGGTATAGGAACCCAGATGAATTCCTGATAGAAGCGAGAACTGGTGCAGATAGATATTCAGGGTAGGAATTTGGCAGCATCTAACCAAGTATATATACGTGTGCCTTATGATCCAGCAAGTCATCTTCTGAATATACATTCAAACAAATTCTTGTATGGACCTGTAAGGGGACACGTATGGGGATATTTATTGTAGTATTGTTTGTAAAGATTTGGAAGTAATTCTGGGTGATTTGGATATCTATCCCTGGAGAAATAAGTAGGTACAGTGTAGTAGGCTCCACTAAGGAGCACTAAACAGCATTTAGAAGTGAGATGTACCCATAGCAACATGTGTAAATCTTAAAAATGCAATATTAGATTTTTTAACAAGAACGAACTGAGATTTATAGCATAACACTATAAAAATGCATTCAGAGAAAACAATAATACATGTTTTATAAGAACCCATACAAATAAAAGGGTAAACATCAAGTATATTATAATATTTGGGATAAATGAGAATAAATAATGCAGGAAAAAAATCTTATGCAAACCAATGATGATGGTGCCGCAAGAAATGAAGAATGTATTAATGCACTGAAAATTAGGTGAACAAAATCTGATCAAAATCAATTACTACTTGGTCATGTCAAGTTAAATAAGTAAAAGGGAAGTTGTTCCTGTCTTTCACTAATTTATACCCAAACCTGATTGTTTGGAGCATTAACTCACAGTTGAACTCTTGCAAGGCAAACCGCTCTTTTCTAGAAAACCCCTGGGACAACTAGAAGATTTGGCTCATAACATTTCTCAGTTCTTTTGTAGATCATTCCAGACATTCTAGTCTTTTGTGCCAGCAAGTTCCCAGCCATTGTCACCTCTTCCTTCTCTTTATGCTTTTTCAAAACAAATAGTTCCTCTCCCTGCACCATTGCTGATCCCACCAGCTCAGGTTAGGCTCCATCTCAGGAATGTTCAGGATCCCTTATGATATTACTCACACCTCTATCAGTCCTGTCTTTGGCTTCCAATCTTCATATTACAGGACAGCATTTCTTCCTTCATCTAATAGTTGTTTTTTTTTTTAACTGAATATGTATTTTGTGCAAGCTCTTGGGTTAGGTGTTAGGGAAGAAATATGGTTGAGTCTGTATTAGTTTCCTATTGCTATGGCAGGAAGTTTCCATAAATTTGATGGGTTAAAACAACAGAAATTTATTATTTTATAGTTTTGGAGGTCAGAAGTCCAAAACCAGTTTCACTGGGCTAACATCAAGGCATCAGCATGCCTGTGATCCTTCTGGAGGCTCTGGGGTAGAATCTGTAACCTTGTCTTTTTCAGCCTCTAGAGGCCACCTGCGTTCTTTGTCTTACGTCCTCTTCTTTCATCTTCAAAGCCAGAAGCTTAGCATCTCCTTTCCTCTCTGACCTCTGCTTCCATCATTACATCTTCTCCCTCTGACTCTGATCCTCCTGCTGCTCTCTTAAATCTACTGTTATGATTACATTGGGCTCATCCAGATATTCCAGGATCATCTCCCAATATGAAGATCCTTAATCACATCTGCAAAGTCCCTTTTACTACATAAGGTCACATGTTTATAGGTTCTGGGAATTAGGACATGGACATCTTTCAGAGGGTAGTTATTCAGCCTACAACAGAGTCCTTGCTCTTAAGCCATTCATAGCCTAGTGGGGTACACCAACCAAACAGGTTGATAGCAGTTAGAGTAGAGAGGGGTGAATGTCATAACCAGGAAAGCACAGGATAAAAGAAGAAAAACTTAGTCTGGTCTAGGGTTCAGACTGACTCCCCAGGGTTATGTTCAAGAGAGGTATAAGCTAGTAGGGTGTGGCTATGTGAAGAGAAGAGGGGGTGAGCACCACGTGCAAAGACCTAGAGGGGAGAGAGAATCGGCAGAGTCAAAGCTGACCTACTTGCTGCTCTCTCTACACATCCTCTTTGTTCCACCTCACTGCCTTTGCTGATCTTCTTTCTTTTGTTTGTAGTGCCTTTCTCACCACTCTACCTATCCTTCAGTATTCCTTCAGAAAGTCTACATCTATATTCCACAAGTAGCACGATCACTCCGATGAATTCCCGTAGCTTTTTATCTGTACCCTTCTTATACTCGTTTTAACGTTGGCATATAGGTTACAGGCTCTGAAACACTTGATAAAAGTGTTTTTATGTATCTTTTCTTTTCTCTTCTGAACTTGAGACTGGAATCAGTAGGAGACTGTAAATTCCGCCTCCCCACACTTCCTTCCCTTTCCAAGCTGTTTATGTTTACTATAGCGTCAAGAGCATTATAGACTACAAGCAAGTACTGAATGATTAAACAAACAAATAATACATCTAAATTCAATTATGTATCAGTGTCTCTGGCTCCAGCCACACTGGGCATACCTGAGAAACATGGTTTCTCACACTGACGAGGTTTTTTTTTTTTTTTTTTGCGGTACGGGGGCCTCTCACCGCTGTGGCCTCTCCCGCTGCGGAGCACAGGCTCCGGACACGCAAGCTCAGCGGCCATGGCTCACGGGCCCAGCCGCTCCGCGGCATGTGGGATCCTCCCGGACCGGGGCACGAACCCGTGTCCCCTGCATCGGCAGGCGGACTCTCAACCACTGCGCCACCAGGGAAGCCCCCTGACGAGGTTTTTAATTTGATTTTTAAAGATACAGTGAGGACAAATTGAACCAAACTATCCATCTATTTACTTAAAAGTGACCATTGTAATAAGTATACAGACAGAGTCAAAACAATATTTTGGGTTTATTGATAATGATTAATTGTTGACTCAATATTAACCTGAGGAAGTGGTGGTGATATGAGTATATTCACTGTTTTGGTAGAGACATATAGAGGGGATATGAAGAATCGGATTGAGATAACTTTTTAAACTACATTTTTTCTTTGTTTGCAGTGGGTATAATCAACAAGTTCTCAGCGCTTTCATGTGTGTCTGGTTGTTGCAGCCTTTGGGACTAGACTCTCCACTGGGACCTTTATATCACCTGCGTGTCCTCTGAGAGAGTCCCCAGCCTACCCTATCTCCACCTTTGAGATCCTCCAGGTTTTATCTCCTGATCTGGGGAGCCAGATGAACCCCCATGCTCAACTACCTGCTTAAGTTCACTGTCACCTTAGGTGGCTCTTGTTCATTTCTCATTCACTCTGACAGCTTTGGGATTTGAGATTTTGCCAGAGGTTGCAAAGTTAGCAGGCAGATTATCTGGGCTATAAATCCTTTTCTGCGTGAGACTGTCAGAATGAATCCCATCATGACTGTCTTCCCTTTTTATCTTAGGCATTATCACATGATCATGGCTTTCAGATAATCTGTCACCTGAACAGTTGGAATTGAGACTAAGAACTTGAGGAGACAAGCTTTGGAGAATTGAAAAAAATTGGGGTTGGGGTACATCTGATTTACAGAGTGTGCATTTTCAATCCCATTTCACAGATATCCAGTTGCCTAGTTGACTTCTCTTGGACATCTCAAAGGTCCACCAAACTTAAAAGGCCCTCAGTCAAACCATGTCCTCCCCTCAAAGCCTGGTCCTAAAGCTCTGCTCTTCATTTAGTGAATAGCACCACCATCTATCCAGTTGCACAGTCCAGAAATCTGGGGTGAATCCTTATCCCCTTCCTCTCCCTACTTCCCTCATCCAATACAGCACCACCTCATGTTGAGTTTACCTCCTAAATGTGTCTTGAATTCATCATCTTTTCTTCATCTTGCCTTCTACCACACCAGCTACCTGTCACCTCTGAGCCTTCCTGCTTGTGAAAGAAGTGATTACGTCCCTCTCCTCAGCTATTGAAGTAGTTTCCTAAAGTTCCATCCTTTATTCAGCCCCTTCTCTAATCCATTCATTGATATTTAGGCAGACTGGTCTTTAAACTCTGTAAATATGATCATGCCAGTATCCTTTGAAACAATGTTCTGTGACTTTCCACTGCTTTTAGGACTAAACAAAATGCTGACATGGCTTACGCTGTCATGTGTGGTTTGGTCACTTCCTACATCACACCATTCAACATCCTCACTCTACCCACCACCACCACTACCCCGCTCTAACCATGTACTTTGTAGCTCTTTCTGTTTACCATTATCTTCCTCCTAGCTCTCCACCGAATTATATCACACTTTCTATATTCGCTGTAAGTGATACCCTTTCCTCTCCTCTTGACTAATTTCATTATCCTTACACTTCTATCACTCAGGGAAATCTCTGATGTTTTTGAGTGGGTCAGACCTTCCTATATGAACTGGCAGAGTACACCGAATTTCTTCCTAGCCCTTGTCACAGGTGAAGTTTTACATTCCCTTGTTTAAATATTTAATTCATGCCAATTTTCCCTATTAAATTGTAAGTTCCATGAGGGTAGGGCCACGTCTCATCATGGTTTTCCCCAGAGTTTGGTACAGAGTCAGAACGTAATAAATATTTGTTGAATGAATGAATTAAAGTCTGTTACATACAGCCAACTCTGCATGTACCCTGTCTGAAATAAAGTCAGATTTACTCCTGAAAGTGGCAAACAACAGTCCCTACATATTTTGAAATGCATAGTGACATATAACCATAGAAATGGGGAGAAAAAGAGAAGCTAAAGAGACTTAATTCAAAGTGCAGTTCTAAAGGTAGCCTGGTTTGGTCAGGAAGACAGAACCACTATCAAAAATATAGATGTAAAGGCTTTAAATCAGGAATTAGCACGCATAGGAATGTAGGAGGAGCTGGGGAGTGAAAGCTATAGTAAGAGAACTGGAGAAATAGTCACTAACCACTTCAAAGCATTGGCATGGGTAGAATCATGGGAGCTTTTGAGAAAGTTTGAGAAACCACTGAGTCTGGCTATTACAAAGAGGGACCCCATGGCAAGTCCTGCTAGGCTGCTGTGATTGCAAAGTGGGGAGCTTCTGGGGAGGTCTGGAAAATTGCCAAGTCAGGAGAAGCTGCCTTGCCTGACCCTTAGGACTTCTTAATATTAATGACAGTTTCATTTGTACTTTCCAGATCTCCTGGGAAGTCCTCTCATTGGCGATCCCTAACTTAAAACTACATAGGAAAGGGATTCTGGGAAGCAACAAAAGTGGTGGTGGTGCTGACAGTTTGGCAATAGATCACATAGCCCAGGAAGGTTTTTGCTTGATTCCTTTCTGGGGCTATCTCTAGGCACATCATTTTGAACTGGACCTGCTAAACTCAGTCCTGAGGTCCACTCCAGAATTTGACTTTTTTTTTTTAAGGTGTCATGGTATAGATAAAAATAAAGGTAAGTTTTAACATGTACTGATTAATCTTCTGGTGGAATCCAGATTTTCTGGTCTCTGGGATAATTTTCAAGAGAACAGATACTAAATGTATGATCTGAGTCTAAACGGTCATTAGACAGTGTATGAGCCTGACCAGTCTTGTAAGTATATGCAACCATTTCTCCTCTTTGGTCTGGAGCTTTCCCATCCATAAAAGAAATGAAAGCCCCCTCCACCATGGTACAATAATGATAATAATAACTATAGTGTTTGTTTATGGAATGCTTATCATGTATCATGTTCATGATTTATGTACATTAGCTCTTATCCATACTACTACTCAGGAAGAATGGAGGTACAGAAGCAGTAATGCGTATTTGGGTTGTAATGAATTTTGAATGAGATATCTGTTATACACCTAGAATACTACCTAATACAGAATTGGCATTCAAGTGACCTGTGCTACTGTCAGTAAATGTCAGTGTAGGGATTCAACACTTTGTTCATAATACAGATTTTTATTTTAAAGGTAGACATCATTATTATATAATCCTCATAAATAAGAGTGATTAATTGTAGAAAAAAATTACAAATGCTTTATTTAGTGTTTTCGTTCTCGTCTATTCTTGGCATTCATCTGTCACTGATATCTCCATATACAAATTAATAAAGAATAAAAAGGATAGCATACTACCCTAATCTTTGTGATTAACTTTCATTTTTCAGAGTATTTTCACATAGGTAGCATCATTTTATCCCCTCAATAACCCTTTAAGATAGGTTGTCCAATAATTATTCACTTGATTTTATAGGTGTAGAAACTAAAACTCTTGGCTGGTTAATGAAAAAAGAAGAAATTATATTTATTGGGTTCTTACAATGTACAGGGAATTTTTAGCCTTTATTGCAGTCATGTGAGTTTCCCCTTTTACAGATATAAAACAGAGACTAATAATTTAAATACATAAATAAAGGTCTACAACTGATGAAGACATTCCAATCTGGTAATTCAAACGCAGGGCTCTTTGGCTGCAAAGCTGTTAGTCTTTCCATTGTATCTTTGAAGTCTTATAACCAGTCAAGGACATAGCCTAAACCAGGACCTTGAACCCCAGACCCTTTTCCAAACTGGTAATCTAATCAATAAGGTATTGTTCTACAAAAAAAAGCTCTAGTTACAGTAAGTGTTATGAAATTAACTATTAGAAAAAGAATTGGAACTGTACTTTACTGGTATTTTATTTAACACAGTGTTGTAGAAAGGATGCCATTCAAATGATTAGGCATATTCCTTTCTCTTCAATGAAAACATTAGATAAAATAATTTTAGCTATTTCATGTTTGCTTTTTAAAATTAATTAATTTACTATTTTTGTTTCTTCTCAACAGTGTTCTGTTGTTTGTATGTTTGTGTATGGGCACAGACACATATATACATCACACATATGCACATCTAATTGGTCTCCATCTAAACAAAGGTGTCTATTTTGTATGCTGAGAGTTCTAGCTACAATAGGTTACAGGGGATTAAGATGGTGATTACATCTGCTTTCCATCTGGGAACTGAGACCATTACATCCTAGCCTCTGGAATGGACTTTGCAATTTCTCCTTATCTGAAAGGTTACTCATTCTTACCTTTAAACTTGCTGAGCAGTTTTCCCCAGTAATACCCCTTCATTCAGAGCTCCATAGGTTAATTTTACATTATGTAAAGATCACTTCCCTTTGATTTAAACACTGTCATAATCATGTATTATGGAACAAGGTTAATCGGATTATACCATATCATTCTCATTATTTCATATATCTTTATCTCATCTCCTCTTATTCCCCTTTTCTGAGTCTCTTAAATCACATGCCACATGTAGAATGTATTTTAAAAGTTCTTTAAAAAGCTAAATTGCTCTGAGTTTAAAAATTGGCCTAAAGACTATAATAACAGTTTCTCCATGCTATAAAGAAGTCTGCCTTAAATATGGTAACACAAACAATGAAAGGAGCTTAAAGTCACAGCATTATGGTTAAAAATGATCTTAGAAGGGTGTTTTCTGTGGGAGTGGGTTCAAAAAATGCTTTTGCATTTGAAAATTAGAGTGTTACTGGTGTCCAGGAAAGAACAATTTTTGTGGAGTGATGGAGCTGAAGGCAGATTCCCATATCCTGAATAGGACCAGTAGAAGTAAAAGTAGAGCTGGGGGCTTCCCTGGTGGCGCAGTGGTTGAGAGTCCGCCTGCCTGTGCAGGGGATGTGGGTTCGTGCCCCGGTCCGGGAGGATCCCACATGCCGCGGAGCGGCTGGGCCCGTGAGCCATGGCCGCTGAGCCTGCGCGTCCGGAGCCTGTGCTCCGCAATGGGAGAGGCCACAACAGTGAGAGGCCCGCGTACCGCCAAAAAAAAAAAAAGTAGAGCTGGATGGTAGACTATACTTTCAGAGTATTTAATAGAAAAGATATGGCAGCTTTCATGAGAATTAGGGTTGATAGAAGGGCCTTGAAAGAATTAGAAGATACATATGCTAAGTTGAACAGATTGGTATTATTTCATAAATGAAATGTTTTCAGTATGGTTATTTGGTCATTTATTGATTCACCTAAATAAACTGCTTGATAAACTTTTGAAAAGTATTTCAAAATCTTTTCAAAATCTCATGCCAGCACACAGCCCTCTTCCCTTCCCTCCCTCCCTCCCTCCCTTTCTCCCTTCCTCCCTCCCTTTCTCCCTTCCTCCCTCCCTTTCACCCTTCCTCCCTCCCTCTCCTTCTCTCATTAACAATAGCTATTGAGCACCCACAGTATCCCTGCAGAGTATTAGTCTTTGATAGCATATGATGAGGACATACTTTATGTCCTCAATGAGTAGAAACACTGCAACACTACCATTATCTGTCAACCTAAAACCACCTGTCTAAACAAGAGAAGACGACAGGGAACCATGCCTTGTCAGTTAGCTGTTTTGGCTCCAGATCATCACTAGTCATTTCAAAATGCTTCAAGTCATATCCTTAATAGCCTGTTCCAAAATGTTGCTTGGGATAAGTATCAGGCTTACAGGTTTGTAATTTCCAAATCCACAATGGAGCGGGAGAGAGGATTTCCCCATCTGTAATCCGGCATTTCTCCAATTCTCCATGAATATTCAGAGACTTCAAAACACAACAACTCTGCAAATATATCTGGGTTTCAGCATTCTGTTGTCTAATTTTTTATGGCTGAGAGACTCTTACCATCTTTTCATCTATCTTAGCCTCTATTTTTCAATTCAGTTTAAAGACCATTCTCTTTACAAAATCAAAAACAAAAACTGAAAGAAAATAAAATTACAATAGTACAATAATTCGGCTGTTTTTTTCTATTTCTTTTAAAATGCTTTTAAACTTTCAGAAATGCTGCAAAAATAGTTCAAAGAAATTTTTCTGAACCATTTGAGAGGAAGTTGTATTCATGATGCTTCAACACCCTTGAATATTTTAGTGTGTAATCCCTACAAACAAGGACATTCTTTTATAACCTCAATGCAACTATCAAAATAAGGAAATTAACATGGATAATTACTTCTACCTAATCCACAGAACTCATTCAAGTTTTGCCATTTTTCCCCATCATGTTCTTTAGGATCCAATCCAAAATCATGTGTGTCATTTATTTGTCACAGTTATTTTAATCATCTTTTTTTAATTTGGAAAAATATCTTTAGTTTTTCCTGGGCTTTTATAATCTTCACATTTTTAAAGATTACAAGCCAGTTATTTTGTACGTTTCTCAGTTTGGGTTTTTATGATGCTTCCTCATGATTACTATGAGGTTATGCAATTTGGGCATGGATATCAATGTGGTCTTTTCATTCATTGCATCCTATCAGGTTGCGTGCAATTTCAATTTGTCTAGTTATTAGCTGTGTTAACTTTTTTTTTTTTTTTTTTTGCGGTACGTGGGCCTCTCACTGTTGTGGCCTCTCCCGTTGCGGAGCACAGCCTCTGGACGTGCAGGCTCAGCAGCCATGGCTCACGGGCCCAGCCGCTCCGCGGCATGTGGGATCTTCCTGGACCGGGGCATGAACCCGCGTCCCCTGCATCGGCAGGCGGACTCTCAACCACTGCGCCACCAGGGAAGCCTGCCATGTTAACTTTGATCACTTCCACCACTAACTTTTTTACCTCTACATTAATAAGTATTTTTGGAAGGTACTGTGAGACTGTAAATATCCCATCTGTATCCAAATTTCACCCATAAGTCATAGCATGTATTGGTGGGTTTTGGCTAAATTATTATGATGATTGTCGAGTGATGATTTTCTAATATTATTCCTTCAACATTTATTAGTTACTATTCCATTGTAAATATATAATTTATATAATCTCCTCATTGTTTAATTTGCTTATTTATATCAGTTTGACCCATGGATTTCCACTTTATTTAATTGGTTATCATCTGTGGTTATTGTTACCAAAATCTTTGGCATCATTCTTCAGTTGTTTTCTTTCCCTCATACCCCATAATCTAATCCATCATTAAGACCTGGTGGAGGTACCTTCAAATCACATTTAGAATCTACTGACATCTTTCATTTTTGTTATTACCAACATAGTTTAACCTATCTTTATCTTTCTTCTAATTTATTTTAGTGACCTCTTGACTGGTCTCCTTGCCCCACCCTACTTGCCTGTCTCTGAAAAACAATCAGTTTTTCACAAAGCAGCTGAATGATCTCTCCAAAATGCAAATCATATCATGTCACTCACTTCTTTGCTTAAAGTCACATTGTGACTTCCTGTTGCCCTCAGAGTAAAATCCAAATTCTTTACCCAAGACAATTCTAAATGATCTAGCCCTATCTAACTCTCTGACTTTATTTCATTCATTTCTATGCTTTACTTATCATACTTCAGCTATTTACGGTAATAAACTTTTTTGGATACATGCCCAGTATATTACTTTCCTAGGTTTTGGGCTTGCTGATCACATTTCTTCATTTGATTTGCTTCTCTTTCCTTTAAGGCAGCAGGTTAAGCCTTGCTCATAGGAAAAGTCTGCTTTGACCACCTAGATTAAAATAGCTCCAGTTGCTAGAATGTAACACACTGCAAGTGTTTCTGTATCCCCTGTTGCTGTATCCCCAGGGCTGAGCAAAGGGCCTGGCACAAAGCAGGTGTACAATGAACATTTGCTGGATTTTTTTTTTTTTGACATTTTCTGTTACCATTACACCACCTTCCTTGAGTAGATGAGTAGTTCCTATTTTGTTTACGTAAATATAAATAAACGTAAATGTAAAATAAATAATAGGTATAAATTAAAAGTACTACCTCCTGTCTTCAGCATTTTTAATAGGCTCAGATTTTTGAAAGCTATGTATAAAGATGACAGGATGGTCCTGTTATCAATGATGTCAAAAAGATTGGTATAAAGCTATAAGAATATGTGGAGGATTGAAGTTCATACACTACATGCTATAGTGAGGAAAATAAAAGATTCAAAGAAATTTCTTGGTTTTTTAGTTCTACTACATAGCTGGATGTTCATTTTAAAAATTCTCTCATCTCTTATGAATAATTTTTCTCTTGAGAGTTTCTGACCCTAGCATCATATATTTTTTCATTGAAACTTTAGAAATCTACCTTCCTAAATTCTAGGTTAAGTAGCTGATAATCTCATATCTTTTATTTGTTTGTTGATTGGATAATTTCGCTTACAAAATTCCATGCTGACCCCACTAACTCCCCAATTTCCTGTGATTTACATAACACTAATGGTTTCCCCACAATCCAGTCCAGATAGTCCTATTGCCTCCTCCCATTTCCAAAAGATGGAATGGCCAAAAAGGAAGGGAAACATTTACCAGGGTTCTACTTCTAGGAGAATGGACTTGCAGATGTCAGAATTGTTTTTATATTGTATTTTATACATTTTCAAACTGTGACCATTGTTAAAGCCTCTGAAATCAGAAATACAGCCAAATATGCCATAAAAATATTTTGAATTCTTTCTTATTAAACAAACTTTGCAAATTTGGTGAGAACCCCAGATGTGTGCTGTCCTTGTAGGTTTGAGTTTTCTCAACTAGCAACACATTAGTGGCTCTGTCCAATTAATATTAGGCTGCACATTCATTTTATAAATTCTTCTGATTTATAATATATTTTTTAAAAAATTTGCACATGCACACAAGTTTATTCATAAATCATTTTGCTTACCATCGTATAAGATTCTTTACTAACTGCCTTATTTATTTACTATATTAGACACATGAGTGAATAGATGAGTAAGCTATTCTAAAAGCATTATGCCTTCTTGTAGGTGCTGGGCAGAATATAACTTCATTTCTTAACTGAGCTTTAAAGTGATTTCTTGACATAAGTGCATACTGCCCTTTGAATTAGACTAACAATAATGTTGCCAAGGGAAAGTTTGGAAACAACTTTGGCTGTTGGATGAAAAATGACTTGCAGACAAGCAAGAATGGAGGCAAGGAGGTCAGTTATGAGACTGTTGAAATCATGCTGGTGAGAGATGATGGTGGCTTGAACTAGGATGGCAGCAGTGGAGCTGAAGAATAGTGAACAGTTTCAAAATATGCTTTTGAGGTGCTACCAATTGGACGTGCTCATGGGTTGAATGTAGGTGCTGAGGAAAAAATGGGACATGTTAAATTGTTAAAAATTATTTGCAAAGCAAAATAGATACATTTTTTTCTCCTCTGCATAGAATTCTAAGTTGAAATGCCAGTTTACTCAGATAACTTTTTATTTAGGCATATGATAAAGCAAATATACTTAATAACCATGTCTCCTTGGGCAATTAGGAGGTCAATGAATCCTCTAAAACTGCATGCAAAATTTTAAATTTATGCCTGTGCTTTTACTGGGAAGAAAGTCCACAGCTTTCCTCATATTCTCAAAGAAGTCTTTGAACAAGAACAGATTAAAAGCTTCGTCTATTATCCCATAAAATGCCATGTAACAGATCACTCCAAAACTCAGTAACGTAAATCACCATCGTTTGTTCTTACTCACATGCTTGTGTGCCAGCCAGAATCATTCTGCTGATTTTGGTTGGGCCCAGCTGGACCCTGCTCCAGGTCATAGGTTCAGATCAGAGCTACTCCTTTGTCATTCATCTTTCTGGGTCCAGTGAGCCCCTTGGGATATGTTGTTTTCATGATGGAAGAAGTACAAGAGTGAAAGCCCAGTCCCACAAGCACATTTCGAGCTTCTGCTTGCATAGTCTGCTGACATTCCATTGGTCAAAGTAAATCACATGACAAATTCCAAAGACAAGGGATAGGAAAGTTCACTGCATCTCTAAGTGGGAGGGACAGTAAAGTCGCATGGTAAAGGACATCCAAAAGTTAAAAGGCAAACTAATATCTTGTTTGTTTATTTCTGATTTTTTTATTTCCCTTTCCAAACTTGTACTACCAAACAAAGTCAAGTTGGCATTTTATGGAGAATGAATATACCAGTTTCTCTCTCTCTTGCAGCACCTCCTCCCTGGGCTATGCTTTGTATTTGAAATCTTCCTCAACTAAAGCTCTGATCTTTGGATGTGGCTTGATGGGGACTAATGTGAGATCCTGGAGGTTTATCTTTCTAAATGAGCTTAACTCAATATCCAACCCTAGGACTTGCTAAGATGAATGGTTTTTGCACTGCTTGGCTTTATGTGTCATTCTGACAGTTTGTAGTCGGATCTCAAAGAAACAAAAATCCAATAAAACCAACATACAGGTGCACAGACACAGACACACACACACACACACACACACACCCCACTATCTATAAAGAGATATTTCTTTTCCTTGCAATGCCATTTCAGTTTTCTAGCAGTTAGGTATCCCTGGAGCATTTAATAAAGGGTCTCAGAACTCAGAATATCTTCCCTTTTCCTCCAACTTCAACTCATTCCAAGAAGGATATATCTTAATTTGCATCTTTTAAATAAAAACACAAGGAGTGAGATGATCTACTTACAAAATCAGCTAGCAAACGGTGTTCCTGTCAACCTCAGCTGACAGGATTAAAACTCATCTGTGGAATCAGGAACTCCCTGCAATCACATCCAACCAGACTTCAATCAGAACTCAGGCATATGTAAGCTTCTTGATTTCAGATGTTTTTAAAAAACATTTCCTTTCATCCTCTAGATCTTTGCTGAAGAATTTACTTTGCCTTTTCTTGAAAGCATCTCCTTTGGTATGCACACGCAGTTTTTAATCTTTTCCTTTCACCAGTGCAAAGATTGAAGCAATCTGTAATTAATGACTTGAAAAATATTTAGCTGGATTTAAAGAAAGAGACCCAAACAGTAAAAAGCTACACATAGTCATGACTCCTTTAATTGAGGGAATGCTAG
Organism: Delphinapterus leucas; assembly: GCF_059928025.1. Taxonomy (NCBI): domain Eukaryota; kingdom Metazoa; phylum Chordata; class Mammalia; order Artiodactyla; family Monodontidae; genus Delphinapterus; species Delphinapterus leucas. The sequence goes on from NC_143135.1 coordinate 17,105,258, forward strand.
AGAATTCTGCAAAATTTGCTAAAATACTGAGGCAGTTCCACATTGACCCATACAAGGGATATGGAAGCCTGCATAATACTGTTTTAGTGGCTCTCCAGACACTGGTTACATAGTCAAAATGTCTAAAGATGATCAATAATTAATCCTGAATATTTAAAGTGTGTTTTTATTTGGTGGCAGGGGACTTACCTAGATGACCTCTTTGCATGTCTGCCGATTTAGACCAAATCAAGTTGACTTTATTAAATAGGATTCTCTTTCTCCCTCAAAGCTATCTGTGTTTAGGGAGAAAGCATATAAGTCAATCTCTGCCTACTGATTTCTCTCCTTGTAGAATACGTGAAGGAGAAACATCCTGCAAGGTCTTTCTCTGGCAAAGGAGTAAGTAGACAATCTAATCTTAAAGTCATCAAAATATATGTGGGGCTCTGGAGTCAGAATGGTTTGCATTTGGATCCTGGCTTACTTACTCTGTGACCTTGAGTTAGTGGGTCAACTGGTTTAGTCTCAGTTTCCTTCAAAGTTTTCTGTGGGGATCATGGGAAATAGCGTGTGTAAAATCAATTCTCAGTCCAATTCCTGACAAAAAGTAAGCATTTTAAAACACTGTTTAATAATGAATTGCTCTATCTACTGGCTTTGTTTAAATCTTCAGAAATAAGCGGTGGTATGGGCTATGAAAATGAATGAAGTGTTAGTTCAAATTGTTGGTCAAAATTAACATTTGAATGTACTATGCACAAAGGTTTATTCTACCTTCTGGGGGACATGGAACATTCTTTTTAAATGGCTTTCTAATGAAATAACATCCTCAAAGCAACTTGTCAATAAGTGCTTGTCACCAAGTTCTAATCAAAGTATGAGAATGGAGACCACATAGTCAAAGGTCGATAAGTCAGACGGATTAGTCTTAAAAGAGTTCCTGGAGAGGGATGATTTAGAAACAGATTTTAGATAGGTAGAAAGGAACAAGGAGACATTCCCTCTCTTGATCACTTATCTTTTATTTACCCTTTATGTACTAGGCCCTATCCTCTGTGAAATGAGGGAATCGAAGGTGAAAAGACAAAGTCTCTGAGCAAGCAGAGCCTCTGGTCTAATGCATGATTGTGCTGGAACTTAGTGCTTTGGAGAGAATGCCTGAAAACTCTACTGTTTCCTTGTAGTGGCGGGTTTGACTTGGGGTGTAAGAAATGATGCTGGTTATCTGGGTGGGGGGAGCACTGGGGAAAGATTTCAGAGGCCATCCTGAGAAATTTGAGAAAAATTTAGTAGGAAAAATAAGAGGAAACCCTAATAGGTTCTTGATATTTTCGTAGGAAGAAGTGCAATGATCTAAATAGTATTGTAGAATGCTAACTTTGGCAGCTATAAGTGCAATTGATTAGATAAGGGAGAGAATGGGGTTCATTGGGTTATATATATACATTTAATATATGATATATATATAATATATATGTGTATATATAATATAGTAGGAACAACCTCATATTATACATATGTTCTCTAGAGAACAGAATTATTCTCTTCATTTGTGGAGTGTGAGAGAATAATTATAATAGTGAATGAAACCTAGAAGAATCAGCAGATCACCCAGTAGGTCACTACAGAAGCTGGTTATGTGAATCTTACTCACATTTTACCAATATTTGAACTTATCACTGAATACCTCTCTGTCCTTCAATTCTTAGTTTATTGGCAAGACTTTAAAAAAGGAAATGATTAGGCTCTTACGTCCAGTGGGAGGATGTATAGTCAACTTAACTATTTCTAGGATGGTTCACAGTTAGAGCCAGATATTCAAGTGTCTTAGAAACTAAAAGTGATGCTTACTTTGCAGAAACAGAGATAGGGTGGGGACAAACATGCTTTACTCTTGTTCAGAGAAAAACTAGATTTGCTGTTTTATATTTTCTCGTGAATTTCTCGAAAAGGTACAGAAAGGTTTTTTAAAAAATTTTAAAGTGGTATTCATATATTATATGATGGTATTTATAATGTCTCTCTAATAAACTCAATTGTGCCTCCCCCCGCCCCCAATTCATATGTTGAAGTCCTAATCCCCAGTGTAAATGTACTTGGAGACAGGGCCTTTAAAGAGGTAGGTTAGGTTAAATGAGGTCATAATGATGGGGCTGTAATCCAATTAAAACTAGTGCCCTTATAAGAACAGAGAGACATCAGGAATGCATGTGCAGAGAGAAAAAGTCATGCGAGGACACAGAAAGAAGGGCCATTTGCAAGCCAAGGAGAGAGGCCACAAGAGAATTGAAACTTGCCAGCACTTTGATCTTGAACTTCAAGCTTCAAAAACTGTAAGAAAATAAGTTTCTGTTGTTTAAACCACCCAGTCTGTGGTATTTTGTTATGAGAGCCCTAGCAGACTAATACAACCTCTATCTATATACAAGACATAAATACGATTTTTTTTTTTTTTTGCGGTATGTGGGCCTCTCACTGTTGTGGCCTCTCCCGTTGCGGAGCACAGGCTCCGGATGCGCAGGCTCAGCGGCCATGGCTCACGGGCCCAGCCACTCCGCGGCATGTGGGATCTTCCCGGACCGGGGCACGAACCCGTGTCCCCTGCATCGGCAGGCGGACTCTCAACCACTGCGCCACCAGGGAAGCCATAAATATGATATTTAAACAAAATATTACAATGTCTGTTTCACATTATTTTAGGCAGACAGCCTTTATTGAGCAGGTACTGGGCAGTGTCTCTGTATATCCATTATTTTGTCACAGTTTTGCTATGCGATAATTATTCTTCTTTCCTGAGGTCAATTAGCTGGAAAGTAGCAAATCCCTATCCAATTCAATCCCAAGTCTTGGTTTACAAGTATAATTATTTTTCCATAATTCTATGCTAGTTCTCCTGAGTGGAATCTAAAACTCACTGCATTTTAACTCAGCACCATTATTGTGTGGCCTCTGGAGATAGAATTATCATTCTGTCCCTTTAATTCTTTCATGAGTTCAGACATGTACTCTACCTCACAGCAACACAGATCAGCTGAAAACAGAGAGCATCTGGTTTTGCTGCAGGCAGCAAGCACATCACTTTTTATGAACACACGTACTATGAACTCATGGTTAGGAAACCTTTGCATTGTGTTTCAATTTAACAGCTATTACTTCTTGTTCAAAGGTCTTGCTGTGTGTTCAGTTTTCCCTCCAAATACCAGAGGGGAATGGGAAACTGAAGTGCCATAAAACACTTGGAGCCTTCATTTATTGCAGATTAATTAGAGAATCAAAGGGGCGGAAAGAGCAGTTCTTCTGCTTCCAAACCGTGGGGAACTAGAGTGTAGCAGAATAAGCCAAATAGACACTAGGGATTGAGATTTGTTTTCATGTTCAGAAGAATAAGGTTCATAGGATGTTAAACCTATCATGTCATGAATCATGTAGATTAGGATAATATAAAAACAGGGATTTGTTCACTAAATGCTGAGCCTCTAGCATGAGGACTTTTATGAAACTCTTCTGATAATGTGCAGCCAGTTTGGAAGTTTAATCTAAAAGATACCTCTCATTTCCAGGCAATTAACATTCTAACTTAACCAGTCATTGACTACAAGGTTGAGACCTTCTCCTTCATACTGTTCCAATTCTTCTACTCTCTCTCTCATCCTCCAACCACCCCAACACAACAAAGACAGTGTGTATGTAACAAGAAGTATACCCAGAGAGTAGGAGGGAAGCTTTTTCCTTTCTCATCCATGGGATCGTAATTAAACATCTGGAGGCCCATTTCTAAGGGAAGAGACCACGTGTCTTATGCATAGAACTGCCTCTGAACCACTGACTTTTTCACACAGTTGTCAATGCACTGTTGACTTCCTAATGAACTTGCAACTTCTTAACTTCTTGTTTATTGGGAAAGCTCAGCTTATGGTACATGAGAAATTGGAATTAGAGATTCCCAGACACTGTTTCTTCAGCTCCATTAAGGAAACATTTGGAGAGATGGCAGGAGGGGTGTCTGTGATGTTGGGGAATGTGCCAGAAAGGGAGAGTTATAAAATCCTCTAGGTCTATCATCTTTTCCTTTATGTTGTACCCACTGTGAGATGAGATGGGCATCCCAGTGACTCGTTTTCAGTCCACACAATGTCTTTTATGTCTGTTTTTCTCTCATGCTCTTGATTCCATGGATGTGATAGTTGGGAATATGGCAAATGGTTGCCTTTGGATTCATGAAAGAAAATTCTATCCAAAGAAGGGCCAAAAGGCAATCTATAAAGGATGCTGGATTAGCCTTTTTGAATGATTTGTTGGAAAGGTAAATAGCATTTTCATTTCTGATGAGATGGATCTGTCACAGCTCCAGGAAATATGTGTGTTTGTGTGTGTGTGTGTGTGTGAGAGAGAGAGAGACAGTGAGACAGAAAGACAGAGAGACACAGAGAATCCATACTAGTAAAAGGCTTCTGACCAATATATTGTTTGTATAGGAATAGAAGTCTGTAGTTTATACAGTGCTTTCCACATAGATTATGTCATTTCATTCTTATAACATCCCTATGATATAAATACTACCCTAGGTTGACAAATAAGGAGGCTGAAAGGTTAAGTGGCTTTGCCCTGCTGGTAGGAGGCATAAATATGGTTTGAATCTATTTTCAGGCAAACATCATGCTCCAGCAATGGTGCTACACTGAACACTTACATAGGGTCTGACCTAAGCCATAGAATGCAGTACCCCTACTTACAGAAATTTAGTATAAAAAAAAAAATAGTTAATTTTTTATCCCTAACAGTTAAGATTGGGCATAAGGGCTTTGGTAAACCAGTGTTTACAGTGAAAGTTTTTTTTTTTTCTTTCTTTTAACATTGTTCCTGATTACAAAAGCAATATACAGATATTCGGTTTCAACTCCAACATGGAAAGATCTTCGAAGCCATCAATCCCGTCTTTTCAACAGGAAAAAGCTTACCAAGTAGAAAATGATGACATTTATGGACCCTTCGGAGAATTGAGGCAGTAGGACAGACCGTCACCCTGGAATCTGGAGAGACTGGTGAAAACCAAGAGCCATACGTGGTAGCAACACTTCACTGATAGTTTTGATAAGTTGCTGGAGGCTGAGTATACTCTAGTGTGAAATGAGAAACTCCTGGAAGACCAGTTTTGTAGATTTTACCTCCAGGAACTCCACCAGAATCTCATGGTAAGAACTGAGAAATACCCCCTTAAAAGGGCTCTGACGGGAAGGGATAAAGTAACCATTGTGAAATATGTTCAAGCAAACAAAGGACTACTCTTCAGAAGGAAGGACTTTACAAGAGCCTCATCACAGCTGGGAAAAGTTCATTTCTCCTACTTTAGCACCCTTTAACCTTCTTGTCTCACCTGAGGCGGTGGTGGGGAGTGGGGACACATACCACTGGATCAACACTTGTGAAGGTGACAACCCAAGAAGACAGACCCACTAAAGACTAGGATTTAATCATAAGAATATAGAATTCTTCTTTTCTCCAATACCTTATGCCTACCTACATCAGTAGGGCTGTAGTGTAACATCAGCATATTCCAGCTGAAAGAGCTGTAAGACACAAACTCTTTCCGAGGAGGAGTACTTAGGGTAGGCCAAAGTCAAGAGGAGAGACAAAAGCAAGGACATTTGAGGAATTTGAAGCCTCTGGCACTTATGGATTCTAAAAACATTAAATCCTAGCCAGATTTATGTAAATTCTCACACTGAAGGCCTGTTTACCTAAATTTTTTTATTACCTAATGTGTTCAACATTTAACAAAAAATTATAAGGCAAGAAGAAACCAGTCATAAGAAACAAAGCAAACATCAGAACCAGACTCAGATATGACACGAATGTTGGACATATTAAATAAGGAATTTACAATAACTGTCATGAATATATTAAGGGCTCTAATGGAAAAAGTAGATAGCATACAAGAATAGATGGGCAATACAGACATAGAGATGGAAGAAATAATAAAATGAAATGCTAGCAATGAAAAACTAAAACAGAAATGAGGGCCTTTGATGGACTAATCAGTAGAGTAGACATTGCTGAGGAAACAACCCGTGAGCATGAAGATAAGTCAATAGAAACTTTGCAGACTGAAATGCAAAGAAAGAAAGAGAGAGAAAAAAGAAAGAATGGAAGAAAAGAAAAAGAAAACAGCCTGGAACATCCAAGAACTGTAGGATGAATTCAAAAGGTGTATATGCCAAAAGGAGAAGAAAGAAGGAAGCAGAAGAAATATTGACTAATGGCTGAAAATATTTCAAAACCACTGAAGCACAAACTCAGGAAGCTCAGAGAATACTTTGTAGAATCAATATCAAAACAAAACTACTGCTAGCATATCTATTCAATCTTCAGAAAACCAAAGAGAAAGAGAATATCTTGAAAGAAGCTGGAGAAAAAAAAAAACTTACCTATAGAGAAACAAGGATAAGAATTATAGTGGACTTCTCATAAGAAAATATGCAAGCAAGAAGAGAGTGGAGTGAACTATTTAGAGTGTTGAAAATAAAACCCACCAATCTAGAATTCTATATCCAGTGAAATGATTCTTTGAAAGTAAAGGAGAAACAAAGACTTTCACTTTCATCATTGGCAGATCCGCCCTGCAAGAACTGTTGATTAATGCTCTTCAGGGGGAAGGAAAATTATATAGGTCAGAAATATGGATCTATATAAAGAAAGGAAGAATATCAGAGAACTAATAAATAAATATCAGAGAACTAATATCAGAAAATTATATAGGTCAGAAATACGGATCTATATAAAGAAAGGAAGAATATCAGAGAACTAATAAATGAGAGTAAAGTAAAATATTTAAATTTTGTTGGTCTTAATTGATTTAAAAATAACCAGTTAATGATAGTAATATTGAGTTGGGTGGTTATAGCATATGGATAAGTGAAATAAGTGACAATTATGTCATAAAAAATGAATGGGAGGAATTAGGAATATTCTGCTTTTAGATACCTGCATTACACGTGAAGTAGTATAGTGTTATTTCAAAGTAGGATTAGATTAGTCCAAAATGTATATTAGAAACCCTATAGCAACCACCAAAAACTTTAAGAGAGAAGTATAAGTGATATGCTAAGAGAAAAGATAAAAATGGAATCATATAAAATGCTTTATTAAAATAAAAGAAGGCAAAAGAAGAGGGCATGGAGGAAAAGCAAACAGAATAAATAGAAAATAGTTACAAACATGGTGGATATTAAACCCACTATATCAATAATCACTTTAATATAAATGGTCTAAATATTCCAATTAAAAGACAGAGACTCTCAGAATGGATAAAATGGCTGATTCTAGGACTATGGCAGGACATATATGAATCTGGAGCATCTTTTAGTACCAGAAAGTAAGCAACTGCTCTAAAATACAAAACAAAATACCTGCAATGATGGAATATGTCAAAGGGACACAGGAGACACCCGAAGAGCTCCCAATGGCTAAAGCTGAAACCATTGCAGCAACAAAATAAAGTAGTATTGAATTACATCCTAAAGTATGAAGTAAACATTCATGAATGTATACCGACATAAGTAAGTGATTAAATAAATAAATAAATGGTGGAAAACAGACACATTTCTCATGAAGAATTCCAAATAGTTTATATAGATAATCGGCCCTCAAGAAGGTGGGACTTAACTCCCCACTCTCTAAGTGCAAGCTACCCACAGTGACTTCCTTCCAAAGAGCACAGTATGGAAAGGGGGGAGAAAGAGTAACTTTACAGTGGAAAAATCTGGCAAATGCCACCTCAAAATCAACACAGTCACGATGATCGTATGTACCCTAGATACGGTGTGATAGAAATGCCAATTTTCCTCAGTTTTCTTTCTCCCCAAAACACATAACGCCAACCCAATCATGAAAGAACATCAGACATATTTCTTTTTTATTTTTTGTATAAATACATAATTATTTTAATGTATTTAGGATAATTCTTCCCTTAGTATATAATTAAAAATAGCACACTATTAGATAATTCATATGTAATAGCTGTTGAATTTGCATTGTTTTCTTTTTAATTTTTGAATTTTATTTACTTTTTTATACAGTAGGTTCTTATGTCATCAATTTTATACACATCAGTGTATACATGTCAATCCCAATCGCCCAATCCATCCCCACGGCTCCCCCTTCAGCTTTCCCCCCTTGGTGTACATACGCTTGTTCTTTACATCTGTGTCTCAACTTCTGCCCTGCAAACCAGTTCATCTGTACTATTTTTCTAGGTTCCACGTACATGCGTTAATATACGATATTTGTTTTTCTCTTTCTGACTTACTTTACTCTTTATGACAGTCTCTAGATCCACCCACGTCTCAACAAATGACCCAATTTTGTTCCTTTTTATGGCTGAGTAATATTCCATTGTATATATGTACCACATCTTCTTTATGCATTCGTCTGTCAGTGGTCATTTAGGAAGCTTCCATGACCTGGCTATTGTAAATAGTGCTGCAGTGAACATTGGGGTCCCTGTGTCTTTTTGAATTATGGTTTTCTCTGGGTATATGCCCAGTAATGGGATTGCTGGATCATATGGTAATTCTGTTTTTAGATTTTTAAGGAACCTCCATACTGTTCTCCATAGTGGCTGTATCAATTTACGTTCCCACCAACAGTGCAAGAGGGTTCCCTTTTCTCCACACCCTCTCCAGCATTTGTTTATAGATTTTCTAATGATGCCCATTCTAACTGGTGTGAGGTGATACCTCATTGTAGTTTTGATTTGCATTTCTCTAATAATTAGTGATGTTGAGCAGCTTTTCATGTGCTTCTTGGCCATCTGTATGTCTTTGGAGAAATGTCTATTTAGGTCTTCTACCCATTTTTGAATTGGGTTGTTTGTTTCTTTAATATCGAGCTGCATGAGCTGTTTGTATATTTTGGAGATTAATCCTTTGTCTGATGATTCATTTGCAAATATTTTCTCCCATTCTGAGGACTATCTTTTTGTCTTGTTTATGGTTTCCTTTGCTGTGCAAAAGATTTTAAGTTTCACTAGGTCCCATTTGTTTATTTTTGTTTTTATTTCTGTTACTCTAGGAGGTGGATCATAAAAGATCTCACTGTGATTTATGTTAAGGAGTGTTCTTCCTGTATTTTCCTCTAAGAGTTTTATAGTGTCTGGTCTTACATTTAGGTCTTGAATCCATTTTGAGTTTATTTTACTGTTTGGTGTTAGGGAATGTTCTAATTTCATTCTTTTACATGTAGCTGTCCAGTTTTCCCAGCACCGCTTATTGCAGAGACTGTCTTTTCTCCATTGTATATCCTTGCCTCCTTTGTCATAGATTAGTTGACCATAGGTGCGTAGGTTTATAACTGGGCTTTCTATCTTGTTCCATTGAACTATGGTTCTGTTTTTGTGCCAGTACCATATTGTCTTGATTACTGTAGCTTTACAGTATAGTCTGAAGTCAGGGAGCCTGATTCCTCCAGCTCTGTTTTTTTCCCTCAAGACTGCTTTGGCTATTGCGGGTCTTTTGTGTCTCCATACTAATTGTAAGATTATTTGTTCTAGTTCTGTAAAAAAAATGCCATTGGTAATTTGATAGGGATTGCATTGAATCTGTAGATTGCTTTGGGTAGTATAGTCATTTTCACAATATTGATTCTTCCAGTAAAAGAACATGGTATATCTCTCCATCTGTTGGTATCATCTTTAATTTCTTTCATCAGTGTCTTATAGTTTTCTTCCTACAGGCCTTTTGTCTCCCTAGGTAGGTTTATTCCTAGATATTTTATTCTTTTTGTTGCAATGGTAAATGGGAGTGTTTTCTTAATATCACTTTCAGATTTTTCATCATTAGTGTATAGGAATGCAAGAGATTTCTGTGCATTAATTTTGTATCCTGCTACTTTACCAAATTCATTGATTAGTTCTGGTAGTTTTCTGGTGACATTTTTAGGATTCTCTATGTATAGTATCATGTCATCTGCAAACAGTGACAGATTTACTTCTTCTTTTCCAATTTGTATTCATTTTAAATCTTTCTCTTCTCTGATTGCCATGGCTAGGACTTCCAAAACTATGTTGAATAATAGTGGTGAGAATGGACATCCTTGTCTTGTTCCTGATCTCGAGGAAAGGCTTTCAGTTTTTCACCATTGAGAATGATGTTTGCTGTGGGATTGTCGTATATGGCCTTTATTATGTTGAGGTGGGTTCCCTCTATGCCCACTTTCTGGAGAGTTTTTATCATAAATGGGTGTTGAATTTTGTCAAGCTTTTTCTGCATCTATTGAGATAATGATCATATGGTTTTTATTCTTCAGTTGTTAATATGGTGAATCACATTGATTGATTTGTGTATATTGAAGAATCCTTGCATCCCTGGGATAAGTCCCACTTGATCATGGTGTATGATCCTTTTAATGTGTTGTTGGATTCTGTTTGCTACTATTTTGTTTAGGATTTTTGCATCTATATTCATCAGTGATATTGGTCTGTAAGTTTCTTTTTTGGTAGTATCTCTGTCTGATTTTGGTATCAGGGTGATGGTGGTCTCATGGAATGTGTTTGGGAGTGTTCCTTCCTCTGCAATTTTTTGGAAGAGTTTGAGAAGGATGGGTGTTAGCTCTTCTCTAAATGTTTCATAGTATTCACCTGTGAAGCCATCTGGTCCTGGTTTTTTTGTTTGTTGGAAGATTATTAATCACAGTTTCAATTTCATTACTTGTGAGTGGTCTGTTCATGTTTCCTATTTCTTCCTGGTTCAATCTTGCAAGGTTATACTTTTCTAAGAATTTGTCCATTTCTTCCAGGTTGTCTATTTTATTGGCATAGAGTTGCTTGTAGTAGTCTCTTAGGATGCTTTGTATTTCGGTGGTGTCTGTTGTAACTTCTCCTTTTTCTTTTCTAATTTTATTGATTTGAGTCCTCTCCCTCTTTTTCTTGATGAGTCTGGCTAATGGTTTATCAATTTTGTTTATCTTCTCAAAGAACCAGCTTTTAGTTTTATTGATCTTTGCTATTGTTTTCTTTGTTTCTATTTCTGTTCTGATCTTTATGATTTCTTTCCTTCTGCTGACTTTGGGTTTTGTTTGTTGTTCTTTCTCTAGTTCCTTTAGGTGTAAGGTTAGATTGTTTATTTGAGATTCTTCTTGTTTCTTGAGGTAGGCTTGTATAGCTATAAACTTCCCTTAGAACTGCTTTTGCTGCATCCCATAGGTTCTGGATCATTGTGTTTTCATTGTCATTTGTCTCTAGGTATTTTTTGATTTCCTCTTTGATTTCCTCAGTGATCTCTTGCTTATTTAGTAACGTATTGTTTAGCCTCCATGTGTTTGTGTTTTTTACGGTTTTTTCCCTGTGATTCATTTCTAATCTCATAGCGTTGTGGTCAGAAAAGATGCTTGATATGATTTCAATTTTCTTAAATTTACCGAGGCTTGAGTTGTGACCCAAGATGTGATGTCTCCTGGAGAATTTTCCGTGCGCACTTGAGTAGAAAGTGTAATCTGCTGTTTTTGGATGGAATGTCCTATAAATATCAATTAACCCTATCTGATCTATTGTGTCATGTAAAGCTTCTGTTTCCTTATTTATTTTCATTTTGGGTGATCTGTCCATTACTGTAAATGAGGTGTTAAAGTCCCCCACTATTATTGTGTTACTGTCGATTTCCTCTTTTATAGCTGTTAGCAGTTGCCTTGTGTATTGTGGTGCTCCTCTGTTGGGTGCATATATATCTATAGTTGTTTTATCTTCTTGGATTGATCCCTTGATCATTATGTAGTGTCCTTCCTTGTCTCTTGTAACATTCTTTATTTTAAAGTCTATTTTATCTGTTATGAGTATTGCTACTCCAGCTTTCTTTTGATTTCCATTTGCATGGAATATCTTTTTCCATCCCCTCACTTTCAGTCTGTATGTGTCTCTAGGTCTGAAGTGGGTCTCTTGTAGACAGCATATATATGGGTCTTGTTTTTGTATCCATTCAGCCAGTCTGTGTCTTTTGGTTGGAGCATTTAATACATTCACGTTTAAGGTAATTATTGATATGTATGTTCCTATGACCATTTTGTTAATTGTTTTGGGTTTGTTTTTGTAGATCCTTTTCTTCTCTTTTGTTTCCCACTTAGAGAAGTTCCTTTAGCATTTGTTGTAGAGCTGGTTTGGTGGTGCTGAATTCTCTTAGCTTTTGCTTGTCTGTAAAGCTTTTGATTTCTCCATCAAATCTGAATGAGATCCTTGCCAGGTAGAGTAATCTTGGTTGTAGGTTCTTCCCTTTCATCACTTTAAGTATATCCTGCTGTTCCCTTCTGGCTTGTAGAATTTCCGCTGAGAAATCAGCTGTTAACCTTATGGGAGTTCCCTCGTATGTTATTTGTCGTTTTTTCCTTGCTGCTTTCAATAATTTTTCTTTGTTTTTAGTTTTTGCCCATTTGTTTTCTATGTGTCTCGGCGTGTTTCTCCTTGGGTTTATACTGTATGGGACTTGCTGCGCTTCCTGGACTTGGGTGGCTATTTCCTTTCCCATGTTAGGTAAGTTTTCATCATAATCTTTTCAAATATTTTCTCTGGTCCTTTCTCTCTCTCTTCTCCTTCTGGGACCCTATAATGTGAATGTTGTTGTGTTTAATGTTGTCCCAGAGGTCTCTTAGGCTGTCTTCATGTCTTTTCGTTCTTTTTTCTTTATTCTGTTCCGCAGCAGTGAATTCCACCATTCTGTCTTCCAGGTCACTTATCTGTTCTTCTGCCTCAGTTATTCTGCTATTGATTCTTTCTAGTGTAGTTTTCATTTCAGTTATTGTATTGTTCATCTCTGTTTGTTTGTTCTTTAATTTTTCTAGGTCTTTGTTTAACGTTTCTTGCATCTTCTCGATCTTTGCCTCCATTCTTTTTCCGAGGTCCTGGATCATCTCACTATCATTATTCTGAATTCGTTTTCTGGAAGGTTGCCTATTTCCACTTCATTTAGTTGTGTTTCTGGGGTATTGTCTTGTTCCTTCATCTGGTACATAGCCCCTCTGCCTGTTTATCTTTTTGTGAATGTGGTTTTTGTTTCACAGGCTGCAGGATTGTAGTTCTTCTTGCTTCTGCTGTCTGCCCTCTGGTAGATGAGGCTATATAAAAGGCTTGTGTAAGTTTCCTGATGGGAGGGACTGGTGGTGGGTAGAGGTGACTGTTGCTCTGGTGGGCAGATCTCAGTAAAACTTTAATCTGCTTGTCTGCTGTTGGGTGGGGATGGGTTCCCTCCCTGTTGGTTGTTTGGCCTGAGGCAACCCAATACTGGAGCCTACCTGGGCTCCTTGGTGGGGCCAATGACAGACTTTGGGAGGGCTCACGTCAAGTAGGACCCCCCAGGACCTCTGCCGCCAGTGTCCCTGTCCCCACCGCGAGCCACAGCCACCCCCCACCTCCGCAGGTGGCCCTCCAACACCAGCAGGTGGGTTTGGCTCCGTCTCCCCTTGGGTCACTGCTCCTTCACCTGCGTCCTGATGCACACACTACTTTGTGTGTGCCCTCCAAGAGTGGAGTCTCTGTTTTACCCAGTCCTGTCGAAGTTCTGCAATCACATCCCACTAGGCTTCAAAGTCTGATTCTCTAGGAATTTCTCCTCCCATTGCCGGACCCTCATGCTGTGAAGCCTGACGTGGGGCTCAGAACCTTCAGTCCAGTGGGTGGACTTCTGTGGTATAAGTGTTCTCCAGTCTGTGAGTCACCCACCCACCAGTTATGGGATTTAATTTTACTGTGATTGCGTTCCTCCTACCGTCTTATTGTGGCTTCTCCTTTGTCTTTGGATGTGGGGTACCCTTTGTGGTGAGCTCCAGTGTCCTCCTGTTGATGACTGCCCAGCAGCTAGCCGTGACTCTGGTGTCCTCACAAGAGGGAGTGAGATCACGTCCTTCTACTCTGCCATCCTGGTTCCTTATCTTCCATTCTGCCTATGTTGAATGTTGCCTTATTGTTCAGAGTTGTGGCAGAATTCTACTTGTAAAGGGCCTTGCTCTAGTTCCAAAGGGAAGGACAGTTTATTTTTCTATCTGTAACATGATGCTCACATCCGACAAGAATTAAGAGAAATGGCACCACTTAGCCTCTTGAACTGCTAGTGTTGGAGGGTCTCCCGCAGTGGTGGGGGTGGCTCTGGCTCACTGTGGGGACCATGACACCGGCAGCAGAAGTTCTAGGAAGTACTCACTGGTGCGAGCCCTCCCAGAGTCCGCCATCAACCCCAACAAAGAGCCCAGGTAGTCTCCAGGCCAGACATATTTCTGTTGAGGAACATTCTGCAAAATACTTGAGCAATACCCAAAGCCATTAAGCTCATTAAAAACAAGAGAAATCTGGGAGTCTGTCACAGTCAAGAGGAGCCTAGAGACACATGGTCACTAAATGTAATGTGATATCCTGGATGGAATCCTAGAACAGAGAAAAAAAGACATTTCAGTTTAAACTGAAGAAATCTGATTAATGTATGAATCTCAGGGAATAAAAAGTAATATATAATTAGTTTAAAGTTATAGAAAACACTGAAAGTATGAAAAGGAACAAAGAAATTTCCTACAAATAAACATTTTGGTGTATTTCTTTCCTCTCTTACTTGTATGAATATGTATATATCTAAATGCATACCATGAGAGGTATCTTTTCCCTGAAATAATGTCAGGTGAATGTCAGATAAATTTAATGAATATATACATGGAATCATAGTTTTTAAAAAGTTGCATATGTTGTTTTTCACTTATAATACTTCCCCCATGTTAATTAGGTATTCCTAAAGAGGTGATTTTAAGTTCTCCAGGATACTTGACTGATCATACTTTGTTTGATCAGACCACTTTCTTTTGCTTGCTTGTCCTGTGTGTGTTTCAGGTGAGCAGCTCACTGTGCCAGGCTGTACGTCCTACGCACATAGGCTTACCTCCTAGGCGTCAGGTGGATCATGCTAAATGATGACTCTGCAGTCCATGAGATCTGGGTTCCACTGCTTAACTGTTGTGTGTTCTTAGTCAAGCCCCTTTACTTTTCTGAGTGGCAATAATCTTCACAGAGTTGTTTTAAGAATGAGACGATGAGCTTGGGAGTTCTCATTGCAGTATCCTGTATGTAGAAGGTGCTTGATTAATGGGGGTTCTCTCACCCACTTCTTACTTTTGACTGAAAAGGCCTCTGCTATTTCCCAGGTGGCCTAGCTTCAGTAGATTCCTGGTACCTGGGCGTATGCATCCTCAACATAATAGTTGCTTGGGATGTCAGTGGGAAGGTGCTGAGAGATACCAGTTATTAACTCTGTGCCAGTCACCGTGCTAAGCCCTCAATAGTCAATAAATATTAAATATACCCCCAAACTGTCCAAGGTATCATTATACCTTGCCTAAGATAACATTACTCCTGTATTAGTCTGCTCAGGCTGCCATAACAAGATACCATAGACTGGGTGTCTTAAGTAACGGACACTTATTTTCTTACAGTTCTGGAGGCTGGAAGTCCACGATCAAGGTGCTGGTAGAGTTGAGTTCTAGAGATGCCTGTCTTCCTCGGTTGCAGATGACCATCATCCCTCTGTGTCCTCACATGGCCTTTCCTCTTTGTGTGTGTGAAGAGAGAGAGAGAGATCTCCAACACATCTTCCTTTTCTCATAATGACACTGGTCCTGTCAGATTAGGGCCATACTCTTATGACCTCATTTAACCTTAATTTTCTCCTAAAAGGTTCTATCTCTAAATACAGTCACACTGGGGGTTAGGTCTTGAACATATGAATCTTGGGGGAACACAATTTAGTCCCTAATAGCTCCTAAGGGGCAGAGTCAGGATCTAAACACAATTTCATGCACAATTTTAAAGCCACATCTGTCAACTGGCATTGCTTATAATGAGAAGGAAAACAAGCCATTTGGTCAGCATCATGGGTTGTCATTATCATCCTTGTCATTATTTAAAACTTATGAACTGCTCTGTATCTGCAGCCATCATTCTTTTCAAAGTCTCTTTCTTTTCTTTGGGCTGTGATTAGGTTCCTTTCCTGAAATGATGTCAAATGAATGTCAGAAGGAGCTAATGAATTGTGACAACAGACTGAAAGGGGCTGCCTGATAGTGGGAGGGTTTTGTCAGCTCCAGCTGTGCACATCTCTACTAACAATACCAAACTTTTGCTCCCAGGAATTTCCATGCAGTCTGTTAGGATCCAGGAATTCAATCTTGTGAGTGGTTGGGGGTCATTTTGGGGCTGTTCTGAAGAGTAAAGTTTATTTCTTCTTATCCTTTTATAGTCTTTGGTTACTCTATGTCTCTGTCTGTTCTTCCCTTGGCTTTACATCATAATCCCCTCCCTGTCTTTTTTGGTATCAGGTGCAATTTGTGGTCTTGTTTGAAGCCACCAGCTCACTTCACAGATGGCAAATTGCAGTTGAGAGTAATGGGCCTACTCTGTTCAGCCCAGAGAGTATATTAGTGGCTGATAGCCTATAACTGCTGAACATTAGACATCATTCACACTGCTCCAAGGTCATCTGTAGGGGCACCTCTCCCTCCTCTTTCTCACTCTCCTCCATTCCTCTCTCTGCCTCCATCAGATGTGAATTACACGAAAGTCATGAGGCCATTAGGAGTTAGTTCTGGGACTATGGAACGATGAGTCTTTGTTACCGATCTGGCTCAGTTTTGCTCCAACTAACTGGGAAGACTGACAGAACACTTGAACGAAAACTCAGTGAAACAGTAAAGCCAGATTTAGCTGCTAAGAAGACATGGGTCATCCCTTACAGGAAGTACTGGCCCCATGCTCTAGGAAGCATCATTTCAAATAGAAAATCAGAAATCAAGCAGCTGGTGGAGTGTGTTCATGGACCATTTGAAATATTAGTTACTATATGTACAACAGGGTGCTGGCAATTCTGATGCTACACTCCAGGCTTAACCTTAATTAAATGAAACAAAGTATGTGAATGTGCCTAGCTTAATACCTGTAAATGTAATGGTATAAATGTTGCCTGCCTCCCTTCCTTTTTCCTTCCTCCCTCCCTCCCTTCTTTCCTTCCTCCCTTCCTTCCTTCCTTCCTCCCTCCCTCCCTCCCTCCCTCCTTCCCTCTTTTTCCTTCCTTCTTTTTCTTCTTTCCTCTCACTTTCCTTGCTTCCTGAGCCATTCGTATTCACTAGAACACACTGAGTAGCTGAGAAGAAAGTTCATCATAGTCTGAGCTATATTTGATATGTGATTGGGCATTTTTTTGTTTTGTTTTGTTTTTGTTTTTGCGGTACGTGGGCCTCTCACTGTTGTGGCCTCTCCCGTTGCGGAGCACAGGCTCCGGACGCACAGGCTCGGCGGCCATGGCTCACGGGCCCAGCTGCTCCGTGGCATGTGGGATCTTCCCGGACCGGAGCACGAACCCGTGTCCCCTGCATCGGCAGGCGGACTCTCAACCACTGCGCTACCAGGGAAGCCCTGGGCATTTTCAAATATGTCTTTTTCCTTGGTTTTAGAGCTTTGACATACCTTCCCAGGAAACATTGAGAATCTTTTTGGAAATATTTTGAAATTTTATTTAAGACAGCCATAGTATGACAACTTTCAGACTATAGGAATGCCCAGGCCCAGCCTTATGAAAGGTTGCATTCCCTTTCATGGCTAAGACTGAGAGGTTATGGTCAGAGTTGAAGAGAAAGGATGAAGATAGAATAAAGAAACTTACGAATCCAAAGCTAGAGTTCTTTCTCAGCGATGGGCATGGGGTCCCTGGGTGGGAAACTTGTTTACCTAGATTTTGAGAACTATTAGAAAAAGGAAGAAAGGAGAATCCAGTAATTATCAAAATTAATAAGCAGGTCAAATGGCAGCTAACCTTGGGATCATGAATTATTGGCGCTCAACAAGACACATGGAAATCATCTAGTTCAGAGACTGAAATAAATTTATCTCATTTGTTCTCATTCGCTCTGGGTAGGGGCAAAATTGATAAAGGCAACACTGAGCTTGTTTAAAACTCAGGTTTTCTGACTCCTGGTCTAGAGTTTTTTTTTTTTTTTAGAAGTACCCCACATGGACTCTGTTGAGATGCCACTCTTTGCCTACAGTCCCAAAATGTTCCAAACATTTTCTTTCACCTCCTCACCTCCCCAGAGCCAGTATCCTATATTTAATGATAGATTTTGAGGGGGCTGGTTAAATAGTACTTTTCTTTCCCACCTGAATATTAAGCCAACTGAGAGGTAAGACGAAATAAGAGGCAAATGGAGACCACTATCAATTTGATAATAATAGAGCTGATATTGAATAATGAGGTTTAGGTGTGAGGCAACATGGACCTTTCTAATATTGAATCCCTGTCCCTACTCTGGAACTCTCATCAAGCATGTCTGTACCTCTAAGGAAGAGCAAGGGAATTGGAAAAGAAGCCAAGAAAATTTAGGGAAAATCATTTTCATGGAAACCAGAGGATTGAGGAATAATTATCCCCCTGCATACCTCCTCTCTCTTCCCAGCACATAAGATAACAATCAAACCCCAAGTCAGAATATATTGTCTGATAATAGAATGTGATATTTAAAACCTGGCTAAACCTTATAAATTCAAAGTAGCTGCTGCGGTTTTCTTTTAACATTTCCTAATCCTTATACACATCCTAGAGCAAAATCTTTTCCTTATAAAATGACAATAAATTAATACGATAAATTTAGTGTGTGCTACTGATCAAGTTGGAGATGACCAAGAGAGAAATACATGGTTATTGAGGGCTTACACTCCCTTTGAACAACTTTAACAAAATAATAGCTTTCGGGAAATGCTATCTCTGCCTTTAGTTGTGTCTCAAAGAGTCACCATAATATATTATGGATGGCTTCAGTTGGAGTTAGCAATATATTTGACCCTTAGATAGCAGTGGCCTGGATTCAAAGTTTAATATTTCTGTCTTATGTTCTTTAGACATTATATTTCTTTATTACAGTCACTGATGGAAAACTGTAGTACCTTTCATCATAGAATACCTTGTCTTACTTTTCCTTTGGTTGATTTGTAGCATCTGCTTTTTCGTTCTCAGTTTTTGATGCTAATCACTGGAGACATTTCCAAGCACTAAGATGGAAAGATGAATGTAACAGGATACTGAGAGCTGCTCACAAAGAGAACGTGGGAGAAGATCTCCCAACACAAACATCTCCAGATTCGGGTGGAGCTCAGAGGGGCAAGGTGTGGGAAGGAAGTTTTTATTTCTAAAAATAGGATTTGTCAGAATGTCCAGTTAAGAGGTGAGTGGAATAGTGTGCTATCCATACCACCTCCTACGGCTCTGTTAATCACATTGATATTTGTATTTATTAAGTTATATTAATAAAGTATTAAGCATTTTTTATGTTGTGTCAGCATATAAAAGAGCCATAGAAAAAGAGCTACAGAAAAGGAAGACTTCACATCAGTAACAAAATGATAATTTTGTATCAGGTCAGAGGAAAGAGCAGTGGAATGACAAGGCATTTGATAAGATCTTGTTTGAGCAGAGGAGGGAGTGTGCACAGAGAAGAACCACATCATACATCTAAGGGACATCTGTCTTCACAAATGTCAAGTCCTTTTGGAGTTTAAAGCCCAGTTGCTGCCATGAATTCCTTAGTCCCTGAGTTTCACGATCTTCTCAGCAACTTGTTCCTAAACTTCACCAGTCACTGTTGTGGAAGTCTCACTTTCAGGCTCTGCCTAAACTCAGTGGAACCCCCCTCCCAAAGTGGATGGTAGATCCGGAGCTCAGGGGCTCAGTTTCTTTAGCCATTTCGCTTATTCCATTCTGCCTTGCTTTCTTTCCCAACAATCAGCTTCTTGCATGAGGAAAGCTACCTCATGATGTAGCAGCTTGTTCTTTTTCTTTTTCTTGTTCTGCAACAGCTAAGTCATTGGACTTGCCTAGGACGTCAGGTCACTCATGCCTGAGGCAATCACTTGCCCCTTCATTTCTCTCAGGGATTAAGATCTTACTGTTGAAAGACAGTTTTTCCATCTAGTCCTCTAATACCTGCTGAACTTGAGGCCTCTCATGAACCTGTGCTTACTTGCCATTTCTCCTTATTGTGATTCTCCAACCGCTTTCTTAAGAATTCATCTGTTGGCCATTGACTCACACATCCTGGCTTTATGTGTATCTGGAGGCAATACAGTCACAGATCAAGTTTTCCAGGGCATACTCTAGTTTGGAGACTTGTGTGCAAGAAGTTTACTAGAGAAGCCCTTGTTGGGGCATGAAGGAAGCAGGATCAGACAGTTAAATTGTGGTCCATTCTCAACAAAGGCCTCAGCTCATTCCATAGAAGCTCTGATGCTGGGAGTGCTCTTCAGAGTTTCGCTGAAAGGCAGCACTGGGGCCAAGGCTTTATATGTTTGCATTTTTCGGTCATTGGACTGAGGCTGTCCCCAGGGAGGAGGATGTATGATCTTGGGGAGGAGGCTCTCTTCAGAGGACAGACTCTCCTGATTGCTGTTGGCTGACAACACTGAGCAGCTGGAGAATGAGTCCTGAAGGGAGGTCCAGTAGAGCACAGTGCAGACTGAAGGCCTGAGATTAGATGAGGGGGCCCATTGCACATACTTTAAGCACTTTTCTTAGGTTATCTCATTCCGTACTGGCAATGATCCTGTAAAGTAGGTATCGTTATTATTATTTTAATTTTATTTTATTGTAATAAGAACACTGAACATGAGATCTACCCTCCTGACGAATTTTTAAGTGTACATTTTTGTTGTCTATAGGTACAGTGTTGCACAACAGATCTCTCTAGAGCTTATTCATCTTGCTTAACTGGAAATTTAAGCTCATCGATTAATAACTCCCCATTTCCCACTCCCCCAAGCCCCTGACACCCATTGTTCATCATTCCACTCTTTAATCTATGAATTTGACCATTTTAGATACTTCATATAAGTGGAATCATGCAGTATTTGTCTTTCTGTGACAGGCTTATTTCACTTAGCATAACATTTTCAAGGTTCATCCATGCCATACTATTATTATCTCTATTTTGCTAACAAGAACACTTAGGGAGGTTGTACTATATGAAGGAATTCTGAGTCTGTGGCCCTTTTCCTGTGAGGATCTTTGGGGAGTCAGGGGTTTCTACAAAGTTCATAAAACTCTTGGGGACTCTACAAAATGATGTGTGTATGGTTCATGACCACCAAAAGATTAACCTCACACTAGAGGACCTCAAAGATCTCATCTAGCTTGGAAATTCAAAATCTGGTGGCCTGTTTTTTTTTCTATTGTAGGATTGCAGTCCACAATATATTCTATACCACACTTTAAAAAAAACCTGCTAATATTAAGTGCAAATTGAAAGCATGGGGTCTCAGTGTTTGTCATACTTTCTTGCCTTTATAATACAGAGAGAATAAACTATGAATCATCATTAATTGATGTCACATGATCTATGGGCAGTGGCCAAGTTGGAAGGATCTAGGAGTCTTCTAATGTTTTGAAACCTAGCTAATGAAAGTCAGGAATTTCTTCTATAGATAGAACATGAATCTTTTAGGGACCCCAGCTTGTGTTTTGGTGAGACCTACAGCTGTCTGCCTCCTTCCTCCTTCTCTCTTTCTTTCTCCTCCCTTTCTTTCTTCCTTTCCTTCTTTTCTTTTCCCCTTCCTCCCTCTCTTTCCCTTCCTTCCTTCCTTCCTTCTTTCCTTCCTCCCTCCCTCTCTTTCTTTCTGTCTTTCTTTTCTTCCTTCCTTCCTTCTTTCCTTTCTTCTTTCCTTTTTCCTTCCTTCGTTACTTTCTTCCTTTTCTTTCTTTCTTTCTTTCTCTTTCTTCCTTCCTTCCTTTTTCCTTCCTTCCTTCCTTCTTTTCTTTCTTTCTCTCTCCTCCCTTCCTTCCTCCCTTCCTTTCTCCCTCCCTCCCTTCCTCTTTCTTTGTTAGACCTCAACTTGCTTTAGCAGTAAGCTGCTGGAATTGATAGAGACATTTAAACATTAACAAGGTATGCAAAGAAATTGAAAGAAATTGCCTCCAGACACTGCCTGTCAGCTGAATATGGCAGGTACACATGTAAAACTCCCTCTATTTACAAAAGAGGGTAGGGAAGGGTCATTGTCTTGCTCATTAAGGTTTTGCCTGATCAGCTTTAATTAGCTTGAAGTTGGAACAAGTGTATTTCATTTGTCTGTGTAAGTTTTTCTATTACAGCAGAGAGCAGAAAGAGGAGGCCAGGGTCCAATCACAGAGTTCAGACCTCTGTGAAAGGCTGGCTTTACAGGGCCTGCCACTAAGGGTCCTGTGCTTGGTTTCATACTCCTCTGTTGACATTTATAATTCTTAATGATATTTGAACAAAGAGCCCCACATTTTCAGTTCACACTAAGCCCTGCAAATTATGTAGCTGTTTTAGTAACCCTGAATCATTCATTCACCCTAGATTCGGAGTTTTTTGCATGTAGTGTCAAACCCTAGGGATATCATTCTGTCCTTGAAAATATGATAGTTTTTTTTTCTTCCTGCTTTATTAAGATATAATTAACATATAATGTGCAAGTTTAGGGTGTACAGTGTGATGATTTGATACACATATGTATTGTGGAATGTTTACAACAGCAAGATTATTTGTGCATCCTTCATCTCTCATAGTTACCTTTGTTGTGGTGGTGGTGGTGGTGAGAACATTTAATATCTACTCTCATAGCAATTTTCAAGTATACAATATAGTATTGTTATGTATAGTCACCATACTGTACATTACATCCCCCAAACTTATTCATTCCTCTTATAACTGGAAGTTTATACCCTTTAATCAATATTTCCTTATTTTCCCCACTTCTCAGGCCCTGGCCTCTGTTTTTATGAGTTTGGCTTTTTTAGATTCCACACGTAAGTGAGATCATATGGTATTTGTCTTTGTCTGAATAATTTCACTAAGCATAATGTCCTCAAGGTCCATCCATGTTGTGCCAGGTGGCAGGATTTCCTACTTTTTCATGGCTGAGTAATTTTCCATTGTATATATACGACATTTGCAATATCCATTCATCCACTGATGGACACTTAGTTTCCATTTCTTGGCTATTGTTAATAATGCTGCAATAAACATGAGAGTGCACATACCTCATTGAGATTTTCTTTGGACGTATACCCAGCAGTGGGATTGCTGAATCATATGGTATTTCTATTTTTAAGTTTTTGAGGAACTTCCATACTGTTTTCCGTAGTGGCTATGCCAAGTTACATTTCTACTAACAGTGCACAAGGATTCCCTTTTCTCCATGGCCTCTCCAACATTTTTTTATCTTTTGTCTTCAGCAATAGCTGTTCTAACAGGTGGGAGGTGATATCTAATTGTGGTTTTGATTTGTATTTCCCTGATGATTAGTGATGTTGAACATTTTTTCATGTGCTTGTTGGCTATTTATATGACTTCTTTGGAAAATGTCTATTCAGCTTGTTTGCTTATTTTGTAAATTAGATTATTGTGTGTGTGTGTTTTGCTATTGAGTTTTATGAGTTCCTTATATATTTTGGATATTAACCTCTTGTTAGATATATGGTTTGGAAATGTTTTCTCTCATTCCATAGGTTACCTTTACATTTTGTTGACTGTTTTTTTTTTTTTCAGTGTACAAATTTTTAAATTTGATATATTCCCACTTGTTTGTTTTTGCTTTTGTTACT
This sequence comes from Delphinapterus leucas, assembly GCF_059928025.1. Classification (NCBI taxonomy): domain Eukaryota; kingdom Metazoa; phylum Chordata; class Mammalia; order Artiodactyla; family Monodontidae; genus Delphinapterus; species Delphinapterus leucas. The sequence continues at coordinate 17,128,861 of NC_143135.1, forward strand.
TGTGCTCTTGGTGTCATCCAAAAAAATCATTGCCAAGACTGATGTCAAGGAGCTTTTCCCCTTACGTTTTCTTCCAGTAGTTTAAAGGTTTCAGGTCTTACATTTATTATTTAATCCATTTCTGCTTAATTTTTGTGTGTAGGTGTAAGCTAGGGATCCAATTTCATTCTTTTCCATGCGAGTATTCAATTTTTCCAATATCATTTATTAGAGGATCAATTCTTTCCCAACTGAGTGTTCATGACTCCTTTGTCAAACATTAGTTGACTATATATGTGTGGGTTTATTTCTGTGCTCTCAATTTTATTCTATTGGTCTATATGTATGGTTTTATGCCAGTACCATACTGGCATAATATAGTAATATAGTTTTTATTACTATAGCTTTGTAATGTAGTTTGAAATCAGAAAATGTGGTGCCTACAGCTTTGTTCTTTCAAAAGATTGCTTTGGCAAAATCCCACTTGATCATGGTGAATGATCCTTTTAATGTGCTGTTGAATTTGGTTTGCTAATATTTTGTTGAGGATTTTTGCATCTGTATTCATCAGGGATATTGACCTGTAGTTTTGTTTCTTGTAGTATCCTTATCTGGCTTTGGTATCAGGGTAATGCTGCCCTCATAAATATGTTTGGAAGTGTTTCCTCCTCCTCTTTAATTTTTTGGGAAGAGTTTGAGAAGGATTGGCATTAATTCTTCTTTAAATGTTTGGTATAATTCACCAGTGAAACCATATGGTCCTGGGCTTTTCTTTGTTGGGAGGTTTTTGATTACTGATTCGATCTCCTTACTTTAATTGGTCTCTTCAGATTTTCTATTTCTTCGTGATTCAGTCTTGATAGGTTGTATGTTTCTAGGAATTTATCCATTTCCTCTAGGTTGCACAATTTTTGGGGGGTATCATTGCTCATGGTAGTCTGTTATAAACCTTTGTATTTCTTTGGTATCAGTTTCAACAGCTTCTCTTTCATTTGTAATTTTATTTATTTGAGTCCTCTCTTTTTTTCCTGATAAGTCACTGGGAACTGTGATTGCTCCCACTGTGTGGCTGATACTGGTTGCTGTTGCCATGTTTCCTTATTCCTAACCATCTCTATACATCTCAGCTTTGCTGATCTCTGGGTGGGTTGAAACTAAAGTGGGTTCTTGTGCAGTGCCCCAAAAGGCCAAGGAAGCTAGTCTCATACCCCTTTCTCCCTTTCCCATGAGGGGAGCTCTTTCTAGCTGGGGAGTTTCCTCTTGGCACTGAGCAGTGCCAACCTGGGGGATGAGGTGATGCAGGTAAAATGAAGCTGTTCTTTCTTCAGTTTTTGTGCAGTTATGCTAAGGCTTTTTGTTCCACTGTGTTGCAGAAGTTTATTAAATGGGATCCTGAGCTCTCTCAGAGCTGGTCGTGTTTGTAGATAGCTGTCATGTGGTTGATCTTTGCGGGGGTGTGGAAGCTGGCGTCTCCTACCCCCCTGTCTTGGTGACATCACTCTTGAAAATAGGTTATTGGTTTCCAGTTGCTGTGTGGGAGATGGCAAGGAAAAAGATGCTAGGATTTGACTGGAATCTACATGGCAAAAACAACCTGAAGGCAAATTGTGGGTAAAGTTAAGAAAGGACCCTAATATCTGTTGAGCCTCTACTATGTACCTGTATTTTATAACTATTATATCATTTAATCATCACAATAATTCTGTAAGGCAGGTGTTTTACAGATGAGGGTCATTGAGGCTAAGTAGCTTACCTAAGATCACATAACTTGACAGAGCCTGGAATTGATCTTAGGTCACTCTGGTCTCAATGTGGGCAAATACATTATTTTCTGAATATAGCTAGTTATTTAATAAGTCTACTTAGAACTGGGTTTAAGAGAGGTGAAATGATTGGATGAAAAAGTTATGTAGAGAACTGAGGAAAGGGCATGATTTTAGAATATCAATTTTGAGAGAGAGCTGAAGAGGTCAGACCTGGAACTAAAATCTGGATGTGACAATATGTTAAACTAAAAGTGTTACACAAATGCTGAGATACAGAGGACACCATATTCAAAGTGAAGTGCAAATTACAGGTATACTTTTAAAAGATTTAACCAAAACTGATTATAAAACTCTTGGACCATTTACCCACATTAGAATTTATAAAACAAGTCAGAAAAAGTGAAAGGGGAGCTAAGCTTTGTAAAGAGGAATTCTGGAGAAAGCTTTTGGTGTGCTGTGAATCTCATCACTCAACCCAACTGAGATGCAGAATGTCCCTGCCTTGTATCTCAAACCTAATGACTGGCTTCAATGATCAATACTTAATAGGTGTCCTCTGTGGTCTGGAGGACAGAGAGGCCTGTTTCTAAAATCTGCTTGAGAAATTTAAATGGCAAGAGCCTGATCAACTGCCTGGTTTGGGGTGGAGCAAAGGAGTTTATTGTAGCAAAGGGATATCTTACATTCCCAGCGTTTGGGGGAAACAGTGAGGGAGTGTTTCCCCTGGGCCAAATGCAGGAGAGAGAGCTGGAATTTGGTTCACATTAGAGCTATCTAGAAGGCTGAACATTCTTCAGGCAACAGGAACTGACATTATCACCAGCTTCCTAGGGACTGACAAAGGAGTAAGTGACTAACTGAAGTGAGGTTTATTTGTCAAGATCAAGAAAATTGCAGATAAGAGCGTTTCAGTGGTGAATGATGTGTTTTTGAAAAACCCATGAAAGTACCTCCCAGAGAAAGAGTCAGCTCTTCTATACACTCAGCCCAGTGAATACAAAGTAACCCATAATAGTACCAGCCAAGTAAGAATGCTCCTGCCTTACCTTCTTAACTTCTCTTCCATCCTCAGCACCAACCTGGGAAGAGAAACCAACCACACTTTCATTTTCCCCAAATGTAGGGAGCCAAACAAAGGAAGAGGAGAGTCGTGAACTTTATAGCAAGTTTGTAATTTTGACTGTTGGGTTGGATATTTTAATTTCTAGCCTGCCTAAGAAGAGTGAGGAAAATCATAGGGTTCACCTGAGTTTGCACTTAGTTGGAAAGTTCTCCCCACTGAGCACATTTAGAAGGGAAAGGGTTACAAAGTAAAATAACTTCTGTTACCTCCCATGACTCACATTTGTACACCATACTGGCTGATGAGACACGTTCTCTGATTGCGGCAGGTGCTAAAGATGTTGACACCAGGCAGTACTCAACAACAGACAGTGGCTGATGTTTGGGAAGATGGTGAAGGTCACATGTGGCAGTCCAGGCAGGTAGCCAGCAGGATAGTTGATTACTTGACTCCTGGGTAGAGTACTGTGATAGGTATCTTGGAACTCATGTTTTCTGCAGTAACCTCTTTTGGTGGCCCATCCAGATATCCTTTACTACAGTGGTGCACCCATCCCACACCCACACCTATATTCATCTCCTAAGAATTTTCCTTGGCTGACATGAGCCTCTTCACACAGAAATGTTTGGGAGATTGTGCCCACCCTCCTGGGGTGGTCCTTTGCCAATGCCTGACAAATATGGGGGTTCAAAAGTCTGACCACTTGCCTTAAAATGGGACAACTTGTAGGTCTACATATACTCTAGAGCTCTCTAAGAGACCAGTCTAACGATAGATTTCATCAAAATCACAACTTTGCCTAGATTTTTGCTCCGCTCTATCCTGCTTTCTTATCTTTTCACAATTTTCTTTTGAGAACATTGCACAAAAATCCCATCTCAGACTCTGCTTTTAGGGAAGCTGCCAGAAGACCAGGAGTGATCCGAGAAAGCTGGATGTAAAGAATGGGATTCTGAAGTGGGATCATCTCCTGACTGAATGCCAATGAGGACCCCATTAGTGGTGGTAGGTGAAGTATGAGTGATTCCTGGCATAGTGCTGCAGCAGTGAAATTGCTTAGGTTTTTACCTGCGAGGAACTGGGACGGGAAACAGGTGGAGGGGACATATTAGCTTTTGCAATCTCACTGGAATTTTATTGGAATAATAATTATAGGGCTTTTCGAATTGGGTGCCAGTGCAAAGCACCATTTAATGCATTGAAGAGAGAAAATTACAAGTTTTTATCTATTAATCACCAATTTGAAGCAAAGTGTGAAATTCAGAGGGCCTCCTTGGCCACTTTTAAAGAGATATAATCTCCTGAAACACGGAGGGCAGTCTGAGCTGATGACTAGAATTCTTTAGGTTTTAGAAGAGCATGTTCTGTAAATGTGAATACTGCTTTCATCCAGTTACTGGGTGATGTCGAAGGCTGCTTATTTTGAGTGACGTTCAGAGAAAGAAAATCCTCTGCAGCAGGTGCAGGCCATTGCTTTGTCACTTGAACCACATGACTCGGCTGATCCCATGTTACTAGAGGTATTTGTACTGAGCAGAGGTGCCATGTGGTATCTCTGCCAAGCCCCAGCAGGAGAGTCACAGCACAGACCTCTAAGATTCTGGGGAAAGGCCACACCATCTGCAGAAAAGAACTATACATTATTCAAAAAGTAGCCTCTAGAAAGATACTGGGCCCTGGTAGACACTGGTCATGTGACCATGGGGCATCAAGTGAGCCTGCAGCCAGCAGTGTTCCTTATGAACTACATGCTGTTACACCCACCCAGTCTCCGGTTTAGCGGACCCAGCAGCAATCCGTTGCAAGACGGTACAGTAATTCTCCAGTTAGGCTCAGAGGTCACAGAGTAGCCACGTGAAGAAGTGGCCCTGACTCCCATGTCACTCACTATTATTGCACTGATGATGTTCCCTCAGTTCACACCTGTGGCCTCATGGAGAGTTCCTTATGATGGACTGATAAGAAGAGAGAACAAACAGACAAACTCTGCTTGGTTTATGCAGAAAGCAGCTCTAATATACTGGTACAAACCAAAAATAGAGTGTGGTTTCAGGACAGCCCTACTTATGAGTGGCCCTCTAAAACGGTGGTGAGTGGAAATCCTCCCGGTGGGAAGAGTGGAGGAGCTTTAATGGGTTTTCTTGGTCATCTATTCTGTATGGAAAACTAAGTGGCTTGAGTTATACAAACACAGATGCAGTGATGAATTGCTTTACTGGTTGGTTAGGAGCCTGAAAGGAGCAAGATTGGAAGATCTATGACAGGGAGGTCTGGGGGAGAGTCATGTTGAAGGACTTATTGAGGGAACAAAGTATGAAGATTTTTATATCACATAATAAATACTTACCACAGGCTATCTATTGCAAAAGCACCTAAAATTGAGTATATAGGATGACTTGGCCAGTAGGTGTTAGCCAGTCTTTGTTCTCAGTCACCCCTTGATTGAAAAATGGACTAATGAAAGAAAAAGCCACCGTTACAGTGATGGAGACTATGCACGGGTGATAGCCTGGGCTTCCTCTTACCAAGGCTCACCTAGTTGCCGCCATTGCTGAATGTCAATTTTCCAGGAACAGAGACCAACACTGAGTCTTCAATAATGTACCTTCTCTGGAGGAGACCATACACTTGGTGTAAAGTTGTAAAAAGACCACTTACCATTCTGGAAAAGGTAGCAATTCACCCAGGTTTGGACTGACATGTATTCCAGGGATGGTTTTCCTTTTCTGGCTACAGGGCTCAGTCAGCATCACTGAGAGCACTTCCGGCATGGATTCTGTATAACTTCTTCTTGAACTAAGGGACCCACTTTATAGCAATGAAGGTACAACACTGGGCATATGACCATGGATCCAGACCCACTGGACCTGTTTTATGACACACCATCTAGAAACTGTTGGCTTCATAGAGCAGTGGAATGGCCACTTGAAGGTACAACTGTGGTGCCAGCTGGGAGAGAGCATCCTGTGAGGATGATGCACTATCCTTCAACATGTAGTATATCTCGTCAAACCAACAGCCGCTGTGCGGGGGTGTCCACAAGAGGTAGAATATTGAGTGTAGGAACCAAGAAATGGAAGAAAGAATGTCCTATTTATTATCACTCCCAGTGACCCACGGGGGGAATTTGTTTTTCTCATTCCTACAACTTCAGGCTCTATGGGTCTAGAGTACTTATTTTTAGTGTAGAGATGCTTCCAACAGGAGACCTATTAAGAGTCTCACTACAGCTAAAGTTATAGTTGTTGTCTGGTCAATTTGGGCTTTCCATGTCAATAGATAAGAAGGCACAGAGCAGAGTTACTACACTGGAAGAGGTAATTGACCCTGATCACCATGAGGAGATAAGGCTGCCGCTATGTCATGGGAGCAGGCAAGAATATATTTGACATATTTTTGGCACTATCATGCCAAGTTTTAACTGTAAATGGCAAGTATAGCAACCCTGGTCTGATCAGGGCATGATAAAACAAGTGTTCAGATCCCTCAGGGGTGAGGGTCTGGGTCTTCCATCCAGGCAAGCCCCCAGCAGAGGTGAGGGGCATCTCTGTGGGGTGTAGAAGAAGATGAGTATTAGTTACCACCTCAGGACCAACTTCAGTAGCTGAGGCTGGAGTTCATCCCACTGACCCCCTCTGCTTATACTTTTACCCAGAAATTATGACCAGCCAGAGACCTAGAGAATGTGTGTCTGGATGGAATAAACTTAATGTAAGACAAGGAAGATATTACATATAGATAGATAGGTAAGTAGATAGAGAGGTAGAGTATACAAAACTATGTATAAAACTCTTAGTACTGATCTGGCATATAATGTGTTCAATAAATGATAGACACTTTTTATCAGTAGAAGTATAATTAGTCTGTGCTCAGCATTATCCATAAACGTCTTCGTGTTTATTCACTCCTTTAAATAATTTTATCCAATTATGGGGAATAGAATCCCAGCTTTATTACTTAGAGCCAATTTGGAGAATGTACCATATATATGTGTGTGTGTGTGTGTGTGTGTATACACACAGTCAAGCTTTCTATGACATTTCCTTGATTTAAACATAATCACAATTAATAGGCACTGTTAAGCAATTGTAGTACTTTCTGAAGTGTAGGAATTATTCACACTGCGGAGAAGACTCTTCTAAATCCCTTGCATTATTTTCTGTCTCTCTCCAACTATGTCATAAAATATGATTTTCTGCTTCTTTTCTGTGGGCTAGTCATGTCTTCTAATTTGGATGCTTGAAAGCTAGAGACATGTCTCTTATATTGACTGTATCTTTAGCCTAGTACCTGGCACTGAGTGTATAGCCAATAAAAGCTTGTAGAATAAGTAATAAACGTAATAATATTAAATCAATTCTTGCTGCTACTCATCAGGGAGTAATCTAACATAGGATTGTCTGCGTGAGAAGTAACTCAATCACAAATCACTGTTGAGACTCTGAAGCATTTATCCTCAACTTTGAACTAATATTTAAAACCAATCTTTATTTTCTCTAACCCTGGCAATCTCCCCCTTTTACTCTCTCTCCTCTCATCAATCTATCCAACCTTTTTCTCTCCAGTCTTCAGTCACAATAACATTTTTCTGTACTTTTGTCAGTTGCCATGGAAAATAAATGACTATCCCATTTGAACTATCCCCATGTGATTTCATGTGAGACTGTTATACATCAGACTATTATAAACAGACTAAATTTTGTAAGATCCATTGAGCTACTTTTGTAAGATGCTGTGACAGTCTTTTTCAAGGTCTCAGAACTGGTAAGAGAAGGGTAAAGACTCTAGTCCTGGTTTGGATAGTTCCAAAGCCCATAGTACATTATTCCGCAGCTGTACTCTATTACTGCTACTCCAGCAGCCAAATCCATGGTTTGCTTTGGTCATCAGCTTTCTTATCTCATTCCTAGTTTTCTATGGTAAGATATGAGAAACACTTTTTCTTCCTTGCTCACGTTTCTCACAAGGGGCTTCTGCTTCACTTCTTAAGAGGAAACAGTATTAGAAGGAAACCCAAAGATTTTGTCTTCCTTATCTCAGTTGCTACTGCATGTAAGAGGAGAGGAGGTTTCTTTTTTTAGCTGATTGGTGAGATGTGCTTCTCATCCATCCATTACCCAATGTTAATGACAGAATAGACATCTCTCTACTCAAGAGGCAGACCTAGAAGTCTCTCTTTTTTCTTTTTCTCACTCACTTGCTCTTGTTTTTCTTTTTTTAAATATCTTTATTGGAGTATAATTGCTTTACAATGCTGTATTAGTTTCGGCTGTATAACAAAGTGAATCAGCTATACATATACATATATCCGCATATTCCCACACTTTTGCGGCTCCCTCCCACCCTCCCTATCCCACCCCTCTAGGTGGTCACAAAGCACCGAGCTGATCTCCTTGTGCTATGCGACTGCTTCCCACTAGCTATATATTTTACATTTGGTAGTGTATATATGTCCATGCCACTCTCTCACTTCGTCCCATCATACCTTTCCCCCTCCCCGTGTCAAGTTCATTCTCTACGTCTGCGTCTCTATTCCTGTCCTTCCCCTAGGTTCCTCAGAACCATTTTTTTTTGATGCCATATATATGTGTTAACATACGGTATTTATTTTTCTCTTTCTGACTTACTTTGCTCTGTAAGACATACTCTAGGTCCATCCACCTCACTACAAATAACTCAATTTCATATCTTCTATGGCTGAGTAATATTCCATTATATATATGTGCCACATCTTCTTTATCCATTCATCTGTCAATGGACACTTAGGTTGCTTCCATATCCTGGCTATTGTAAATAGTGCTGCAGTGAACATGGTGGTGGTACATGACTCTTTTTGAATTATGGTTTCCTCAGGATATATGCCCAGTAGTGGGATTGCTGGGTCGTATGGTACTTCTATTTTTAGTTTTTTAAGGAATATCCATACTGTTCTCCATAGTGGCTGTATCAGTTTACATTCCCAGCAACAGTGCAAGAGGGTTCCCTTTTCTCCACACCCTCTCCAGCATTTATTGTTTGTAGGTTTTTGATGATGTCCATTCTGACTGGTGTGAAGTGATACCTCATTGTGGTTTTGATTTGCATTTCTGTAATAATTAGTGATGCTGAGCATCCTTTCATGTGTTTGTTGGCAATCTGTATGTCTCCTTTGGAGAAATGTCTACTTAGGTCTTCTGCCCATTTTTGGATTGGGTTGTTTGTTTTCTTGAATGAGCTGCTTGTATATTTTGGAGATTAATGCTTTGTCAGTTGCTTCGTTTGCAAATATTTTCTCCCATTCTGAGAGTTGTCTTCGTCTTGTTTATGGTTTCCTTTGCTGTGCAAAAGCTTTTAATTTCATTTGGTCCCATTTGTTTATTTTTGTTTTTATTTCCATTTCTCTAGGAGGTGGATCCAAAAGGATCTTGCTGTGATTTATGTCATAGAGCGTTCTGCCTTTGTGTTCCTCTAAGAGTTTTATAGTGTCTGGCATTACATTTAGGTCTTTAATCCATTTTGAGTTTATTTGTGTGTATGGTGTTAAGGAGTGTTCTAATTTCATCCTTTTACATGTAGCTGTCCAGTTTTCCCAGCACCACTTACTGAAGAAGCTGTCTTTTCTCCATAGTATATTCTAGTCTGCTTTATCAAAGACAAGATGACCATATGTGCATGGGTTTATCTCTGGGCTTTCTATCCTGTTCCATTGATTTATATTTCTGTTTTTGTGCCAGTACCATATTGTCTTGATTACTGTAGCTTTCTAGTATAGTCTGAAGTCAGGGAGCCTGATTCCTCCAGCTCTGTTTTTCTTTCTCAAGATTGTGTTGGCTATTCGGGGTCTTTTGTGTTTCCATACAAATTGTGAAATTTTTTGTTCTAGTTCTGTGAAAAATGCCATTGGTAGTTTGATAGGGATTGCACTGAATCTGTAGATAGCTTTGCGGAGTGTAGTCATTTTCACAATGTTGATTCTTCCAATCCAAGAACATGGTATATCTTTCCATCTGTTTCTAGCATCTTTAATTTCTTTCATTGGTATCTTATAGTTGTATGCAAACAGGCCTTTTGTCTCCTTAGGTAGGTTTATTCCTAGGTATTTTATTCTTTTTGTTGCCATGGTAAATGGGAGTGTTTCCTTAATTTCTCTTTCAGATTTTTTATCATTAGTGTATAGGAATGCAAGAGATTCCTGTGCATTAATTTTGTATCCTGCTACTTTACCAAATTCATTGATTAGCTCTAGTAGTTTTCTGGTAGCATCTTTAGGATTCTCTGTATAGTATCATGTCATCTGCAAACTTCTTCTTTTCCAATTTGGATTCCTTTTATTTCTTTTTCTTCTCTGTGGCTCAAACTTCTAAACCTATGTTGAATAATAGTGGTGAGAGTGGGCAACCTTGTCTTGTTCCTGATCTTAGTGGGAATGGTTTCAGTTTTTCACCATTGAGAATGATGTTGGCTGTGCGTTTGTCATATGGCCTTTATTATGTTGAGGTAAGTTCCCTCTATGCCTACTTTCTGGAGAGTTTTTATCATAAATGGGTGTTGAATTTTGTCAAAAGCTTTTTCTGCATCTATTGAGATGATCATATGGTTTTTATTCTTCAGTTTGTTAATATAATGTATTATATTGATTGATTTGTGTATATTGAAGAATTCTTGCATTCCTGGGATAAACCCACTTGATCGTGGTGTATAATCCTTTTAATGTGCTGTTGGATTCCGTTTGCTGTTATTTTGTTGAGGACGTTTGCATCTATATTCATCAGTGATATTGGCCTGTAGTTTTCTTGTTTTGTGACATCTTTGTCTGGTTTTGCTATCAAGGTGATGGTGGCCTTGTAGAATGAGTTGGGAGTGTTCCTCCTTCAGCTGTATTTTGGAAGAGTTTGAGAAGGATAGGTGTTAGCTCTTCTCTAAGTGCTTGATAGAATTTACCTGTGAAGCCATCTGGTCCTGGGCTTTTCTTTCTTGGAAGATTTTTAATCACAGTTTCAATTTCAGTGCTTGTAATTGGTCTGTTTACATTTTCTATTTCTTCCTGGCTCAGTCTTGGAAGGTTGTGCTTTTCTAAGAATTTGTCCATTTCTTCTAGGTTGTCCATTTTATTGGCATATAGTTGCTTGTAGTAATCTCTCATGATCCTTTGTATTTCTGCAGTGTCAGGTCTTACTTCTGTTTTTCATTTCTAATTCTGTTGATTTGAGTATTTTCCCTTTTTTTCTTGATTAGTCTGGCTAATGGTTTATCAATTTTGTTTATCTTCTCAAGAACCAGCTTTTAGTTTTATTGATCTTTGGTATTGTTTCCTTCATTTCTTTTTCACTTATTTCTGATATGATTTTTATGATTTCTTTCCTTCTGCTTACTTCGGGGTTCTTTTGTTCTTCTTTCTCTAATTTCTTTGGGTATAAGGTTAGGTTGATTATTTGAGATTTTTCTTGTTTCTTGAGTTAGGATTGTATTGCTCTAAACTTCCCTCTTAGAACTGCTTTTGCTGCATGTCATAGGTTTGGGGTCATCGTGTTTTCATTGTCATTTGTTTCTAGGTATTTTTGATTTCCTCTTTGATTTCTTCACTGATCTCTTGGTTTTTTAGTAGTGTATTGTTTAGCCCCCATGTGTTTGTATTTTTTACAGTTTTTTTCCTGTAATTGATATCTAGTCTCAGAGCATTGTAGTCAGAAAAGATACTTGATACGATTTCACTTTTGTTAAATTTACCAAGGCTTGATTTGTGACCCAAGGTATGATCTATCCTGGAGAATGTTCCATGAGCACTTGAGAACAGTGTATTCTGTTGTTTTTGGATGGAATATCCTATAAATATCAATTAAGTCCATCTTGTTTAATGTGTTATTTAAAGCTTGTGTTTCCTTATTTGTTTTCATTTTGCATGATCTGTCCATTGGTGAAAGTGGGGTTTTACAGTCCCCTACTATTATTGTGTTACTGTCGGTTTCCCCTTTTATGGCTGTTAGCATTTGCCTTATGTATTGAGGTGCTCCTATGTTGGGTGCATAAGTATTTACAATTGTTATATCTTCTTGGATTGATCCCTTGATCGTTATGTAGTGTCTTTCTTTGTCTCTTTTAATAGTATTTATTTTAGAGTCTATTTTTTCTGATATGAGAATTGCTGCTCCAGCTTTCTTTTGATTTCCATTTGCATGGAATATCTTTCTCCATCCCCTCACTTTCAGTCTGTATATGTCCTAAGTCTGAAGTGGGTCTCTTGTAGACAGCATATAGACAGGTCTTTTTGTATCCGTTCAGCCAGTCTATGTCTTTTGGTTGATGCATTTACTTTTAAGGTAATTATTGATATGTATGTTCTTGTTACCATTTTCTTAATTATTTTGGGTTTGTTATTCTAGTTCTTTTCCTTCTTTTCTGTTTCCTGCCTAGAGAAGTTCCTTTAGCATTTGTTGTAAAGCTGGTTTGGTGGTGCTGAATTTTCTTGGCTTTTCCTTGTCTGTAAAGGTTTTAATTTCTCTGTTGAATCTGAATGAGATCCTTGCTGGGTATAGTAATCTTGGTTGTAGTTTTTTCCCTTTCATCACTTTAAATATGTCCTGCCACTCCCTTTTGCCTTGCAGAGTTTCTGCTGAAAGATCAGCTGTTAACGTTATGGGGATTCTCTTGTATGTTATTTGTTGCTTTTTCCCTGCTGCTTTTAATATTTTTGCCTTGTATTTAATTTTTTATAGTTTGATTAATATGTGTCTTTGCGTGTTTCTCCTTGGATTTATCCTGTATGGGACTCTCTGTGCTTCCTGGAGTTGATTGACTATTTTCTTTCCCATCTTAGGGAAGTTTTCAACTATAATCTCTTGAAATATTTTCTCAGTCCCTTTCTTTTTCTCTTCTGCTTCTGGGACCCCTATAATTCAAATGTTGGTGTGCTTAATGTTGTCCCAGAGGTCTGAGACTGTCCTTAATTATTTTCATTCTTTTTTATTTATTCTGCTCTGTGGTAGTTAGTTCCACTCTTTTATCTTCCAGGTCACTTATCCGTTCTTTTGCCTCAGTTATTCTGCTATTGATTCCTTCTAGAGAGTTTTTAATTTCTTTTATTGTGTTGTTCATCATTGTTTGTTTGCTCTTTAGTACTTCTAGGTCCTTGTTAAACGTTTCTTCTGTTTTCTCCATTCTATTTCCAAGATTTTGGATCATCTTTATTATCATTGTTCTGAATTCTTTTTCAGGTAGACTGCCTATTTCCTCTTCACTTGTTTGATCTGGTGGATTTTTACTTTGCTCCTTCATCCGCTGCATATTTCTCTGTCTTCTCATTTTGCTTAACTTACTGTGTTTGGGGTCTCCTTTTCACAGGCTGCAGGTTTGTATTTCCCATTGTTTTTGGTGTCTGCCCCTAGTTGTGAGTAAGGTTGGTTCAGTGGGTTGTGTACGCTTCCTTGTGGAGGGGACTGGTGCCTGTGTTGTGGTGGATGAGGCTGGGTCTTTTGTTTCTGGTGAGCAGCACCACGTCTGGTGGTGTGTTTTAGTGTGTTTGTGAACTTATTATGATTTTAGCAGCCTCTCTGCTAATGGGTGCGGTTGTGTTCCTGTCTTGCTAGTTATTTGGCATGGGGTGTGCAGCACTGGAGTTTGCTGGTCCTGTGTGGAGCTTGATCTTAGTGTTGAGATGGAGATCTCTGGGAGAGCTCTCACTGATCTTTATTATGTGGGGCCTCTGGTCTGTGGTGGTCCAATGTCCTGAACTCGGCTGTCCCACCTCAGAGGCTCGTACCTGACACCTGGCCGAAGCACCAAGACCCTGTTAGCCACATGGCTTACACGTAGATGTGTTAAATTCTCCAATCCAAAGGCCGGCCTTCTGTACTCTGCTCAGTCATCCAGCCGGGAGCCGTCCTTCGGGCCTTGTCAATAGGGAGAGCCTGCTTTGGATCCAGGTCCAGCTGCCTTCCCTAGCATCTAGAAGAAGCAGCCAACACCCCCATCGTCCCCTATCCCCGCCGCAACTCTGTCACGATCCTGGAGTGCCTGAGGCTCCGCTGCTCTTGTTTTAATTCTTGCCCTTACCCTATCACTGTGTCTTTTGTAGCTGTCTGCCACATGAACTGGTAAAAAGTTTGGAGGAATCTTTATTGGTGTCTTCCTTCATGTGAAAAGCAGATTAAGTAAGCTGTGTTTCATCAGGAACATGGTTTTTTCAATTTCTCTGACTACAACTAGGTGGTTAATTTCACTGCTTAAAGTTTTAGAGAGAGTATGAGGCCTGTCATGATTTCCAATTTGAACTCACTACTAATAAGCAACTTTTGCCTCTCTGTACCCTCAATTAGCTAAAATCTGGAGAATCCCCTATACCTCCTATTGTATTATTTTGTTGAAAAATTCACCAGTGAAGCTATTTAAACATAAAATTGAAGATTTTAAATATTACAGATTTATTTCTTTAATAGGTATGAGACATTCAATATCTAATACTTCTGGTATTAGTTTAGATAAATTATGTTTTTTAAAGCGATTTATTCTGTCAGCTGACTTTAAACATTTATTGGTATAGAGTTATTCATATTTAAATACCTGCAGAATCTACTGTTATATCTCCTTTTTCATGTAAGTAGTAGATCATTGATTGATATCTATTCTCCTTTTCTAATATATGCATAAAATGCTATGAAATTCCTTCAAAGCACTGCTTCAGCTGCATCCCACAATTTGGACATGTCATATTTATATTATCATTCAGTTAAATTGTCTAATTCTCCTTGTGATTCCTTTTTCAATTCCATGTGCTATTTAGAAGTATGTTGCTTAGTTCCCCAATATTTGGATATTTTCTGGGTTTTGTTTTTAGCTTAGCTTTTACTGTGGTAAGAGAACATATTTAAATGATATGTCTACTTAAAATTTCATGAAAGTTGCTATTTTGTTCTAAGTTTTGTGTGTGTTTGAAAATAAAGTTTTGTCATTTTTGTTTGCAGTGTTTTCTATGTCTGTTAAATCAGTTTTTAAAGCAATGTTTAGATTTTCTATATTGTTACTGATTTCTTGTCAGTTATTGAAGAAGGTATTAAAATTTCTCAATTTGATTATAACTTTTATTATTCTTTAGGTTCTGTCAAGTTTTGCCTTATAGATATTAAAGTTGTATTATTAGGTACATACATATAAGAACAGTTATATCTTTCTCATTGATTTATTCTTTTGTTATAAAATGTTCCTCTTTATCTCTAATAATTTTCTTTTTTTTTTGATGTGGATCATTTTTAAAGACTTTATTGAATTTGTGACAATATTGCTCCTGTTCCATGATTTGATCTTTTGGCCATGAGGCATGTGGGATCCCAGCTCCCCGACCAGGGATCGAACCCACACCCCCCACATTAGAAGGTGAAATCCCAACCACTGGACCACCAGGGAAGTCCCAGTTTTCTTTTTTTAACATCTACTTTGTCTTATGCTAGTGGGACTATAATAGCTTTCTTTGGTTAATGTTTATGTGGCTCGTTCCTTTACCTTTCTGTTAATTTTTAAAGAGAGTCTCTTATAAGCAATAAAAAGTGGGTTTTTTTCCTTTTAAATAAAATCTCATAGTCAAATGGTGTTTTATACTAGTCTTTTAATTGGAATATTTGTCCATTTACATGCTGTACAATTATTGACATATTTGTGTTCATAGATATCATTTTACCATTTGTCTTCCATTTGTCCCATGATTTTTATAATCATTTTCCTCTACCTTTCTTCTGTTAGGTGTATACATTATTTTGTTTAAAAATTGTCCCTCTATTGTTTTATTAATTATGTATTCTTTTGTTATGCTTGTAGTATTTGCTTTAGAGACATTACAGCACACATTCTTGACTCATTAAAATTAGTTCTTTTACTACTACACAGACTGGCTGGATGTTACAAATTTTCAATTACATTTACTCTGCTGCTTTATGTGCTATCCTACATTTTACTTCTATGTATATTTAAAAATCCCACATGACACTATTATATATCACATATATTTATCTATATATTAGCACTTTTGTTATTTTTAATTCCTTCTTAGATCTCTTACTTTTGTCTGAGGTCATTTTCCTTCTTTCTGAAAAATTACAGTTTTCTTAGTATTTCTGTTAGTGAGAGATAGCTGGTGATTAATTCCCTCAGTCTTTGTTTATCTGGGAAAGTTTTAATTTTGCTATTACTTTTGAAATATATTTTCAATGGATGTGGAATTCTAAATTGACACTTACCTTCAGTATGTTAAAAATGTTATTGTCTTCCCAATATCATAATTTTGGTCTAGAGGTCAATTTGTAATTCTTATTGTTGCTTCTGTGTAGGTAATGTCTTTCACGTCTAATGATTTTTAAAATTTCCTTTTTTCTTTTGAATTTTCAGCAATTATGATGTATCTGGTTGTGATTTTATTTATATTTATTTATTTATTTTAAAAATTTTATTTATTTTTCACTGCATTGGGTCTTCATTGCTGCACACAGGCTTTCTTTAGTTGTGGCGAGTGGGGGCTACTCTTCATTGTGGTGCATGGACTTCTCATTGTGGTGGCTTCTCTTGTTGCAGAGCACGGGCTCTAGGCTTACGGGCTTCAGTAGTTGTGGCACATGGGCTCAGTAGTTGTGGCTCGCAGACTCTAGAGCACAGGCTTGGTAGTTGTGGCACACGGGTTTAGTTGCTCTGCGGCATGTGGGATCTTGCCACACCAGGGCTTGAACCCGTGTCACCTGCATTGGCAGGCAGATTCTTAACCACTGTGCCACCAGGAAAACCCTATTTATATTTATTTATGTTTATCCTGCTGGGGTTTCATAGTTGTTCTTTCATCTGTGAGTTGATATCTTTTGTAAATTTTATAAGATTCTTGGCCATCATCTCTCCAAAAATTGTTTCTTGCCCTCTCTTATAATCCACTCTTTATCAAACTCCAATTTACATGTATGTTAAGTTTTTTCACTATACCCATTTGTCTCTTTTTCTCCTTTCTACACTTGTTTCTCTCTGTGTTTTAATTTGGACATTATCTATGGACCTTTTAAAAATTTATTTAATTAAGCCACACTTCAGCTGTGCCAAGCTATTCAGAACTCTTAATTTTAATTATGGTATTTTTCAGTTCTATGAATTCATTTGATTTTTAAAAAATAATTCTTGCTTTTCTGGGAAAATTCTCTTTGTTTTCTCAAGTAACAATTTATTAATTAAAAACTTTTTTAAAGTCAATTTCTGATTAGCTCCAATTTTGGATCATCTGAGAGTTTGTTTTTATTGTGTTTTTCTCTTGATCTTGTCTTTTGGTGTGAATACATGGATGATAGAAAACTGTATGGAAAAAAATCTCAAAATAATTATGCTGAGTGAAAGAAGCCAGAATAAAAAGAGTACCTACTCTTTGATTCCATTTATATAAAGTTCTAGAAAATGCGTACTAGTCTATACTGAGAGAAAGCAAACCATTGGTGGCCTGGAAATAGGGCAGAAATCAGTCTGTAGACATTTGAAACTTCATAACAGCAAATCTAATGAATAATATGATATAAAAAGGAAAGTTTGGACAGGGTCATAAAAGGATTATTTTGGGAAGTTACCTTTAGTCTGATTTGGTGGCAGACAATGTGAGGCGTGAAGGAAGAAAACAGTCAGGAGTGATAACATGGGTAGCTATTTTGGTGATGGTGCCGTCTACTGAGGTAACACAGGGTAAGAACAGGGTTTTTGAAGACAAAATGTTGAAAATACTTTCAAACATTTAGTGTTTGTACAGTCATATTTATTGATTTGGAGCTTGAGAGAGATCTGGGAGATAAAGAGAAGGCAGTGCAAACCAAGGCAAAGTGTTGTAGAGAAAGAACAGAGGGCTGACCACAGAGCCGATAAGAGCACCAAATGCTAAGCAGAGAAAGGGGCAGTAACAAGGTGCTGCGGAAACCAAAAATAAGGAGATTGTAAATAAGCTAATGTGTCATCAAAGGTCAAAAAGTGGGGCCAACTCTCAGTAGCTTCTCAAGTCTCCTATCCCATTTGTGTGATATTCTGTTTGCCTCCTATGCTCTTCCCCATTTCATTCCTTGTAAACTGTTCCTCCTTCAAGGAGGCCACCTTTTTTGGAAAGTTCCCCCCTGAGCCCCTCAGGTAGACTTTGGAGCACACTTCTTATGGTTCCATTTGTTTTGATTCCGCTCATCACATTACATTTAAATTATCACTCTGCAAGCCTGTCTCCTTGTCAGACTGTGACTTTTGATTTTGTATTCCCAGCACCACTACATTTCAACCTTGGCTGAATCCCTAGTGCCTAGAGTAGTAATTTTATTGAAGACACTAGAAAGTTATTTGTTGAATGAATAAAAAGCTACTCCAAAAAATCAGGGAATCTAAATTGCTAATGATGAAAAAAAACAAACAGTGTTTTAGGGCATATTTTAGGGATTGGCCACAAACTAGCTTAGGCAAGTTGCTGCATTTTCAAGGGAATTGGCTTCCTCAGTAAAATTAGGATGTTGGTTAATGATGATATTCTATGTTCTATGACCAGTTCTGTTTCAGCAATTGTTTTTATTCTGGATTTAAGTAAGTATTTTGATTGAAAAACAATCTTTCTCTTTCTGCCTGTCTCAGTTCTTCCTCTGGTTTGTAAATGGGTGTGGCCTGAGTCTAGAAAGTATTGGATCTCAGTCTTCTTTATGCCTTTGTAACTTTTATGTTCCATGAGAATTTCTGAAGACAGTTTGGTTAAGACTTACAATTCTAGCAATGTCCTAAATACATGTCAGCAGGTATTGAAAGGCTGTGGATGAGAAAGTGCCATCACTTCCTGGGTAATTGGAACAAGGAAGAGGACACTGTGCACAAGGATTTGACAGGATTAACCTGTCTCCTGTACTGTAAAGCAGTAATGGGCTCATTCTTTACTCATGGCACTGCTTGTCACCACATGACAGGGTTAACACAGTTTCTAGCACACTTGCCCGGGTTCCCTGACCAAATAGCTGAAAGCAGAGATGTGAAGACAGGACCTGGAAATTGGTCTATTCATAGCACACACTTCAAAGTTCCTGGGATGTATTGCTAGCCATGGATATGTGTACCAATCCATGTGCCTAGTGCTCATTAAACTCTAGGTAGATAAAGGAGATTAGATGGCAGGACTAAAAGTCATGCTTTTTATTTCGTATCCCTTTTTTCTATGATTTTCATGGTAATTCATGATTAGGGAAACCCTGAGGCTAATTGCCCGTGTGGCATTGGTGAAACAGGGGTAATCACATAACCAAATGGAAAGAATATATGCTCTAGTTCCTGGCATAGAACCTGACACTATGAAACTAGAATCAAGACTTTATGATAGTAGGTATTAATACATAAATGCTGACTGATTAAAAAAGAGAGTATTTTCTATGTTGGTGAGAAAATGAACATTTTGTGGACTGTGTATTCATTTTTGCATCATAATGAATTGAAAATGGTTAGCATGCCAAGCATATAATTGAAAATGTATTTAAAATATATGCATAAGATGTTCATTACAGAATTATTTATAACAATAAACAGTTTGAAATAAACAAAATACCTTTCATCATGGGGTTGGCTAAAAACCTCTGGTGTGCCAATCCAAAGCAATATCATGAAGTCATGTTTTAAAAAGTATAGTATGACTACTGAGCAAAGTTATTGCATGTACATGGTTATTATAACCATATAACTATGTGTATATGAAGAAAAGCCCATAAAAATAATTGTGTGAGGATAGTGGTCTTTGGATAAATATTTTTCTTACATCTAATTTCCAAATTTAGGGATTAAATATCTCACATATTTAAAATGGTTTAAAGAAGGTTTCTAATTACCTCAAACACTGACATTTCAGAAAGGAAACACATATAACTTATCTCTGGTGGG
Source organism: Delphinapterus leucas (assembly GCF_059928025.1). Classification (NCBI taxonomy): domain Eukaryota; kingdom Metazoa; phylum Chordata; class Mammalia; order Artiodactyla; family Monodontidae; genus Delphinapterus; species Delphinapterus leucas. The sequence continues at coordinate 17,148,535 of NC_143135.1, forward strand.
TGTGATCCAGGAAAATCAGAGGATCCTGAACAAAGACAGTGTTTTGACATTTAAAAGACAAAAAATAGTAATGGTGGATTTATGTGGTTTCCTTCCCTGGTGAGCTCCAGATAGGTAGGGGTTTGGGTAATTGTCTTTGGATTCAGAGAGGAGTAGACTTAAATCGTAGCTCTGGCCTCTGGAGAAATTGCATAACTTCTTTGAGCCTTGGTTCTCCTCTCTGTGACCTGGAGATAATGTTGTCTCTTTCACAAGGTTTTTTGTAAATAATGGATGAAGTGGAATAATATATGTTAAATACTTAGCACAGTGTTTTCTAATAAGTGCTTGGAAAATTATCTTACTTATGCTGTTTGATGTAATGCACTCCTTGGTTCTTTCAATGTTCTTGTGAGATGGAAAGGGATAACCATTCATTACGTTTCCTTTGCAGATGGGGAAATGGAATCCCTAGGCTTGGATGCACTAGTTCGGTGTCATCACCAAGCCAGGTAAAAAACAGTGAAAACGTGAATACAGTTGACCCTTGAACAACACAGGTTTGAACTGTGTGGGTCCACTTATACGAGGATTTTTTTCACTAAATGCCTACTACAGTACCGCAGCATCTGTGGTTGGTTGAATCCTCAAATGTGGCACTGCAGATATGGAGGGCTGACAGTAAAGTTACATGCGGATCTTCCACTGCATGGAGGGTCAGCACTCCTAATCTCTGTGTTGTTCAAGGGTCAACTGTATACAGCTCTAGCTTCTCTACATATATCAACCAGGGCAGGGACCAGGGTACATTCAAAAGCCAACGGATTTATTTTTCTCATATCAGGAATAAATAAGTATATGGAACCAGGATGTACCATCTTAAAATTTGCAAAAAGAATACTATCTCAGAGTAGTATCTCAAACACAAAACTTGAAACCTATGCACTCAGTTAACATGAAGTTTAGTTTCTTTCCGTGGATTCTGTCTTTCTGCTACCAAAAGAACCTTTCAGAGGCTCACTCATGTGCAAAAAAACCATTATTGTTCCTTAATCTCTGATATGATCATGAGACCAGAGAACTTTACAGCTGTGGTGTGAAGCCGGTACCTCAAGAATAATGTGCCACATCCTTATTTCTGTTGCCAAATCCAGATGTGTGGGGTCCCAGCAGAGGCCCAGCAGAAGACATACCTCTACTTGATCTTATCACCGGTCACATCTGAAGCAAAATGATGAGCCTCCTTCTCCACCCACTTTTAACACTGTGCATGCTTCATTGGTAATTTAAGGCCTAAGAGAAAGTCCTTATCTTGTCCAACTTAGCCAAGTGTGCCCCATCCCGAAATTATCTTGGATTCTCAATGATAAAGCTGATACTATGAACTAATAGGATGACGTCTGGAGTGAAGAAGCTGATAACTAGGATGGCTACCTCAGAATAGGTTCTGGTGTCTGAGTCCTCATGAAGCCAGAACTACCATTATCTTCCATGTTCTAGTACCAACCTGCCCATCGTGCCACCTTCTTCCTTCATACTGATTTCATATTAGGAGACTGATAGCCCTTCTGTGTCCCTGGGTCTATATCATGGTCAAGCCACTACACCTGGATAAGTTTTAATGACTTTGAATCTTGGGAACAATGACTTAGGGTCTTAATCTTTTCCTCTGGAAGAATACCTTGGTTTCCTTACAGAGTTTTCCATTTTCTTCCTAAGAAATAAAACTGCATATTTACAGTTTTTCTCATGCAAAAAGTGTATCCAAACTACAACCTCAAATAAACCCTGCCATACATAAACTTTGAATAAAGGCTTTACTTCATTCAAAGCCTTATAACCCATCACATTTATTATTCATTTAACTTACTTTTCAATATTTATCAGAATAACTTGGTTACATAATTTTAAAAAGCAAAATAGTGATTATAAAAGTTAATATTTATTATTTACTATGAGCCAAATATTGTTCTGGGTATTTTATATATATTATTTAATCCTCACAATTACCCTTGCAAAACAGGACTCTTGTTATGCTCATTATAAAGATGAAGAAATTGAGGATGAGAGTGGTTAAATAACTCGTCCAGGTCACACAGCTACTAGGGCTCAGAATGATAAGTTAAATCCAAGCAGTCTGATGCCAGACCCCATGCTCTTAATACCAGCAATACTCAGCCTACAAGGCTTTCATGAAAGAAACATAGCAATCCTCTACTCCCCTATGAGACAATCTCTTCAATTACTTCAGTTGTTTCTTCTGGTACTTACATTCTTATTGTAAGTAATATTCTTTGTTTTACAATTTTAGATGTTATGTATTGTGTTTCAGCTATGGAGGATGATATTGCCGTCACCACTCCTCAATATTTTCCTCCTAGTGTAGTTATATCACCTGTGGCAGAAATCACTTCATTGTTTACAGTACTATTATTACTAAATGAGTATTTTTCACTGACTTCACTTCTTTTTTGTGCATAGCTATTCATTAGTTGGTGTTAATAATTCTTCCTTTTATTCATTCTCTTAATTTTCTGTTTCTATCACTAAAGCTTTTCGCCCAAGCCCTGTTTTTCCTCAAGTTGTATAATTTCTACTAAATACATGAAGAATATGTTGGTTCCTTTTCATTTTTTCTTCAAGCACTACCTTCTGGGATCCCCCAACTTCCTGCCCTTTTCCTGGGACTTCCTGGCACTTCCAGCCAGGGTTAGGACCGCTGTTTTTTCACGATCCTCTTTCATGATTTGCTTCCTCATCTAGTGAAGCAAATGTCTGAGGACCTTCCTGCGGAAAAATGCATGAGCTGTAAATTTTGTGCTCCATGGGTATCATTTAGGGATTGCATCATCTCTATTGACAGATTGTATACATTTTTTCTTATGTCTGCATCCAATGACATTACATTAGTAATTTGAAATTGACCATAGTATATTTGCTTCATGGAAATCAGCAAACACTATAAATCAGTGCTTTGTTTGTTTGTTTGTTTGATTGATTTTCCAGGAAAGCCTGTTGCTAAACATTTACCAGCATGCCAGTGCTGCTACCTGTTACTTATGAGCCTTTCGGGCGGGGTGGGGGTGGTTTACAGCGAAAATTCCTGAATCAACTGGTTTCTGGTCAGTATTCTTCTCTGCCAGCACCAGCTAATTGGCTTTCTCCAATCTGTGTACTTTTTCAATGTCTTCCCCTCTTGTAGAAGCTTGTGATTTCTTAGTCATACATCTTTATCTTTCGACTCTTGGTTAAGACAGATTTGAATAGAGGGAAGCAACAAATCTATTTTTTTAATCCCACCACACATATCCAGAAATCCCACATTTAAATAGAAAACTCCCTGAGTTCATTGCTGAGGACAGTAGCCCAGGCAAGAGATGGTGTTGCCTTGGATCAGAGAGGTGGCAGTAGAGATGGAGAGAAGTAGATTCACTTGTGAGATTTATAAAAATAGGAATGGAGTTTCAAGAATGTCTCCCAAGTGTCTGAATGGATGGGTTCACAAAGTGCCATTTGTCATTTAAGGAGAAGATGAAATCTGAAGGAGGAGCAGAGTAGGCGGAGAAGATGAAAAATCTGTATTTGGATGTGTTAAGTCTGACACGCCTCTGGGACATACAAGTAAAGATGTCAAGTTGGCAGGTGGTTATATGAAAATGGAGCACAACAGAGAGGCCTACTGCATTTCCAGCTCTCCAACTCTGATTTATTTTTCTTCTAGATAAGCTGCTGGCTTAGTGTAGTTGCATACATGTGTATTCTCATGACCAGGTGTGGGAAAAGGTGAGCAGATCCATGTGTAATTTATTATGCTGCCTTGGGGGTCCTTGGTAAATTCAGTGGAGATGGAATTTTAGTCCACCTGATCATTGGGTATCCTAATGGCATCTGGTACTGAGGCATGCTGCTAATGAAGCAAAAAGTCTCTTATTATGGCATTGTCAGGGCTCATACCATTCCTTTTGCCTCCATCTCTGGCTGGTATAGCAGATAATCTAAACCTTGGCAATATCTTTCATCCCATGCATGGACAGAGCTATCACCCTTCAACTTCCATTATAAGATACTTTTCTAAGATAGTCCCATGACAGACCTCTACACTACTGGCTCAGCTACCTTTTGCTTCCTCCATTGAGTAGACAAGAATTTCTAGATGCCATCCGTGTCCATGGATGATGAGGCAGACTCTAGTGGCACTGTCTTTGATTCTTTCTCTTAGCTTTATCCCTCAGCTGTCTGTTAGCCTACCACCTAGATAGCATCTTATTGAAATCAGTACTTCTTCAAAGGAAATAGAAATTTCCCCAATATGTGGCCAGAAAAGTAAGAAACAAGCTCTAATTTACTCTTAGCCCAAACTTTATGATTATTTTAAACAGTTTTATCTACTCGGTTTTGACTCAGAATGGAAAGCTAGGACATGTATCTTTCCTGCTTCACTGTCCCTCACTGCTATCTGTTTCCTATCCAGAACCTGCTAGACTGGCTTTTGTCTTCTATTTCCTAACAGGTGGGGAGATAAACACTTGCTCACATAATATCCTCCATCTCTCCAATCCATGATTCCTGGTAAGACTCCACTTTCAGACCATGATAAGCTTTGTTTTCTATAGAGGTAATTTCTAGAATTTGAAAATTCAATTTCTTTCTTGACCAATTCTGCCCTTTAAAACTAATATATGTTTATATGCTCTAAAAATGTCAGCCTTGAGAATTGATACAAGCAATATTTTCTTTCTTTCTCTGGATTTTTTTGCTTTAACAATAGGAATCCTTCCGAAAGCAAAGTCTAACTTTTAAAACAATGAAGGAAATGCCATAATGTAAGAGAGAAACAAAAGTAACAAAAGTACAGCTATCTGTCTTTATCTATCTATCTATCTGTCTGTCTGTCTGAATGGTAATTGAAGTAGTAGGGTATGTGTGTGTGGGCGTGCCCACAAACTCTTTTAAGAAGCTTCATAGAAAGAAACCAGTACCCTGTAGGGGGCAGTGTGGACTGGACAAATGGATAGTTTTTTTTTTTTAAGTAAGAAATAGTAGAGCATGTTTGATTGCTAATGGGAATAAATGATTCAGTAGAGAGACTTAAGAGATAAGAAAGAGAGAGAATAATTTAAGAACTGAGATTACTGAGGAGTCAGGGAAGAAGGGGACCCAATGATAGGCGGTTGGGTGATTTCTCTTGTTAAAAACAAAAGGTAAGGTGAAGGTACTGACATGTTTATAGATTCAGTAGTGAGACCGGTGAGAGTTCATGGTTAACAGCTCCTCTTTCTCATGAAGTATGATGTAAGGTCATTAATGTGAAAGAGAGGATAGAAGGAGGTGAGAATGTGAAGAGAATTTAGAAGATATGAAATCATATTTGCAGATAAAAGAGGAAGAAAAATACGAGACCCTGATTTGGTGATCCTTAGGGTCTTGTTGAGTTTTAGACCTTTGTAATTATTTTACTGGTCCATTGGATATGTGAGTGTTTTTCTGATCAACAAGAGCTGAAGCAAGCATCTTCAGAATTTCCCCTACCCCATAATCTCATGCACCATTGCAAATTCTGAAGTCTTGTTGTTAGAAGCCAGGAAACACTCTGCCTGTGGTCTTCCTGACAATGGATACAGGAAATGGGTTGCTCTCTAAGATTCCATCAGTGCACAAATCACTGCTCTGTTCTTCTGTTCTGATTCCTGTGTCCTTTTCAGATTTTCCTGTTCCTCTCTCGTCTCCTAATATCCAAATTGATGGAATAGCTCATGACCTACTCTGAAGCTCAGGGGGTACTTGAAGAAGATCTTTTCTTTGCAGTCATGCAGAGGAAGCTATGTTCAGACTGTAGAAGAGGCGTATTTGTGCCAGCTTGTTTCTTCACTAGCACTGACACATTGTTCGTTTAATCTGCTCAGTCTACTACTCCATTAGCTTTACCCTATGATGGGGCTGGCCCATTTATCCCTGCTTAAAGTTTAATCAGACATTTCACTGCTCATCAACATTCTAACGGGACCATTTAGAGCACTGAAACTCCACACATCTCTGCTAATTACTGCTAGCTGACAGATGTCACTTTCACTGCCCTCTCTTCCCTGTCTCCTCCAGTTGCACAGACCTGGAGAAGCTTATTCTTTAAATAAACCTTAAAGCAGAAACACAATCAGAGATTAATGGAGAGACACCAGTTCATGTTTCTGCTTGATTGGAATCTAGTCATTTAGGGAGGTTAAAGGCTTCATCTGGTACTTCATCAGGACTTGAAGTCCACTCTCAATTTTTTTGTTGTACAGAGTGAAAGGGTCATAGGAAGTAGAAGGGATGCAGAAGAATGACTAGACTCCCTGATCTGCCATGCTTGTCATGCCTTTCTTAGCCTACTGTCTGCTCATGCTTGTTCCTTATTCAGCTGTGAAATTGGAATCACAAGAGGAATGTTGAGTTTTCATCGCCAAGATTCCTCCCATCATGGAGCACAAAGAAAGGAGGGCTGCTTTTGGAGCTGGAGAAAAACATGGCAGGTGACAAGCACTATTGGCATGTAACAGTAGGCCAAATTTATTTGGTATTAAATCCTGGTTCTCTCCAACCACATACTCCCTCCCCCTACCACACACATATAAATGCTGTTTTCAAGGACACTGTAAATGTTATTGCAGGAGCATCTGAATATGAAAAATTCATTTAAAATGAGATATTAACAGCTCATGCCCTTTTCTCTGAAACAGTTGCAGAAAGACTAGGGCTATGTTTTATGCTTCAAGAGTATGGAAGAATTTCAGATGACTGATTGGTATTCTTAGATTGAACAAAATGGGATTTACACAGGCTGATTCTAATTTACACAGGCTGATTCTAATTTATATCAGTTTTCTAGTGCCATAACAATCCTGCATAACAAACAATCATAAAATTTCAGTGGCATAGAGCAATAAATGTGTTTGCAAGCTATAGCTGCTCTGACCAGGCTCAGGTAATCTCAGATAGCCTTGTTCATGAACCTGCAGTCAGCTGCATCTTGACTGTGTGGTTTGGCTGTTTGGGGCTGGGCTTGCTTATAAGTCTGGAGGTCTCTAAATGATGGGGTTGATCTGTGATAGGCTTGGCTAGGATGATTGGGTCAACTTGACTCTGAACCACATATCTTTCATTTCTGAAAGGCTAGCTCAGATATGTTTTTATTGAAATAAGAGAGGGCAAGAGAGCAAGTAGAAATGTAGAAACACTTTTTGCAACCTCTTCTTGAATCATATCTATTGAAACCCCATTGGCCAATGTAAGTCTCATAGCCAGGTCCAGAGTCAAATTAGTAGGGTACTATAAGATTATATAGAAAAGGTTGTAGATAGAGGGAAGTGTGAAGAATCAGGCAAGGAATACAATAAATCTACTATGCCTAAAGATAAAAGACTGTATGCTTCCTACCTAATAACAGGAACAGGGCAAGGAAATTCACTCTCACTGCTTTTATTTAACAGTGCCATGCGATAAGGTAAGGGGAAAAAAGGAATAATATTGGAAAGGAAGAAGCAAACCTGTGTTGTTTTAGGATGACAGGGTCAAATTTATAGAAAATCTTAAGGAATTTACTAAAATATTATAATTAATAAGTGGATTTAGCAAGGTCATAGGGTACCAGATTAATATACAAAAATCTATTGTATTTGTGGATACTAGCAACTAAAAATTTGAAAATAAAAGTAAACATGAAACACTTAGAAATAAATTTTGATGTGTAAGCTCTCATCACTTCACACTACAAGATACTACTAAGGTTAATTAAAGAAGACCTAAATAGATGGAGAGTTACCTGATGTTCTTGGAATGACAGACTTTGATATTATCATTAAGATAGCAATTTCCTCAAACTTTGTCTTTAGATTTAATATAATCCATACTAAAATCCCAGCATTTTTTCATAAATTGACAAATTGATCCTAAAATTTATATGGAATTGCAAAACACCTGGAATACACAAAACAACTGGGAAAAAAATAAGAAAGTTGGAGAACTAACACTATTTGATTTTAAAACTAATAAAGCTACTATAATCAACACCATAAGGTTTTTTTAATGTTTGATTTTGTAGTTTTTTGAAGTATAGTTGATTTACAATGTTGTGTTAATTTCTGCTGTACAGCAAACTGACTCAGTTCTACACATATATATATTATTTTTTATATTATTTTCCATTATGGTTTATCCCAGGGTATTGAATGTAGTTCTCAGTGCTGTATAATAGGACCTTGTTGTTTATCCGTTTTATATGTAATAGTTTGCATCTACTAACCCCAAACTCCCAGTCCATCCCTCCGCAACCCACCCTACCCCTTGACAAGCACAAGTCTGTTCTCTATGTCTGTGAGTCTGTTTCTGTTTCATAGATAAGTTCATTTGTGCCATATTTTAGATTCCACATATAAGTGATATCATATGGTATTTGTCTTTCTGTTTCTGACTTCACTTAGTATGATAATCTAGCTGCATCCAAGTTACTGCAAAAGGCAATATTTTGTTTTTTTATGTTCTTTACATATATACAATGGAATATATGCAATATTCCATTGTATATATGTAACACATCTTTATCCATTCATCTGTTGATGGACATTTAGGTTGTTTCCATGTCTTGGCTATTGTGAATGGTGCTGCTATGAACATAGGGGTGTATGTATCTTTTTTTTTTTTTTTTTTTTGTGGTACGCGGGCCTCTCACTGTTGCGGCCTCTCCCGTTGCGGAGCACAGGCTCTGGACACGCAGGCTCAGCGGCCATGGCTCATGGGCCCAGCCACTCCGCAGCATGTGGGATCTTCCTGGACCGGGGCACGAACCCGTGTCCCCTGCATCGGCAGGCGGACTCTCAACCACTGCGCCACCAGGGAAGCCCTATGTATTTTTTTGAATTACAGTTTTGTCCAGATATATGCCCAGGAGTGGGATTGCTGGATCATATGGTAATTCTATTTTTAGTTTTCTGAGGAACTTCCAATACTGTTTTCCTAGAGGCTGCACCAACTTACTTACATTCCCGTCAACACTGTAGGAGGGTTCCCTTTTCTCCACACCCTCTCCAGCATTTGTTATTTGTAGACTTTTTAATGATGGCCTTTCTGAATGGTGTGAGGTGGTACCGCATTGTGGTTTTGATTTGCATTTTTCTAATGATTAGCAATGTTGAACATATTTTCATGTCCCTGTTGTCCATTTGTGTGTCTTCTTTGGAGAAATGTCTGTTTAGATCTTCCACCCATTTTTCGATTGGGTTGTTTGTTTTTTTGTTGTTGAGTTGTATTAGCTATTTGTATATTTTGGAAATTTAGCCCTTGTCAGTCACATTATTCGCAAATATTTTCTCCCAGTCTGTAGGTTGTCTTTTTGTTTTGTTTACGGTTTTGTCTTCTGTACAAATCTTGTAAGTTTGATTAGGTCCCATTTATTTTTGCTTTTGTTTCTATTGCCTTAGGAGATTGACCTAAGAAAACATTGGTACAATTTATGTCAGTGAAAGTTTTGTGTACGTTTTCTTCTAGGAATTTTATGGTGTCATGTCTTACATTTAAGTCTTTAAGCCATCTTTAGCTTATTTTTGTGTATCGTGTGAGGGTAAATTCTAACTTCATTGATTTACATGTGGCTGTTCAACTTTCCCAATACCACTTGCTGAAGAGACTGTCTTTTTTCCATTGTATATTCTTGTCTCATTGAAGATTAATTGACTGTAGGTGTGTGGGTTTATTTCTAGGCTCTCTGTTCTGTTCCATTGATCCATATGTCTGTTTTTTTGCCAAATACCATGCTCTTTTGACTATTGTAACTTTGTGGTACTGTGTAAAGTCTGGGAGGGTTTTGCCTCCTGCTTTGTTCTTTTTCCTCAGGATTGCTTTGGCAGTTCTGGGTCTTTTATGGTTCCATATAAGGTTCAGGATTTTTTGTTCTAGTTCTGTGAAAAATGTCATGGGTAACTTAGGTATTACCTAAATGATAGGTATCACATTAAATCTGTAGAATGCTTTGGGTAGTATAGCCATTTTAACAATATTAATCTTTCCAATCCAAGAGCATGAGATATCTTACCAGTTCTTTGAATCATCTTCAGTTTCCTTTATTAATGTTTTATAGTTCTCAGCATATAGGTCTTTCACCTCCTTGGTCATGTTTACTCCTAACTATTTTATTATTTTGGATGCGATTTTAAAAGGGTTTGTTTTTTCACATTCCCTTTCTGATATTTCATTGTTCGTATAAAAAATGCAACTGTCTTCTATATGTTAATCTTCTATCTTGCTATTTTGCTGAATTCGTTTATCAGTTCTAGTGGTTTTTGTGTGGAGTCTTTAGGGTTTTCTATATGTAATATCATGTCACCTGGATATAGTGACAGTTTTACCTCTTCCCTCCCAAGTTGGATACCTTTTATTTCTTTTGTTGTCTGATTGCTGTGGCTAGGACTTCCAATACTATGTTGAATAGAAATGGTGAGAGTGGGCATTCTTGTCTTGATCCAAATTGTAGCGGGAAGGCTTTCAACTTTTCACTGTTGAGTATTATATTGGCTAATATAATATAATATACATTATAATGTATATTATATCATATCATATTATATTAATTATATTATATTAGGGAGGGTTAATACCATGCTGTATATCATAAACAGCTTTTATTATGTTGAGGTATGTTCCCTCTATACCCACTTTGTTAAGAGTTTTTATCATGAATGGATGTTGAATTTTATCAAACACTTCTGCATCTATTGAAATGATCATGTGTTTTTTGTCTTTTCTTTTGTTGATGTGGAGTATCACATTGATTTGCATATGTTGAAAAAATATTATATTTTTGGTAAATGGTGCTGGAATAACTGTATATCCATATGGAAAAGAAGACCCTTCATTCTTTTATTACACCTTACAGAAAAATTAAAAGTGGGTCATAGATTAAACATAATAGTTAAAACCATAAAAATTCTAAATTTAAAATTTTTCTAGAAGAAATCAGGATAAAATCTTTGTTTCCTTGAGTTAGACAAAGGTTTCTTAGTTTGGACCCAAAAAGCACAAACCATAAAAGAAGAAGAAAGATGAAATGGACTTCATCAAAATTAAAACTTGATTGTCGAAAGCTACTGTTAAGAAAATGAAAAAGTAAGCCACAGGTTTGGAGAAAACATTTGCAAAAAAAAACATACCAGACCAAGAAATTGTGTCAAGAATGTATACAGAAATTCTATGGCTCAATAATAAGTCATAGAACTCCATTTTAGAAAAGAACAAAAGATTTTAACAGACACTTCACACACACAAAAAAGGAATACAAATTACAAGCAGCATATGAAAAGATGTTCAGCGTCATTAGTCATTAGGGGAATTCAAACTAAAAGCATGATGAGTTACTGTTAGACACTCACTAGAAAAGCGGAAATTAATAAGATTGAAAATTATAAGTATTTTCAGGGATGTAGAACAACTGAAACTTCCACATACTGTTGGTGGGAATAAAAAATACTGTGGCCACTTTGGAAAGCAGTTTGACCGTTTCTTACAAAGTTAAACATGAACTTATCAAATGACCTAGCCACACCACTTTTTGATGTCTGCCTATGAAAAGTGAAAACATATGTCCACATAAAGACAAGATTTGTTCACAGCAACATTATTCATAAGAGCCCAAAATTGGATCCAGACCAAATATTCACCAACTAGCAAATGAATAAATAAATTTTGTCATAGTCACACTGTGGAATTTTGTTTGGTAGTAAAAGAAAGCAAAATAATATTACTCATAAAATAATATGGATTAATCTTTAAAATTATGCTACATGAAAGATGATTGAAGTAAAATTAAATACTGGATGATTATTCCATTTATAGGAAATTCTAGAAAGGGCAAAATCATAGTGACAGTGGATCACTGGTTTTCTGGGGGTGAGGATAGGGATTGTCTACAAAGGGATATAAGGGAATTTGGGGGGTGATAGAAGTGTTCCAAACTTGATTGTGGTGGTGGTGGCACTGTTGTGGATATTTGTCAACACTCATCAATACTTACAATTGGCGAATTGTATGGGTTATGCTTCAGTAAACCTGAATAATATTTTTAAATTTATAAACTTGTTTTCTGCCATGGGACCAGAGGATCCAAAGTCCTTTATATGCCTTCTTCCAGACCTCAGTGTACCAGGAAGTATTGCTGTTATGATATCCTTGTTCCTAAACTTACGAAAGTGGGCCTAATGATGTTAATGGACATCCCCGTGGTCATGTGGGCCTACAAGCTTCCTGTTCCCCAAAGAGATCTGTATTTATCAGGACCTTCTGCCTCCCACTCAGGGCCTGTGTTTGGGTCACATATGTCTTATAAGAAAATATATCAAAATGGACTACAATCCTCTGGTGTTCTAGTTGCAAACAAAATTATCTAGTGCTGTGGATGGGTCTCTCAGAAAACCAAAGAGCCCAGGGATTATGCTGGCCAGGGCTGTAGGAAAAATGATACATTCTTGACTTGCTTTGCCTTACCTTGCCAGTCCTTGCCTTTTCTTTTCTTTCTGTGTCAAGGGGAAACATACTTACCTATTGATAAGATTGCATATCTCTATTGGGTTTTTGGCACAAAATCTCCTTGATACTTGTCTACTTACCTGTGGTTTGGTTTGGCAGTGCCGACCATATTAGAATCTGTACTTTGAGATTCAGGGTAGGGACTACATCCTAACACATACTGTGAACAGGAAGAAAGGAGCAATCTGTTGATTTTTGCCAAAGGTCTGGTTATTTTATCTAGCAATTGGAGATTTACCCATTACGAATTGCTCATTTGACTGAATTTAAATCTCTATTTGTAAAGTCACATTTTGCCACAGTTAAAACTGTGTTCCCAAATAGGTGTTGCTCAATTGATATATCTTACTTTGGAGAATGCTCACTAAAGTACATGCACAGGCAATACCTAAAATATGTTTCTCCATAGTGGATGTGGTGTTGAGAAGACAGGCTGGTACCTAGTAGTTTGTATTGATTGATAAATACAGAGTCAACTAATATAGAACCTAAATAAAAGGCTTTTGGAGGTCATTTAATCCAAACTTTTACAGTATATATTGGGCTGGCCAAAAAGTTCGTTCGGGGTTTTCTGCAACATTACAGAAAAACCCGAACGAACTTTTTGGCCAACCCAATACCTTAGGAAAATTAGGTGTGGAAAATTTAAATAATTTGTTCAAGGTAACAAAGTATGCTAGTGATTGACCTGGGGCTAAAACTAATGTTTTCTGACTCTTATTCTATATTCTTACCACTATACATGCTGTATGCTTCAAAGCTGATAAGGATTCAAGTATCACATTCAGTAGAGGAGACGTTCCCTAAACAAGAGTGATGCCAGGGCCCTATATTCTAATGATATGTGTTGATTTTAGCCAATATCTGTGGTATTCAAAGGGACTCATGTTTGCAGGCTCACAGCATTATTTGAGTTGGTATGAGGCAGAAAGTAACTGGGTGGGGATTTTAATAGTTCCTTGTAATAAAAAGAGTGACAGCCTCATAGAATGTGATTCTGTTTTCAGTATTTTATAACAAGTTCATTTTACTCCAAATGAATGGTGGTTTATGTGGTTCCAGGATGAATTTCTTTTATAAAGGTTCTTACTCTTTAAGAAATATAAACATGGCCATAAAAACAATTCAGTCTTTTACCTCATTGCCTCCTTTTTCAACTAGTAATAAATTGTTGGCTGAGGCTAGATAGTCATATAATAGGCAGTGAGAAAACCCTCCATCAGTGTAGGGATTTATCTCTGAATAGTCTGGGAAACATTCCTTTATGCAATAAATACTAGAGGTGGGAGATATGGGCCAAAAAGGAATGAATAGACTATAAAGAGGCATTTATCAGGATGATGGTAAATATCAACCTTCAAAAAAGGAGAATTCTATAAACCACAGTCAGTACCTAAGTTTTTTATGTGCTACTTTTGACAGGATCTGCCTTAAGCTTATCTCCTTAAACAAATTTATTCTAGACTTCTATAGAGATTTTGCCCACTGCTCTTCTTTGTGTCTTATGTTGAAGACATATTGCTATGTAACATTAACTACATTTTTTGGTGATTTGATTGATTTTATTAGTTCAGCAGAGTTCAGTTTATTCCATTTCTTATACCTGATACCTGTTCAGGTTGTTACCCTCAGGTGCAGAGAATTTCCAAGGTTATTCTCAGATAATCTTTTGGAAAATGCTTATTGCATAGAAGGTACTCAATAATTAACTACTGATTGCTTGTTGGAACTGGCTGTACGCCCCCCTCAAGAACTCTTGACTTATTTTTTCAAATGATGATTTTTAAGATGTTACTAATTTTCTGTGAAGTCTTCATTGTAGATTTACGTGATTCACCCTTCTGGAACTGTTACTGTTTTTACAGTTTCTTACATCGCGGAGGAGACCTCTGGTGGACATGCACCCTGTGCATTTTGTATTATATCCCTAAACGTCTGCTCATTTTACTGTAATTGCAAGGACTGAGACTGTGTCTAAATATTTAGACTGGGTCTAAATAATGGAGGATGCAATTTGATTACCAAGAACTATATTCTGATTCGTCATTCAAGTTGTATTTTCTTTAACCAGAAATTGAAATTGTGGACTTACAGACTGCTTGTTTATTGTCATCTTAACTTTATATGAATAGAAATACAGTTGACACTTGAAAAATATGGGGGTTGGTTTGGGGTGCTAATTTTTGGCACAGTTGAAAATCTGCCTATAACTTACGTCAGCCCTCCCTATCCACACTTCCTCCATGTCTGAAGTTCCACATGCATGGATTCAACCATCCGTGGATGGTGTAGTGCTGTAGTACATATTTATTGAAAAAAATCCGTGCATAAGTGAACCCATGCAGTTCAAACCCGTGTTGTTCAAGGGTCAACTGTAATTTGAGGTTGGTGTTAATGTGAGAATTTGGACGTCAATACGCAAGTTACGTACTCATCCCCTCACCTACCTACCCTCAAATACTCTTTGAACTTCCCAGCTTAGGTTGAGAATCCTCACTTTAATGTCTGGTGTTGCATCGACTGACTACATTGGAATATAGTGGAATATTTGGACTGGCTTTAGTCAACAAACATTTATTGGGAAACTTCTATGTTTTTAATCTAGTAAGTTAGCATAACTGAGGCAAGATCAGCATATATCTAGACCTAAAATTTATTGAGCACTTATACTATGTCTCTGACATCTGATTAGCACTTTACCTGCAGTATTTCATTTAAAGTTCACAAAAATCTTGAGGCAGGTATTGCTAGTGCCCATATATTGTAGATAGGAGAAATGAGACTCGAATAGGTCGGGTAATTTGCCTGAGGTCACTCACCTTATAGCAAAACTGGGACTTGAACTCACACTTATATGATTTTAGCATCCCTGGTCTGAACCTAAATGCTGTGCTACATCACAACTGAAGGCTTTGTTAGGCCTGATTCCCCTCTGCAATTTCACCCAGGTTTAGCATTAGGATACCTGGATTTTGTTCTCTCTTTATTCCCAGTAATTGACGACCTTATTTGGCATTTAGTTTCTGTTCAATAAATGTTTGCTGGATGAATGTGTGGGTAGGAAGGGATGCTCCTCCTCAGGGTTTTTGCACTGACCTTGGATGGCTTCTCATTTCATTTGTTAAAACACAGATGATAATGCAGAGGCACTAAGAAGGACAAAGAGGATCAAATAACCAAGCTAAAATGTTTTATTCCAAACACTAATAACACAACATTGTAATGAAAGTACTGAACATAACAGATTTTCCCCCTCCTCCAGAGAGTCCAATTAATTATTCATGAAGTGAAGGACAAAGACATTTTATAGTATGTTTTAGAGAAAGAAAAACATAAATCAGGGGGCATAATGAAATTTTTGATAATGGAGTTTTGCCTTTCTTCACCAAGCCTGCCTTGCAACATACATTCTTAGTCAAAGAATACAAAGCTACAACAAGCTACAAAAGATCTTTTCTGGGACAGATAAAGCAACTAGGAAATACAAAAGAAAGGAAAGAAAAAAGCTCCAACAAACTGGAACAATTGCAAGCATTATAAGAAAATCAATGAAATCAAACCTACTCTTAAGGCAACAACAGCTACAGACTGTCGGATCATTAAAAAGAAATCTCAGCTTGGAAGATTACAGTGGAATTAAACAAAACCAAAAATGTTAGGACCAAGCAAAGCATGCAAGCGGCAGTTTTATGCTTCACAAAGATGTCACCTCATGAAATATGTCCTCAAATGTGGAGGGAGATCTGTGGAGGTCCTCAAATTAACTGAATCAGAGGAGGAAAGGTAAAGAGTTGGTATTCACTTCCTTTCAGCTAAGTTACTGGCTAGTCATTATAGTCTTATTCATAAGTCAATAATATTGAGTTACAATTGAAAGCATAGAACTGTGCTAGATAAAGTGGGAAGAAACTCATTTTCAGGTGTTCCGTCCTCCTGGTTTGTTTCAAAAGCTCTTACTCATCCTTTAAGAGTCAGATCAATTGCCTCGTCCTCTGTGCCATTGTCCCCGATTCCTTTAGGCGGAGTGACTCACTTCCTTTCCTGGGCCTGGCAGCAATTTATTTCATCCTGAACTCTTCCCTGTATATCTCTTATAGCCCTTAGTCATTGTATTGTTATGGTTTGCTTATAGCTGTTCCTCAGATTAAGACTGATCTTTTAATTTTTTTAACATCTTTATTAGAGTATAATTGCTTTACATTGTTGTGTTAGTTTCTGCTGTATAACAAAGTGAATCAGCTATACATATACATATATCCCCATATCCCCTCCCTCTTGCGTCTCCCTCCCACCCTCCCTATCCCACCCCTCTAGGTGGACACAAAGCATGGAGCTGATCTCCCCATGCTATGCAGCTGCTTCCCACTAGCTATCTATTTTACATTTGTAAAATAGTGTATATATGTCAATGTAGTGTACATACGTCAATGCCACTGTCTCACTTCATCCCAGCTTACCCTTCCCCCTCCCCATATCCTCAAGTCCATTCTCTACGTCTGTGTCCTTATTCCTGTCCTGCCCCTAGGTTCTTCAGAACCATTTTCTTTTTTTTTTTAGATTCCATATATATGTGTTAGCATACGGTATTTGTTTTTCTCTTTCTGACTTACTTCACTCTGGACAGAGATGGACAGAGTCTAGGTCCATCCAACTCACTACAAATAACTCAATTTCATTTTCTTTTATGGCTGAGTAATATGCCATTGTATATATGTGCCACATCTTCTTTATCCATTCATCTGTCCGCGGACACTTAGGTTGCTTCCACGTCTGGCTATTGGAAATAATGCTGCAGTGAACATGGTGGTACATGACTCTTTTTGAATTACGGTTTTCTCAGGGTATATGCCCAGTAGTGGGATTGCTGGGTCATATGGTAGTTCTATTTTCAGTTTTTTAAGGAACCTCCATACTGTTCTCCACAGTGGCTGTATCAGTTTACATCCCCACTAACAGTGCAAAAGGGTTCCCATTTCTCCACACCCTCTCCAGCATTTACTGTTTGTAGATTTTTTGACGATGGCCATTTTGACTGGTGTGAGGTGATACTTCACTGTGGTTTTGATTTTAATTTCTCTAATGATTAGTGATGTTGAGCATCCTTTCATGTGTTTGTTGGCAATCTGTATGTCTCCTTTGTGGAAGTGTCTACTTAAGTCTTCTGCCCATTTTTGGATTGGGCTGTTTGTTTTTTTGATATTGAGCTGCATGAGCTGCTTGTATATTTTGGAGATTAATCCTTTGTCAGTTGCTTCATTTGCAAATATTTTCTCCTATTCTGAGAGTTGTCTTTTTGTCTTGTTTATGGTTTCCTTTGCTGTGCAAAAGCTTTTAAGTTTCATTAGGTCCTATTTGTTTATTTTTGTTTTTATTTCCATTTATCTAGGAGGTGGATCCAAAAGGATATTGCTGTGATTTATGTCCTAGAGTGTTCTGCCTATGTTTTCCTCTAAGAGTTTTATAGTGTCTGGTTTAACATTTAGGTCTTTAATCCATTTTGAGTTTATTTTTGTGTGTGGTGTAATGGAGTGTTCTAATTTCATTCTTTTACATGTAGCTGCCCAGTTTTCCCAGCACCACTTATTGAAGAGGCTGTCTTTTCTCCACTGTATATTCTTGCCTCCTTTATCAAAGATAAGATGACCATATGTGCATGGGTTTACCTCTGGGCTTTCTATCCTGTTCCATTGATCTATATTACTGTTTTTGTGCCAGTACCATACTTTCTTGATTATTGTAGCTTTGTACTATAGCCTGAAGTCAGGGAGCCTGATTCCTCCAGCTCCGTTTTTCTTTCTCAAGATTGCTTTGGCTATTCGGGGTCTTTTGTGTTTCCATACAGATTGTGAAATGTTTTGTTCTAGTTCTGTGAGAAATGCCATTGGTAGTTTGATAGGGATTGCATTGAATCTGTAGATTGCTTTGGGTAGTATAGTCATTTTCACAATGTTGGTTCTTCCAATCCAAGAACATGGTATATCTCTCCATCTGTTTGTATCATCTTTAATTTCTTTCATCAGTGTCTTATAGTTTTCTGCATACAGTTCTTTTGTCTCTTTAGGTAGGTTTATTCCTAGGTATTTTATTCTTTTTGTTGCAATGGTAAGTGGGAGTATTTCCTTAATTTATCTTTCAGATTTTTCATCATTAGTGTATAGGAATGCAAGAGATTTCTGTGCATTAATTTTGTATCTTGCTACTTTACCAAATTCATTGATTAGCTCTAGTAGTTTTCTGGTACCATCTTTAGGATTCTCTCTATATAGTATCATGTCATCTGCAGACAGTGACAGTTTCACTTCTGCTTCTCTGATTTGTATTCCTTTTATTTCTTTTTCTTCTCTGATTGCTGTGGCTAAAGCTTCTAAAACTATGTTGAGTAGTAGTGGTTAGAGTGGGCAACCTTTTCTTATTGCTGATCTTAGTGGGAATGGTTTCAGTTTTTCACCATTGAGAATGATGTTGGCTGTGGGTTTGTCATATATGGCCTTTATTATGTTGAAGTAAGTTCCCTCTATGCCTACTTTGTGGAGAGTTTTTATCGTAAATATGTATTGAATTTTCTCAAAAGCTTTTTCTGCATCTATTGAGATTTTCATATGTTTTTTATCCTTCAGTTTGTTAATATTGTGTATCACATTGATTGATTTGCATATATTGAAGAATCCTTGCATTCCTGGGATAAACCCCACTTCACCATGATGTATGATCCTTTTAATGTGCCATTGGATTCTGTTTGCTAGTATTTTGTTGAGGATTTTTGCATCTATGTTCATCAGTGATACTGACCTGTAGTTTTCTTTTTTTGTGACATCTTTGTCTGGTTTTGGTATCAGGGTGCTGTTGGCCTCGTAGAATGAGTTTAGGAGTGTTCTTCCCTCTGCTGTATTTTGGAAGAGTTTGAGAAGGGTAGATGTTAGCTCTTCTCTAATTCTTTGATAGAATTTGCCTGTGAAGCCATCTGGTCCTTGGCTTTTGTTTCTTGGAAGATTTTTAATCACAGTTTCAATTTCAGTGCTTGTGATTGGTCTGTTCATATTATCTATTTCTTTCTGGTTGAGTCTAGAAAGTTTGTGCTTTATTAAGAATTTGTCCATTTCTTCCAGGTTGTCCATTATATTGGCATATAGAAGCTTGTAGTAATCTCTCATGATCCTTTGTTTTGTGCAGTGTCAGTTGTTACTTCTCCTTTTTCATTTCTAATTCTGTTGATTTGAGTCTTCTCTCTGTTTTCTTGATGAGTCTGGCTAATGGTTTATCAATTCTGTTCATCTTCTCAGAGAATCAGCTTTTAGTTTTTTTGAACTTTGCTATTGTTTCCTTCATTTCTTTTTCATTTATTTCTGATCTGATCTTTATGATTTCTTTCCTTCTGCTAACTTTGGGGTTTTTTTTTTCTTTCTTTAATTGCTTTAGGTGTAAAGTTAGGTTGTTTATTTGATATTTTTCGTGTTTTGTGGTAGGATTGTATTGCTATAAACTTTCCTTTTAGAACTGCTTTTGCTTCATCCCATAGGTTTGGGGTCATCGTGTGTTCATTTTCACTTGTTTCTAGGTATTTTTTGATTCCTTCAGTAATCTGTTGGTTATTTAGTAGCATATCGTTTAGCCTCCATGTGTTGTATTTTTTACAGTTTTTTCCTGTAATTGATGTATAGTGTCATAGTGTTGTAGTCAGAAAAGATACTTGATATGATTTCAATTTTGTTCAATTTACCAAGGCTTTATTTGTGACCCAAGATATGATCTATCCTGGAGGATGTTCCATGAGCACTTGAGAAGAAAGTGTATTCTATTGTTTTTGGATGGAATGTCCTATAAATATCAATTAAGTCCATCTTGTTTAATGTTTCTAACAGAAGTACAATAAAGGAAGGGTATTATAATGATATTAAGCCTTCTTATAAATGCAACGAGTTTCAACAAAAGTGAGGGAACATCATACTAGGGACTCCAACAACTGATAATAGGCCAAATGTCCTTAATTGTGCCCTGTAGTAGTTGACCTCCTTCAGAATCAACTAAATGACCTCTTAAAAATGTCTATTTCTGGGCTTCACCTCAGACTCAGCATTTGAAAATGTCTTCAGGGGCTAGAATCTGAGTTCCCTCAGAAAATCTTTTATAGTTTAAGGACCACTCTTAGATAGTTATGCTAGGATGACGTTCAAAGATACTTTTCAATTCTGGGAATTTGTGGTTTAGGTTCTGAACGGCTTGTGCCATTGACAAGATATGCATCTTTCAACAAATCATTTAATTCTTCAGTTCCCTTATCTATTTGGAAGATCTCAGATGCATTTGGAGACTTAAAAATTAATACATATTTCTGGCTTCTCCCCCTGAAAAGTCAGATTCAGTAAGTCTAGGGTAATTTGTATGGTCAACCAGATTTGGGAACCAATGAACTAAATTATCTCCAAGGATTTTCTATCATCAAAATTTCATGAGTCTACATTATTTAAAGTTATCAAAATGTGTTGTGCCCCATATTATCCATACCTTCTCCAGGTAGGATATTTGAGGAGCTGGCTCCCTTTTCTAGACCAAATTTTGATTATTTATTTTTCAAAATCACAGTGAGATAGACATTAGCCAGAAATATGCTTCCCTCCCACCCCACTTTAGCAAATGTAGAATCAAATTACTATAATACCAAAAGATGTCCAATTGTTACCTCCATTGTGCCTACCTTCTTCCAGAGATGGTTTTATTTAACTGTATGGGGACTGGACCCCTGAACTACCATGGCTCCCTGGTAACAGGGTGATGATAGAGGGTCACCTGCTCTTTGTACCATACTCTGTGGACGACACTGAGGGATTGTTATGGAATCAAGAGGTCTTCTGACCCCTTTTAATTTTCTCTCCTAGAGCAGAAACTATGGGCCAAAATGCAATCTAATCATGATATGCTCTACCTTGTTTACAATACCATGAGGCAAAAGTTTCCCTACTATTTTATAGAAACACACAAGTCAGGAATACATGGCTTCTTAACACAGGAAAACTATAAGGGAGGAAATTTTTAGATCACACATGTTTTTCTAAGTATCACAGATATGTAGCTTATATTTTAGAAAGAGTCCAGAGAACATAGTATATGTTATATAGAAAAAATAACTACAGTTATACAAGACATCTACTCTTGGGAGGAGGAAAAATCATTATCTGCTAACTCCAGGGGTCCCATAAAGGAAAATTCCCCATCCACACTTCCGTCAGAATAGCCTCAGCAAGATCCAAGTGAGTTATTAGATATAAACCTATATGCTGGTGGATCTATCCTAAACAAAGAGGGAACAGATGTACAAAGATAACCCTGTGTCCTGAGCCTCTAATTTAAACTGAGATTCCTTTATTATGCTGGACATATTTTTGGAAGGGATTGCCAGGCCTGAAGTTGGGACAGTAAATGGCTTCCAACTTCAGCCCTAGTGTAGAGTGTTTCTTTATAATGCCTTTGATTATCCAAAATAATCTTTCTTGTTTAGGAATTTGCCTCTTCTAGGAGAAGCAGGTGCTTGTTAACAATTAACGTTATATCTGCTACCATAATGAGTCCTTTGAAATTAGGGTGTTGCCATGCTTCCCTTTGTCCCTCCAGTCAAAGAAATTCACAGCAATCCTCACTCTTAATGAACACAAAATTCACCTGGGGATAACTGAAAAAAAAGGGAGGGAGCAAGAGAGAGAATTTCTGACACTGCCAGAGATCTGAGTCCATGGACGTAGTTCTGGTACGTGGCTAAGGAGTCAGCATTTTAACAGCAACCCTATGCACGTTTCACCCCGAGGGACGCAGTTCTCATTCTCTCTTGCCAATGAATATGGCTTGTGGGTTAGAATGGGGCGGCACTTTTCCTCTGAATTTCCTCCAGACAGTAAGTCTACACGCTGGTTGCCTTGTTTTGAGAAGCCATGGACATATATCCTACAGATGTTACTGGAGTAAGAAAAATCATTTGATTCTTAAAAGATGAAAATGGAAGTCAAGAGAATGGAGCTGGAGAAGGTTGCTTGAGTTTTAAACAGATTCAGACAGAAAAGTAAACTTACATAGGTATTACTTTGGAGACTCAAAAGTATTAGAGAGTTATTTTAAATAAGGACAAGGAAGGAAAAAACAGGATCAAGCCAAGAGATAAGTGGGATTTGATAAAGTGTTATTTATACAATGATCTTAATAATTAGATGGTATTTATTCTTTCATTCGACTTTCATTCCTCCATTTATTCATTAAGTATTCATTGAGAATCCACTATATATATAGCCCTATGCTAGGCACTGTTAGGAATTTTAAAAGAGCATCATGCATAGTCAGTACTTTCTTTTAGGAGCTCAGAATGTAGTAGGAGATTCAGGGCAAGTTCGCATGAAAATTTACCTAACAACACAAGACATGATATAAACAATGTCACCAGGCAGTATATGATTACGTGCCAAGTAAGTGGGACAGGTGTATGTCAGGATGTTCCTGTCTCTCTTCTGCCTGATGCCTCCTACCAACCAGTTCTGTTGTATTCTGTTCTATCTGCCCTTGGTGTTAGGTCCAACCCCAAAAGACCATCTTTAGAAAATATCTTGTTAGTAGAAGCTGGTTTGAGAATCATGTTTCCTTTTTCTGGCCCTTCAAGCTTGTTCACATGCCCACTTTGTTTGAAATTTCTGATGCTTGTGCGTCAATCACGTTGGCAACATGCTTGGCGTTTTGTCCCGTGGACTTATCTTGAATATTGGTCAGAGATAGTTTTGTTGCTAGAAACTTAATCTGATTTAGGTGTGGATGAATCCAAAATTCAAATTATATCAGCATTCAGTCTCACCCTTTATTTCTCAGACCTGTTGTTTTTCTTCATTGGATTGAAACATTGGTAAGCTCTTGTCTCAAGGTAGCAAAGAAGGCTCATGGCAGCAACAAGCTTACGTTTTTGCATTGTCATCGTTTTAAAAGGGGAGTGCTTGTTTTACTCACACTACCAGCAAATATGAAGGGGAGGTAATAACCAAAGCTCAGCTAACAACTGTGATATCAGTGATTGGTTTTGTTTTCACTTTTGGAGCTGGTGGGTGATAGAAGCTCAAAGACCTGGTGGGCAGATAACAATTATTACATGGTCCCTATACCTAGCCCTTCAGATTATGATAAAAGAGGTATAATTTAATAAATATGCTAATAGCTTTTATTGCTGTATACTTTCAGTCTCCTTGAAAACACACATGCCTTTTAATAAATACATGTCTGGCTGCATACCACACTCCCCAAGTAAAATTCAGCAGTGCTCTAAGATGTAGCAAGAAAGACATAGGAATGATAACTGATACTGTCAAATTAACAGAAGAGAACTCTACTTAAACACCCCACGTTCCTGTGGTTGTTAGGACAAATGTCTGCTTTACTTACTTCTTTTACATTAGAACAAACCACCTTAACTCTCCTTTACAATGGAAAACTTGCGGTTGTTTTTTTTTTATTATTATTTACGGCTGACAATGATTATTTACTGCATGGGAAAGTAAACTGCTGTCAAGAGAATCCTGTAATTATTAGTTTCAAAGTTTTATGTGCACATGAATGGGAAGGAAGTAATTATGAGTAAATTTGCAGGTTGTCATCCAAGAAATTTGTTTTAGGGTAAATTATTTATTTTTAAAAATTCCATGGGAAATATATCAAAGCTATATTTTCTCTTGTAATTGAGTTTACCAGCACGCATCCCTAGGACCATTCATGGGCTCTGCTCACAATACAGTGACTTGCAGTATACTATATTATTTGAAACATAGTTCAAGGACCAAAATTGAGATGGTCATTTTAGAAAGAGAGAAGAAAACTGTAACAACTTAAGGAGATTGAAAGAGAATCAGTGATCTGGTAGGTCAAGAATAACTGAAAATACTCTTCATTTGTTTCCTTAGCTCCTAATGGGGTGTCCTTCAGATATCTTCTGTGATATGGTCACATGAGATATGAGAAAGAACTGTGGTTTTGGACTTAGGCAGACACAGATTCAAATCCTGCTTCTACCACCAACTGGCCAAGTGACTGTGACAAGGTCTGTTTTCTTATCCATACAGTAGAATTCAAATAGATACTCCCCGTTATCAATGAGAGCATCAGTTGAGACAGTGTTTGTAAACTGCTCACTGAAGCACCTGGCAAACATAAATACTCAGTAAGTGTCAGTTCCCTCTGCTTAACTTTTGGAAGCACCAAAGCAAATCTGAGGCATGGATGGAAATATAGATTTCTGTAGTGTGTCATCTAGCTTCTTCTTTGAAATGCTTCCTTTCTTAGACAAGTGCTTCGTGGTCATCAGGGAACACCTCAGGAAAAGGGTGGTATTTCGAAATGATTTTGGCATTACTCTTGTTTGTTCTTGCAAGTGATGAACATAGAAAATCTCAACCACCTCTCTTCTGGAAGGAGGCTGTGCCTGTAGGACCCTAATAAAAAGCAAATTTAATTTTTACGAAAGCAAAAAGATAATTCAATGGAAAAAGTAAAATATTTTCAACACACCTGCTGAAACCACTGGATAGCCACATATAGAAAAACAAGATAAAACTTTAAGCTCAATTCTTTTTTCACACCATACACAATAATTAATTTGAGATGAATAGTATACTTAAAGGAAAATATAGTTTACAACATTGAGGTAGACAGAAATTTCTTAGAACTCAAAAAGCTCTAAATAAGAAAGATATGATATGTTTGATCTCATCAAAATAAAAATCTCTGCTTATCACAAGACACCATTAAAAAATGGCAAGCCACTGTCCGGAGAAAATATTTGCAGTGCATGTTTCTGACAAATGGTTTGTATCTAGAATACAAACAAATGAAAACCAAAAGTCATTTCCTCACGAAACAGTCAAACAACCCAATAAAAGTAGAATGGACATTTCACAGAAGATATACAAATGGCCAAGAAGCAAATATATTCAATATCATAAGATATCACTTTTTGCCTAGTATAATGGCTAAAACTAAGAAGACTGACAATATGAAATGTTTGTGAAGATATAGAGCAACTGATATTTTTAAAAATTAATTAATGTATTTAAAATTTATTTTTTATTGAGGTAACATTGGTTTATAACATTATGTAAGTTTCATGTGTACAACATACTTTTACTGCTGTATGCACTGCAGAGTGCTCACCACCTAGTTTCCATCCGTCACCGTACTGCTGAAAGGAGCTCTTCTACCAGAAACACAAAGGCAAAAGTACACAGAATTCTAAGTAAGGCAATAAATAGAAAGAATCAGAAAATTGCAACTGGATTTTTTTTTTTTTACATTTCTAGTAGGACTATAACATAGTATAACCTGTGGAAGACACTTTGGCAATTTCTTAAAAAGCTCAACATCCACCTACCCTATTGCACAGCAATTTCATTTCTAAATATTTAATGAAAAGAAGACATAACGCCCACAAAAGGACATGTACAACATTTTCATAGCAGTGGTTTTTTTCATAATAGGTCAAACTGGAAAGTATCCAAATAGCCATCAACAAATTGTGGTATATTCCAGTAACGTGATCCTAATCAGCAATAAAAAGAAGAACAAGCTGTTAGTAATGCAGGCAACAAGATGGATAAATATCGAAAATATTATGCTGAGCAAAAGAATCCAGTCAAGGAAAGAAGACGTACTGTGCATTTGCATTTATATAAAGGTCTTTAACAGGCAGAAATAAACTGTGATGATAGATGTTAACTGCAGTGATTTCCTAGGGCAGTGATGGATTGCCTGAAAGGAACATAATCTTGCTGGGTGATGGAAATGATCCATGTCCTGATTGGGGTGATGTTTACTCCAGCATATGCATTGGTCAAAACTCATCAAAGTGTTAACGGGTGCATTTTATTGTTTGTAAATTGTACTTCAAAGGTAGAGAAAGTGGAGTGCAGAGGAGTATGTGTAATTACACAATTATCAGGGCAATCCCTTAAGAAAATAACATTCAGTTTGTTCAGAATGGCCTGAGATAGTCTTTAGCTCCCAAGGCACAAAGTTCCTGTAATCCATACTGCTGTCTACTTGGAGAAGGTACGGAGAGAAGGGTCCATAGCTCGGGCCGGTCAGGCTCCTGCTTCTGCGCATGGGGTCATGGTGATACTGGGGCTCAAGGCAGCCCACCCCAAAGTATGCCGCAATGGGATATTGATTCTTTTGGATTAAAGTTACTTAAGATGGCCAGTGCAAGAGGGACACTCTGACCCTCCTTTCTGTCTCCCTGAAAGCAGGAAATAAATCTCCCATGGGAAAGGTGCCCTCCTCCATCTGAAGGTAGAACTCCCTTATCAACAGAGATAGGGAATTTGGGCAATAAGGCTATGTAAACAAACCTTGTTACTTTAATTTACTACACTAAGCCCAAACTCTGTTTAGATTCTCCACTAATTGAGCGCCCCAAACCTAAGTTTCTTTGTCTTGTCAATTCCTCAAAATATATTATTTCTCTGTCTAAAAAGTATAAAAGCTGCCTGCTTTGGCTGCTTATGTCCTATTTCTATGCAACATCTGTGTGCACAAATTAAAATTTGTTTCTTTTTCTCCTGTTAATCTGTCTTGTGTCAATTTTATTATTAGCTCAGCCACAAGGACTCAAGTGGGGTTGAGGGGAAGACTTGCCTCTCCCGGACAGACAGTGATTTCCACCTGGTCCTGCCCCTCCTACTCTGTTCCCTGGTCCCACTTCTCCCTCCCTCGTCTTTCCCCTTTCTCTTTTGCCCCCTCCTATTCTTCTAACCTTCCTCCCTTTTATATTTTAACAATTTTAGACAACACGGATATACACATGAAAAGCAGCATGGGAAAAAACTCACTTATATTTCACCATTTATAATCCAGAAATTTCCATTATTCAGTTAACTTCTCTTCTACTTCAGTTAATTTTTCTCCTATTTAAGATGATGCTGATTGTATACTTTTGAAGCCTGCTGCTCTCTATTAACTTTTAAGCATATATTTACTAAAACTCGCTCTAAAGATTATTTCATTAATAGTACATTCCTTTATATAGCAAATAGTAACTTAGCCCTTCATTTTGTGAATATGGATATTAGATAGTGTTAATTTAAAAAATTTTTATAAACGACTCTGATGACCATCTTTGCGTATAAATCTTTTGCATTTATTTTAAAATTTTAATCAAAGTTATGCATGAATATATTTTGAAGAATAAGGTACTTGTACAAGGCATATTAAAAAAACCAAAAAACAAAAACAACACCGTTCTATACCCCTCTCCCTCATCACCACAAGCTTTCTCTCCCTAGAGGCAACCACTTTCTATTATTATAGCTCTTCCTTTTGGTCTGTATTTCTAATTAATGTACTTATTTTGGCACATGTTAATTTTCAAATTTCAGCATGGTCTGTTGAAGTTACACTATAGAAAATGAGATTATCTTTTATACCACTTCTCACGATGCACCACACATTTACCCATCTATGCACCATCTTAATAGAGTTGTGAAAGTCCGTAATCCATGAAATATTACTTTGTCTCTCTTTGAAAAGGTGATTGTGTCTAAGAGTAGGATTTGAACTTCCCTTGTTCTTCTGATGAAATACTATCATCATAAAATCTTGATACGCCTCAGTCTCATATGGCTTTTGACACAGATGGACATATTTAAAGCTGTTATGTATTGGCAGACAAATTTGCTTTCTATGGTC
This sequence comes from Delphinapterus leucas, assembly GCF_059928025.1. NCBI lineage: Eukaryota > Metazoa > Chordata > Mammalia > Artiodactyla > Monodontidae > Delphinapterus > Delphinapterus leucas. Next base: position 17,176,756 of record NC_143135.1, read on the forward strand.
TTGTATGACCTCAGGTTTTCTAATTGAGTTTCTACAAAAAAGGCGCTATGGGGGTTTCTCACTGTCTAGGCTTCGTGTTGATAATAATACACATCATGCAGGCTTCAATCAGAGAAGCAGAACCATGAGCAGAAATATATATAAACATTGGTCTCCTGGGTCTCTAGCTTGCCAACTGCAGACCTAGGGACTTTTCAACCTCCATAATCACTTGAGCCTATTCCTTATAATACATCTCTTTATTTGCTATAAAGAATAGTTATATATTTATGATAAAGAATATAGCCAGGTGTTTCTTTCTTTTGGAGCACCCTGTTCATCTTTATGAGACACTCTAACTCCATCATTTGCTCCAAGACGACATGCTGGTGTTGGCAGCCACACACATGCTCAGGGTCAACACATGGAGAATTGTTTTCAGTTTCTCATAATGATGTGTAGGTGGCTTCACTGTCCCACTTCACTATCTTTCTTCTAAGCTTTACATTTACAAAACCCAAAAGGTCTGTGGGCCAGTAATAGTAAGCTTTGCTGCCTCAGAAATGACAAGGTTAGTAAAACATTTTCGGAAATTCTCTTGAAACTCCTTTAACACATGATAACATGCCACTGCACTTTGCCAGTTAAAACTTTTTTAGAGACCCTAATTTCAAGCTAACCTTTGTTGAGAACTTATTATATGTCAGCTACTGTGCAAGGCACTTGTATATATAATATCATCTAGTCTTCAAAACACATGAGAGATAGGTGGCATTAATCCCATTTAAAAATGAATTAATTTGAGTCCTTCCATGGCTAAAATCCATCCCTAAGGCCTACATCTAATAAGTGTTTATTACCAGGATTTAAACTGAGTCTACCCGATTTTGCTTCATGGGATATGAGTACATCTTTTGTCCATGTGAATAAACTGATAAACCTTTTAATAATTTAATAAATGAGGAATTTAATTCATTATGTAATTTTTCAAAATTGCTTTTTAAGATCATTAATTTAGCCAATTCCAGCTAGCAAGGACTTTTAAAGGATTAGATGTATCTATCTTCTGTTTATGAACCAGAAGAGAATATACATTTACTTCAAGAGTTTCAATAAATCCAAATTTTCTTTCTAATGTCTTGGCCAATGTTGGAACTGAAATAGAGGCTGCTGTTGAAAGTTTCATAACATTTAATTTTCCTATGTTTATACCCAGATGAGTGACTTTAAATGAGCAATTGCAGTTATTTTTCTTCTTGTCATTTATAGAGAGGAGCCTTGCCCTTACAACCCAAAGGATGTCAAAACATTCATTATCTGTATCTTTCAATAACGCCTCTTTGTCATGGTGGCCACCATCAGGACCACCAAGAAGATTCCGTCTCTGGATGGGGCTGAGTACAAATGAAGCAGAGACTTGAGGGAGGCAGTGTAGGGTAGAGGCTAAGATCTTGGGTTCTGGAGTTGGGCAGATCTCAGCTCCTAACCCAGCTCTGCAACTAATTAGCTGTATAAACTCTCATATTGCTTAATTTTCCTAAGTATTGTGTTCATCTGTAAAAAATGATTAATAATAATAGCTGCCAAACAGATTTGTTGTGGGAATTAAATGAGATAGTGCAAAGAGAAATTCTTAGTACGAAGGCTGATGAATGGTAAACACTTAAAAAAATGTTAGCTAGTGCTATGACATTATCATCATCATTGTCATCATCACATTTGACACAAGTAGCAGGAAAACTCTTGAAGGAAATGGGAGATCCCTGTACCTCTGATGTGGCTGCAGATTATGAAACAGCCCTGGAGGGTCAGTCCATATAGACCAATTCTCGGGAAGCACCCAGAGGTATGGAGAGAGACACTCTGAACAGGATGATTTTGGAGATCATGGCGTACTATAGTTGTTTTATCCTTGGTCTTTAAGTAAATATGTCATGCTATTAAATATGAAGGGGGTAAGTGTGGAAGGAATTCATTCACTTATACAAAATCCATTTATTGGGTGCCTATTCTGGATCTGACATGCATTGTTTTAGGATCTGGGGCACAGCCTTGAATTAAGAAGATAAAACCTGACTCCATGGAATTTGCATACATAGGAGGAGACAGACAATATATCAAAAAAGATAAAATGTATGGTGTGTCAAATGCCAAAAAATGTTAGGAAGAAAAATGAAAAAGCATAGAAGAGCGACAGGTAATTCTGGGTGGGTGTTGCAATTTAAAATAGGAAGGTCAGGGAAGTTCTCACAGAAAAGGTGACATTTTAATCAAAGAACTGAACGAGGTGAGGTATGCAGGAAAGAACATTCTGGGCAGAGGAAAGGGCAAGTGCAACGTTTTGAAATTGGACCTGACTGTTGTGCTTAGTGAAAAGCAAGAAGGGGCTGTTGTGCTAGAGTTGAGTGAGCTAGTGACAGAACCTCTGGATCTCGGAAAGGATCCAAGAGGTGGGCTGGGAGGGGGAAAAATTATTTAAAGCCTTCTGAGCCATTAAGGACTTTGGCTTTTACTCTGAGTGAGAGTGAAGACCATTAGTAGGTTTTGAATAGAAGAATAACATAATTTGACTTACTTTTTAAAGGTATCACTTTACTTGTACTGAGAATAGAGTATAGGGAAACAAAGCCAAAAATAGATGTGTTAAGCTAATGCAGGTAAGCAGGTGAGTTGCTTGGATCTGGGTGGTAGTGATGGATGTGGAAAAAGTGACACACTTCTGGATGTACTTTAAAGGGTAAACCATCAATATTTGTTGCTGTGTTGGATTTGGAGTGTAAGAGAAAGTGATGAAACTAGGGTGATTCCAAGGTTTTTGCTGTGAGCTCCTGAGGGTGTGTTGCCGTTTACTGTGAGGGGGACAGGAACAGAACTAGATCAAGAGTGTAAGATAACATGTTTGCAGATATAGATAGTAGGCATAGAGAAACGGTATAAAATTTTAATATACATATTAAATTTCAGATGCCATCTAAGTAAAGATGTTGAGTAGGCAGTAGGCTCACTGAGTCTGGAGCTCAGGAGTTAGTAGATCAAGACTGGAGAAATACATTTGTGAATGTATTGAAATGGCATTTAAAACTATGAGATTAGGTAAGATCACCAATGGAGTGAATGCAGATAGAAAAGATACGAAGCTCAGTACATGAGACCTAAAACACTCCAAAATTTAGAGTGAAGATTGAAGAGGAGGAATCAGTAAGGAATTCTGGGAGCCAGAGGAGTAGGGGGAAAACCAAGGGAGTTAGGGACCCTCGATGTCAAGTGAAAAATGTGTTTTAAGGACCAGGAACTGTCCATTAGATTTAACAGCATGAAAGTCATTGGTGATCTTGACACTAAATGAATAGAAAGCTGATATGATTTGGAAATTAAGCTGAACTTGCCCCTGTTCATCAATAGAACTCCAGGTGGAAACACTGAACTAAAGGTTTGGATGCAGACAGGAATAGGACATGGCATATGAAGATGCACCAGCCATATTGGGTAAAGTAATGAGAAATTTGCCCAGGGGAGCTCACTGATGAACGGGAGCTAAGAGAACTGCAGAGCTCATATTGCATCCATATCACATCCTGGTGAGACAATGACAGCTAAAACTAAGCTCACTTCCCACTTATACTGAGGAATTTTTAAAAATTAGCTTCATTTTTTAAATTTAAAGGTATGGCCTATATGTGTAATTCTATATACGATGCTTTTGAGTCTCATTTAAGGTCTTTAAGTGTCCCTTATGTCTTCTCAGAGCACTTCCTTTTAGAACTCATAGCGTCAAACCACCATCTTGGTAATTATGGGTTTTTTTCTTAACAGCATTATCGGAGTATAATTGTTTTACAATGTTGTGTTAGTTTCTGCTGTATAACAAAGTGAATCAGCTATATGTGTAAATATTTCCTCATATCCCCTTCTTCTTGTGCCTCCCTCCCACGCTCCCTATCCCACCCCTCTAGGTGGTCATAAAGCATGGAGCTGATCTCCCTGTGCTATGCAGCTGCTTCCCACTAGCTATCTATTTTACATTTGGTAGTGTATATATGTCCATGCCACTCTCTCACTTCATCCCAGCTTATACTTCCTCCTCCCTGTGTCCTCAAGTCCATTCTCTCTGTCTGCGTCTTTATTCCTGTCCTGCCCCTAGGCTCATCAGAAACATTTTTTTGTTTTTGGATTCCATATATATGTGTTAGCATACAGTATTTATTTTTCTCTTTCTGACTTATTTCACAATGTACGACAGATTCTAGGTCCATCCACCTAACTACAAAAAACTCAATTTTGTTTCATTATATGGCTAGGTAATACTCCATTGTATATATGTGCCACATCTTCTTTATCCATTCATTTGTCGATGGACACTTAGGTTACTTCCATGTCCTGGTTATTGTAAATAGTGCTGCAGTGAACATTGTGGTACATGTCTCTTTTTGAATTATGTTTTTCTAGGGTATATGCCCAGTAGTGAGATTGGTGTGTCATATGGTAGCTCTATTTTTAGTTTTTAGAGGAACTTCCATACTGTTCTCCATAGTGGCTGTATCAATTTACATCCCCACCAACAGTGCAAGAGGGTTCCCTTTTCTCCACACCCTCACCAGCATTTATTGTTTGTAGATATTTTGATGATGGCCATTCTGACTGGTGTGAGGAGATACCTCACTGTGGTTTTGATTTGCATTTATCTGATGATTAGTGATGCTGAGCATCCTTTCATGTGTTTGTTGGCAATCCTTATGTCTTCTTTGGAGAAATGTCTATTTATGTCTTCTGCCCATTTTTGGATTGGGTTGTTTGTCTTTTTGATATTGAGCTGCATGAGTTGCTTGTATATTTTGGAGATTAATCCTTAGTTGCTTCATTTGCAAATATTTTCTCCTATTCTGAGGGTTGTCTTTTCGTCTTGGTTATGGTTTCCTGCTGTGCAGAAGCTTTTAAATTTCATTAGGTCCCGTCCCACTTGTTTATTTTTGTTTTTATTTCCATTTCTCTAGGAGGTGGGTCCAAAAGGATCTTGCTGTGGTATATGTTATAGAGTGTTCTGCATATGTTTTCCTCTAAGAGTTTTATAGTGTCTGGCCTTACATTTAGGTCTTTAATCCATTTTGAGTTTATTTTTGTGTATGGTGTTAGGGATTGTTCTCATTTCATTCTTTTACACATAGCTGTCCAGTTTTCCTAGTACCTTTCATTGAAGAGGCTGTCTTTTCTCCATTGTATATTCTTGCCTCCTTTATCAAAGATAAGATGACCATATGTGCATGGGTTTACCTCTGGGCTTTCTATCCTGTTCCATTGATCTATATTTCTGTTTTTGTGCCAGTACCATACTTACTTGATTATTGTAGCTTTGTACTATAGCCTGAAGTCAGGGAGCCTGATTCTTTCAGCTCCGTTTTTCTTTCTCAAGTTTGCTTTGACTATTCGGGGTCTTTTGTGTTTCCATACAAATTGTGAAATTTTTTGTTCTAGTTCTGTGAAAAATGCCACTGGTAGTTTGATAGGGATTGCACTGAATCTGTAGATGGCTTTGGATAGTATAGTCTTTTTCACAATGTTGATTCTTCCAATCTAAGAACATGGTATATGTATCCATATGTCTGTAACATCTTTAATTTCTTTCATAAGTGTCTTATAGTTTTCGGCATACAGTTCTTTTGTCTCTTTAGGTAGGTTTATTCCTAGGTATTTTATTCTTTTTGTTGCAGTGGTAAGTGGTAGTATTTCCTTAATTTCTGTTTCAGATTTTTCATCATTAGTGTATAGGAATGCAAGAGATTTCTGTGCATTAATTTTGTATCCTGCTACTTTACCAAATTCATTGATTAGCTCTAGTAGTTTTCTGGTAGCATCTTTAGGATTCTCTATGTATATCATGTCATCTGCAAAGAGTGACAGTTTTACTTCTGCTTTTCCAATTTGAATTCCTTTTATTTTTTTCTTCTCTCATTGCTGTGGCTAAAACTTGCAAAACTATGTTGAATAGTAGTGGTGAGATTGGGCAACCTTGTCTTGTTCCTGATCTTAGTGGAAAGGGTTTCAGTTTTTCACCATTGAGAATGATGTTGGCTGTGGGTTTGTCATATATGGGCTTTATTACGTTGAAGTAAGCTCCCTCTATGCCCACTTTGTGGAGAGTTTTTATCATAAATATGTATTGAAGTTTGTCAAAAGCTTTTTCTGCATCTATTGAGGTTATCATATGGTTTTTATCCTTCAGTTTGTTAATATGGTGTGTCACATTGATTATTCGCATATATTGATGAATCCTTGCATTCCTGGGATAAACTCCACTTGATCATGGTGTATGATACTTTTAATGTGCCGTTGGATTCTGTTTGCTAGTATTTTGTTGAGGATTTTTGCGTCTATGTTCATCAGTGATATTGACCTGTAGTTTGCTTTTTTTAATGACATCTTTGTCTGGTTTTGGTATCAGGGTGATTTTGGCCTCATAGAATGAGTCTGTGGGTATCTTCCCTCTGATCTATTTTGGAAGAGTTTGAGAAGGGTAGGTGTTAACTCTTCTCTCTATGTTTGATAGAATTTGCATGTGCAGCTGTCCTGTCTTGGGCTTTTGTTTCTCAGAAGATTTTTAGTCACAGTTTCAATTTCAGTGCTTGTGATTGATCTGCTCATATTTTCTATTTCTTTCTGGTTTAGTCTTGGAAGGTTGTGGCTTATTAAGAATTTGTCCATTTCTTCCAGGTTGTCCATTATATGGCATATAGATGCTTGTAGTAATCTCTCATGATCCTTTGTGTTTGTGCGGTGTCAGTTGTTACTTCTTTTTCATTTCTAATTCTGTTGATTTGAGTCTTCTCTCTATTTTCTTGATGAGTCTGGCTAATGTTTTATCAATTTTGTTTATCTTCTCAGAGAATCAGCTTTTAGTTTTTTTGAACTTTGCTATTGCTTCCTTCATTTCTTTTTCATTTATTTCTGATCTGATCTTTATGATTTATTTCCTTCTGCTAATTTTGGGTTTCTTTTTTGTTCTTTCTTTAATTGCTTTAGGTGTAAGGTTAGATTGTTTATTTGAGATTTTTCGTGTTTTGAGGTAGGGTTGTATTGCTATAAACTTCCCTCTTTGAACTGCTTTTGCTTCATCCCATAGGTTTTTGGTTGTCGTGTATTCATTGTCATTTGTTTCTAGGTATTTTTTGATTTCTTCAGTGATCTCTTGGTTATTTAGTAATATCATTTAGCCTCCGTGTGTTTGTAGTTTTTACAGTTTTTTCCTGTAATTGATATATAGTCTCATAGTGCTGTAGTCAAAAAAGATACTTGACCCAAGATACGATCTATCCTGGAGAATGTTCCATGAGCATTTGAGAAGAAAGTGTATTCTATTGTTTTTGGATGGAATGTCCTATAAATATCAATTAAGTCCATCTTGTTTAATGTGTCATTTAAAACTTGTGTTTCCTTATTTATTTTCATTTTGGATGATCTGTCCATTGGTGAAAGTGAGGTGTTAAAGTCTCCTATGATTATCATGTTACTGTCGATTTTCCCTTTTATATGGCTGTTAGCATTTGCCTTATGTATTGAGGTACTCCTATGTTTGGCACATAAATACTTACAATTGTTATGTATTCTTCTTGGATCGATCCCTTGATCATTATGTAGTGTCCTTCTTTGTCTCTTGTAATAGTCTTTATTTTAAAGTCTATTTTGTCTGATATGAGAATTGCTACTCCAGCTTTCTTTTGATTTCCATTTTCATGGAATATATTTCTCCATCCCCTCACTTTCAGTCTGTATGTGTCCTAGGTCTTAAGTGGGTCTCTTGTAGACAGCATATAGACAGGTCTTGTTTTTGTATCCATTCAGCCAGTCTATGTCTTTTGGTTAATGCATTTACATTTAAGGTAATTATCGATATGTATGTTCTTATTACCGTTTTCTTAATTATTTTGGGTTTGTTATTGTAGGTCTTTTCCTTCTCTTCTGTTTCCTGCCTAGAGAAGTTCCATTAGTATTTGTTGTAAAGCTAGTTTGGTGGTGCTGAATTCTCTTAGCTTTTGCTTGTTTGTAAAAGTTTTAATTTCTCCATTGAATCTGAATGAGATCCTTGCTGGGTAAAGTTATGTTGGTTGTAGGTTTTTCCCTTTCATCACTTTCAATATGTCCTGCCACTCCCTTCTGGCTTGCAGAGTTTCTGCTGAAAGATCAGCTGTTAACTTTATGGGGGTTCCCTTGTATGTTATTTGTTGCTTTTTCCTTGCTGCTTTTAATATTTTTTCTTTGTATTTAATTTTTGATAGTTTGGTTAATATGTGTCTTGGCATGTTTCTCTTTGGATTTATCCTGTATGGGTCTCTCTGCGCTTCCTGGACTTGATTGACTATTTCCTTCCCATATTAGGGAAGTTTTCAGCTATAATCTATTCAAATATTTTTTCAGTCCCTTTCTTTTTCTCTTCTTCTTCTGGGACCCCTATAATTCGAATGGTGGTATGTTTAATGTTGTTCCAGAGGTCTTTGAGACTGTCCTCAAATTCTTTTCATTCTTTTTTCTTTATTCTGTTCTGTGGTAGTTAGGTCCACTCTTTTATCTTCCAGGTCATAATAACTGCCTCAGTTATTCTGCTATTGATTCCTTCTAGAGAATTTTTCATTTCTTTTATTGTGTTGTTCATCATTGTTTGTTTGCTCTTTTGTTTTTCTAGGTCCTTTTTAAATGTTTCTCGTATTTTCTCCATCGTATTTCCAAGATTCTGGATCATCTTTACTATCATTACTCTGAATTCTTGTTCAGGTAGACTGCCTATTTCCTCTTCATTTGTTTGATCTGGTGGGTTTTTACTCTGCTCCTTCATCTGCGGTGTGTTTCTCTGTCTTCTCATTTTGCTTAACTTACTGTGTTTGGGGCCTCCTTTTTGTAGACTGCAGATTCGTAGTTCCTGTTGTTTTTGGTTTCTGCCCCCTGTGGGTGAGGTTGGTTCAGGGGCTTGTGTAGGCCTCCTGGTGGAGGGGACTGGTGCCAGTGTTCTGGTGGGTGGGGCTGGATCTTGTCATTTTATTGGGCAGGCTCATGTCTGGTGGTGTGTTTTGGGGTGTTTGTGAACTTAGTATGACTTTCGGCAGCCTCTCTGCTAATGGGTGGGGTTGTGTTCCTGTCTTGCTAGTTGTTTGGCATGGGGCATCCAGCACTGGAGCATGTTGGCCATTGGGTGGAGCTGGGTCTTAGCGTTGAGACAGAGACCTCTGAGAGAGCTCTTGCCTATTGATATTATGTGGGGCCAGGAGGTCTCTGATGGTCCAATGTCCTGAACTCGGCTCTCCCACCTTGGAGGCTCAGGCCGGACATCCGGCTGTAGCACCAAGACCCTGACAGCCACACTGTCGGAAGAAAAGGTAAAAAAAAAAAGGAAAAAGAAATTAAAACTAACTGAACAGCTAGAACCCCAAACCAAATGGTAAAAGCAAAACTAAACAGACAAAATCACACAAAGAAACACACACACACTCATAAAAAGAAAACAAAGAAACAAACAAAAAATGAATAGTCAGAACACTAGGACAAGTGGTCAAAGTAAACCTCAACAGAAAAAATCACTCAAAGAAATATACACATACACACTCACAAAAAGAGAAAAAAGGAAAAAAAATAAAAATAATAAAATTTAAAAAAGAGAGCAACCAAACCAATAAACAAATCCACCAATGATAACAAGCACTAAAAAGTCGACGAAGATAAACATAAAAATCAGAAACAAATCAGACTCAGAAAGCAAACCCCAAGTCTACAGTTGCTCTCAAAGTCCACTTCCTCAATTTTGGGAACATTTGTTGTCTATTCAGGTATCCCACAGATGGAGGTACATCAAGTTGATTGTGGGTGTTTAATCCACTGCTTCTGAGGCTGCATGGAGAAATTTCCTTTTCTCTTCTTTGTTCGCACAGCTCCTGGGGTTCAGTTTTGGTTTTGGCCCCGCCTCTGCATGTAGGTCACCCTGAGGCATCTGCTCCCACCCAGACAGGAGGGGGTTAAAGCAGAGTCTGATTAGGGTGCTCTTGTTCACTCAGGCTGGTGAGAGGGAGGGGTACGGTAGTCATGATTGGAATGCGAGGTGAGCCTGTGGTGGCAGAGTCTGACATGACAGCAGCCTGAAGCACACTGTGTGTTCTCCTGGGGAAGTTGTCCCTGGATCTTGGGGCCCTGGCAGTGGTGGGCTGCACAGGCTCCCAGGGTGGGTGGGTTGTGTGTATGACCTGTGCTTGCACACAGGATTCTTGGTGGCAGCAGCGGCAGTGTTAGCATTTCATGCCTGTCTCTGGGGTCCAAGCTGTTAGCTGCAGCTCGCACCCATCTCTGGAGCTCGTTTAGGCGGTGCTCGGAATCCCCTCTCCTCACACACCCAGAAACAATGGTCTCTTGCCTCTTTGGTAGGTCCTGACTTTCTCCCGGACTCCCTCCCGGCTACCTGTGGCGCACTAGCCCCCTTCAGTCTGTGTTCGCGCAGCCAACCCCAGTCCTCTACCTGGCGTCTGACCTCTGAAGCCTGAGCCTCAGCTCCCAGCCCCCACCTACTCCTGCGGGTGAGCAGGCAAGCATCTCAGGTTGGTGAGTGCTGGTCGGCACCGATCTTCTGTGCGGAATCTCTTCACTTTGCCCTCTGCACCCCTGTTGCTGCATTCTCCCCCATGGCTCTAAAAGCTTCCCCCTCCACACCCCGCTACCCCACCATCCCTGCCAGTGAAGGGGCTTCCTAGTGTGTGGAAACTTTTCCTCCTTCAAAGCTCCCTCCCAGAGGTGTAGGTTCCGTCCCTATTTTTTTGCCTCTGTTTTTTCTTTTGCTCTACCCAGGTACGTGGGGATTTTCTTGCCTTTTGGGAAGTCTGAGGACTTCTGCCAGCATTCAGTAGGTGTTTTACAGGAGTTGTTCCACATGTAGATGTATTTTTGATGTATTTGTGGGGAGGAAGGTGATCTCTATGTCTTACTCCTCTGCCGTCTTGAAGGTCTCCTGGTAATTATGTTTATTAAATGAATTAGTGAGTGGGGAAAACTGTAGTCATTCATTTTTCCTCAGGGGCAATCTTAAACTTCAGTTTATTCTGCTTATTCATCCCGCTCTACAGCTTGGGATAGTTCAACAAAGCTGATTTGATCTTATAATTCTTCCTGTGATACTGTCTAAATTGCTGGGAGATGCCTATAGAAAAGAAGGGTCAGCCTTTTTACTGTCTGGATTATCCCTGAGATACAGCTTCTTCCATTTCCTATTATAGCAAATGTCTGTGCTTTGTAATTACCTAAGGCCGTTAAAATATCTCTTCTTAGCCTACCCCAGGGTCCCTGGCAATTTGCAGCTATGATGTGTGGCTTTTATTATTAGTGAAACTAGAGATAGAAGTTCACCTTGGTGTTCTCTGAAAGTGGGTTATCTCTGGGGGTGTCGCTGGGATCAGACACCAAGGCAGAAGCATGTAATCATATTATTAGCAAAAGGATGGGAAGTCCAAAGTAGTAGTGGAGCTGCAAAAAGCTTCTGATTATAACATTCAGGCTGGTCAGAAGTTTTCTAAACAACATTGTGTCCTTTTCTGTTCCTTCAGTCAATACAATTATATCTCAATAAAAAATAAAATAAAATAATTAAAAATATATAGTTTGCACCTATTATGAGGAATATTACCTTGCTACCTACAAAGGGGTCACTACACACTTTTTCCTAATGATGCATCTACTGTTCATTCACTCTTCTGAAGCAGTGTATCAACCAAGTAAGAATAATATCACAAGGTGTTTTCGCAAGCCCAGTATGATAAGTTTGAAGATGAAGGTGTGAGGTTTTTTCTCTGCTGGTAGTAGCAGTGTGACTCTAAATTAGATATTTATTCTTTCAGAGACTCAGGTTACTTATAAAATGGAAACAACATTTACCTCCCATGATGTAGACTAATAGTGTTTTGGACTCAACAGACATTTTAATAAATGGTATGATTCCCCCATAAAATTTTTATTTATTCTCAATCCTACCTGAAGTACCAGACTCAGTTGTAAGTCATAAGCAATACTTTCATTAAAATAGAATTCTCTTTTCAAAGATTTGTCTTACAAGCAGTCATATTAAAAAGTATGTATCATGAGCACCTGATGAGTGACACTTTCTCTGTATGTAACAGAGAATCCACTTAGCAGACAAGGTTGTTGACTGCAGCCCTTTCAAGTATGGCTTTGAAGCTTTCCCCTTTGACCCCACCTTGTCCCATAGCACCTCTCTTAGAATACTCTTTAGTCTTAAAATTGTCCTTGGAGTGCTGCAGGAAGGGACATCCTCAGGGTGCATCCAGGTAGTGGCAGAGTTATTTCTTACCTTGCTCTTATTCTCAGTGAGGGATTGGTGTGGATAGAGGGGAGGTCCTGTCCGTGTGATGTCTGGATACAGGTGCAGTCCTATTGGGTTGGCCATCAAGGACACTAAGTAGTGCTGAGGAACTCACAATAAACCCTGTCTTGTCCACCCACCAACATACTCATACCGATTTTCCCCTCTTGGATGACTTTTCCAGCTCTGGTATCCTAGAATTTTTTAATGCCTGCCTCTTTCAAACTCTTACAGCTTCCAATCTATACTTCCTTTATTCCTCCACACCAAGAACTCTCCCTGATATTCTCTCAGTCTGTTATACAAACACATTCTCTCTTTCCCTTTCACAGTAGCCTTTAACGGCCAACCAACAAGGGTCTGAGCTTGAATCATTTCCAAGCTCAAACTATCTACCCTGGAATAAATGTTTCCCCTTAACTCCAGGGTCAGTTTTGAAATAAATAAAATGGTTACCTAATTACCTTCCTGTTTTCTGAGAGAAGGGATTATTTTCATCCTTTCCTGGAGAAGGTGGCCTTCTTTAACAGAATGTGTCTAATGACTTTCTGTAATGTATCATAGACAAGTATAACTTTGTAGTTTTTATGTCAGAAAATAGTAGGAACTTTCGTATCCTGATGTATTTACTGTGATATAGTAGAACAGCAGGGGAAAAAGAACTTCTGTAAAATAAAATAGCTATTGTGTATTATTTCTCCCTCCTCCATTTTCTGTAGCAAAGTGTTTGATTTAACATATTTTTTAGCCTCATTCTTATCTGAAGAATAAGACAGTTAAGGATATTGTTTCCATATTAGGTGGATAATTTCTGGAAGAAATATATTTCCCCACTGGGAAATATCACTCTGTCTTCAGATTTCTGAAACAAATGTAAAATAAGGTAAGTGAGAAAATGGTCCATTGTCTTGACTTGGAGGTTTATAAGTCAAAGACTCATGCCTGAATTCTTTTTTTCCCTTTATTCAGGTATCCACGTACCATACCGTTCACTGGCTTTTTACTGTATTCACAGAATTATGCAGACGCCACTACAGTCAATTTTAGAATATCTTCATCACCCGCCAAAAACACCTCTTATCCATTAGTGTCATTTCTCTTTTCTTCCCTTTCCCAAAATCTAGGCAACCACTAATCTACTTTCTGTCTTTATAGATTTACCTATTTTGGACATTTCATATAAATTGAATCATACAATACGTGATGACTACCTTTATTCTCTTTGAATACTGTTTTCAAGGTTTATCCATGTTGTAACATGTACTAAGGTACTTCATTTTTTTATTGCTAAATAGTATATTATTGTATGGATAGACCATGTTTTTATTTATCCATTCATCAGTTTGGGAACATTGGTTTTTTCTAAGTTTTGGCTACGGTGAATAATGCTGCTGTGGACATTTCTGTACAAGTTTTAGTGTGGACATATGTTTTCATTTAAGTTAGATATATACTTAGGAGTTGAATTGATGGATCATGTGGCAACTCTTATGTTTAATCTTTTGAGGAACTGCTAGACTTTTCCGAAGTGGCTGCACCATTTCACAGTACCAATACCAGTGTATGAGTGTTCAGATTTCTCTATATCCTCATTAACGCTTGTTACCGTTTATCTTTTTGATTATAGCCATCCTAGTGGGATTGAATTGATATGTCTTTTTATTTACATTTCCCCAACAGCTAATGCTGCTGAGCACCTTTTCATGTGTTTATTGACAATTTATGTATCTTCTTTGCAGAAATGTTCATTTAGATATTTTGCTCATTTTAAAATTAGGTTATTTGTCTTTTATTGTTGAATTATAAGGGTTCCTTATGCATTCTAGATACAAATTCCTTAGCAGATATATGATTTGCAAATATTTTCTCCCATTTTCTGGGTTATCTTTTTACTTTATATTTTATGCATTTATTGGAGGTGTCCTTTGAAGCACAACAGTTTATTTTGATAGAGTCCAATCTACTTATTTTTTCTTTCACACTCGTAATTTTAGTATCATCTCTATGAAGACCAAGGTCACGAAAATTTACTTCTATATTTATTTCCTTCTAAGAGTTTTATAGTTTTAGCTCTTACTGGTAGGTCTCTCATCTGTTTTGAGTTAATTTTTGTAAAAGTTGAGGTCTAGCTTTATTCTTTTTCATATGGGTAAATAGTTGTCCCAGCACCATTTCTTGAAAAGACTTTCTTTACCATTGAATTGTCTTGATACCTTTGTCAAAAATCAATTGAGGATCATTGTAATGGTTCATTTCTGGACTCTCAGTTCTACTCCAATGATGTAATTATCTACCCTTATGCTAGTATCACATTGTCTTGATTACTGTAGACTTCCAACAAGTTTTGAAATTGGGAATTGTGAGACCCAACATTTTTTTTTTCAGAATTATTATGAGTACTCTGGTCTTTTACATGTCTATAGAATTGAGGGTCAGCTTCTCAATTTCTGAAAAATGTCAGCTGAGATTTGGTAGATTGAATTGAATTGGTAGATCGATATGAGGAGTACTGCCATCTTAATATTAAGACTTTGGATTCATGAATGTAGACGTCTTCCTATTTACTTAAGTCTTTAATTTCTTTCAGCAGTGTTTTGGAGTTTTCATAATATAAATTTTGTACTTCTTTTGTTAAGTTTATTCCTAAGTATATGATTCTTTTTGATGTTATTATAAATGGAATTGTTTCCTTAATTTCATTTGGGATTATTCATTGCTAGTGAATACCATTGATTTTTATGTATTGATCTTGTACCCTGCCACCTTGCTGCATTTTTAAATTAGTTCTAATAGATTTTTAGTAGATTTCTTAGGATTCTCTATATGCAGAACCATGCTGTTTGCAAGTAGGGATAGCTTTACTTCTTTCTTTCCAATCTGGATGCCTTTTATGTCACTGTCTTTCCTGATTGTCCTAACTAGAACCTCCAGTACCGTGTTGAATAGAAATGGTAAGAACAGACATCCTTGTCTTGGTCCTGATCTTAGGGAGAAATTATTCAGTATTTCACTATCAAATGTGATGCTAGTTGTGGCTTTTCCGTAAATGCCTTTTATTCAACTGTAGAAGTGTTCTCTATTCCTAGATTACTAATGTTTTTATCATGAATAGGTGTAGAATTTGGCAAGTGCTTTTTCTGCATTTATTGAGATGATTACATGCATTTTGTCCTATATTCTATTAATACAGTTTATCACGTTAGTTGATTTTCAGATGTTAAAACAACCTTGCATTCTGGTATAAATCCCACTTGGTCACTGTGCAGTCATTTTTATATGTTCCTGGACTTAGTTTGCTTATATTTTGTTGAGGACTGCTTAAAGTTATCAGAAAAAATATAGGGAGGAAACAGTTCATCTTTCAATATTTTTCTCATCTTTTCCACAGGAAGAAAGATAGATGCGCGCGTGCGCATGCGCACACACACACACACACACACACACACAGTGTACTAGCAAAACACATCCTTGGTCTTTTTATTCACTTTGATGAAAATAATAATTTCTTCTTTTCTGTTCTATGGTTTTGGTCTCATTATCAGTAGAGTATCTTTATATCACGTTCTTCTTTCAGGGCATAATGGTGTGAAGTAAGTGAGCAGAATTGGTACCAAGAGCCAGAAATTGACAGAGAATGAAATGCTGAATGCCCAAGCAAACTTTCAAAAAAAGGGAATAAGATAAACTATATGGGTAGGTATCTTAGATGATTCCTACTTCCATAGGGCTTTACATTTATAAACCTTAGTACTTATTTGACCCAATGATACAGGATCATGGGAAAGAGTGGAAGAAGGGTGCTGGAGCATTGTGAAGTGGGAACAGGGCTGAGAGTAGAGGGTGGGTTTAGTTTTGAATCTCATTTTTTCCATCATTATGTCTTAGTCTTCTTGATGTTACAGCATTGGGCTCAGCAACTCCCTGCTATGTTAGAGAATCAAACATTAGCCACATTGAAAATTTTAGTAAAAATCTGTTATAATAACTCATTCCTATCCTATTATCAGGCTTTCCTAGCCATAAAATAAAATTGCTATAATAACTTGCCAAACAAATCCTGAAGTCCTGAATACATGTGACTCTCTCTTCTTCAATAACTATAGGTAAGGTTCACATGTTTTGATTAACACTATCTAATTGAATCCTCCACAACATGATGAGGTTTCTTATGAGATGAGATATCATTATCCCCATTTTATAGATGGTGAAACTGAAGTATAGTATGCACTTTGCAGCCATCCAGCTAATATGGCAGAGCCTGAACCTGTCTGACTCCAGAGGTAGTGTTCTTACCATTATGCTGTCAGAGATTTGATTCCTTTGTGCCTGGGAAGCAGTATATGAAAAATAGCTGCTACCTAGATTAGTCAAATAAGTTAATTGCATCATGGAGATCTGAGAAGATTGTGGTGATTTGTCTTCTCAAACCAAGCCACATTTCGTCTTGATTACCCTAATCAAAGAGAAGACGGTAACTACAATCTGTTTTTTATAACATCCTACATGGAAATAAGTCTCATTTCTTTCATCCTCTGGTGGAATTTATTTATACTCCCCTTTTGGTCCATCATATGCCACGGTGAGGGGAGAAAAACCAATTCCCATCTCGGCTCTCACAAAATCCAGCACTGATGACTTCAAGTTGATGTATGAACACTGGCAATGGAGGGGGAGGGGTAGAAAATACAACTCACAATCTATATGATTTGTTCTTGTGTGGACACAGCCTGATAACTAAAGTTCAGACGTCCACACATTCAAGTTTAATATTTGTCATGCCATCACATGGTCACTTCACTGTAAGAAACTGTTTATTCACTGTTTATTACCACAGATTCTAAAACCATATCACATATTAGTATCCTCTGTCACATGTTCTGAGTCTGATATTGGCTGCTGTGTTTGTATTTGCAGTGACTCAGGTTTGCCCTTCTCCCCTTTTCATCCAACATAAAAAGTGACCCAAAATTAAGCAGCAAAATGTGCTTCTAATATGAATTGGAAGTAGGTATTAAAAAACTGGTAATGCTTAGCTGTTTAAAAATTAAGTGAGGTTAGGGATGATTATAAAGAAGGTCACAGTGTAGTGGAATTAACTCTGGACCTGAAGCCAGGAGCTGCAGGATGCCCAGTATCACAGCCAGACTTGGTTCTGAGACGTGACAAAATGTGGGGGTGAGCCAAGGAGAGGGGGGCATGATCTATTGGAATAGAAGACCTGTGCTGATTGTAGGACTTGCCCCCAAAGTGGGTATCCAAAAGTTCAAGTAATACTTTAAAATGAAGTATGGAAAACTCACACTTATTAAAAATTAATGATATTTAATCCTAGTGAGTATTCATGGAAATGGACGCTCATATATTGCTGACATGAGTAACAATTAATACTTTCCTGGAGCATAATTTGGCAGTATTGTTCAAGGGCTGCTTATTTTTCACTATATTGTCATTGGCATGTCCATGTATCATTTTATTCACTAAAATATTATTTCTAATGGCTAGATTGTATTCTATTATGTAGACGCACCATAGTTTCTTAAAATCACATATCCCATTATTGTACTGTTGGGTTGTTTCCAGTTTTCTACTGTCATAAATGAACCTGTTAATAAGGGATGGTAAAACATATTTTGTAATCTTTGTGAAATATCTGCATACATGTGAAAAAAATAAAAAGAAATAAAACAACCACAGTTAACCTCTGACAGGTGACATAGGGACAATTTTAAATTTTTTATCCTAATTTTTTTGAGTTTTTCATTTTTCCCAAAATGAGCGTATAGTATTTGTAAATAATTTTAAAAATTGTTAAAATGCATTTTGTGTCTTAGCAACTTTCAAGTATGTCATATAGTACAGTTAGCTATAATTACAGTGCTGTGCCTTAGATCCATGAGATTTATTCATCTTTTAACTGAAGGTTTATAACCTTTTACCAACCTCTCCCTACTTTCCCCATCTCCTAGCCTTTGGCAGCTACTTTTCTACTCTCTGTTTCTATGAGTTTTTAACCTTTTGTTTGTTTGTTCTATGAATTTTTAGCTTTTTTTTTATATTCCACATATCAAGTGTTACCATGTAATATTTGTCTTTCTCTGTGTAGCTTGTTTCATTTAGCATAATGCTCTTAAGTTCCATCCATGTTGTTGTAAATGGCGGGATTTCCTTTCTCATGGCTAAATGATGTTCCATTGTATATATATAGTACATCTTCTTAATCTGTTCATCCATTAACACATAGGTTGTTTCTATATCTTAGCTATTATGAATAATGCTGCAATAAATATGGGAATATGGCAATGCAGATATCTTTCAGATATCCTGTTTTCATTTCCTTTGAATATATACACAGGAATAAGATTGCTGGATCATATGGTAGTTCTATTTAATTTTTTAAGGACCCTCCATACTGCTTTCCCTAGTGGCTTAACCAATTTACATTCTCACCAACAGTGCACAAGGGTTCCGTTTTCTTCATATCCTCTCCACTTGTTATCTCTTGTCTTTCATTTAACTCTTGAATGTTCTCACCACACACACAAAGAAATGATAATTATGTGACACAATAAAGGTGTTAGCTAACACTATGCAGGTAATCATATTGTAATATATAAAAATATATCATCATGTTGTACACCTTAACTTTACATAATTTGATATGTCAGTTATATTTAAATTTTAAAAATTAAATATTACATTTAAAAATGCATCTTGTATAAAGAATAATAAAGCTATTGAAGACTTCTAGAGCTGCATCAAAAGGATTCAGGAACCAAGTTGAAGAGGCTCCTACTGACTACATTTAAGATAACTTAAGCATTAGTAAGAATCACAGAAATAGACTGTACAAATCAAATACATTTAAATCCACAAATTCATAATGATACTGTAAATTAAAATCTCATTGATATTCTTTGGATGATTCTAGGAGCCAAATAATTATTTTGAAAACTGATAAATTTGAGAAAATAATTAAGCAGCTATCCTCATTTTTCTTTAGGAACTATACAAGAGAATAACCAATAGGTACTGAATAGTGATTTTTATTTAGCATTCTAGCTAATAAATGAAGAAGGAATTGTATTAGAGTACTACCATTTTGCAACCTCAGATGAAATAATAGATATAGACAATGATCATTGATGGCTTCTAACATTACAAAAAGGAAGACGGCCTATAATATGTGTCTTCTGATGGAAGGTCACTTGGCCTGTGAATTATCCTTGACAAAATATCAACCCTAATTTTGGCTGAGTCTCTAGATTCAATGATCAATTTGGAAGGAAATTAGAGGAGAAAAAGCAACATATTAAATGATACCACATTGATTTATAGCACCCATAACCTAGGTTCTTCACAAAGAAAAAAGAAGAGAAAAAAGAAGAGGGAAACTGTAAGTTAAAAGTAACTTAAAGGACATAGCAATCATTCATAGTTTATGTTAATCCTAATTTGAACAAATAATTGTATATTTGCTCTTTGGGACAATTGGTTAACTTTGAACATGGACTGGATGTTCAATTATATTAAGAAATAATTTAAAATTTTATTAGGCATGACAATAGTATTATAATTCATCTTTAAGGAAAAGTTTTTACATTTATACGTGCATCCTGAAATACTGCTTTATTAAATAATGTCTGGGATTTGTTTCACAGTAACCCAGTGGGGGTGAGAGAAATGATGGGGAATATTGATGAGATAAGATTGGTCAGAAGATGATAATTGTTAAACCTAAAAGTTAGCTATATTAAGATTTATTATATGAGTCTTCTACTTTTGTGTGTGCTTGACATTTTTTATAATAATTTGAAAATAATTCAACTTGATTAGTGGTTACATTATATAAAGTGGGGGGGGAAGGGTGAACTCTCGTTATGGGGCTCAGAATCAAAAGTCAGCAGACTATAGAAATATTCAAAGTTATGTGTGTTGGTGCACTGAGATGTGAGCAACTGCACTTCTGTACTTTAACTGGCTTTGAGAATCTGCCTCTTAGCACCCCAGAACTCAGAAGAAACTGACCTCAGACACATCCCTTGGAAAGACAATTGACCCTGATATAAAATGTGTCCTGGCATAGAATGTCATATTCTTGACTGGGACAGCCTGGGTCTCAGTGTCTGTTGCTATTCCTAAAACTCTGGTTGGCTATGGGATCTTAGGACTGAGCCACTTAATTTCCTGACTTCCAATCCTCCCACTTTCCACTCTCCTCTGTTGCCTTAGAGGTAGAAATTCCTGGAACCCCTTTCAGGGAAGTGCTATTAGTCCTCTCAAGGGGTGGGCTCACACCAGGAAATCAAATCATGTTAGGGATTAAACTAATTGAAAACAAGTCTCTAAGGTCTTGGCAAATTAACAACTCCTTGGCTGGCACAGGTTGCCTCTCTTTGTACAACAGGTTGTCCCTCTGAAACTGTGTGCTAATTGAGCTTAGAGAAATCCAATGATGTGTTAATAGTTCTTTGGAAGAAATTTAGAAGTTAACCATCTTTTAACACATTTTTAACACAATGAATCACCTCACCCTCCTTTCATTTCTTTGTAAATCAGGATGTGGGATATGGTATATCAAAAGTGCATAGATAGAGTTGGCTTTTTGAGAACAATATCTCAACAGTATCAACTCACCTCCACCTCGACTTTTCCAGGTAGTTTTGTAAAGAGCAAACTACAAGCATCATCCTAGCTTTCAAGGAAAGTCTGGGGAGAATAAGCGATATAGTGAATGATAGTGGGTGCTTTTGAGCCAGAAAGACTTGAGTCTGAATTCCTTTCCTTATCAGCTAGGTAAATTTAGGAGCTAATTCCCTTCTAATCTGAAACAACTGAATCTCAGTGTCCTCATCTGTAAAGAGGTCTAATAATATCCTTGGAAAATTATGAGGATTAATAACAATATCCTAAGTAGCTGGTGCTTGATAAGTGGTAGACTTCAGGGTCTTATGGTGTTTGTGAGTTTTAGCAAAGTAAATTAATAATGTAATTGTTCATGTCATTTTGATTGTTAAATTAATTGTTAATGTATTGATAAATTTTTGTTATTAATTGTTAGATCTGAGGGAACTGAGAGCTCATGTGGTTCATTTCTCTGTTTGCTTTGAAGCTGACGCCCAAGTGACAAAGTTACTCAAGCAAAGTCATATAACTAATTCAGATTTAGATTCAACCAGCATTTATTGACCCAGACGCTATTCTGATACATTCATATAACAATGCCAAGAGTAAAAATAAACATTTATGACTAAGAACCAAGGACTAGATTTTGCGCTTTACTGGTATTACTGTCCATACCAGAACCCTTGGGAATATATTTTGTTATTATTTCCATTTCATATATTAGGAAGGTAGAAGTTATGAGAATAGCCATTATATTCAAGATCATGATGCACTAAGAGGCCAAAACCTGCGATTCTACCAGTCTACCCTCTGAGCTCATGTTCCTTGGGGACTACCTCTAAACCTTTCTTCTGAAATGCTCCTCAAATTTTCTACATGTTGGGGAGTGATGAAAATATAGTATGCATAATGAAGCAAAAAGCCTTGCAGGCCCTGGACTCATGCTACTTGATTCAAATATCATTTAGTTTATCCTTTCAGTAGCTGTGTGACTCTCAGTAAATTAACTAACCTCTCTGTGTCTAGGTTTGGGAATAATCATAATATCTTCTATTCTGAGAATTGAATGAGTTAACACACAAAAGCCACCTTAAAAGAGTACCAGGTGGTGGGAGATACTCTATAAATGGGACACAGCTATAAATAGTAACAGATGAGGAATCTGAAGCTCAAAGGTGGATGGCAGAGCTATTTGAATTCAGGTCATCCAATTCCAAGTCTGGCTTTCTACCCACTGTAGCAAACTGCTTTTCTAACAGCTTAACCCAACTTTAAATACAGATCTGCTTTCTTATCTATGAGGCAGTCTTAGGTCATTTTGCCTAGGAATGTCCTAATCCAGTTTGAAAGCTCTTCCTGCTGTTTATATTTTGAATGTCCTTTCCAGATGGTCTGACCTCTGAAATAATTCGTTTCCTCACTTAGTCTTGTTCATCAGAGAATGTGCCTTGTTCTACTTGCCTTTTTCTTAAAACTGAATCTGGGAAGCTTCTAAACAACTTTATTGAGGTATAATTTCAATACCATAAAATCTGTCTTTCACCTGGTTTAATTATATAATTCAATGGATTTAGTATATTTATAGAGTTGTACAACTGTCCTCACAATCTAAGTAGAACGTTTCCATCAACCTAAAATGAAACCTCTTGCCCACTTACAGTCACTCTCCATTTCCATCCTCAGACCTAGACAACCACTATTTCTGTCTCTATAGATTTTCCTTTTCTGGACATTTGATATACATGGATCATGTAATATGTGTTTTTTTTATGTCTTGCTTTTTTCACTGAGCATGGTGTATTTGAAGTCCATCATGTTTTAGTGTGTATCAATATTTCTGTTGCTTTTTATTGCCAAATAGTATTCCATTGAATGGATGTACATTTTGTTTGTTTACTCACCAATTGATGGACATTTGGATTGTTTCTACTTTTGGACTATTGTGAATCTTTGTGTAGACATATCTTTTTATTTCTCCTGGGTAGATATTTAGGAGTGGAATTCTTGTGTCACATGGTAACTGTGTATTTAAATTTTAAAGAAACTGCCAAGGAGTTTTCCAAAGTGGTAGCGCCATTTTACATTCTCAACAGCAATATAGGATGGTATTAATTTCTCTATGCCATTGCTGACTCTAGTACTGTCTGATATTCACTTCAGTGGATAATGGTGAGGTGGGCATTTCTACAAAGGCTCTGATCTAAGCTAGAATATAGATGGGTCTTAGCATCTTTATGTTTTCATTTTGACCTTTTTACTGCTTAGGACACTTAGGAGGGTTCAAGAGCCACCGGGACCAGTCAATCACACTTTTAAGCAGGATTCCAATAACGTGCTTGTACCCACACATACATGTTTCCATGGTAAATGCTTTTCCAGTTGGAGGACAGTTTTTTTCCTATTTTGCTTTTATAAAATATTTAATTAAATTCTTCAGTAAATTCAAGTAAAACATTAATTTTAGCTTATGGAGATTATTTTCATAGTTCTTGATAGCTGACTTAGATATTCACTAGTAAGGAGTCTTGAAATTAATGGAAGAAAGAAAGTCTGAGATTGTTCAACACTCATTTGTAAGAACTGAGGAGAGGAATAGGATGTTTGGATCAGCTGGTGGCTCTTCTGGCAGGAAATGAGTCACACTTCGAGAGTCATTTCATCTTTCTCTAACACAGCTTTACCAAAAGACAGTAAAATTTTTAACATTTTTTTCCAGCAAGAATTGCAAATTGAATGACCCAGTTTCCCTCTGTATCTTGTGTGCACACATACCACACAAACCTGACCTCCTCACCCATGGGGAATCTCAAAACCCTACTGTCAATTCATCAAAGCTGCTCAGTGCTCGGTGCCATGGAGTACAGAAGAGAAATAAAAGTTGTAGCCTTACCCTTAAATCATGAACAATTTAGGTGGGAAGACACAAGTTAGGGCAGTAAATCACAATGCTTTAAAATCAATTGCCAAACTGAATATATTCTAGGAACACATGGGTAGACCCTAGGATGTGATGGTTAGAACCATGAGGGACAGCTTCATGGTCTAAATTGGAGAAAATACAGAATATAAAAATTTCTAGAATTCCTACTTATGTAGAATTGGAAAGAACCTAAGATATCCCGATATCTGGCTGAGCAGACATCATATTTTCTGTCGTAGGTTTAAAAATTGCAAGTCTCTCAACAATGGTAGGAAAGGAAATTTGGATAGTGGAAGATGGTGGGTATCTTTATGCCTGTCTTTTAAAAAAAAATTATTTTATATTGGAGTATAGCTGATCAACAATGTTGTGTTAGTTTCCGGCGTACAGCAAAGTGATTCAGTTATACATATACATGTATCTATTCTTTTTCAAGTTCTTTTCCCATTTAGGTTATTACAGAATATTGAGCAGAGTTCCCTGTGCTATACAGTAGGTCCTTGTTGGTTATTTAATTTAAATATAGCAATGTGTATATGTCAGTCCAAAACTCCCAATCTATCCCTTCCCCCCAACCCTTCCCCCCGGTAACCATAAGTTCCTTCTCTAAGTCTGTGAGTCTGTTTCTGTTTTATAAGTAAGTTAATTTGTATCATTTTTTATATTCCACACATAAATGATTTCATATGATGTTTGTCTTTCTCTGTCTGACTTAACTTCACTTAGTATGATAATCTCCAGGTCCATCCATGTTGCTGCAAATGGCATTATTTTATTCTTTTTAATGGCTGAGTAATATTCTATTGTATATATGGTACCACTGTCTTAGGTAAGAGAAAGAGAAGGGAGGGAGGAGTCTCAGTCCAGGACACCTTCAGTTATGAGTTGCTTCTCTCTCTGACTGAACATTGTTCCTTAAATGGGTAGTTCAGCATACTTCTCTAATTACTTTTAATTACTTCTAATTACCTTTTTTTTTTTTTTTTTCCGGTACATGGGCCTCTCACTGTTGTGGCCTCTCCGTTGTGGAGCACAGGCTCCAGATGCACAGGCTCAGCGGCCATGGCTCACGGGCCGAGCCGCTCCACGGCATGTGGGATCCTCCCAGACCAGGGCACGAACCTGTGTCCGCTGCATCGGCAGGCGGACTCTCAACCACTGCGCCACCAGGGAAGCCCCTCACTTCTAATTACTTTTAACCCAGTCCCTACTTCATTTAAACCAGACATGTTTTGTTTGGGAACTAAGACAGAGGTTGAAAAAATTCTGACAGTTACATCAATTAATAACAAAACTAACCAAACAACAAACAAACCTAAAAATTCAACTTTTTACTCCTGTAACTTGAATCCCTTGCATGTTCAAAAATTTACAAAGATATTATTTTTATTTGATTTTTTAAAAAAGCCATGATTACTGGCTGGTTTCAGATAGTTATACCTGAAAGTATGTTTTAGGAGAGAATGAAAAAGTCCTCCAGTAGTTAAATTTAACGTGTTCTTTGTGATCATTTTGTTTTCAATATAAAGTTATTTAAGATACACTTATTTTTCTCCTGGGCTCCTTAGGTCAAAGCATACACTTTAAAATTTTATCTACAGAAATGTC
The DNA here is from genome assembly GCF_059928025.1 of Delphinapterus leucas. Lineage (NCBI taxonomy): Eukaryota > Metazoa > Chordata > Mammalia > Artiodactyla > Monodontidae > Delphinapterus > Delphinapterus leucas. Next base: position 17,202,222 of record NC_143135.1, read on the forward strand.
ATAAGCCCATCATAAAATTAGAAGCAGGCATTTATTAATTTCATAAAATAACAAAAAGTTTGTATTCTTTTAGACACTGGTAATAACTAGATCATATATAGAACCTTAACTAAATTTGAAGATGAGAAAACTGTATCTTAGAGAAGTAAATTCTCCCAAGATCACACAGCTAGTTAGAGGCAGAGCCTACATTCAAAATGAGATCAGTCTGCTCCAAACTGTAATATTTTGTCTAATTTATTCCAAAGTTAAAATACCCTCATAATCTAAAAATGTGACTATGCTCCTATATGTTATCACATAAGAAAAATATAAAATTAGCAATAAGCATTTTCTAAATATTGTTTATAACATATTCTCATAGAATGCCAGTCATTCACAGTTGATTTGTACTTTTTTAGGTTTAGCTTTATCTAAATTATTATTGTTCAAAATAAACTAAAGCAAGGAATTATATAAAAATATTAAAATTGGTTATTTATAGCCAGTACGGTTATGGGTTTTAAAAAACTTCCCTTTTTTCTATTACCCAAATTTCTGTATTTGTTGTGTTTTTTAAAATAACTGCTGTTGAGGGCCTGAACCAAGATGGTGGAGTAGAAGGACGTGCTCTCACTCCCTCTTGTGAGAACACCAGAATCACAACTAGCTGCTGGACAATCATCAACAGGAAGACACTGGAACTCACCAAAACAGATACCCCACATCCAAAGACAAAGGAGAAGCCACAATGAGACAGTAGGAGGGGAACAATCACAGTAAAATCAAGTCCCATAACTGCTGGGTGGGTGACTCACAGACTGGAAAACACTTATACCACAGAAATCCACCCACTAGACTGAAGGTTGTGAGCCCCACGTCAGACTTCACAACCTGGTGGTCCGGCAACAGGAGGAGGAATTCCTAGAGAATCAGACTTGGAAGGCTAGTGGGATTTGATTGGAGGACTTCGACAGGACTGGGGGAAACAGAGACTCCACTCTTGGAGGGCACACACAAAGCAGTGTGTGCATCGGGACCCAGGGGAAGGAGCAGTGACCCCAGGGGAGACTGAAGCAGACCTACCTTCTAGTGTTGGAGGGTCTCCTGCAGAGGCGGGGTGTGGCTGTGGCTCAATGTGGGGACAAGGACACTGGCAGCAGAAGTTCTGGGAAGTACTCCTTGGCCTGAGCCCTCCCAGAGCCTGCCATTAGCCCCACCAAAGAGCCCAGGTAGGCTCCAGGGTTGGGTTGCCTAAGGCCAAACAACCAACAGGGAGGAAACCCAGCCCCACCCATCAGCAGTCAAGCACATTAACTATTTTACTAAGCTCTGCCCACTGGAGCAACAGTCAGCTCTACCCACCACCAGTCTCTCCCATCAGGAAACTTGCACAAGCCTCTTAGATAGCCTCATCCACCAGAGGGTAGACAGCAGAAGCAAGAAGAACTGCAATCCTGGAGCCTGTGAAACAAAAACCACATTCACAGAAAGACAAGATGAAAATGCAGAGTGCTATGTACCACATGAAGGAACAAGATAAAACCCCAGAAAAACAACTAAATGAAGTGGAGATAGGCAACCTTCCAGAAAAAGAATTCAGAATAATGATAGTGAAGATGATCTAGGACCTCGGAAAAAGAATGGAGGCAAAGATCAAGAACATGCAAGAAATGATTAACAAAGACCTAGAAGAATTAAAGAACAAACAAACAGAGATGAACAATACAATAACTGAAATGAAAACTACACTAGAAGGAATCAATAGCAGAATAACTGAGGCAGAAGAACGGATAAGTGACCTGGAAGACAGAATGGTGGAATTCACTGCTGCAGAACAGAATAAAGAAAAAAGAATGAAAAGACATGAAGACAGCCAAAGAGACCTCTGGGACAACCTTAAACGCAACAACATTCGCATTATAGGGGTCCCAGAAGGAGAAGAGAGAGAGAAAGGACCAGAGAAAATATTTGAAGAGATTATAGTCGATAACTTCCCTAACATGGGAAAGGAAATAGCCACCAAAGTCCAGGAAGCACATTGAGTCCCATACAGGATAAACCTAAGGAGAAACACGCCGAGACACCTAGTAATCAAATTGGCAAAAATGAAAGACAATGAAAAATTATTGAAAGCAGCAAGGGGAAAACGCCAAATAACATACAAGGGAACTTCCATAAGGTTAACAGCTGATTTCTCAGCAGAAATTCTACAAGCCAGAAGGGAGTGGCATGATATACTTGAAGTGATGAAAGGGAAGAATCTACAACCAAGATTACTCTACCTGGCAAGGATCTCATTCAGATTCGATGGAGAAATCGAAAGCTTTACAGACAAGCAAATTCTTGGAGAATTATCACCACCAAACCAGCTGTACAGCAAATGCTAAAGGAAATAAAGAATGTTACAAGAGACAAGGAAGGACACTACATAATGATCAAGGGATCAATCCAAGAAGAAGATTTAACAAATATAAATATATATGCACCCAGAATAGCAGCACCTCAATACATAAGGCCACTGCTAACAGCTATAAAAGAGGAAATCGACAGTAACATGATAATAGTGGGGGACGTTAACACCTCACTTACACCAATGGACAGATCATCCAAAATGAAAATAAATAAGGAAAGAGAAGCTTTAAATGACACAACAGACCAGATAGATTTAATTGATATTTATAGGACATTCCATCCAAAATCAGCAGATTACACTTTCTTCTCAAGTGCACTGGAACATTCTCCAGAATAGATCACATCTTGGGTCACATATCAAGCCTCAGTAAATTTAAGAAAATTGAAATAATATCAAGCATCTTTTCTGACCACATGCTATGAGATTAGAAATGAATTACAGGGAAAAAACCGTAAAAAACACAAACATATGGAGGATAAAAAATATGTTACTAAATAACCAAGAGATCACTGAAGAAATCAAAGAGGAAATCAAAAAAATACCTAGAGATGGGCTTCCCTGGTGGCGCAGTGGTTGGAGGTCCACCTGCCGATGCAGGGGACGCGGGTTCGTGCCCCGGCCTGGGAGGGTCCCTCGTGCTGCGGAGCGGCTGAACCCGTGGGCCGTGGCCGCTGAGCCTGCATGTCCGGAGCCTGTGCTCCACAACAGGAGGGGCCACAACAGTGAGAGGCCTGCGTACCGCAAAAAAAAAACCAACAAAAAAAACAAACCTAGAGACAAATGACAATTAAAACATGACAATCCAAAGCCTATGGGATGCAGCAGAAGCAGTTCTAAGACAAAAGTTTATAGCTATACAAGCCTACCTCAAGAAACAAGAACAATCTCAAATAAACAATCTAAGCTTACACCTGAAGGAACTAGAGAAAGAAGAACAAACAAAACTGAAAGTTAGCAGAAGGAAAGAAATCATAAAGATCAGAGCAGAAGTAAATGAAATAGAAACAAAGAGAACAATAGCAAAGATCAATAAAACTAAAAGCTGGTTCTTTGAGAAGATAAACAAAATTGATAAACCATTAGCCAGACTCATTAAGGTAAAGAGGGAGAGGACTCAAATCAATAAAATTAGAAATGAAAAAGGAGAAGTTACAACAGACACTGCAGAAATGCAAAGCATCCTAAGAGACTACTACAGGCAACTCTATGCCAATAAAATGGACAACCTGGAAGAAATGGACAAATTCTTAGAAAGGTATAACCTTTCAAGACTGAACCAGGAAGAAATAGAAAATATTAACAGACCAATCACAAGTAATGAAATTAAGAGTGTGATTAAAAATCTTCCAACAGGGCCTTCCCTGGTAGCGCAGTGGTTGAGAGTCCGCCTGCCGATGCAGGGGACACGGGTTCGTGCCCCAGTCCGGGAGGATCCCACATGCCGTGGAGTGGCTGGGCCCGTGAGCCATGGCCGCTGAGCCTGTGCGTCCGGAACCTGTGTTCTGCAACGGGAGAGGCCACAACACTGAGAAGCCCACGTATGGAAAAAAAATAAAAATAAAAGTCTTCCAATAAACAAAAGTCCAGGACCAGATGGCTTCACAGGTGAATTCTATCAAACATTTAGAGAAGAGCTAACACCCATCCTTCTCAAACTCTTCCAAAAAATTGCAGAGGAAGGAACACTCCGAAATACATTCTATGAGGCCACCATCATCCTGATACCAAAACCATGCAAAGATGTCACAAAAAAAGAAATCTACAGACCAATATCACTGATGAACATAGATGCAAAAATCCTCAGAAAAATACTAGCAAATAGAATCCAACAATACATTAAAAGGATCATACACCATGATCAAGTGGGATTTATCCCAGGGATGCAAGGATTCTTCAATATACGCAAATCAATCAATGTGATACACTACATTAACAAATTCAAAAATAAAAACCATATGATCATCTCAATAGATGCAGAAAAAGCTTTTGACAAAATTCAACACCGATTTATGATAAAAACTTTCCAGAAGGTGGGCATAGAGGGAACCTACCTCAACATAATAAAGGCCATATATGACAAACCCACAGGAAACATCATTCTCAATGGTGAAAAACTGAAAGCATTTCCTCTAAGATCAGGAACAAGACAAGGATGTCCATTCTCACCACTATTATTCAACATAGCTTTGGAAGTCCTAGCCACGGCAATTAGAGAAGAAAAAGAAATAAAAGTAATTCAAATCGGAAAAGCAGAAGTAAAACTGTCACTGTTTGCAGATGACATGATACTATACATAGGGAATCCTCAAAATGCTATCAGAAAACTACTAGAGCTAATCATTGAATTTGGTAAAGTTGCAGGATACAAAATTAATGCACAGAAATCTCTTGCATTCCTATACACTAATGATGAAAAATCTGAAACAGAAATTAAGGAAACCCTCCCACTTACCATTGAAACAAAAGGAATAAAATACCTAGGAATAAACCTACCTAAGGAAACAAAAGACCTGTATGCAGAAAACTGTAAGACACTGATGAAAGAAATTAAAGATGATACCAACAGATGGAGAGATATAGCATGTTTTTGCATTGGAAGAATCAATATTGTGAAAATGCGTATACTACCCAAAGCAATCTACAGATTCAATGCAATCCCTATCAAATTACCAGTGGCTTTTTTTACGGAACTAGAACAAAAAATCTGAAAATTTGTATGGAGACACAAAAGACCCCGAATAGCAAAAGCAGTCTTGAGGGAAAAATATGGAGCTGGAGGAATTAGACTCCCTGACTTCAGACTATACTACAAAGCTACAGTAATCAAGACAATATGTTACTGGCACAAAAGCAGAAACATAGATCAATGGAACAAGATAGAAAGCCCAGAGATAAATGTACGCACCTATGGTTAACTAATCTATGACAAAGGAGGCAAGGATATACAATGGAGAAAAGACAGTCTCTTCAATAAGCAATTCTGGGAAAACTGGACAGCTACAGGTAAAAGAATGAAAGTAGGACACTCCCTAACACCATACACAAAAATAAACTCAAAATGGATTAGAGACCTAAATGTAAGACTGCACACTATAAAACTTTTAGAGGAAAACATAGGAAGAACACTCTTTGACATAAATCACAGCAAGATCTTTTTTGATCCACCTCCTAGAGTAATTGAAATAAAAACAAAAATTATTAAATAAACAAAAATAAACAAATTGAAATAAAAACAAAAATAAACAAACCTAATGAAACTTCAAAGCTTTTGCACAGCAAAGGAAACCATAAACAAGACGTAAATGCAACCCTCAGAATGGGAGAAAATATTTGCAAAGGAATCAACGGACAAGGATTAGTCTCCAAAATATATAAACAGCTCATGCAGCTCCATATTAAGGAAACAAACAACCCAATCCAAAAATGCGCAGAAGACCTAAAGAGTCATTTCTCCAAAGAAAACATACGGATGGCCAAGAAGCTCGTGAAAAGCTGCTCAACATCACTAATTATTAGAGAAATGCAAATTAGGAGTTCAATGAAATATCACCTCACACCAGTTCAAATGGGCATCATCAGAAAATCTGCAAAGAACAAATGCTGGAGAGGGTGTGGAGAGAAGGGAACCCTCTTGCGCTGCTAGTGGGAATTTAAATTGATACAACCAATATGGAGAACAGTATGTAGGTTCCTTAAAAAACTAAAAATAGAATTTCCATATGATCCAGCAATCCCACTACTGGGCATATACCCTGAGAAACCATAATTCAAAAAGACACATGCACCCCAGTGTTCATTGCAGCACTATTTACAATAGCCAGGTCATGGAAGCAACCTAAATGCCCATCGACAGAGGAATGGATAAAGAAGATGTGGTACATATATACAATAGAATATTACTCAGCCATGAAAAGGAATGAAATTGGGTCATTTGTTGAGGCATGGATGGATCTAGAGATTGTCATACAGCGTGAAGTGAGTCAGAAGGAGAAAAATAAATATCGTATATTAACGCATGTATGTGGAATCTAGAAAAATGGTACAGATGAACTTGTTTGCAGGGCAGAATTTGATACACAGATGTAGAAAACAAACACATGGACACCAAGGGGGGAATGCGGCCGGGGGTGTGGGGGTGGGGGTGTGGTGAATTGCGTGATTGGGTTTGACATGTATACACTGATGTGTATAAAATTGATGACTAATAAGAACCTGCTGTATAAAAAATAAATAAAATAAAATTCAGAACTTTAAGAAAAGTACTGTCAAATACTCAAAGTTTGGCAAAATGAAAATAGGAAAGAAACATTGTACTGCAGATAACAGCAAGTTCTTACTAGTCCCAGAAGAAATGTCTTCGTATAACGTTTCTGCAGAGGTTATATTGGGACTTGCCAGTATTCAGTGCTACTTACTTTTCATGAACATGCCATATCAGGGTGGCCTGCCCTTGGAAATGTACCAGAAGTTGCATATAAATGCCCAGGGGCTGTTCCTGGTGCAATAGCTTGTTTAGTTAATGCAACAACTCTTCCCATAAATATATTTATAACCCTGGTCTGTCAACATCAGTATAGTCTCAATGATATGTCAGTTTTTAGAGAAAATCAAAACGTTACCTAAAAATTCAAAAAAGCAAAATAAAATAACTGCTGTTATTTAGTTGCTTATTATAAGCTAGTATATTACGTATCTTTTCACTGCTATGACATTATTGCCTGGCACAGAGTTGGTACCCAGTGAACGCATGTTGACAAAATGAGTGGATGAAAATAATGAACTGTGCTTTCTTACATAAATTGTTTGTTTATTAAGTCATCTTTTAACATGAAGACACTATCATTATCATCTTTTACATGAAGCAACTATAGGTCAGAATGGTTAAGTAAACTGTCTGAAATCAAACTGCTAGTAAGTAAGGCGCTGACATTTAAAACCATTCTGTCCCATTATTGTAATGATGGAGATTTTTATTTTTACATTTAGAAACTGAATATTTCCAAAAGTTTAACATGAACTCTTCGGGAAGTTGGGTAATACTGATTGGAACCAAGTGGTGAGGGTGTTTGATAAACTCGGATGAGTAGATTGCCTTTTGCTCCAGTGGATGCCCAGAGCCAGGCCTCTCTCACACCCTACCATGGGGACAACACAACACCTCAGATGGAAGGAGCGGGGGGTTCTGGAAACTTTGTCTCCTGTGAAAATGGGAAATGTGTACCTGGACGAGTCCTAAATTTTCTGTTTACTTTCCTATCTATGAAAATGTATCCAGTTTTTAAAATTTTAAAAAGGTAGAAGAAAATAATTAAGTTTTTCCCTTCTCCAAACCAGCATGTTTCTGTGTCAGTGAAAGGCTGGCAGAACAAGCAGGCCTCCAACTAAATGACTGTGTTGTGTTCTGGGCTCTCACTGGCTTTTTCACTAAGGCGTAAGAACAGGCCCCAGATGGTTCCTCTAAAACTAACCTCTGTGCTCCAGGCCTTGGCCAGTCCATCTGGCCTTTCATGCCCATTAATAGATTTTTTTCACCCGAGCCCAAGAAGTCAGAAATGGAAACGTGCTTGTTTCATTGGTTCTTGTGTTGCCAAGAGATAAATCATTGAAGACCATCAGGAAGATTTAAACCAAACAGTGTCTTTTCCCAAATATAGCAGCAGTTCCTGGCTCTTTAGACTTGTGCTAACTCCTTCATCTTGCAGGGCTAAGCAGAACTCTTAAAGAAATTTGTTAGACCATATTTTAAGCTCTTTCCTTGTCATACTGCATCCAAGCTTCTCTTATTTGCCTCTACTATTTCCTCCTTTCACAACCTTATTTTCACCATGATAATGTTAAATCTTGTGAGTTATTTGCTCTTCAGTGGACAGATGTTACAGGAAATAAATATTATGTTATAATATTCATGATAACAGTTTACATTTATCTAGTACCACCAATCCTGCAAAGATACGTATAAAGTATCTCTATTTTATAGATGATTGTACTATGTCTAAGAAAGAGTAACTAACTTGCCCACTTAGCACACAACCATGTTAATGACAGATCCAGAATATGAACCTTCTTCCATTATCAAACCCATGCTTATGTAAAACTATACCACATCCTCTGTTAACTAAAATTCGTAGTCATGGCTGTTGCTCTAGCCATGGACATGATGCTTAGTATTTTGTTACTCTTTTGAAGCTGACTGTGGTTGCAGCAAAGAGAATCACATGGTGTCCTGGAAAGAGCAGGGTAAGGGGACATTGTGGGTGTGTGTATTTTGACCATTTAATATTCCCATTAAAATGCCAGCAGGATAAAAACTATAAGAATAAAACAAACAAAACTATGACAACAACAACAAAAAACTAGTGTCAACATGGAAGTCACAGAAGGATCACGTTCAAAGCAAGAACAAACAAATAGAAGCCAGCCAACCAGAGAACACGTGTTTCAGCCAAATAAAATGATTTGGAAATTTGCCATATTTTTCATGCTCTAAAACATAGTATATCACATAAGAATTATCTATTTCTTGAAGGTTTGGGCCTTTTCTCATAGTGTTAGGTAAAGAGTTTTGTACTATTAACTCAGCAATCTCTAAACTTCTTTGTCATACATTTATAGTAAAGAATTTTGGAACATTTATCCCAACATATGAATATACAGTATATGAATTTTGGATTGAGTCCTCACCTGCATTGACCTGCTATAGTGACAAGAGTGCTCCCATTGAATGTACATTAAACATTAGTAAACATACTTTTGTCTGTTATTTTACATACTAATAAATGTAATAGTAGTTCTAACATTTTCTTCTCACATCCTATTGATTTACCTTTTACTAATACTGCCCTTAGGCTTAGGCAATCTGATTTTTTCCTCCCTAATTATCATATCCCTGCCTGACCATAACTTAGTTGCTTGCCAGATCAAAGATGTTGAATAGCCATCCGCTGAGGGTCCTGATGCATACAGAGAGGGTATGATGTAGGGAAATCGTTTATGGGGAGTGACATTAACTTCTTCCTAATACCTAGGGCTTCCTCACTGCCTTCCAAGGACCGGTTTTTAAAGCCTTTTTCTTTTTCTTTGAGTTTCTTAAGACTAAACAGAAACCACTGATTTTAAAACTAGTCATCTCGTCTACGAGTTTGTCTCAGGAATTTGTTGTAAATGATGCAATGAATAAACACAATAAAGAAAAGCATGATTTTTTTTGTAGTTTCATATAGCAGACCATAAAAAATATATATACTTGGCTGGCAGTAAAATCTATCAAAGTTTTTCAACAGCCCCATATTTTTTACATTCCTTCGCTGCCACCAGCAGCTGCCTGTGCATATGTTCCTTGATTTTATGGGTGCATTGCAACAGCATCAAAGCTGTTGTAACATTGCAGGCACGTTTTTATGGGGAGTGATTTCAGCACCATGCCATCCAGCTGGCCCACCCCAGCCTTCTGTTGCTGGAATGGAATGGCAAAGGCATTTAATGAAAGGGATAAAGTGTAAGATAGGGAGTGGGTAGCCCAAGATGAATATTGCCTTTCCTCTGTGCTAGGGGAAGGAGCTCGGAGTTTATTTTCTTTAGCAGCTCATCAGGGTAACCAACTTCCTTAGGGATGGCCAGGAGGATAAAGCATTGGAGCATCCTCATTTCTGTGAGGAAATAGTCAGTAAAGAAGCAATTTATGACCTCCATAATGACAGCATGCTATGTGTACGTGGCTGAAAGAGGGTGTTTGTGTTCCAAGATGCTGGTCAGAAGGATTATATCATTATTATCACATGTAATAATTATGTAATGATGTCATTAACATTGAATATTTAGGCTGTATCTACAGGAGGGACACATCTCTGAGGATACTGCATCTGGGAGCTCCATTTTTCTTTTTCCTTAGATCTATATAGCAAATGAACAGATGGTGTGTGGGTTGCCTTGTATTCATATCCTTAAGGACTCCAGACATCAAGCCCTTCCCCCAGACTCATCTCTGCTTTCTGCACAGGACACAAACTTGAACATATCCAGCCTCTGCCCCATGATAAAGAAGCGCCAGGCACTGAGACTAGGGAGGAAGGATGGGGGGGATGCATGTGAAAGAGGAGATGAAGACTTCCTTCTTGGCTTAGAGGACAGTAGCTCATGTTGCCACCCTTGAGACTGAATAAAGACCCTTTTAAAAGAAGAAGTGAGGAGACTCACGTTCTTGGGGAAGTTACACTTTATCCAAGAGTTTCTGGATCTGGGTTTCAGCCTGTACTGGTTCCAATGTAGTAAAAGCCAGTGTCCTCAAAGTAATCTTAGGTTTCAATTAACCAGGTGTTAACTAACCACTTTGAGCATTAACTGGACATTCATTGATTGATTTTAATTTTGAAGCATTACACATCCAGGCATATATTTTCATTCAGCTTCTACTGTTCCCAGGCTCTATGCTGGGAGCTGCCTGGCAGCTTGCTGGGTTTTTGATGCTAATCATTCTTGAATACTTTTTTTTTTTGCAACTTTCCTGTATCTCTATTTTTTTTATTCTTTATACAATTTTTTTAACATCTTTATTGGAGTATAATTGCTTTACAATGGTGTGTTAGTTTCTGCTTTATGAGAAAGTGAATCAGCTATACATATACATATGTTCCCATATCTCTTCCCTCTTGCGTCTCCCTCCCCCCCACCCTCCCTATCCCACCCCTCTAGGTGATCACAAACCAACTAGCTGATACTTTTGACAGAAAAGAAACATAATGTTGGTGCTGAAAGGGAACCCAGAAGTTAGCCAGTGCGCCCTCACTCCATCTCACATCTTACACTGAAGCGTAGAGAGAGGGAAAAGTGATTTGTTCAGGGTACAAAGCAGACTGTGAAACAGGTCAGAAGTGAAATCTTCTGATACCTTTTCCACTGTATGTTTTCAGAGTTGCTTTTAAATTTAGACTTGGAAGTCATAGTGTCCTTATGCTACTGGTTGTTACTTCTGATTTGCCTTTCATGCACTCAGACAGTCCTTCTTGAAAGTAGATGTGTTTGGGGCATATTTTTTCAGAGGCAGTGATGGATTGGCATCCAGCCCATTGTAGTCATCTTTCTGTTATATCTGTTAGGCAGGAGCACACCTCTTGAATAGAAGATATACACCCTGTATATAGGCTCCATGTGCTCTTTCTGCCTTTCCTTTGCACCATCCAGAATATTTAACATTCTTCCCAGTTATCCAAACACTATCTGGCTTCATTCCTGTGAATTCCTTTGCTGACATTTTAAACTAAAAAAAAAAAAAAAAAAAAAAATCACAGAGTCACTGGTATCCTGTTTTATCACAGTTGTGACCCTCTTGGTCTCTTTTTGAATATAAATATGTAAAGAAAATCAGAATGTATATTGTCTTGGCATTATTGTTTTATTTTTCGTAAATTTTTTACTTTTTAGGGGAAGCGTCTCAATTTTTCTTCATGTTTTATAAATTTGTTTGGCATCTTTTTTTTTTCACAACATCCATTCCTCTCACCACCACCTCAGTAAAAACCCCAAATTAGCAGATTACACTGGTTTGCATCTTCTAAGGGGATTCCATGGAAGTGAAAGGAAAAAGAAAATTTAAAAAAAGTAAGGACAACTCAAGAAACAGGCTCTGCTCTAGCGCAAATAATATTTATCCTCTTTACAATAAAGTTTCAAATTCAGTGTTGTTTGGCATATGACAGATGAGGAAAATGAAACTCAGAATACCTCAGTTACTCCTACAAATTTTCATGAATAAGCAGTAGCACAGCTAGGATTCCAACTCTTCCATCCAGATTCCAAGCTCATGTTCTTTCTATTGCATCATGTGGCCAGGCTGCACACTGAGCACATTCACACCATTTCTCACATTTAATCCTCACAGTAACCCTCTGGGATGCATGTTTTAAGTCCACTTTTACAGACAAGGAAACTGAGGCTGAGAGACGTTACGTAATCTGTCTAAGGTCACTCAGCAAGTAAGTAGCAGAGCTGAGGTTCAAATTCACGTTGGTCTAACTCCAAAGTCCATGCTCTTCCTATAAAACTATCTGCCTTCTAAGTGACATGTATTCATGGACTCTACTTGATCATCCTGACAACTCCCAATTATTTGCTTAGGAATTAAACCATATTATTATTTTATTTCAAAGTCAGTTAGCTATTTAGATACTTTCAAGTTATTTCTCTGATCTCCCTGAATGGTGGGAAACAAATGAAGAACTGAGGAAAGATAGGGAGTTGTCTAGCCAGAAGAAGTGGTAACCAAGGGAAGATGTGACTGAGGTTTCCAATTTTTTTCAAGGGTTGCCATATGGAGAAAATGTTCCCTTTTGTTCTAAATGACTTAATAGATTAGAAGTATAACAAATGATGAACATAAGCTACTGGGAAAATATTTGGCTGAGTGTAAAGAAAAGCTTTCTAGAAGTTGGAGCTGTCAAAATATGGAAAGGCCATCTTGGATGTAGCAATGTTCAGGAGAAGCAGGGCAACCACTTGACAAGGTTGCTGTAGCAGGGATCTAGTGACATTTAAGGTCCTTGAGATTGGACGATTTTCTGACAAGCTTTGCATTCCTGAGTATTCATCGCTGGATGCTTGCCTGCTACTTCTGCAGAATCTGGGATGTGTTCCCTAACAGTTGGCACAGGTGGCTTAGGAAAATGTAGAGCCAGGAAGGGTGGATCTCTGTCTCAGTCTTCATCAACCCTGGGAGTGTCAGAGTACAACCCAAAGGAATGAAGTGCCTTGGTGCCAGGTGTCATCAGTGGGCCTTGCCAAAGTCCTAGACAGAGAGCAAAGGGGTACAATTTGCAGTGCTCCTTTTCATTTGTGTGTTTCCCTGTCTTGGTGTTACGATGATCAGAAAAGAAGAAAAAAACACTCCCTGGGTATTGTTTTGAAAGCGCACAGAGTAGCTAAAACTCAAGTTTTGAGTGTGTTTATCATTTGCAGCATGATAATTTTCTTTTTTGTTTGAATGACAATCACAAAATTATTATATATAACAATGATAATAGTGATAAGATTATAAAGATAATTTATTGGGAGGTTACTGTATTTTAGGTATATTTATTCCTGATTTCTTACAGATGAGCAAAGTGAGGTGTAAAGAGCTTCTGCATCAAGGTCACACAGCCACAAAATGGCAGAACTAGGGTTCAAATCTAGGTCCATTTGATATCAGAGCTTGTGTTCTTATTTTTGTTGATAATAATTTCCATCACCTATGATATTTCTTTTCCTTTATGTAATGGGGTTTATTAATATTTCTCTATTTCTGGGTTATATCTTTTTGGATGAGATGCTAAGAAGGAATCATGGTAGGTCTCTTCTGGGTATGTTTTGCAACTGGACTGTCCATCTGTACACAGGGGAGTGGGAATACACTGCCCTTGGTCTAGTTACACCATTTAAAAAACTTTTTTGTTTTTAAACTGAAAGGGTGTCTTAGTTTGTGCTCCCTGAAAGGAGAACCTGAGACAAGTACGTGGGTGGAAGGAGTTTTTTAAGGGGTGAACTTAGGAAGCAGATATGAAGGACTAAGGAAGGAAGAAAAGCCCAAATAAGGTAACATTACTGAGGTCACTGCTGTAGGCAACAGGGTTCACTTCTTCTGGGACTCCTGAGCAGCCTACCAGATGTGGCCCAGAATCATCTACCTGGAAGATGGGAGACTGGAGCAACTCACCCACACACTCTTATCTCCTGTTTGTTGAGAGTTGCACCCAATGGCTCTACTTGCATGATGCTTAGTGAGCTGACCATGGAGCAGAATGTGGAAAGGAGGGACACCTGCCTGAGGTGGGAAATGGGCAGTGCAAAAGAAGCATAAGCTTTCCCCGAACTGTCCACCACACTTGCAGCTGAAATCGGAGGTGGGCTTAGGGGATATCTGTGACACAAAATTAGAATAGATGCTCTTTAAGATATCTTTCAACATAGAATTTATAAATCCATGCAGGTTTTGATCTGGAGTTACATGCAACCACTTAATCTAACTCCATTTTTCAGTGGTGGAAGCTGAGGTCCAAAAGAAACATCATTTATCTAAGACCAACAGCGAAGTGGTGGATAAACTGAGCCTCAAATTTGCATCCCCTGAACTCTGGGCACTGTACCTCTTGGCCCACTTCCTAGCTGACACTAATTAATGCCTGATTAATGACTACTTCCCCTTTGTAGCCTGGAAGTTCTGCAGACGGTTGTCTCCACTGGCTTAGCTGAGGCTTTTCAGAGACTGCCCCAGCAGGGTTGCCTTATCCGTATTTGCTAACTCCTCCTGAACCTCCAGGATGAGAGGTATCAGGACGATAATTAGGGAGAGGCAAGCATCTCCTTCTCCAGAACTGTGCATCCCTCGTATCCTCACCTCTGCCCCTTGTAATCCTCTCACACTGCCATTGCCAGCTGCATTTGCATATATCTATTGTGCACAGCAAAGGCTCTGAGAGTGATGAGGAGAGATTGCCAGAACGTGAAATCCAATAAGGACACTGAGTTCCACCTTCTGAACTAAGGAGCCTGGTAATTAAAGCAGTATTTACAAAGCAATAAAGGCAGAGCTAATTACTGGCAAATGAGATTGAGACGATGCTGTTTCCCAGTGAAACTAGACTGGGATCAGCCTCCACTAAATCCTCCAACTGTCTCCTTTGTTAATTATGATCTTCATAATTCCCTTCTTGGCAGTACTTGCCTAACTGATTGCTACTCAGTAGAGAAGAATTAATGGAAACTGAGGTAGGAGTGATAGAGAGAGCTCAGGATGACTGTTTGAGCCCTAGAATCACTAACACAGAAATAAAGACCTGGAAGAGAAGAGGGCTGTTGGTAATAACCTTAAGACAAAAATGAGGTCATTCTTCTCAATAAGCCCCAAGACTTGATCCTTTGCTAAGGTGCATGGGGATTTATATTTGCTACCTTCTTCCTATCCACAGACAGGCCTGGCATCTTAGGAGCTGTCTATTCTTCATCTTCATTGTTAAAAACATATCCTGTGTTAGGGGCCTTTTGCATGGTGCTGTGACTCATCGGTGTTATCTGTTGCCATTGCCATCCCTGTTCTCAAAATGCTTGAAGTACAAATTATTAATACAGAGCTCAGCAAACGTTTTCTGTAAAGACCCAGATGGTAAATATTTTAGGCGTTGTGAAGCCGCAGAGGACCTTTGTCACACAGCCTCCTTTCCCTCCATTCGCTCTTTCTCCTCCTCTGTGTTCTTCTTAACCCTTTAAAAATGTAAAAAGCATTCCTAGCCTCTGGGTCACACAAAAACAGGGCATGGCTGAATGTGGCCTCCAGGCCACGGCATGCTGACCACTGTAATACAGTATATACTCAGCCAAAAAGTACCTCTATTGGTGCAGAACCAGGTAATTGAAAAGTGATATTCTATCCATCTACACCTATCAAGGATTAAATTTGGGATTGAAGGTAAGATGTAGTATTAGGGGAGGATGCCAGAAAGATAGCTCTAGGACAGTGATGAACAATAATGATTTTGTATGGTGATCTTTTCTAGGTTGAGCCTTCTTATTTTTTAAAAGTTATATTTAAAACCAAGAAACGTGATATCGGCAACTTGTATTAAGAATTCTTGTATTGTTTCTCCCATTGAGTCTTCCCCCCCCCATTGTTTATCATTTATGGCTAAATTTTTAGAACATACCTAATATTAATTTCAATATCTGAGGCAGTGTTGGTTTTAGTAACACCTTTTGGATGAGAGCAGTATAATTGAGGGACAGAGGAGGAAGTATTTTGGCATCAGAGTTCAACCACAGGCTTGGGACCAAATAACAGTTCTATGACAGTATTTCCCAAAAAAGGAATTGATATCTTGGTATTTTGCAGGATAGCCTCATATATCTCCTTTAGATTTCTCATCCCTTCCCATTAAAGGACAGACCAACTCTCCAATCCCAGTGACAAGAGCAACACTTCTCACACTCCACACACATATTCAAATCCCATCACCAATACTAGTACCCCGGGGAAGGGGGTGAGCCGTATCTTCCATGGTTGAGAGCCATTGCATTATCTAGTTCTTAGGTGCGGGAGACGCGGTGTGAAGGGGTATCTCATAGGTCATTGGGAATATGGCTACAGGGAGAAGACTTGGAAGTGGTGGATGCAGAGCT
Source organism: Delphinapterus leucas (assembly GCF_059928025.1). Taxonomy (NCBI): domain Eukaryota; kingdom Metazoa; phylum Chordata; class Mammalia; order Artiodactyla; family Monodontidae; genus Delphinapterus; species Delphinapterus leucas. The sequence goes on from NC_143135.1 coordinate 17,218,756, forward strand.
CTGTGCTAAGGACATATCCCCCTTCTTCAGTCCCACTCTATGTTACAGTCAGAAGAGAATATTCTTGCTGCAATCCCTCCTCAGAGGAGTAGGGCCAATTTTCTTACATCTGTGCACCTCTCATCCATGTTGTCATATGGTAGGTGATTAAGGTTTGAAAAATCACATCACTGGTGGCCTGTCCATAGCTCAGTCCAGTGTGGCTCCAGAGGTGTACATGTGGGAGAACTGCCAGAATCAATGGATGGCCTTCTCAGTGTGTATAAAGAGTGAGCGGGTTACAAGATATTGAAATACATGTTTTGATTTCCTATTTCTGAAAGGAGGTTGTATTCTCAGAGCCAGGTGAGTCAGAGGTGGCTATGCTAGGGCATTCTAAATTCCATATGTGCTTTCGTGTCTCTCACTCGTTAGGAGAGATCAAATGTGGCCATGCACTGAGCCTTCTATTCTCCTTCAGTAATGGCTCAAGTGTAAGTGCTGTGAATAATAGATGGCCCTTATTCAATGCCAGCAATAGCTCTGTATTTGATAGTTTCGGCATGATGTATGGAAAGAACATGCGTTTTGGAGTTAGATAATTGTATATTTAAATCCCTTCTCTACCACTTGCTAGTAGAGGAACCCTATGAAATTTACTCGATATCTCTGAATCTTAGAGATGGTAATGCTTTTATTGCAGGGTACAGGGGAAGACAGTTCACTGTAAGTGAAGTGTCCAGCACAAAGCCTAGGCTATAGTAGCTGCTCAGCATTCCACTGCAATTGATAACAATAAAAATAAATCAGATGACACTATGCCCAAAAGCATGGCCTATGGACTATTCATTATTGAATGCTAATGGTGATAAGCAAGATGGGTGTTTTGCACATATATAGGAGTGCAAAATGAGGGCTGCTCTTTTTTCCAGGCCAGCATCCTTTTGCATGTGACTTTAAGCACAGGGCTGTGTGACACAGTGCAGGATACTGTGCGGGAGAAACCTGTCTCTGTCCTACCTAATTCCAGGTTTGCCTCTTCCCAATTCGATATCTTTTTTTTTAAAACATCTTTATTGGAGTACAATTGCTTTACAATGGTGTGTTAGTTTCTGCTTTATAACGAAGTGAATCAGCTATACATATACATATATCCCCATATCTCCTCCCTCTGCATCTCCCTCCCACCCTCCCTATCCCACCCCTCTAGGTGGTCACAAAGCACCGAGCTGGTCTCCTTGTGCTATGAGGCTGCTGCCCACTAGCTATCTGTTTTACATTAGATAGTGTATATATGTCCATGCCACTCTCTCACTTTGTCCCAGCTTACCCTTCCCCATCCCCGTGTCCTCAAGTCCATTCTCTACGTCTGTGTCTTTATTCCTATCCTGCCCCTAGGTTCTTCAGAACCTTTCTTTTTTTAGATTCCATATATATGTGTTAGCCTACAGTATTTGTTCTTCTCTTTCTGACTTACTTCACTCTGTATGACAGTCTCTAGGTCCATCCACCTCACTACAAATAACTCAATTTCGTTTCTTTTTATGGCTGAGTAATATTCCATTGTCCAATTCTATATCTTTAGGGGAAGTTTTTCAATCCTAATATACCTTTCCTTCTTCTCTGTAAAATAAAGGTATCTAAATAGATCCCTCTGGGTAATTGTGAGGATTAAATGTAACAACAAACCATCGGCTGCAGCATCTAATAAATACTAGCTGCTCAGTACAAGTAGATTTTCTTTATCTTCCTGTTCAGGGTTTGTCTTTGGCAAGATTTTCAATAGACAATGTTTGTCCTTGACTTGACTTCCTTGCTTCTCTTCACTTTTCTCTTTCAATGTATTGAATTATCTGGTCTCTGAGGCACCCTACAATAGTCCATTCACTTTAAGGTGAAGGTAATTTCTTACTTTGCTGTCTCTTTCCATTTGGCACGCAGAGGGTGAACCCTGCTTCCATTACTACGAAAGAGGTATTATACAGTTTATGATCACTAAAACAGTGACAATATATCAGGTTCAGGTTTGAGAAGTACCTTTAGTCATTTGGAGCCAATATTGGGCCCCTGGATAGGTCCACCACAAGGGGGGGATGTCTGGACTGGTGGGGTGACAATAATTCAGGACCACAGTAAGGCAACACACCAACCTGTACTGAGTTTGGCATAAGACAAGCCCCGAACAATAAGCCAGAAGGAAATAAAGAAGCAAAAGTTTATAGGATCTGTAAGTTTCATCAGGTTTATTGTAATGTTTTACAGGTCTACAGTTTTTAATCTAAAACTCTTGGGGGCAAATGTGTTTTGGAATTCAAAATTTTTCAGGTTTAGAAAGGTGCTACAGTCCATGTAGTGCATATTATACACCACCCCCAGCAAGGTCTGGGGCAGCACCCCATTATCAAACACACTATTACTTTCTCAGCAGAGTGGATACATATTCACAGTAGACTAAACAAAGATTAAAAATAGCCTTATGTCAGTCCAAGCCAGGTTTTTTCCACTGGGTGAGATCAAGTCAGGTTATATCTTGACACCAAATGAGTCAGAAAAATACTTCTGGCTTTCAGAAGTTTTTGTATTTTGGTATTGCTACTAGTGGAGTGTGAACCTGCATTAGAAGGTGGACAGATAGAAAATTATGGTCAAATATGAGTCAAGATGACAGAACTTCTCACATTCTGTTATCCTTGTACCAGAGTTCATCTACCTGTCCAATAAATATTTATTGAGTGACAGCGACAGCTTGCCAGGCAGTGGATATTACAGCAAACAAGATGGACAAAATCCATACTTATGTTCATCTTCTACCACAGGCCCAGGCACTTTCTCTTTCTCTTTCCTTTCTCCTTCAGGTAAAGGAACTGTTATCCTTCATCTGCTTTCACCTTTTCTGTAAGATTATTTCTGCAAGATTTCACCTTTTTTGGGCTTATCCAGGAAGAAAAAGTAGTTTCCTCCTGTGCAAGGCTAGGGTACTTGGTACATATCTCTACTGTGGCCTGTAACACGGTGTGACCTATTATTTTCTCATCTGACTCCCCAAATAACCTTGGGCACTTGAGAAAAGGGAGTTTTGGAGCCTGGATGCCGAATCTAGGGCCCTGCACATAGTAGGTGCTCAGCAAATGTTTGATGAACAAACATCTGTTCCTCTGGATGATTGAAACACCTTCATAGCTCAGTTTTTTTTTTTTTTTCATAGCTCAGTTTTATTGAATTATGCAGGAGGAAAACAGAGAATTTAGCTACTCCCCCTTTTTCTGGCTCTCTGGTTGATTGGCTTCTTTTCTCTTCCGAATTATTAAGTTAGAACCAAGAATAAAGCATATTTTTAGCATCACCCACCAGCAGTGAATCACCAATAGTGATGCTAATTTTATCTTTTCCTCCTGTCTTAGCTCTACAACATTATTACCCTTTTGCACTATCAGATATTAAAATTGTGTTAATAATCAGGAACTGTATTAAAATGTCTAAAAGTTAAATAATACGGTAGCACATTTGGAAGTTAGTTGCACGCTTTGAGTATAATTCACCAAGAACAAACTTAGCCCCTTGCTTTTCTGGAGATTCAAAGACTATATTGTTGTTCTAGAAGATTAATTATTATTATGATACCTTGGAATATGCAATAGAATCATTGTCATTTGGCTGACTAGGCTTTTTAAGTTACAAATTAAAAGTTAAACTGATGGAATCACTCACCAGATGCAGGGTATAAGGGCTCCTTACTTTGGAGAGAATGTCTTCTTGCTTTCCACACTTCGCTATTGTTTTGTTTGGTGTGGTTAGGAACAAGGGTCTAAGAAGGAGCTCAGATGCTGAGATTCTGGGGTCTCACTTTTTGGCATCTGACTGGCTGGGCATCTTTGGGGCCTTAACCTCTGTAGACTGGAGTTTTCTATTTATAATGGAACAGAAGTATGTTCCCTCTCTTTTCACTCACGGTAATATTGTGAAGTTGAATGTAGTTGTTTCCTGAGAATTTCTTTTCTACTCTTGAAATGAGAGGTATATCCATTCAGATGTAGAGTGGAGAGAATTCAAGGTCTGCTCTGATGCTCATTGTGCTATCTTAGGTAAAAGCTTTGAATTCTCTTTCCCAAGTTTATTGAACTTTAATAAAGGGAGAACAATTTTTACCCTCTCTGTCTTGAAGGACTGTAAAAAGCACAATTGTTTGCAAAAGCACTTTGTAAAAATCAGTTACTAAGCAAATGGTAACTGTATTGTTTTGTTTTGTTTTGTTTTGTTTTTGCGGTACGCGGGCCTGTCACTGCCGTGGCCTCTCCCGTTGCGGAGCACAGGCTCTGGACTTGCAGGCTCAGCGGCCATGGCTCACGGGCCCAGCCGCTCTCCGGCATGTGGGATCTTCCCGGACCGGGACACGAACCCGTGTCCCCTGCATCGGCAGGCGGACTCTCAACCACTACGCCACCAGGGAAGCCCTGTATTTTTTAATTATAATGATAAGGTGGGTGGTTCACATCACTGCTGTTCATTTCATACTCATGAAACCTAGACCAGAGTCTATGTGACTGGTAGGAGTTGACTCTTTCACACATGATGTGACTCTCTGAGTGACCTTGAGAGCTGAAGACTATCTGATCCCTATGAGAATTCAGATGGACTTCAAGGCCCTAAGGTATGCATTATGTCCTCCAGGACTCCAATCATGCGAGTACTTAAAGCCCTGGTTAGCACACTTTCTGGGACTGCTTACTGCATCATGAACTGTAAAAGAAGACACTAGGAACTGATCATTTAACCTTGCTCTTTGTGAGCTCAGAAGAAATTTTTCCTAATAGAAGGCAAGGGCAGGCTTGGCCTTTGTGCTCTCACATATGCAGTCCCTCTTCCTGGAGGGTTACCTCCTCCTAATGTGTTCATCTATATAGCTTCTATTTTTCCTTAAAATTATCAGCTGAGATATTACTATCTCAGCAAAATCTTCACTGAATCTTGATACTCTTCCTTTGCCTTTCAAGTCCATCTGTATTTCTGCTAGAGCCCTTGTCTTACTTTACTGTGATTACATGAAAGTTGACTTTTTTTTTAAAATCAGCCGTAATAGAAAGGCCTTGAAGGCAGGAGTTATATTCTCCATAGTTCTAGCATCTAGCATTGGGCCTGGAATACATTAAAAACACAGCAAATATTTGTTGAATGGAAGAATATAAGAATAAATGAGGCTGAGTATAGAGAGTAAAGGTGATAACTCGTATTGATTTTTTTTTTTGCTATTTGTAAATTGCTTCAGTAAAAAGATTTGCTAGAGAAGTGCATACTGTGAAATTGAGGGATTTTCCTGAGATTGCAATTATCTCTGCTAACCAAACCTTTCATTCACATGGATTAGGAGAGATGACTGAGGAATGAGCTTTCTCCAAGGATTGATTCACTCTTCAGTGTGTTATTCCACTTACCAAAGTTACAGTGTACAATCAACTCTCTTAGTGAAAGTTAGTTTAGTGGTGAAAGACACTACTTGCAAAAGAAAAGTGAGTGGAAAACCGATTCATATCATCAAGGAGTTTATATGGTAAGGGGAATACAGTCTGTTCTTGGATAACTATATAAAATGCTATATGTTACAAGTGATGTAGTGATTCATTAAAAAGAAGGAGAATTCCTTGTCATAAGAGGTCAGGGAAGATGTTTGTAAAGGAGCTATTTTTATAGCTGGGGTTTGAAGAATGGACTAACAGAGGGATAGAAACCAACTAATAGGCAGTACACATGTGGAAGGGCCTGCAAATGAACAATGCAGGTCATTTTCTGGAAATGGCAAATAGCACAACCTTTTGAATTATAAAGTTCAGAGTAGGATACTGGTGGGGACAACGCTGGAAAGATGGGTCTGGTCTAGATTACAGAAGACACAGAGTATTAAATTAAGGAACTTGGATCTTTATAGGATTATGGGACTTATCAGAAACCTTTGATAAAAGGAGTAACATTACCAGAATCATGTTTTAAGGGCCTTTGATCTATTAGAAGGGGGAAATACATAGCAGTGTGACAGACACGGGAGGCAAGGAGGTCTCTAAAGAGATCTTTATAGAAGTCTAGGTAACAGAGGATAAATGAACAAAGAGGGCAAAGGAGAAAGGAAAGAATGGAGAGAAATCATAGGACTTGGTGCTTTGGCTTTGAGCATGAGGCAAAGATGACCGAGGCATTTTGATTGTATGAGACAATGATTGTTGTGATTGTTCAAATCATGAGGGGAAATAAGGAAGCAAAGACAAACATGAGGATAAAGATTATGATTTATACACAATTGATAAAAGATCAATCAAGCCCAATAAAAATTCAGTGCAATAGATTGGAGGTGACAGTTAGAGTCACAGTTTTGGAATCATATGGATCCCGACTGAACTCCGTGGTGGCAGAAGAAGAATAGCACTGTGTCGTAGTGCACACTCACCTTGACCAGAAAGCCCAAAACCAGGCTCAGTGTCTTCCCAGGCTATAAAGAGTGAGGTAACCTAGATTTATGAAACGGTGACTGTGGCCATTCTACTAACCACTATCGTGACTCCTCAACTAGGCAGAACACAATTTTTAAATCCAGGATGGATCCTTAACATACTCAGAACATCTTCTCCATCCAAACACTCACCTTGGGTTTGCCGTGGAAATCTTTGACTCAGCCTCGTCCCCTTTGATCCATGAAATTTCAGCTCTTGCCTCTGTCATTGACTGGAGCAACTTTCTGTCGCTCACACTGGCTCACACTTACTTTAACTGCCCTATGCATTACTTGCCTTGTGGTACATCGTCATTTGGGTCCTCTAGTCCTCCTGTACTGGTGTTTGGATTTTGCAGTTCCATTATTTCTCTTCTTGCACTCATCTGACTACAGCCTGTTTCTTATATATTCAATATCCAGCTCCCAACTATATTGTGACAATCAACATACAAACAAAAGCTAAAAGCAGAAGGTGACTCAATTGCTTAGGACGAGAGAGTCAATACATTTTACTTTGCATGCTAGCTCAAGTAAAACGGAAGTGGCATTTTAGAGCACTGGGTTGAGAAGTATTTCTGTACTCGGTGGAAAAGAGTACCATAATTGATTAATGTGTTCCTGTATACACAAAGACAGAGAGATTACATTCATGCAGAAGCATCTCATTCTCATCCTAAAGAGCTAAGGGTAAAATATGAAAACAGAACCCAGGGAGGTCCTTTTGCAAATAGGTATGATGGGTAAATTTTATGTTCTCTTGGCTAGGCTGTGGTATCCAACTGTGGTCAAAACTTTGTCTAGATATTGCTGTGAAGGTATTTTGTAGATGTCATTAACATCTCCAATCAGTTGACTTTAATTAAAAGAGATTACTCTCAATAATGTGGGTAGGTCTTATCCAATCAGTTGAAGGCCTTAAGAGCAGAAACGGGTTTCTCAGAAAAGAAATTCTTTGCAAAATTTAACATAGAAATCCTTCCTGAATTTCCAGCCTGCCAGGCTCCCTGACTGATACCACAAGGAAAACAGGCTAGAGTATGGCAAGTCTGATGCCAGTTATCCCTTTAATAAAGAAATAGTTATACCTGCTACTATTTTGGACAACACAAGAAGATTAGCATTTACTATCCAAGAAGCAGCTGCATCCAGGGACTAAAGTTCTCCTTTGTATGCTTTGAAGCTACGGTGGTACCATGTTATGGGGAAATAGGATTTATTGAGCCAGAGTGGACCCTGGTCTGCAAGTACTTCCTGCAGTTGCCCATGCACCCTGTACTGGTAACATTAATGATAAAGTTCAGAGGTGTTGATTAGATGAAATATGACAGATGGCAGACTTCCTTTCCTTCTACATAATGCCTTCCTAAAGACTTAAATGCAGCTTGGAGTTCTCGGCAAAGTTTGCCATTTTCTGTTACTCAATCATATTCTTTCCATGTGACCTGCAACAGCTGTTCTGTCACCAATTATACCATTTCTTCCTGATAAATTAAAAACAGCTCTAATTAAATGGTATAATGAAATCATCAATCTATGTTCTTGAGGCAGAACTGTAATGTAATTAGTTATTGATATTGCAAGGCAGGGCTTAGCTAGAATGAGAGTAGGGTGGTGGGTGACTCTGGGATTCTCACAAGGCACATGGTCATTTTTGGAGGTACATACCCAATTCATCTGGTTGTTTTCCCAAAGGATGATTGTTATGTTAATATGGTCCATGAGAGCAGAATAATAATATTGTTTTTAAATGTAACACAACTGTTATCAATACTGCCAGTGAGGTCTATTGGGACAGGATAGGTCATTTTCCTTGGGTAGTCTTGGTAATAAATAATTTCCAGGGAAAGAAAAATTGATTTGAGGAATAAATAGAAATTATGGAAGTATAATGAGAACTTTTCTAGTATGGATATCAGTCTTTTCCCAAGGAAACTATGATAGAGCTACTTGATAACTGGGACTATCTCCTATTATTAATTTTGTGCATTCCATCTTTGCTTCCCACTGTAATTGCTCATAGAATGAATGCCTTGGTGTTTAGAGTAATTGTATTAGGCAGCTTAGTTTCATCTTTCATAGAACTGTATTAAAATGAATCACCATAATGAAAACTATACCTGTAAGCACTCCGTCCTGTTAACAACTCAAAAATATTAGAAAGGAAAGAAGTGGAAAATCTATTAGTATACTAAGATTGGCTTACCATGTCCCCTGGACTATACAACAAACGGCTGGTGTTTAAACGTTTGGGGTTTTTTTCCCCTAAGAATCTCAGTAACAGTGTTAACATATCAACATGAATGAAATTAGTTTTTTTAACATATAACTGTAATACTGCCTAATTGATTGATTATTTGTTCAGTAACTATAAAAGTGTTTTGTGCTGTGAACAACAGCCAGTTTAACCAGAAAAGGAACTTATGAAAAGTTACTTTTAACTTATGACTCTCTAGGAGGGCATGAGAACTAGATTCTTGAGCCACAAGTGCAGGGACAATTCTTAGTTCCGCTAAAGGACTTTTTGCAGGGAAAATGCTGCTCCATCACTGCTTGGCCTATGATAGTCTATAATACTTAGGTCTGGATGCCAGAAGCTCCGCCACGGCTATCCACAAGGAACCAGGTGGCTCTCTCACCACAATTGCCAGAATATTAATTCTCATATTAATTATGAGAGTATGTGTATGTCACAGTGTATGTCTACCACTTCCTTCAGAACCCAAGTGTGCTAAGGTACACGTGAGTAGCAGAACCATGTCACATATCTGCACCATAGTAGTAGGGATGTCCAGTTATGCAAGTCCTCTGGCTCTTCCTTGGAATGGCAAGATTCGTTAAAGTTGAAAATGACCAAAATATAAGGAGGGTGTTCAGGCCTGTTGCAGAGCCATAAATGATGCATGTTTACTACACAGAGGCAGTCCAGGTGCACAATTTGTACATAGTATTAGAGGCTTACGGGCTTTTGAAATGTCTGAACTATTTTCAAATAAAAGGGAACATTCACTAATCTATAAATGACAGTGTTGTCAAGCTATTTATAGTCCTCCCAGGCTAGTGCATGTTTGGATTGTTATTGTAACGGATGTGTGACAGAATGACTAATCAATAAAAAATTTCTGGTATTGCATGATGCAAGGAACACACATAGACGTTGCTTATTTTTAGTGACACTTCCTTTGTGAAGGAATTTGTAAACTCTGAAGGAAAACAGCTGAATAGGTTACATTGGTTTGGAAAGGATTAATTTATTAAGGAGTTTGAAATAAACTTATCTGCATGACTTAGAAAGACATCCAAGGGCAAGCCGAGGATGACCAGTTAGTGGTATTGGATATATTTTTTAGAGGGAAAAGTTTCTTCAAAAAAAAAACCAAAGCTTTATCCCTAGAGATGTTTCAGGGTGTACCACCAAGTCTATAGAAGAATGCGTAATAGGAAATAATGCTTTTGTCACAAATTTCTCGATTTGAAAGAGATTCAAAGTTCATTTCTGTAGGATTGCTTGGAGGCAAAGAGATCAGCAAAATCAGTACTTTATTCTAATTTATGCTAATTTCTTTCATCTAACCTCAACTTTATGCTAATTTTCTTCCATATACCCTCATAGGCATTTTTCCTATTTCCTGGGAAAGTTTTGAAATATTAAACAATGTTTGGTTTTTTTTCACTCCTCCTGATAGTTTTGTCCCTCTGAACTTTCTTCTTATTCAAGCAGCTAAGGCCTCCTGGGCCATTGCCTCAGGAGAAGGATGTAGCAAGCCAGAAAGAAAAAAGAATTAGCATGCCAATTTTTTCCCTGACTTTGGTTTCCAGCCTAAAGCACTTAATAGAATTGAGAGGGCTCCAAGCCCAAACAAAATGTTTGGAGAAACATATTGAGATGGAGGAAAAGTGTTCCACGTCCCCTGCTGACTCTGCACGTTCCACAGTTCCATCCCTTCTATCACGGTATCCATCTTCTCTAGAATAGACTCACGTAAACTGAACTCTAGGAAGCAGCAGTATCCCCAGAAATGGTTGCTTGTTGAGTTCGACCAAAGGGGTCTTTCCAAAGCCTCAGAGAGTGCCCCAGAGTGACCTAGAAGTTGAATGGTTTCTCTAAAGCCAAGCATTGCACAGAAGCAGCAAAAACTACACCTGCAGGGCTCATGTGAATGGGAATGGGGCCTATTGCTATAGCTACGTGTGGACCTATGAGCAAAGACAAAACAGGATGATGGACTTACCAATCATGCCTGCATGGAGAAATGACACCGAGGAACAGAATCCTCATCTTGACCCATGTAGCCTATACAAACCCTCTCTGGAACTCAGAAGGTTCCCCAGGGAGAAGAGAAGAGAAGCATCAAATTGGCTGAGATTTCAAGACATTATCCAGATCTTGAAAGATAATGTATGCTTCTGTGGAAGAAAAAATAGAGCTGCTTTTGTATGCCTGAACTGTGGACTGGGATACCTCCTACACAGAGAAATGGAAGAAAAAAAAAAATGGAAGAAAAAGTTTTGTTGTTTTTTATTAGAATGAATTCAAATACAGTTATTTTGTTGAATACAAATGTATTTACTTGCTATTTATAGAATTAAGGATTCTACTTGCAGAATTAAGAATAATAAATATTTTTCTTTGTACTTTACTGGGGGGGTATGTGATTTTGTAATATTTATTTATATGAATGGGAGCAAACTCAAAGGAAAGTGTTTTTTTTTCTCTTTACAAGGTAATTATATTAGAAAAACTCCTAAGAGTTTTACACACAGTTTTTTTCAGCTTTATTGAGCTTTAATTGACAGGAAATTGTTCTTTATCACTAACTACACATTGACTAACATTTTAGGATCTCTTAGTCATCTATCACCATTATTGGCCTCTTGCTTTACACTTTATTTTAACAATTCCATTACACTGCATGTAATAATTTCTTTTTGAGTGTGAACAAGGTAAAATAACAAATAAATACAACCACATTTTCCCAGTAGAAAAGTGTAGACTTTGAAGATAACAATGTATGAAACTATTCATGTATTTTAAATAGGTTTGAGTGAAACCAGTGAACAAGGTACAACTTGCTAATCATATCACACTAATTTTTGACTGCTCTTAATTCAGGTTTTCATGTTTTTCAGATAAGCTACTAGGCTTGAAAGGAATACTTCTTTTGTTAAAATGGTGTCTTTTCATCTCAGCTCTGAAGGCTTTCTGGGACTCACTCATAATTCTGTCTTTTGTTCTTTGGAAATTCAGAGAAGTTCTACATTCTCTTTCTCTCTCTCAGGTTTTTTCTCTTCTAGGTTTCAATTTCCCTACCACAAAAGCAAACAAACAAGAAACACTTTAATTTTCTTTACATAACTTGCTAGGGGAAAAGCTGCTTTTCATTTGAAAATTCTCTACTCTTTTATCATCCTGCCTTTCTCTTATATCCTAATTAAACAAGAAGATTGATAAAATGAATTCCATGATGTCACTGCGTAAAACACTGAAATCTGGAAAAACGGAGCAGTTTTCCATCTCTCTGTGGAATTAGCTTGTTCTAATTTTTATTCTATTCTTAGTTTTATCAATAGCTTCTAAAATATTAGTTCAGTTAATGAGTGAGTTTATATGTATGAATAAACAACTGAGTTTCTATGAAGAACCAATTTCTTTACCAAAATTTGAGCTGCAACTCTTTATCAACTTTTACAACTTGCTTCTAACCAATCTCTTTTAGCAAGTGAAAAAAGCTTTTTGTTTCCATCCAGGTTTACCCTGATTTTAAAAACACAAACATTTTTTCACTTTTCTAGTATTTATGGAAGACCCGATATCTGCAAGCTGCTGTGTTATGTCATGTCTGAGATACAAGGATAAACAAGCTCCCTCCCCTCAAGGAGTCTGAATTCTTGTAGAAAAGATAAGACTTATACTACACATATAACAATAATACAAGTAGCAAATGCTAAATTCCACAAGAGAGGTGCAGATAAATTGCTATGGGTACGAGAGGCTAGGAAGGTTACAGAACATAACAAGGTTTTAAAATAGATAAAAAGTGTTCCCTTCAAAATGTAAATACTGTAGAACAGTGTGTGTATTTGTTCAGTATCCCTCTTGAATATATCTGACTGCATTATTATTCTCTTTGCTTTAGTTTTCAAACATGGTCTTCTGATGCCTTTCTTTGATACCAAGTTTGTCTTTTCATCTGGGAAAGGCTCTGTCACATGGGTCCATGGCAAAGATGGCTGGAGATATTATAGCACTTTGCCTGGGGTAGGGGAGGAGCAGGTACTACCATTTTGATGTGCTGAGGGAGTCTGATCCCTAACAGGACATAGAATTTACTAACAAAAGGAGTTATTTTTTGTGTTAGGTAGTTGTTAAGCTTGATGAGGACAGGTGGGGAAATAACTTGTCATTTTGGACCACAAATCTTTTTTCCAAGTGCAACCGTCTCATGAGCAAACTTTTATAATCTGGTTGTAAGATTTTCTTCCCTGATGGATGTTCATCAAAATTTTATAGTTTCTGTTTGCTTGTTGAGCTTGAGGAATTAGAACAACTTTTGGCATTTAGAGATCCATGACACAGTTTGAAACATACAGAAAAAAAGCCCTTCCAGCAGAAGACACATGGGATGATCTGTTCTAATGGGCCTTGTGTTCTTGGCTGGTCTAAGTCTGAGTGTACCAACTCCCTCTTCCCATTAATTTATAGTGAAAAGGAATTTCTTTTTAAGAAAAAGGGACATGGGGAGACATAAGAACTAAAACTCAAGTTTGGCTTCTATGATTTGTGCTTGTAACAGTTAAGATTACTTCTGTTGCACATAAGCAAAACTTTACCCAAATCAGCTATATTAAGAACAGGAATTTATTTGATTATGTGATTGAGGAGGCCAGAGTGCAAATGTACTCAGATATTGATTTAGGGACTCAAAACTTACCATAAATTCTTGGAATTTTCGCTGTACCTCATCAAATCTGGCCCTTGTTAGTTTCATTCACCGGCTCCACGTGGTAGCTTCAGGTCTAACAGAAAAAAGGAACTCTTACACTTAGTCTTGAGATGCATTCTTATTGGACCAATGTGGGTCACATGTCCATGTTTCTGAACCAATCATGGTGGCAAGTTAAATCCTTCTGCTGGGTGGCTGGGACTGGATGATGTGCTCTCCATCTGGAAATAAGAGTGATGCCCTACCTGAAGTTGATGGACTAAACATGGAAAGTTTAGTGGGTAGTCAGAAAAATCAATGTCCTCTACAGTGTTCTAGAGGCCTTGCTACTTTTTATCCTGGATCAGATGCTTGCTAATAGCAAGGAGGTCTAAGGACCTATTTATACACATAAACAGAATTATTTAGAACCATAAAAACATATAACCCTAAAAATAGAGTATGTGGATATGTTTGTGTGTGCATGTATGTGTGTATGGGGGGAAGAGAGAAATATATACATTTGACAGGAAGATTCTGAAAGGATATATGTGATTCAAGTAATAGTTTGGTAACACGAAATAGTAACTAATAGTAACTAAATACTAAAAACTAAATTTAGCAATGCTAAATACTAAATAGTAACACTAAACTATGTATATATGCACATACATATAAAAACATTCACGTGTAATTCATAAAATTAATATTAAATAATTTTAATTTTGTTTTTTCATTTTGTTTATCTGAATTTTCTAAAGTTTCTGCAATCTATTGTAATTAAAATAGTAACTAGGTATTTTAGAACTATGTATTTGAAATAAACCAAATAGCAGTGTTATTAAAATATTATTTTAAGTAATTCTTTTTCCTCAAATGATTTTTATATATAAGCCAATCTAAATCTGATAATTAATCTAGATCATACCTAGGAGATGCTGAATTGAAGATATGCCATACTGAGTTGTCGTCACACCTCTGAACTCTCTACTGGGCACCCTATTGGGAGGCAGGAAAATAATCTCCCCTTTTTTCCTCTATGGATTCTTTCCAGTGACTAGACTTATATTTTGGGCTTTACTATGTATCTATATATTTTTTCTCTCCTATAATAAATAGCCATGACAAAAGCTAGAATGATGATAATGGCAATAAGAATAATAACATAGCAGCTACCATTTATTGAGCGGTCACTGTGTTCCAGGTACAGAAGTAAGTGCTTTGTAGGCATTATCTAATTTGATCCATTCAACAACTCTAGCATTCTATTTACATAAGAGATGTTTATTGAGCAAGTTTGATTTTAAGAAATAACCTGAAAGATGGATATCTGAATAGAAAACTGAATTGTTCAATGTGGAGAAAAGGGTGGCACTATTGGTGGCAATGTAAATTGGTGCAGCCACTATGGAAAACAGTATGAAGGTTGCTCAAAAAACTAAAAACAGAATTACCACATGGTCCAGCAATCCCACTCCTGGATATATATTCAAAGAAAATGAAAACACTAATTTAAAAAGATTCAGGGCTTCCCTGGTGGCGCAGTGGTTGAGCGTCTGCCTGCTGATGCAGGGGACACGGGTTCGTGTCCAGGTCCGGGAGGATCCCACATGCTGCAGAGCAGCTAGGCCCGTGAGCCATGACCGCTGAGCCTGCGCGTCCGGAGCCTATGCTCCGCAATGGGAGAGGCCACGGCAGTGGGAGGTCCGTGTACTGCAAAAAAAAAAAAAAAAAGATTCATAACACCCCAGTGTTCATAGCAGCATGTTTTACAATAGCCAAGATATGGAGGCAACCTAAGTGTCCATCAACAGATGAATAGATAAAGATGTGGTATATAAGCAGTGGAATGCTACTCAGCCACAAAAAAGAATGGCATTTTGCCTTTTGCAACAACATGGATGGACCTGCAAGGTATTATGCTTAGTGAAATAAGTCAGAGAAAGATAAATACTCTATGTTATCACTTATATGTGGAATCTAAAAAAAAAATAACAAATGAATGAATATAACAAAACAAAACCAGATAAATATAGAGAACAAACTAGTGGTTACCAGTGGGGAGAAGGAAGGGAAGAAGGGCAAGATAGGGGTAGGGGATTAAGAGGTACAAACCACTACGTATGAAATAAATAAGCTACAAGGATACATTGTACAGCACAGGGAATATAGCCATTATTTTATAATAACTTTAAATGGAGTATAATGTATAAATGTTTTGAATCACTATGTTGTACACTTGAAATGAATGTGATACTATAAATCAACTATACCTTAATAAAAATAAAATTAATTAAACCTGAATTGTTCAAAAAGCGAAACCACTAAAAAATAGAGTGGTTCATTCTAAGAATGAGATGGTTCCTTGGAAGTATAGCAGGGTATCAGGTGCTAAGAGTGGTGGAGACCTACACCCGACTCCACAAAGTCCACAGGAGAAATAAAGAGGAATTGTCATTGCTTTGAAGAGCAAGGCCATGTTATGTTTTAGCTAAAGCCTTGATCTGAATTCTGTTTCTCTCTCTGCCATTAATTTAGAGAGGTGTGATCCGAAAATCATATTTTCTCTTATAATTTTGGCTTCTCTCCCTATATCTTGCTGATTATGGTATTTGCTTAATATTTAAGAGTGAAAACACTGGTGTTTGAGAGACTTGGGTTCAAAACACACAGATCTGCCACTGACTATCCAAGTGATCCTGGTGAAGTAACCTAACCCTTTCAAGGATCAGTTCCCTCATTTGTAAAATTAGCTTAGTGTAATCGTTATTAACACTTGGGAAATGCCTGTAGCTATACAGAAGCAATATAATTCAGTGGTGAATTGCACAGAATGGAGTCAGATTGCTGGGTCCAAACCCTGGATCCACCTCTTACTAGCCGTGTGACTTTGGACAGTCTACTTAAAGTTTCCCTGCCTCAGTTTCTTCATCTATAAAATGAGGATGGTAATATGAACAGTTCCTATCTTATGAGTTAATTTATGTAAAGTGCTTAAACAGGGCTGGATTCACAGTGAGCACTATATCCATGTTTATTCTTCATATACTAGTACTTCCTTATAGGCTAGTTGAGAGGACTAAAAGAGTGACTGTTGATTAAAAAGCACTTAGCATAATGCTTCTACACACTAAGTGCTCTGTTAACTTATATTAAGGTTAAGGAACCGTAATATTAAACAGATCGACACAAACATTGCAGGCTAACAAGCACACTCCAGGATTCACCCTCGTTTCTGTTCTCAGATTAGGTATCTGATAGCTCTCTTAAGGAAGAGTTGTTTCAGTGACGAGATATCTGCATAAACCATTCCTTTTGTACCTTCCTTAAGTTTGGCAGTTTATTTCAGGGTGTTCCTGATAATCCTATAAAGTATTTTTTCAGCCACCTTCACTCTCTTTCTCAGTCTTCATGGCTAGTTCTTTCTCATTTTCTTCCTTTATTTTCTCTATCTTTTAGGCTCCAACTCTAAACCTTGGTGAGACCTGTTTTATCCTGGGTCCCTTTGTTTTGTCTTTCAAGTGAGTCTCCGTAGATGGATTAATCCAGACCTATGACTTAAATACTATTTAATAACTAAGATAATATTCCCGAACTCTATGTCTAATTCTGACCTTTCCCTGGAACTTCAACTGCATATGTGGTACTTTCACCTGTATGTCTAATAGGCATCTCAGATTTAACATAGGCAAACTAAAACTCTTAGCTCTGAGTCTCTTCCCTCTACTCTATTCTCAGTGTTTTCAACAACTGTTCATTCTCTTGTTCCAGACAGTAAAAGGAGGGAGGAGGGATGATATTTCTGTATCTTCCCTATCACATTCAATCCATCAGCAAGTTCTGACAAACATATCATTTATTCATTCACTCAAACAATTCATTTTTCTCCATCCCTACCTATAGCATCTTCTTCCAAGCCACCATTATTTTTCCATTGAAATACTGCATCCGTTTTCCAACTCTCTAGTTTTCTTGCTTTTACTCTTAGCTCTCTATAGTCCGCCTTGTACATAGCAGACTACTCTGCTTGAAGCCTTCCAGTGGATGCCCACTGCACCGTTTGCCTGATCGAACCTCTGTTTTCTTCCATGACTTCACTTTAAACTACTCTCTCTTTTCTCATTCTGTCCATTGTGACCTTCTTGACCCTGGAACCATTTAAGCTTTTAGCTTTCTCAGAGGCTTTGCTCTAGATTCACTCTGTACTCAGAATACTGTTTTCCATAATCTTTGTTCTTGACATTCAGGTCTCAGTTTAGATGCCAACTCCTCAAAGAGCTCATCTTGACCACCCTACCTAAAGTAGCCACACATTTCTTTCCTAAAATATCACTATTTTTAAATACTTTACAGAACACTTTTTCACTATGTGACACTTTGTATCTTTTACTGATTTATTTCTTCATTTATTTTCAATTTGATTTATACTAGAACGGTGGTTCTGGGGGTGGTTTTGCCCCCCCAGGGAATATTTAGCGATATCTAGAGGCATATTTGGTTGTCATAATCAGAGACATGCTAAACATTCTGTAATGGATTAGCCAGCTCTTCACAAGAATAGTAATCTGCCCCAAAATCTTCATAGTGGCTGAGGTTGAGAAGCCCTGCACCAGAAGGAAGCACTAAAAGAGCAGAGGCTTTGCCAGGATTATTCACGTTCTATGCCCAGTGCCTGGAACAAGACCAGGCATATATTGAACATTCAGTAAATATATTGAATAAGTAAATATATGAACATAGGATTTGTAAGGCCTTAATAGGATCCAGAATCCTATTATATAATCCTAAATATAATTATATATAATAATTATATAATAATTAGGATTATATAATCTAATTATAGGATTATAATTAAAATGCTAATTATAGGATAATTAGAATTATTATATAATCCTATTTATAATTTAGGATGATTATAGAATCCTAAATACAATGTCTGATACATTATATTTAAGCAGTTTTTGATCTCAAAAGCTTGATGAATATCATGATCTTAGAAGAAGCCAAATTGCTGGTATTTGTCATTGGTGGGATAAAAATTACATGACTTAGGAAATGATGGTCACCAGAATCCCTACCTCTGCTGCACTTTGGCTGCAAGGGGTCTCTGTGAACAATATAAATCTAGGTCAAAATGTTCTCCTTCGAAAGAGCTTCCCTCTCCCGTGAAGGCAGTTTGCATGGCAGTTATGAGTAAGCACTTAAAACCAGACTGCCGTGGCTCAAGTTCCCCTCCACCACTTCACAGCTGTGTGACCTTGTATAGCTTCCTGGATTTCATGCCTCAGTTTCTCTTTTGTGAAATAGAGGCTTAATTAAAATACCTTCCCCATGGAGTTATTCTGAGAATTACATGAGTTAATATACATAAAGGACTTAGAACAGAGCCTGGTACTTAAACATGACATGTGTTAAGTTTCTTCACGTGTTACAAGAAACTGGTTCTATCTATTATTGACATCTAAGGGATCCTCTGAAAACCTTGGCTGCTCAGGGGAGAGCTCCATGATGATGGAAGCAAATGTTAGCTATGATAATCATTCATCGTCAAAACTAGTGAGCTGGAATTGTGATAATACTTGTATATATGCTAACATGTATAACAACAATAACAGGATGATTGTGATAATGATGGAATTCTCAATCCAATAATCTGCCCTCAAATTCTTTTGAACTTTGAGCACATAGAATTCCTGCTCTCACAGGATCAACTTGGAGTCAGTGAATTGACTACACAGAAAAGTGAGCTACAAGTTGAAAGCTTTACATGCCTATCTGCTATCACATCCATGGAGCTGTGCAGTATTGCCCACTCCTTTTGCCCTCTCTGGTCTCACCTTCTTTGGTTATAACTCCTATTCTTGCTCTGCCTCTTGACAGATGGTGAAAATCAATGGGAAATAATAGGTGGGAAATGGTTGTGTTCCTTGGAGAAATTTCTGAGATAAGCAGGAGGCCATGTAGTTATTATATGACTAATAAATACTGTTTTTCCTCACTGCACTCATATGTGGGCAGCAGTATTAAACCCAGCCTTGGTCAACTGTGGTATTGATTTCCTTTTGTGATTTCAGATTCTATTCTCAAGTAACCTTAACTAAAGACTCAAAATAGGAAGACCAATTCAAATTAGACACAGTGTGCACTGAATTCAGACCCAGATTTTAATTAATGATTTTTAATAAAATCTTATGTTGATTTCTATCATATACTTATTTTTTACTTATTTTAATTTTTAATGCTTTTTGATTATTCTTTTTACTATAAAGTGCCACTTTTTGATCTCATTAGTATGTGGTAAATCATCTTTCCTTTTAACAACTTTATCTAGATAAAATTTATATACCATAAAAGTCACCCATTCAAAGTGTGCAATTTGATGTTTTCGGTGTATTTAAAAAGTCAAGCAGCCATCACTGCAATCTAATTTTAGAATATTTTGACACCTTAAAATGAGACCTTGTGCCAATTAGCAGTTGCTCTTTATCCCCTGACCAAGCCCTTGGCAACCACTAATCTACTTTCTGTCTCTATAGATTTGTTTATTTAGGACGTTTCCTGTAAATGGAATCATACAATGTGTACTATTTTGTATCTGGATTCTTTCACATGGTGTATCATGAGTCAGCTTTATTAAGATCTCAGCTTTTAGACAGATTGTGGCAAAACCCTGAAATCATGACCAATCTTCCATTCATTCTGGCTCACCTGCTCCTTGAATTGCTGTTTTGAAGTCATCTTTCAGAGACCTCATCCTGGTGAATGTTGGAAATGGCTATGATATACAAATATTATTTCCCCAGGATCTCTCCTCAGGGGCAAGTAGAGATTTATATGTATTTGGGGTCATTCTAAGGAGTTATACTTGGGCCCCAAGGACTCTAGTAACCCAGTGATAGGTTCAGTAAGTATTACAGACATTTCATTGAACTTTCCCTCTCCCATCTGTACTCTTCCACAGGACTTTCATGGGTACTGGTGAGTCTCTCAATGGCTCTGTACAGTGAAGACTATCTTCCTTGAGAATTCTGAGGTTTCTCTAGAGACCCAGGGGTCTGTGTTCCTAAAGGCTTACGAGTCAACTTCAGTCTAGAGGAGAGGATACCAATCATTAAAATCTGGTTTACTGCTGAAATACACGAGCCCATTGGCCTCTGACATTAAACTGTCTATGTAGTAGTTAACGTTGACCGTATCTGATGACTTCTCCTGTAGATTTTACTGATGTATGAACATTCCTATGTGACTTTTCTGAGCCCTCTATTTCCTCACCAAGGAGACAGACTGTGAGACAGAGTGGAAAGGATATAGGCTCAGGGAACTGTCAGACTTAGGACTGAATCCTGGCATGGTCACTTATCAGCTCACTGATTCTTAGCAAGTTTTCTTATCCCCATTTTCCGCGTGGGAAAATCAGGCAATAATAAATGTCATGGGGCTGTTGTAAACATTCAGTTAAGTAATATATGTAAAGAACTTTACACTTTGTAGGCGCTGATAAGTAATTACTGTTTTTAAAAGTAGTGTGGTATAGGAGAGAGGGCTTCGGCTGAAGGAGCCAGATGACCAGTATTTGAACTGTAGCTGTCAACTCACTAGCTGTATAACCATGAGCAGGATTTTCTCTCCTTATTAGCCTCTGTTTACTAATCTATAAAAGAGGAATAGGGCTTCCCTGGTGCCGCAGTGGTTGAGAGTTCTCCTGCCAATGCAGGGGACACGGGGTTCGTGCCCCGGTCTGGGAGGATCCCACATGCCGCGGAGCGGCTGGGCCCGTGAGCCATGGCCGCTGAGCCTGTGCGTCTGGAGCCTGTGCTCCGCAACGGGAGAGGCCACAACAGTGAGAGACCCGTGTACCGCAAAAAAAAAAAAGAGGAATAATATCTGTTTTGAAGAGTTGATATTAGAATTAAAGACAATATTTGCAAATTGCCCAGTTCAGTACCTGCCATTATAGAAAGTGGTCAATAATTGATAACTATGACTATTTATTATTGTTATCAAGGCGGCCATGGCCAGTGATGATCTCTTTAAGGCAGTGGTATAAAATGCTTGCAATAATATGCTAACATAGGTTAGAGTGATATTAGTAATGGTACCCAAACACATTAATTCCTTAGAGTTGGGGTGCCACTCACCTCTCCTCTCCTCTGGCATTCTGGCTGATGGACATACATAGAAGGATATCAAAGAGTTAGCAAAGTAGCAAAAAAAAAAAATCTAACTCCAATGCGGGACTTTCTGGTAAATGCTGAAACAAGATGATAGACCTAATGCCAAAGTGGAACTGCTCGTCTTTCATTTTGAATTTACACTTAGGGACCTGCAAATTCATTTAGGCATGCCCAGGAAAGCGTGAGAGTAGAGCAAGAGTGAATCAGAGGTGGAGATGAGACCATGATAGGGAAGTGTGACTGAATGTGACCATAAAGTAGCCTGAGTCCACTTACCTATTTCATTGCATGGGGGAGTGAGTGTTGCCTCATCTACCCAATCAAAGCCTCAACCAGGAAAAAATGGCAGAGTAGGCCCAGCCCTGTATGCTTACTGCATGGGAGCAAGGTATAAAGCAGGTTTGGCCATAGACAAGTCCAGAAAGTGAAAAGAGGAAGGAGTTAGTGGAAACCAGCATCTTTGCCTATAGGTAAACCATATTCATTGACTGGCAGATGTGGGTTATAAGGGTTGGCCCACTTGCCCCAGTTTGGAACAATTCTCAAGGGCCATCCCAGTTCCAAAGCTCCCTGTGAGGTCTGCTGAAACCATTTGTTGTGACTGCGTGTTGCTTCAGCATCTCCTCTCCCCAGTCCTGCTTCTTTCACTCCCCCACAGGAATTGATCCTGACAGCATCCTTAGTCAGTCACCTGCATACAAGCATCCATCTCAGAGTCTGCTCGCAGAGAAGGGGACCTAAGAAACCTCTTTCACAGAGCTCTCCCTCACCCATTCCCAGTGGACATGGGTTTCCCTGTCTCTGAAATCCCTTTTAGATACCCCTCTTACAATGTTCGTACATTTCTGCCTTGAAATTTCCATTCACGTTTTATCTACCTTATTAGGCCAGTGGCTTTCCAAGGGTGGGATATATGCCCAATCCATTCCTATATATTCTCCAGGCCCCAGCCTTTTGCCTTGCACATAATATAACAAATATTTGAGGAAATAATTAAGACCAGGTTACAGTATGAATTGTCATCCCAGGGTTGTCTCAATAACTAAATTTTAAGGTGTGATTATGAAGCATCTGGAGAAAAACAGCCTATTTAAGGTAAGGATGGTAGTATCTCTGCACAGATTAAAACCAGGGTTTCAAGCTTGATTACTTCCAGAGGTGAGCAGCTTATGTAAATAGGGTAAGTGTAGCAAATGGAGGAAAATAGGTGAACTGTGTATCCTGTACCCAGTAAAGAGGAGAGAGCTGCTCTCAGATGCAGCCAATTACTGTCATGAGGGATGTGGGCTCAGTGTTGCCAAATGCCTCAATTTTTTCAAGAGGAGATGGAAACCCAGACTTATGTGAAATTGTCTAATCTTTCAAACACTTGGAGGCTAAGCAAACAGCATCCCTGAATTGGATTCAGTCCTGGGGTTCTGCAAGCCTGAAACATATGGGAATGACCTCTTAGGTTTCACACACCTTTGGTTTTCTGAATTGTGTGTATCTGTATCTCTCATGTGTGTATTTCATGAGAGAATGATGAACTGTATTTATTTGGAGGGTCATTTTTATCCACTGTTATGTACTTATATTTCTCATTGAGAGGACCAGAGGAGGATGGTTATGTGCTGAGCACAGTATTTGGACTATAATTTCCAGAATGTTTTAAGAGTCTTGGAGGAAAGGTGTAATACAACTCTAAGATAATTGTGTCTTTTTATTGCTTCTTTTTTCACCTTTAAGATAATCTTGTGAAATGAGTTGGCTAACAGTCTTGCTGTTTATTGAAAAACACAGTCAGGTCATTTTGTGCAGCATAACTGCATTTGTATTTTAAGGATGCATAAATAGAAAATTCAGACCCAAATCCAAATCCTTTCTTCTGCAGTACAGAAAAATATATCTCCTTTTTCTTCCATCTAATCACTCCTGACATCTGTGCAGTAAATATGGATTAGATAAGGGCACAAGCACTGAATTTCTTTTGTTGCTTCTCACTCATGAAATAAGATTATTAGTGTGGGTAGGAAAAGAGCTTTTTCTTTGAACACACAGTTACTTAAGGGTGATATTGAAAATGAAAGAGGTGTGTGTGTGTGTGTGAATTATCCAAGCTCAGAATATGGGGGATGAGGTGATGCAGCACTCTTTGGTACAAATGATGGGAAATTCATTGGCCTATTTGCAAAATGCTCGGAAATTCTAGTATCTTGCTGGTGGGGAATTCAGCTCAAAGAGTTACACTTTATTTGCTAAAGAGAGAATTATTAGGTTAAAAATCTGACTTACTTAACTTGAGGCATAAGAGTGGACTAAGAAAATAAACTAAGAGACAAATTAATATCAATATTTATGACTTAATGTGCTAAAATTGTCTGTGGAAAATGCACAGAAAAGCTCCCATTTAAGGCGTGCTCTTATTTGTACAGAAGGGAGAGAAGTCACACATATGTGGTGTTAGAGTCTGGCTAGTAAACATCACTCTTAGGTAGAGGATAGGAATCAGAGGTAAAGGACAAGTATGTCTTTTTAAACATGCCTATTTGGATTAAGATGTCTAATGTTCAGTAGAGCAAAATTCAATAAACAAAGTAAATTTAATATATTATTATCCAGAGGTGTTCTTAAACTTTACATCTTGCTTTGGATTTGGTCTCCATTGGTATTCTTTAAAAACCATTCTTTATCAGTAGTTTAAAGGCAATAATTCAACTAACAGAATTGTAAATTGTATGATAAAGCTATTGAGTTAACTCTAACTGGTGATCACGCTAAATGTCCTCACTTGTTTCATACACAATTTCACTGATTTTGAAGAAGAGATATATACACATGTATGAAATAAATCTATAAATGTTATTTTAAAATTGTCTTTTAAAAGCAGCAAGCATTTTATCTCAATGGGGTTTTGTTACGTCCTCCATTTTAGTAATTTGGGGAATAGGCACAAAGAAAGAACGAAATCAAGCATTTCAGAGCTGATGGAAACAGAACCCCTCAGATTTCAATGGCCTTCCGTTTACATTGGTCAACACCCAAGCAGCATTGTTTACTGAATCGTATTCTTATGGAAAGAAAAGCCTATCTTTTCTCCCATGAATATTTTTCACTGAACAGAAGGAGGAGTGGGATGGATGGGACTATGTCAGTTTCTCTCTGACAAGAGTCCTTGTACAATCCTCAGCGTTTTTTGTGTGTGTGTGTGTGTGGTACGCGGGCCTCTCACTGCTGTGGCCTCTCCCCTTGCGGAGCACAGGCTCCGGACACGCAGGCTCAGCGGCCATGGCTCACGGGCCCAGCCGCTCCGCGGCATGTGGGATCTTCCCGGACCGGGGCATGAACCCGTGTCTCCTACATCGGCAGGCAGACTCTCAACCACTGCGCCACCAGGGAAGCCCCAATCCTCAGAGTTTTATAGCTATTATAAAGGGGGAATTTGAAGCCTGTGGTTTCAGTTCTACATGCCCCTTGCATTCAGACTAGCCTATTGTCTTAAAGATGTAGCTCTGTCTAAAGACACTGACGATAAGGTACACTGGCTGCAGACCAACAGAAGCCGTTCAGCTTCTGAAGGGCTTGCCCATTGATGCCTAGGTTTTCTGTATTAGATGCCAACAGAAACACACTGGTAGCAATTACTGCCTTGGATCTCTGTTAGAGGCTCCTGAATTCAATGATCTATGAAGCATGACTACTTACTTAGTCCCATCCTCACGGCTCCCTTAAACAACCTAGACATTTGTTTAGATCTTCCATGAGGAACTGTAGCTCTTAGCTCTCACCTGCTAAGAACTTGTCTGACTCATCCCAAGTAACCGTGCTCCACCCTGATCACATTGCTGAAACGCCTTTCCCAGGATCAGCACCTCTAGCATAATATTTCTCAAAGTGTCTCACCAAAGTACTCATAAATAAAGAGGAGAGTGAACATATATTTTAAGATAGGATGGGGGAAGAAAAACAGAAGAAATTGGGAGAATAACATAAAAGGTGATACTAATGATATCTGAAGTTTTATCCCAAAGCCTGATATTTTGATAATTGTTGCAATTTATCTTATAAATTCCCATCACAATTCATCATTCCATTCTACAATATACAGTGCCAAACTGTATAAAGCTGTATGTAAATTTAGTATTTGACATCATTTTAATAATATATTAATATAGAATACATTCGCATGTAAAATAATATGATTCTTATTGGTTTCTTATAAAATATTTCCCCCAAATATTTGAGGAAAAATGCTTGCCCAGGATGTTGTGTTAACTTCATCCAGTGGCTTCTCCTTTTATTGAAGATTTCTCCCCAACCTCATATCCATCATTTCCTAGAGGTATAAGGGACATGTGATGACAAACATTGTTTTATCAGGTATGCTAGCTAGTTACCCCAAAATTGCCTTAAATATTCACTCAGGGGCCTGAGAGTTTACAGTTTTTCTTGTTTTTATTTTTTTAAAATTTTTATTGGAGTATAGTTGCTTTACAGTGTTGTGTTAGTTTCTACTGTACAGCAAAGTGAATCAGCTATATGTATATATATATCCCCTAATTTTTGGATTTCCTTCCCATTTAGATCACCACAGAGCATCAAGTAGAGTTCCCTGTGCTATACAGTAGGTTCTCATTAGTCATCTATTTTATACATAGTATCAATAGTGTATATGTATTAATACCAATCTCCCAGTTCATCCCACCCCCCGTCCTTGGTATCCATATGTTTGTTCTCTACATCTGTGTCTCTATTTCTGCTTTGTAAATAAAATCACCTATACCAATTTTTTCAGATTCCACATATATGCATTAATATACAATATTTGTTTTATGAGAGTTTACATTTTTAATGCCGTTTTTAGTTTTAATGTAGCACATCGATTTCATCCCTCCTCTCTTTTAGAATGCCTATGAGGAGCAACAAAATCAAGTCACATTTTGGAGTGTTGTCAAATGTAATTTCCCCAGAATTGGCGGCCAGGTAAAAGATATAAAAGAAGGACCTCAGAAAGGGGTTTTGGAAGTGAGCTACTTTATCTTTTTATAAACTGCATGGAGGTTAAAATTTCAGGAAAAATAAAAAATAAATCTAAAAAATAATAGGATATAGATAAATCCATATTGATTATTTAGAGTGAAAATGCTTTATGGGAGGTAGTAAAATCTTTTAGGATCCTGAGGGAAAAATAGGGGTGTAAAAGCGGAATAAATTACTACAGTTTAATCACTTGGTAAATATCTAAAATACTATTGCTGGATTTATGGTGTCAGAGAGCAACCTTCTATTAAATATAGAACATGTTGGTGATTCAGTTGTGATGGATTTTAGAGAAATTGTGCAAGAGCCATTGCTGTCTTCACAGCTTACCTTTAGTATTTCTCTTCATTATTTTCCCCTGCATGTGAGTCCATTTTAAAATGCCCTGTGTTTGTAAAACCATAAATTCTCATTTGAAGGGAATCTGTCTGATTCTGAAACATCCATTTAAGAGCCTTACTTTCCTGTGCTGCTCACGTTGCTGATGATTTTCATTGAAACTGTTTATGACTCGAGTTTACTTTTCTCCATTACAGCCAGGGTTGGCCTTTTGGCTTCAACCTTACGGCTGCACTTGACTGCAAAGTGTTTTGAGGTGACGGCTATAGTTATAATATTGTAAAAGGTGACCAAAAAAATGGATCTTCAGATATTTAACATTTTCTGGCTTCTACTAGCATTCTGATGGTAAAGCGTTGATCTGAAGAAGTAGAGAAACTAGGGTAACAAGAGGGTAAGAGGGTCTCTTGTCAAAACTATGCATTTGGTAAAGTGAGACATCGGTTGCAACAAGGGAAGTACCACATTTCCATTATCCTTGTCACCAAAACACTTTGCCAAGGTCGCTCTTTCCTGAGCAATTCTGACATTTTGAAAACCTTTTCTTAACCTTCTTATCAAAATGTATGTGGCCTTTGTCCCATTTTTTATTATTTGACTAGGAAATGGTGACATAGATTAAACCTCACTGAATAATAAGTAATTAATCATAGTTTTAAGTATGTTTTATATTTACTACACATATTCAGGTATTTATATTAAAATACCAAGTATAAGGAAGTACAAAATGTTAACAACATAATATACAGAGACGGTAATATTCAGTTAAGACATAACAGCTTCCTCATACTCATTTTAAAGTAATTTTCTCATTTTCAGTAAACTTTACATTTTTCTCATATATATTTCCTTTGCCAAATGACCTTCTATCAGATTGAACCACATGAAATTGCTGATATCTGAGTGCACTAGTTAGGCTTAAACTGAGAAAGAGAACCTGTAGTGACATAAATTAAGAAGTTTATTGCAAAAAAAATTGGCTTATGTGATTGCAGGGACTGGCTAGGAAAATTCCAAATCATAGGACGGGCAACCAGGAAAGGCAGGCTGGAACTCTCAACCATGCTACAGCTGCTGTCCGCAGGTGAAATTTCTTTATCGGTGAAGCCTCAGCCCTCTGGTAAAGACTTTTAACTGACTGAATGAAGCCCATCCTGAATATCTAGGATAATCTCCCAAGTCAACCAATTATGGACTTATTCACATATACCTAATGTCTTCAAGCAACGCCCACATGAGTGTTCGGATTATGGGGTAGGGGTGGTGGCTGTCGCCTAGCCAACTTGACACATCAAAGGACCACAACATGGACCTGTTCTGTTCTGACTATGAGAAAAGGCAGTGGAATGTGGTTTGACCTCATAGTTGAGCACAGCTTCCAAGATTCTTCCTATATCTAGATGATTTACCTATTTTAGGACTTCAGAAAATTGTTCTGAAATTACCTTGGACTCATCAGTGGGAAGACATTCAGTGCCTTCTTAGAGTTTTCCAAGCTCCCCTGAATCATATTAGAATGTTGCTCTTGTCGTTGTTATTCCACGTGGAACCCCTTTTATTATTTGAAGGTCTGCCTTTATTCTTTTCTTCCAGAAATGGCTGGCTTCATTAATTGGACTTATTTTTTTCTATGTTATTCACAAAAAATAATAGAACAGTATCTGTTAAATACCTTACAGAAAATCCAGAGAATTTTTTTTCTATAGGATTTCTTTGCCCCTCAGCCTAGGAACACAACAATAAACAAAGCGATAGTTTCAATTATTTTCTAATCTTGAGCTAAACAGGCATCATATTCTGTTCACATACACAGAAGAACCCAAGATTCTTTTCCTTTTTAAGTAAGCAATATGCTGCCTTGACAGTACTCACAAAAACAAACCACAAAGCAAATCCTTGTCCTAAGTTACCAGAGTCAGCCTTCCCACAACAGAGCTACAAGCTGTTTCTTAAAGGAGGGTGGGGAGTAGAGTGTTGTATGTTGCTCTTTGCACTGTCCCTAGAAACTCTGAAGAGCTACCTGTGCTCTTTGTATTAAACAAACCAAGGTAGTAGATTAGCCAAGGAGAGCTTGGTGAATGTGTCAGTATAGTCAGTGAAAACTAGCAGTCTTAAACTTCAAAATCTTAAAACAGATGTTAGAAAAATGTCAACCGTGTAAGCAATTGATTGCCGGGATAGAGTTTTGCCTTATACACTTGAGTCAGTATGTGTTCAGTATCATCGAAGTTATGAAATTTTCAGACCAAATCTGCATTATTTATGGCAAAGGACACACCTGTATTCTTTTTTTTTCTGCCATGTTCCGTGATAATTCCAATCCCCTTGTACTCTGAGTCAATAGAGACCTTAATGGCTTTCAGTCACCAATTCTCACTGCAGCAAGTGGGGGGAAAAAGTAGTATCGGTGGCTAGAAAGACAAAGAGGAGTCCATTTTTCTTTGCTTTCTTTCCTTTGGATTTTGGGGCACTTAAAACCACCATGTCATGATGGAACCCATGTGAATCTAGCTGAAGATCTTGAGCTGTGTTACTGAGGTGAAAGATCTAGCAGCAGGGCGAAGAGATGAAGTTTATTGGACCTTTAGCATTTGTGGATCCCAGTAGCTGCTTCAGAACAAGGGGTTCCCCGCAGGGGCAGGAGACAAACGTATGACTTGACCATCCTAGGGCTCAAGATGATGTGACACTCTTTGCCATCCTACTGTTTCTGTGGTAGTCTGTGGTGAACTTTACCTTCCCTAAGATGTGGACGGTTTCTCTTCAGAAACGAGCAGAGACAGCAGGCTAAAGGAAAACCATTTTGCTTTAAGGGACGACCCCAGAACCATGGATCAGTGGCTTTCAATACTAGTAATACTATTTAACAAAACTTACTATCAAGTTTATTGATTTTTTGAATCTACTATGGGCCAGCACCCTATGAGAAGCCTGCTACTATTACCTGCTTTCTCCACATAAAGAAACTAAGGCTCAAGGAGGTTAAGTAATTTGCCCAAAGCTATGAGCTATTAGGTGATGTATGGAGGATTTGGACTCAGGTCTAACTCTGGCTATGTTCTCCATACTATGTTGCATGACACAAAGTGAAAGTGACTCCTCCAAACCACCCTACCCTCAAAAGCCCTCTTTATTCCAGCTATGAGAATTCTTTTAGTTCCCTTAGTGTATCTTATTCTGTCTTGTACATTCTGCCATCTCTGTGTGTCTCCGGCCTTGTTGAAGTGGTGAACTTCCACCAGCTCTGTGCTTCTGAGAGGCACAGGACTTCATCTTCTATGTTAAACTCCGGGGCTTAGCAGAATTCCTAGTACCTAGTAGATACTCAGGAATGTTAGTCAAATGGCCAGCAAAACCATGACCAAATCCTTCATTTATCTGATATGGGCTTTCTTCCTTGAGAATATTATATGTATATATTATACACATATTTTAATTTATTATGTACACACACATCTATATCTATTTTCTCAGTGTTGTTTTATTCTCTGTTTGTTTTGGTCTTTTAGTGACTTTTGCTCACTGCATAAAAGGAAATTAGATGAATATACAAATTAGTTTTTTAATGATGCTGAACCACAGAGCAGAGGATTTACCAAGGACTTCTCTTGCCTTTTCTATTTCAATTCCTAGCAGAGGCTTTTGTGCTCTTATCTTGGCTGCTGTATTTTCCTCTTAACCCCTGACCTTTCCCCTTTCTTGAAGCTGCCATTTCTAATCCAGCATGAAGATATACAACCCTGATGAATTGGTGTGTCAAATCAGTCATCATCACACTGTATAAACTTGGTTACCATTTATTAATCATTTCCTCTCTCCAATCAAAGGTACCTATGCTGCCACATTCGCTGCCACTTCTGGTGAGCCAGTGAAATCCTGGGCAGGGCTCTGTGGAACCTTGGAACATTTGTTCATGGTCTTTAGCCGAAACTCTCAGTGGATTAATACTGTACCAGGAAACATCAGAGAGCAATAGCTATTATATCTTACCCCTTCCTCCTAACAGACTGCCTTGTTTCACGTTCTTCTTGCCATTGACCTGATTAGGAACTGTTCTTGGAGCAGAAGATAATCTTCATGAAATTTCATGATAAATGAGAAAAAGTCTATAAATACACAAATAAATGAAGATGAAAATATATAACATAGATGAAACAAGTTAACTTAAAACTTTCATTGATTTAATGATACTTATGAACAGCATTAAGACTTTTTCCTATTAGTTGACAAAACACTTTCATGCAATCTGGCATTTTTGGGCAGAATTCAGGGAGTGTTCAGGTTTTAGATGTGCAATTACCGTACTGAAAAGCAAGGAGCAACATCTGGCGTGAGGAAAGGGGCAATGGTGAACAGAAATAGAAGCTCATTTATTTCCAAGCTGAAAGGTGGTAAAAGGAAAAGTACAACATTCACACCTGGGTGTGCAAATCAATATCTATTACATTCCATTCAAAATTGGCAGCCCCTATTATAAGGCTACTATGAGTATAAGATAACAACTCTGCTTATCTTTTGGTGACAGCTGTATGATAGAGCACCTAGTATCTAGGGTACAGTGAGGCACTTTTAACAAGATTTAACTATATATGTTTTGAGTCAACTAATAAAATACAATTTCATATCATCCAATCATCATTTCTGCTGCTGACAGAATACCTTTTGCCTTGGGAAACACATTGCTAGAATCCACTGCTGGCCTTGTGTTTAGGGACCAGTGATTGAATTGGGCTTGTAATACAGGTTACTATAAATTACAGATAACTAGATAAAGGTGTAAGTAATGATATTCATTTGGGACATGCATTGCTAAAGGTTGGGGGCCTCTGCTGGGAAAACGAACTGCCAGACCGCTTGTCTGGTTTTATTAAAAAGTAGTTGTCAAACTAAAATAACAGACACATTCTGTCATTACACTAAATTATTGAAATACTTTTAAGTTCCCTGAATATTCCAGTTCTTTCTTTGCTGCTGAACATCTTCACACGCTTTCTACCTTTTGGGACCGTTCCCCATGCCCCCAGTTGGTCTTCCGTGACACTCTCCCCCATATTTATGGTTACACATTTTACTTGACTAATTCCTACTCATCTTTCAATTCTCACTGCAGGTCACCACATTTAAGTGATGTAATTATTTGTTCACTTCTCTATAGTTCCCATTAATGGGAAATATATGAATGTAGGGATAGTGTATGTCATGTATTACTGTATCCTAGCATCAGACACAGGTCTGGTACACAACAGATGTTCAATGACTCCTTTTTGAATGCATGGATAGATGAAATCATGAATGAGTGAACAAAATAAGTAGATAAATCCTTCCAGCAGTTAAAGAATTCATTTTAAACCCTTTGCACTTAAAACTGCTAAGTGTTTGTTTTAAATATTTGCTTGATACAGTCGAAGAGTCATAATTTAGAAAACCTCATATCCCTGTTCATGTTAGCAATAATCATGATTTATTGTTCTGACTTTAGGCTGTCCCCCATGACCCCTCCTAGAGATAACTACACAGTTATAGCCACCACACAGCATGGAATGGACTTCCACCCCAAATTTGGCTTGGATATCAAGGCTGATGACACCGCACACACCCCAAGGGAGTATGCAAATATTTATTACTAACATAATGAGGCTTTCTGGGGAGGCCAGGGTGGCTCCCAAGAATGTCTGAAGTGGCTTGAGGTTTTTATGGTGTTTAAGGGGTAGGGCAGGAGTGAGGGTTCCTGTGTATTGCCAGAGGCTTGTGTGATTTGAACTTCCTGCCAGGGTCAAATGAGAGAGCACCCAGGCTTTCTTATCAGCTTGCACAGATATGGGGCAGAAAGGAAAGAGGAAGGGATGAGGCTCAAAAGCTGTCATAAGTCAAACATCAAAAAATGGAGGCAGACTCTTTATATACACACATCCCTGTATAATCCCATCCACTTGAGTGGAGGTGGGATTTGACTTATTTCTACCAATAGAATATGACAAAGGCAATGGATGGTCTCCTTTAAAATCGCTCCAGTGATTATGTTACACTGAATAAGACTTCATCATAGTGCATTGCATAGAGGCTTGGTGAAGTGGGTGACCAGGTTGGAGAAGCCCACATGACAAAGAATTATTGGTGGCCTCTCAGAACTGCAGGTGGCCTTCACAACCTAAGGGTGGCCTCCAGCCCACAGCCAACAAGAAGCCAGGTACTGAATCCTCTGGCCACAAAGAAATGAATTCTGTCAGCAACCTGAATGAGTGCAAAGATGGATTCTTCCTTAGTCAAGCCTTCAGATGAGAACATAGACCAAACCAAACCTTGATTACAGCTTCGGGACACTGAGCAGAGGACTCAGCTAAGCCGTGCCGAGACTCATGACCCAAAAAACTGTGAGAGAATAAAGGTGTGTGTTGCTCTAAGCTGCTGCGTCTGTGGTAATTTACTATGTGGCAAGAGCAAACTAACACGCACTCCAGCCAAATAATATGTCACACAGTTTTCTCTAGAACTGCCTTTCCAACTGCTATACAACTATCATGAATTCTTTCTAGCTAGTTTACTTTTCAGAGTCACTCAACTATTCCACCACTATGGTGGTCTGGTATATCAGGTGATTTTTTTAGACTTTTCCAAGCCTTAAAGGCTGACCCAAAATCATGCAGCAGGGTAGATGACACCTTAATAATGCCTCATAATTATTGAGAGCTTTTGATGGCCATTACTTCCCAGAATATCTTTAATCAATTACCCCATTTAATCTTCACAATAAAACTGTGAGATGTGTAACATTATTTCCCCCATTGTACAGATAGGGAAATAGAGATTCACAGACTTTGAGGTACCTGTGAGACATAACCCAGCCCAACCTCAGGTCCAGAATTCAAGCCTAGAGCTGTGCTTAGCACAAACACCAATTTCCTTCTGTGGAAAGGAAGGCTCTGGCAAATTGTATCTCCTGGTGACACTGCAACTTTAAAATATACCTTTTTAAAAATCTTTTATTTTCCAGAACCAGTTATAATTGTAATAAATCAGGGCTTCCCACACTCAAAAGAATCCACTGCCATGAATAAAGCACAAAAAACCAAGAATAGGACTTCTGAGTCATTACTTAGGAAAAATCTACAGATGTGTCCATCTGCTTACTTTTTACCCAATGACCTATTCTCATGACATTAGGAAATACAACGTCCTGTTCAAAGAAAAGTGTGAAGCAGAAAAAAGCACAACACATTTTTTATAAGAATTATTAAAGGAAACCAGCTGGAACCAGAAAATCTGGATGCAGATTAATTTTTTTCAAGTTATGCCTAATGCTAACTTATGCCTGGGCTGGAGGTCTATTTGTTAGGTAGCATTAATTCAGAAGGTAATCTAGACCTCCTTTTGAGTCTCTGGGAAGCAGTATATCTCTTTGTTTACCCCTTGTGTAATGAATTCAGGCTTTAATTGTAGTAAATAAGGGGTGGAGAATTTAAAAATAAAAAGGTTTCAGTGGTTCCGGGAACACGCATTTATTACTGTGATAAAAGAGCCGTCTCTCCCAGTCTCCATTTGCTGCATTGTTTCATTGTTTTGCATCTCCAGTAAATCACAGAGGCTGGGATCTTGTCCCCTGGCTGAGAACAGTGCCTAAAATGGATGCTATAGGTTGCCTAATAAAGCTTTCAGCTTAGGGCTTCCATTTTTGACTATCATCTAGAATGGATATATCTTCCTGTGAACTAGTATCCTTTATCGGACATTGGCTTGACTTCTGCCTTGGACTCAAGGAGAATATATGTATTTTTCCCAGTATGCCTGGAAATGAGGCACATAAAAGAAAGATGCCAGTTCCATCCTATTAAAAGGTAATAATAGTAATAATGATGATGATGCTAATGTAGCAGACACTGCCTCATCCAACCCAGGCCCTAGGATCTCCCTCTGTTTGTTCATACATTCTCTCCTTCCAACTCCACTCCTGCCCCCAATGTTGTCCTGTAACTCTGCCCTTAGGGTACTCCAGCTACTTTGCCTGCAAGTGTATAGAGCCAGCAGGTTCTATGATTTTGCATCCCATCTTTCCTCACCATTCTGGCCACGAGTTTTATTCAGTGACTTGAGTGGTACAGGAGTATGAAAGGTGGGAAGCACGGCAAATCTGAGATATAATTTACTCTCTGGTCTTTTTCTGCAGGACTAGGTGATAGCTGGGGTTTTTTCCTGAAAGTGCACCTTAGTTTGGCTCCTTTCCCTTCCCTGTCCTGCATCTCCCACTCCCTTTCGATTTTCTCCTGGGGGCACACATCCTCTTTTCATGGTCTGCTTCTGAAGAACCCTACCTACGACAACCACCAGCTTTCAATTAAGCACTGACTGCTGCCCAGTCACATTAAAATATTTAATTCTCACCAAAAAAACCTTTGCAGTAGATATCATTAACCCTGCACTACAGAAGAACACATTAAACAATTTCCCCAAATAGCTAATAAATATTCCAGCCCAGATTTGAACACAGATTCATGCAACTATTAAGACCTGTTCTCTGAACATGTGACATATGCCTCTCAGTAGAAAAAGTCTGATATTGAGAGTCAATAGTTTCATTATAAAATAGTAGCTAAGGAACTGATTTACCAGTCAAGAACATCTGGATTCACACCACTCTTTTTACTTGGTGTGTGAATTTGGGCAAGTTGCTAACTTTTCCTAAACATTAGTTTCTTTTTTTTATAAAAACAGGGAAACTAATATCTGCCCTCTTTATCCTTATCTTTTAAAAATTAGGGTAGGATAATATGATGAAGGTGAGAATGGCTTTGGAGTTGTAAGGTAGTATTAGAGGAAAGAACGTGAACTTTGGATTCGGATTTGATGGTTGATTTGACAACTAACTAGCAGTGTGGTCTTGGGAAAAATATTCACCCCTGTGAGCAATGGTTGCTTCTAAAAAATGGGGATAACCATGCCTTCTTCATAAAGGTGTTAAGATTAGTTGGGCTGGGCTGCTCTGTAAATTGCTATGAAAGTCAGCTATGTCCAAGGTCTAGCCCAGGGTAGTTCCTTGATAACTGTTAGCCAGACCCCCTTTTTTCTTTACTTTTCTTCTTCAAGTAGGTGACTGGACTCAGAAATAACCTAGAATTTTCACTTTTTTTTTTCTGTTTGCTCATAGAAGGAGCATGTCTTTGGGGGGTGTGTGTGTGTGTGTACATACAAGCGCATATTTTGATTAAGCTTTTCTTTGCTTTTATCACTTGATACACTTTCATTTTTTGCCATCTTTTCATGTATATTTTATTCCCAATCTGTGTCAGAAATCTTATGCAAATATCTTGTTTGTTTCTATTTTCTTCCTTTATCTACCCAGCTCTGCACTTTTATGGAGATTATTTTTCTCTTACTGACTTCTTTTAATTGTTATGTGTTTTAAATCAAGCACTATGAAAAGAAAATGTGTGTTCAGTGTGTGTGTGTTTTCAGAGTGTGTGTGTGTGTATGTGTGTGTGTGTGTGTGTGTGTGTGTGTGTGTGTGTGGTTCCCAGTGGCAGGGGCTCTGGGACAGGCTCACGGTAGGATACTGCACATTTGAGTATCAGTCCCCAGTGACTGAGGCTTGCTCCCTGGGAAGTATCATAAACACTCAGAAAGAGTGACCTGAAAGACCATTTGAGTTTCCCATTTACAAATGGGAAAGTTGAGAGCAGGGGAATGGTTCATTCAGTACTAGAGCCCAGGACCTATTATTTCTGATCCAAAGCTTTTTCACCACACTTTTGAGAAGAGTTAGAGATATACAGTACCTGTAGAAAGGATTTAATATATATTGACACTTGTTATTCAGAGTATACTTGTAAAATTTGTTTCTTCTGTCCTCTTGCCAGCTGTTCAGGCTTCTGTCCTCTTGCCAGCTGTTCAGCTGTTCAGGCTGATACCGTTTTGGTTCAGTTAAAATCCAGTCCTTTTGCAGTTCCTGACATTGCCAGTTTTGTTAAAGATTAGGCAGACTCAGAAGAGAGTTAGAGTGGCTTTGAATTATAACTATGCCTATTACTGGGTGCACAAACTTAGAAGGTTATTTCATCTCCCAGTTTCTTCATCAGTAGATTCAGAATGATAATATGTCTTAAAGAGTTGTTGAGAAGATGAGATTTTATAATATAGGTAAATGGCCTAATCTAGAGCCACATGCATTAATTACTAATAAATGGATCTTAGAACACTATGAATACTAAGCCTTTCTCTGAGTTACGGAATATATTTGGTTCTTTGTGGAAGTAAGGATGCATAAAATAAATTCCAGAGTAAGATGGGTTGTTTGGGGGAAGTTTTAGTGAAAAATTGCTATGTACTTCTTTCTTAGGTAAATAAGGTAAAAGAATATCAAAATGGGCTGATTTACCTTATAACAGTGATATCAAGATAATGGAAGGCCCCCTTCTCGATCTCCCTACCTTCTGCAGGAGTACAGCTAATATTAGACAGTGTTCATGTTTTAGGAACAGACTCACAGACATAGAAAACAAACATGTTTACCAAAGGGGAAAGAAGATGGGGGAGGGATAAATTAGAAGCATGGGATTAGCAGATACAAACTACTCTATATAAAATAGATAAACAACAAGGTCCTACTATATATATAGCACAGGGAACAATATTCAATATCCTATAATAAACCATAATGGAAACGAATATGAAAAAGAATATATGTATAACTGAATCTCTTTGGTGTATACCAGAAACTAACACAACATTGTAAATCAACTATACTTCAGTTAAAAAAAAGAAAGTGTTCACATTTTGTTTCCTTTGCTCTTTTAGTCCTGGAGCTGCACGTGAGTTGGGGGGCGCTGTGAGAGGGTTATTCCTTGAAGAGTGTTACTTCTGTATATGTCACATTGAATTTGTGTGTCCCTGAGTCTCTGCACTCCAGCCACCCAAATGTATCCCAATACAAAACTTGAGACAAGAAACCCCCTACTTAGCGAAGATCTATTTTGTGTTTGGTGCTTTTTATACACTGTTTTATTTAATTCTTACCACAGTTTTGTGTTAGAATTACCTGTACTTAACAGATGAAGAAGCTGAGATCTGCAATATTTTTTGTAAGAGGACAAACGATAGACATCTGTGGCTTTGCAGGCTGCATACGTCCTGCCCAGGTCTGCTGTTGGAGTGTGCAAGTAGCCACAGACAACATGTAAACAAATGTGTGTGGCCATGTTCCAATACAACTTTATTTTCAAAAGCAGATGGTGAGATGGATTTGGTTCATAGATTGAAGTGATTATGAGGTAAAACCACTATTTGAAATGAGTTTTGTCTCCCTTCAGAGCATATATACTCTGCATTAATATCTACTCTCTCCCAGCAGGTTTTGAGATTAGAAAGAAACCCAAATGTATCCTGCTAGATGGAAGTTCTGTTTCCAAAGTCCACAGCTTATAAACTGGCACAACAGCTAACTCAGGAGGAATTCCTTGAATTAGAGGCTTCGTGTCTGGAAAGAAATGTCTGTCCCTCAGACAGGCCTTGCATGTTTGGTCCAATTTCATGAGGACAGGCATGACACCAATGGGCCAGATGTGCTGATTGGGCCTTGGCACTCTCTAGCTTGGACCGTGAACCATGTCGACGCTTTGGGTTTACATTCAGGGTTCCAGAAGGGCTTCTCTCTGAATCACTCTAAATTCACCTCCAAGTAGGTGAAGATCCTAATATTACCCAAAGGTGAAGAAAGAACCTAAATCAGGACCAAGAGCAAGTAAAGAGGAATCTGAATGTGGCCAATGCCTCTCAGTAAAGCTACACTCCATTGGCTTTGAAAAATAGCCCATTTATCTTCAATTTCAGTGTGCAGAAAAATGATGAAGCAATGTGACCCCATACCATAAATCCAGCACACATAAACACTCCCTGTATAATTAGTTGCTGCTCTAAATTGTTCTTCTCTAAGGGAAATGAACGGTCGGTTCTATCTGTCACCCAGGGGAGACATGAAACAGCCACAGAGTAAGACCATTCTTGGTGATCTCAGCCTTCAAAGAATAGAAAGCTTGGGTTTCTAGTTTAATGAATGTGCTATCAGAGCACCTGTAATAAAGCACAGCATAGTGATGGAAAGAACCCTACCATTTATAATTCATCAACATGAATTTGCCCCCCAGAAAGGGTGGGAGAAAAGATCCTGGAATTCCAAATTAGAACACCTGGTTGCTGTTTTCATGTAGGACCTTGGGCAATTGTAGAGGGAAGAGTTCTGGGCCTGGAGCCAGAAGACTTGCTTTAAAGTTCCAGCTCTCACAATTATCATCTGGTGGACCTGTGCAAAGTCACTTCCTGTGGCACAGATGGCTCTGTGTTCATTCAAAGTGATTCTCTGCTCTTCCTAAATACAATTAGGCTGTGTTTCCTAGGCTCATTACAGTCAGTTTGGCCATGTGGCTGAGTTCTAGTTAATGGAATGCGGGTGGAAGGAAAGAAGGCCACTTCCAAGCCTCGACTATAGAAACCTCCCTTCATTCTCTCTCCTTTTCCTCATGTAGGCCAAGTACAGGGGATCTTTCTAGGGACACCAAGAGGCTGACAGAGAACCCTGGCTTCCTGAGTGGAGCCAAGATCATTTCTATCTCCCTCCTCTGCCCACCCGCCTCAGCCTGCCAACAGGACTTTAAATAAGTGGGTAAAACCACTGAGATTCCAGGATTTATCTATTAGATAAATGTCTTAGCATCTTAATTACAATGGTGATAAGAACAGCTAATATCTGAGCCCTTACATTAAGATAGGCATTGAGATCCCATGAACTATCTCTTCTGGTCTTCAGAACAGCAACTTTGTAAGTTTATTGATGTTCCTATTTCAGATTTGAAGCTGAGACATACAGAGCTAAGATACCTTGTCTGGTCTCATACAGTTAATGTGTGGTAGAGCAGTGACTTGCTTGAAACCTTAGTTTCCTCTGCATAATAAAGATGGCAATCTCTGCCCCATTTACCAAAAATGTTATCACGTGTGTCACATGACTTAGGTGGCAGAAAGGCACTTGGAAGCCTAAAAGCATCACATAAATGTCAGATGTTATTATTATCGATCTCTTGGAGCCTCAGTTTTCATAACTATAACATTTGTTTTACTTAATCACTGTTTTTAACACAGTAACATGATGTTCCACAGAGGCGGGGGATGGCGACAATCTAACATTCCTTGTCATGTGTGCAAGACAGAGTAGGGAGCATGAGAGGTGAGTATAAGCAGAAAGATGAAGCAGGAAGAGGTATTTGTAAGGATTCTTCTCTTATCTTGTCCTCTTCTCCTCTATTCCCTCCAACTAACTATTTCCTCTGGTCTGTAATTAGGCATGTTATTACTTACTAGTACATGACATCCTAAATATCCTTGACATTTCTCAAGTGGCTGATATAATACATACAGAAGTCCAGATCATAGGACTTAAAAGAAACGGGAAAATTTGGCTTTTATGAATTTTCATTTAAAGAAAATATAAAAATTGTTATAGCACATGCTAGTTGATACTGATATTCAATTCTGATATAATTCTCAGTCCAGGCCAGATCTCAGGACATAAAGAAATGGGAAAAATCAGGTTTTACGGTTTTTCCTTTAGAAAAAAAGTAAGTCATTATACCACATACCAATTGACTCTGAAGTTTAATTCAAACTTAGAAGGGAGAAATTCATGACAGATTATTGAAGTACATTTTTAGTATGTCTGTCATCTAAGTTTTAATTCAAACATCACAAGCTATAGGGCTCCAATATGTTTCTGACTTGCAGAAGTGTTTTGCCTAACTTAAAGAGTGACATTCATGGAGTGTTAAATTGGTATCAGGAAATTTCTTAGACACACACAATCTGTATCTGCTTGGCAATAAGAAAGATCTAGAAACTTTGAGGCTATGTTCCTGCATGACAGCAATTGTTTGGAACTGAAGAGTGCTGTATATCTAGATAGGCCCTGCACTATATCTGCCTGGCCACAGTCTTTGCCACTCCCTATTGCCTCTCAACATGGTAGCCAAGTGCCAGTTCCCACTTAACCCCATCCATCTTGACTGTTTGCCTCATTTACACTGATTTTATGCTTCTTGTACTGAATCTGCTACCTGTGCTTTAGAATATAGCTTCTCTGGGAAGACAATATTTAGCGCTAATGAAATTGCACCCTCCTCTCTGTTGCTTCTGGAGCAGAGAGAATGTACTAGTTCTGGTTATTGAGTAAGGCAAGCTTTCCAATGTTTGTTCAGGTACTCTGCATTTTGCATGAAAATCCTCCCTTACCATCCCTTCTCTACTTGAATGTCCTCTATCATTCACAATCACCTATAGTGTCACCTCCTCCAGGAAATCTTCCATAACATTAACCACCTGAACACGCTGGGTTGGTTTTCCTTTATATGTTTTTACATAGGACTACCTGCTCATTTCTGTCAAAGGGCTTAGCGCAATTGTTGATTTACCTGTTTACCTATCTCACTGAAACATAAACTTGGAAGACTTACCAC
This sequence comes from Delphinapterus leucas, assembly GCF_059928025.1. NCBI lineage: Eukaryota > Metazoa > Chordata > Mammalia > Artiodactyla > Monodontidae > Delphinapterus > Delphinapterus leucas. The sequence goes on from NC_143135.1 coordinate 17,260,154, forward strand.
CCTTTCTGAATATGTCATGTTCTATCCAGTCACCATGCCTTTGCATATGCTGTTTTCTCTTCCTGGAATGCCCTCTCCCATCTACAGCACTATCCTTAGCACAGGTAAAATCTACTCACCTTTTAGGTCTTCTCAAGCAGTGCCTTTTCAGTGAAACCTTCCATGGAATCTTTACACTGGCTTGGTTCCCCTAACCAGCACTCCCATAATGCAATTCTAGACCATAATACCTATCACAAGGTACTCTGCCTCTCACACCAGATTCTCATCTCCTTGACATGAGAAAGATCCTTGAGGGAAAGGGAGTCTTTATTCTCCATAACTTTAGCATTAAGTAGTATACCTGGCACATAATATTGATATAAAGATGTTATATATACGTGTGTGGAAGGAAGGAAAAAAGGAAGGAATTTCTTTGTGACAAGGAAGGCTCTTATCCAAGTTCTTAGTGCTGTTCTCTACCCTCGTCTCTTTCATTCCAAATCCAGTTGGGCTACTGCTAACTTCTCATTGAATACCACTGATATGATCTGGCCTGGGTTGCTTTCTCTACTGCTTAGTAATTTTTTAAATGAAACCATCATGCAGTGTCTTATTTTGTCAGACAACATCTCAGTGGCTTTCCTTATTGTTTGAGTCTCCCTATCTTAGAAAAGTCCTAGGTAAATGTCTATAGTTCTGTAGTGTAACTTAGTGTTAGTTATTCTTCCTATTCTCCAGGCTCTATCATCACCTGTGTCTTTTACCAGAATGGTCTCTGCAATCATTAAGGCTCTTTTGGAAGTAAGTGACAAAAATCCATCTTGAACAGTTTGAGAAAAGAAAAAAAAAGCATGAGGTGTTTGTTTGCCCAGATATCATACAGCACAACTATGTCATAGAGAGGACAAATTTGCAACTTAAGGGACAATTGCACTCAAAAACTTTGGGGTCATCATGACTACCTCTTACCTTAATTTCTTCATCTAACAGCTCTAGCTAATCAACTTGATTCATTGCGTCTTAAGTCCAAAAATTCTAGGAAAGAGCCAGAATTGGTAGTTTGATTATGGTTTCTCTTCCTTGGATCCACCAACTCCAGCTGGGAGAAAATCACACATTTCATAAAGTGTCTACTTCTGCAGTTACCATGCAGGGAGTGGAGAAAGGGTCAGAAGAGGAGGGGCAGGTCAGGCAAACAGTATGTCCATTTAATTCCGTGACTAGATATTTGGGAATTGGCATCCATTTACCTTACAGTCATTTATTGAATATCTCCCATGTCTAGATACAAAAAATGCAGCAATGAATAAACTAGATAAAATCATTCCTATCTTATAATGGACAGTTTTCCATTCATCAAAAAATATTTTCCGGGCACCTGCTGTATACAAAGGCTGTACTAGGAACTATGGTGAGGTGAAAGTGAAAGATGCCAAGATATACATATAGTCTCAGCTTTCACAAAGCTTTCAAACTGAATGGGAAATAGGATGTTTGAACAAGCAAATGTTACACAAGACTGGTCAGTCCATTCATTTTAGCAGACATTCACTGAGAATGCAGTACATGCCATTGTGTTAGGCACTGAGGATATGAAGATGGATGAGAAACTGTTGTGGTTATTAAGATGTTCATAGGCTAGAACAAGGACTCTGAGATATAAACAGTTAATTCCAACCAAGGATAATTCAATATTTTTTGACAGAGCTGTATGAGAAAGAAGATATCTTTATGAAGCAAAATGTTTTAGAAGAATCCAGGAGAAACCGTACAGGTGGCAGAAAAGCTTAAACAGAAAGAATAAATCTAATCCCAATGGAAGTAGCTGGAGCAAAAATGCAGAGGCAGGAGGGAACAGAATAGAGTTTATAAATGGTGACAACCAGGCAGGAATTTTAAAAGAGATGCAGGGCATAAACCTGGAAATGCAGGTGGGACCAAATTATAGCATCTTAATGAGTTCAGAGATTTTTGCTTAATGATGAGAAGTCATTGAATGTTTTTAAACATTCAGAAGTCATTGAATGTTCTGGGGCTCAGGGTGGACTCCCCCAAAATATGCTACAACAGTGTATTGATTATTTCGATTTAAAGTTACTTAAAAAATGGCCAACGCAAAAGGGATGTTCCGACCCTCCCTGAAGGCAGGAAAGAAATCTCTCATGTGAAAGGTGTACTCCCTGCATCTGGAGGTAGAAGGACACTCTTATTGAGAGAGACAGGGAATTCAGTCCAAAAAACCTGCATAAACAGACCTTGTTACTTTAATTTACTACCCCAAACCCAAACTCTGTTTAGATTCATCACTAATTGAGCACCCAAAACCCAAGTTTCTTTGTCCTGTCAGTTCCTCACAAATGTATCATGTCTCTGCCTAAAAAGTATAAAAGCTGTCTGCTTTTGGCCACTTCTCAGGTCCTATTTCTATGAGACCTCCATGTGCACAAATTGAAATTTGTTTCTTTTTTTTCTGTTACTCTGTCTTATGTTAATTTTATTATTAGTTCAGCCAGAAGAATTTAAGAGGGGTAGAGGGGAAAATTCCCCCCTCCCTGACAACAGGCAGTACCTTGATGAAAATACATTTTACGTGTTTAAATAAAAAGATGTGTGGGCTTCCCTGGTGGCGCAGTGGTTAAGAACCTGCCTGCCAATGCAGGGGACACGGGTTCGATCCCTGGTCCGGGAAGATCCCACGTGCCGCGGAGCAACTAAGCCCGTGTGCCACAACTACTGAGCCTGTGCTCTAGAGCCTGTGAGCCACAACTACTGAGTCCACATGCCACAACTACTGAAGCCCATGCACGTAGAGCTTTTGCTCCAGAACAAGAGAAGCCCCTGCAATGAGAAGCCTGTGCACCGCAACAAAGAGCAGCCCCTGCTCGCCGCAACTAAAGCCCGCGTGCAGCAACGAAGACCCAACACAGCCAAAAATAAATAAATAAATAACTAAGAAAGATGTGCTACTTCTTGGATTCCTGCTGGTGGAGCAGGTGGGGTACCATTTGGGGGGTGGGAAGAGACAAAGGGTCTGTTTAAAAACTACTGTGATTGAGATTATTTTCTCCTTTAATTTCTTTTACATTTCATAGCTTTTGAGGGATTTAACTTATATTGCAGCTCTCTGTCATCATCTTTCCAACTAAACAGCAAACTCTTTGAAAATAAGGGGTGTTGTTCATTTTGCATCCTCTGGAGCCTCACACAGAGCCCCATTTAAAGTAGGTTCTAAATAAAAATGGATACGAAACTGGTGGATGGATGAATGAATGAAAAAAATAAATAGCTTCAAGAGAGGAACTTAAATATTTTATACCCTGAGTGCCCCTAGCATTTGTTCACATCTTGACTATCATATGGAGACAACACATTGTGATGCAAATCTTGACTGTTACTTTCTAAATGTGTGAACTTGTGTAAGTTTCTCTGTTTCGCAAGCCTCTAATTATTCTTTTTTCCTGCTGAAATGAGGCTAATAATTTTTACTATCTCACAGTGGTGGTGTGAAGATGAAAAGGAACACTGTAGGTAAAGCACTTAGCTTGTTACTAGCACAAAGTGAGAACTCATTAAATGGTATGGCTTAATATGTTGTCAAGAGCCTACTAGTGATAGGGTCAGAAACAGCAACCTTTCCTCATTCTTTTATTTATTTATTTATGCACTTAGCATTCAGTCCAAAATGTTAATAAATACCTATTATCAGGCACTAAAGACACAAGAATGAAAAAGATCCAGCTCAAAGAACTCACCATATCCTAGAGAATAGGGGTTAAAAAACAGGCATTTACAATGCAGTGGGATAAGTGCTACTAAAAGGGAATATATTTGGAGGACACAATTGTTGAGCTAACCTGTAATGTGAGAGCAGGCAGGGCTAGTTCAAGGAACTGTAATTCAATTGGCTGGAGCTTCAAGGGCAGACTGGAGAAGTGAGGTAAGCCAAGTCATGGTAGACTTTTCAGTTTCTCACAGCATTGAGAAGGGAGTCGTAAATTCCCTACTCTTCATCTACTTCAACCCCAAATATCTTTTTACTCAGGTCTAACCTATAGTTCCCTTTCTGACTCTGTAGAGTGACCCATGTCTTAGGAAGTACAGGGGATTCTCAGAAAGCCGTGGCCGCACTGGATGGCAGATTGCTCTTTGCTGGAGTCCAGGCTGCCTGTCTGGGCTTGCCTTTTCAGCAGGAGAAGGGATCCAGCTGGGGCTGACTTGAGTCAACTTGCAAAACTCATTCCACACTTGTGTTCTCTAGAGCCGACTAAGAAGTCCTTCACTGGTGGCGTTAAAAATCATTATTTGTCAGTCTGTTTGAATATGGGAGGTCTGGTGCTGGCTGTGCAAGGAGAGTCTGAATAGAGCAAAAGAATCAGAGGCATCAATTGGTTTCACTGAGCACTAGAAGTCTTTAAAAATTAAAGTTTAGTTTTCTCCCCCCAGGGTTTTGTTTTAGTTCCCTGAACAAAACCATCATTCTCTGTTTTTAAAGACAGGAAAGACGGGGTTGCATTGTTGTGTTTCACCATCCACCCTTTTACTTTCCAAGATGTCACAGTATAACCAGTTTGGCACCGTAGTGCTCTTCTGTTCATGCTTTCTTCCTTTGGAGTGCTAGCTGGGAAAATTGTTTTTTTTTTTTTTTTTCAGACTGAGTGAGGTAAGCAAAACATGATTGGGCTGGGGAGACAGGGGAGAAATGACTTCATCAGACTCAACTTTCCAACCCTGATGGTGTCAACTGAAAAAATTGCATAACGTGGGAGCTGTGAATTAAGTTTTACTTGGGGCAAAATGCGAACTGTAGCCCAGGAGACAGCCTCTCAGATAGCTCTGAGGAACTACTCTGAAGAGGTAAGGGAGAGGGTCAATATACATGTGATTTTAGTGAAGCGGGAGGTGTGCAGTCAAGCACACATGCTGGCAGAGGCTGGCTGCTGGTCACAAGAAGCTTGCTGCTGGTCACGAGGGACACATGTCCCCGTTAATGATTTTAGTGTTTTTCTAGATATGAGAAGATGCAAGAAATTGGGCTCATAAAATCTTCTCCCCCAAATATCTAATCCTCTCAAGGCCCATTCTGCCAGTTTTTCCAGAGCACAGAGGGCCTCATTCCTGATCTCCCTGAGCTCCTTTGAGGGCTGAAGGCCAGTGACTGCAGTGACTAGTGACTTCATTCTTATAGAGCCCGATGTCGAGTGACAGTTTTTAGTTGGCAATAGAAAGAGATTAAAAATGAAGTCCAAATTAGAATCTATCCAGTCTGATACTTTCCCTGAGCAATGGACACTGTCCTCTTGTTGGTCACACTGATTCTGCTCTGGCCACATTAGTGGTCTTTGCCAAGTGCCATTTATTTTCAGAATGGATGCTGTCATTAGCCTATGGCCATCCAGCGTCAGTATCTTGGAATATGCCCCAAATAAGGTTGGATAAACAAATGGTCAGGTTTTTCATTCTGGATTGATTCAAGCCAAGAGGGCAACTTCTGTTGGCAGCCCATGATCTGGCTGAGACATGCCAAAAGTAAATTGTGTTTTCTAAGGTGGTAACTAGCTCATCAAATAAGGGCTACTGATATATTTGTTTGGTTCTTCACCTGTGCCAGGGGCTTTACCTACACAAGCTTATTTAATCCTCACTACCATCCAGTGAAGCAGGTGGTATTATTTCTCTTTTATCGGATGATAAAAATCGCTCAGAGAGACCAGTGGTTTGTCAGTGATCACAAGCCAGCACAATAAGTGGGGAGTTGGATGTAAATCTGGATTTATTTGATTCCTGTGTTTATTCTGCTGCACCCATAGGGCAAAAGGTAGAAAATTCGGTTTGCATTCTCACCAGTCTCTTTCTGAGATGAATGCCCTTCTTTTTGTGTGTCTGTAGCAGTGAAAGTTTCAGAGATTTGTAGAGAAATGGCAACATACTGATCTGCTGCTGAGGGGAACATTGCTATGGGTGGAACTCAGGGCGGCTCTCTGTTCACATTTCCTCTACATCTCACAGACTGTTTTGGAAAGAGGCCAGGTTCAAATAAATATACCAGCAACTTCTCTAGTGCTCAGATACTCAGTATGATGATTCTGGAGTCTAACAGCAACTTGAGAGAATTGGAACTGGGATTTCAATTACAAGAATTGGCTTTGGGGTAGGGATTTAGGCTCCATTTCTGGATAAACATTTTACTTGCTGTGTTTTCTTGGGCAAGTTACTGCATGTCTCTGAGGTTCAGATTCCTCGTCTATAAAACGGTGATATAAGATTTTTTCCTCTCAGTTATTTTGATGATTTAATATGATAATTAATGTAGGTGACTGGCATATAATAGGCTATTATTAAATGGTAATAATTTAATAAATTATTAAATGGTGACGATTATTTATTATTAACGTGAAGTCAGAACATTAGGGTTCTGATTCTGGTTCTTCTATTTGCTCACTCTTAAACCTTTGCTTAGTTACTTAATATTTCTGGGCCTAATCTAACGCAAAACCAATACACAAAACCCACAAAAGACAAAACAAAGCAACAAATAAAAACAACTCCATAAAATAAGGGGTTTGGATTAGATCCCAACATTTTCACTACCAAGTATTCCTTCTCTTAATCTCCATCTTCTACTTGAACTGCATTAATACTAAATTTGTTTTCTTACTCTTTTTTTTTTTTTTTTTTTTTGCGGTATGCGGGCCTCTCACTGTTGTGGCCTCTTCCGTTGCGGAGCACAGGCTCCGGACGTGCAGGCTCAGCGGCCATGGCTCACGGGCCCAGCCGCTCCGTGGCATGTGGGATCTTCCCGGACCGGGGCACGAACCCGCGTCCCCTGCATCGGCAGGTGGACTCTCAACCACTGTGCCACCAGGGAAGCCCTGTTTTCTTATTCTTAATTAAAGATATATATACATATATATATATGTATATCTGAGCATGCAGCATGAACAATAAGAATTAAGCCAACGATAGGAACAAAACAGTGGTAAATATCTTTAATGAGTCCATGTTTTCATTAGTATATGAGGCCTTGTATAAACATTCAATTTCCGATAGTTTTTGAATATCTAAAATAATTCACAGATCCTTCTTGGTGCTTTCTTGGACCCCTGGAAAATTGAGAACTGCAGGTTTGGCACTACTGGCCTTGTCTAAGGTTCCTTCAGCTAAGTTAGGTCTTCAAAACCCTGGGCCTGTCCTTAAATTTTAAGGCTGTTTCCCCCTAATTTTCAACTATTTTTCCCTCAAATTGCTTTTTTTAAAAAACATTTTTATTGGAGTATAATTGCTTTACAATGTTGTGTTAGTTTCTGCTGTATAACAAACTGAATGAGCTATATGTATACATATATCCCCATACCGCTCCCTCTGGCGTCTCCCTCCCACCCTCCCTATCCCACCCCTCTGGGTGATCACAAAGCATCGAGATGATCTCCCTGTGCTATGCAGCGGCTTCCCACTAGCTATATATTTTACATTTGGTAGTGTATATATGTCCATGACACTCTCTTGCTTCATCCCAGCTTACCCTTCCCCCTCCCCGTGTCCTCAAGTCCATTTTCTACGTCTGCGTCTTTATTCCTGTCCTGCCCCTAGGTTCATTGGAACCATTATTTTTTAGATTCCATATATATGTGTTAACACACAGTATTTTTTTTTCTCTTTCTGACTTACTTCACTCTGTATGACAGACTCTAGGTCCATCCTTCTCACTACAAATAACTCAATTTCATTTCTTTTTATGGCTGAGTAATATTCCATTGTATATATATGCCACACCTTCTTTATCCATTCATCTGTCGATGGACACTTAGGTTGCTTCCGTGTCCTGGCTATTGTAAATACAGCTGCAATGAACATTGTGGTACATGTCTCTTTTTGAATTATGGTTGTCTCAGGGTATATGCCCAGTAGTGGGATTGCTGGGTCATATGGTAGCTCTACTTTTAGTTTTGTAAGGAACCTCCATATTGTTCTCCGTAGTGGCTGTATCAATTTACATTCCCACCAACAGTACAAGAGAGTTCCCTTCTCTCCACACCCTCTCGAGCATTTATTGTTTGTAGATTTTTTGATGATGGCCATTCTGACTGATGTGAGGTGATACCTTATTGTAGTTTTGATTTGCATTTCTCTAATGATTAGTGATGTTGAGCATCCTTTCATGTGTTTATTGGCAATCTGTATATCTTCTTTGGAGAAATGTCTATTTAGGTCTTCTGCCCATTTTTGGATTGGGTTGTTTGTTTTTTTATATTGAGCTGCATGAGCTGCTTGAATATTTTGGAGATTAATCCTTTGTCTGTTGCTTCGTTTGCAAATATTTTCTCCCATTCTGAGGGTTGTCTTTTCATCTTGTTTATGGTTCCCCTTGCTGTGCAAAAGCTTTTAAATTTCATTAGGTCCCTTTGTTTATTTTTGTTTTTATTTCCATTTCTCTAGGCAGTGGTCAAAAAGGATCTTGCTGTGATTTATGTCACAGAGCGTTCTGCCTATGTTTTCCTCTAAGAGTTTTATAGTGTCTGTCCTTACATTTAGGTCCTTAATGCATTTTGAGTTTATTTTTGTGTATGGTGTTAGGAAGTGTTCTCATTTCATTCTTTTACATGTAGCTGTCCAGTTTTCCCAGCACCACTTATTGAAGGGGCTGTCTTTTCCCCATTGTATATTCTTATTGTATATGGTCACCTTATCAAAGATAAGGTGACCATATGTGCATGGGTTTATCTCTGGGCTTTCTATCCTGTTCCAATGATGTATATTTCTGTTTTTGTGCCAGTACCATAGTGTCTTGATTACTGTAGCTTTGTAGTATAGTCTGAAGTCAGGGAGCCTGATTCTTCCAGCCCCATTTTTCTTTCTCAAGATTGCTTTCGCTATTCAGGGTCTTTTGTGTTTCTGTACAAATTGTAAAGTTTTTCGTTTTAGTTCTGTGAAAAATGCCATTCATAGTTTGATAGGGATTGCACTGAATCTATAGATTGCTTTGGGCAGTATAGTTATTTTCACATTGTTGATTCTTCCAATCCAAGAACATGGTATATTTCTCCATCTGTTTGTATCTTCTTTAATTTCTTTCATCAGTGTCTTGTAGTTTTCTGCATACAGGTCTTTTGTCTCCTTAAGTAGGTTTATTCCTAGGTATTTTATTCTTTTTCTTGCAATGCTGAATGCGATTGTTTCCTTAATTTCTCTTTCAGATTTTTCGTTGTTAGTGTATAGGAATGCAAGAGATTTCCATGCATTAATTTTGTATCCTGAAACTTTACCAGATTCATTGATTAGCTCTAGTAGTTTTCTGGTAACATCTTTAGGATACTCTATGTATAGTATCATGTCATCTGCAAACAGTGACAGTTTTACTTCTTCTTTTCTGATTTGGATTCCTTTTATTTCTTTTTCTTCTCTGATTGCCATGGCTAAAACTTCCAAAACTATGTTGAATAATAGTAGTGAGAGTGGGCAACCTTGTCTTGTTCCTTATCTAGAGGAAATGGTCTCACTTTTTCACCATTGAGAATGATGTTGCCTGTGGGTTTGCCATATATGACCTTTATTATGTTGAGGTAGGTTCCCTCTATGCCCACTTTCTGGAGAGTTTTTATCATAAATGGGTGTTGAATTTTGTCCAAAGATTTTTCTGCATCTATTGAGATGATCTTATGGTTTTTATCCTTCAGTTTGTTAATATGGTATATCACATTGATTGATTTGCCTATATTGAAGAATCCTTGCGTTCCTGGGATAAACCCCATTGATTATGGTGTATGAACCTTTTAATGTGCTGTTGGATTCTGTTTGCTAGTATTTTGTTGATGATTTTTGCATCTATGTTCATCAGTAATATTGGCCTATAGTTTTCTTTTTTTGTGATGTCTTTCTCTGGTTTTGGTATTAGGGTGATGGTGGCCTCGAAGAATGACTTTGGGAGTGTTCCTCCTTCAGCTATATTTTGGAAGAGTTTGAGAAGGTTAGGTGTTAGCTCTTCTCTAAATGTTTGATAGAATTTGCCTGTGAAGCCATCTGGTCCTGGGCTTTTGTTTGTTGGAAGATTTTTAATCACAGTTTCAACTTCAGTGCCTGTGATTGGTCTCTTTATATTTTCTATATCTTCCTGGTTCAGTCTTGGAAGGTTGTGCTTTTCTAAGAATCTGTCCATTTCTTCCAGGTTTTACCATTTTATAGGCATATAGTTGCTTGTAGTAATCTCTGATGATCCCTTGTATTTCTGTGGTGTCAGATATTACTTCTCCTTTTTCATTTCTAAATCTGTTGATTTGAGTCTTCTTCCTTTTTTTCATGATGAGTCTGGCTATGGTTCATCTATTTTATGGTCTCAAATAACCAGCTTTTAGTTTTATTGATCTTTGCTATTGTTTCCTTCATTTCTTTTTCATTTATTTCTGATCGGATCTTTATGATTTCTTTCTTTCTGATAACTTTGGGGGTTTTTTGTTCTTTTTCTCTAATTGCTTTAGGTGTAAGGTTAGGTTGTTTATTTGAGATTTTTCTTGTTTCTTGAGGTAGGATTGTGTTGCTACTAACGTCCCTCTTAGAACTTCTTTTGCTGCATCCCGTAGGTTTTGGGTGGTCATGTTTTCATTGTCATTTGTTTCTCGGTATTTTTTGATTTCCTCTTTGATTTCTTCAGTGATCTCTTGGTTATTGAATAGTGTATTATTTAGCCTCCATGTGTTTGTATTTTTTACAGTTTTTCTCCTGTAATTGAGATCTAGTCTCATAGTGCTGTGGTCACAAAAGGTACTTGATATGATTTTAATTTTCTTAAATTTACCAAGGCTTGATTTCTGACCCAGGATATGATCTATCCTGGAGAATGTTCCATGAGCACTTGAGAAGAAAGTGTATTCTGTTATTTTTGGATGGAATATCCTATAAATATCAATTAAGTCCACCTTGTTTAATGTGTCATTTAAAGCTTGTGTTTCCTTATTTACTTTCATTTTGGATGATCTGTCCATTGGTGAAAATGGGGTGTTAAAGTCCCCTACTGTGAATGTGTTACTGTTGATTTCCCCTTTTATGGCTGTTAGCATTTGCGTTATGTATTGAGGTGCTCCTATGTTGGGTGCATAAATATTTACAATCGTTATATCTTCTTCTTGGATTGATACCTTGATCATTATGTAGTGTCCTTCTTTGTCTCTTGTAATAGTCTTTATTTTAAAGTCTATTTTGTCTGATATGAGAATTGCTACTCCAGCTTTCTTTTGATTTCCATTTGCATGGAATATCTTTTTCCATCCCCTCACTTGCAGTCTCTATGTGTCCGTAGGTCTGAAGTGGGTCTTTTGTAGACAGCACATATATGGGTCTTGTTTTTGTATCCATTCAGCCAGTCTATGTCTTTTGGTTGGAGCATTTAATCCATCTACATTAAGGTAATGTTCGATATGTATGTTCCTATTACCAGTTTCTTAATTGTTTTGGGTTTGTTATTGTAGGTCTTTTCCTTCTCTTGTGTTTCCTGCCTAGAGAAGTTCCTTTAGCATTTGTTGTAAAGCTGGTTTGGCGGTGCTGAATTCTTTTAGCTTTTCCCTGTCTGAAAAGGTTTTAATTTCTCCTTCGAAACTGAATGAGATCCTTGCTGGGTAGAGTAATCTTGGTTGTAGGTTTTTCCCCTTTTATCACTTTCAGTATGTCCTGGCACCCCTTTCTGGGTTGCAGAGTTTCTGCTGAAAGATCAGCTGTTAACGTTATGGGGATTCCCTTGTTTGTATTTGTTGCTTTTCCCTTACTGCTTTTAATATTTGTTCTTTGTTTTTAATTTTTGATAGTTTGATTAATATGTGTCTTGGCATTTTTCTCTTTGGATTTATCCTGTAGGGGACTCTCTGCACGTTCTGGACTTGATTGACTATTTCCTTTCTATTTGTTAGGGAAGTTTTCAACTATAATCTCTTTAAATATTTTCTCAGTCCCTTTGTTATTTCTGGGACCCCTATAATTTGAATGTTGGTGCATTTAATGTTGTCCCAGAGGTCTCTGAGACTGTCCTCAATTCCTTTCATTCTTTTTTCTTTATTCTGCTCTGCGGCCGTTATTTCTACTATTTTGTTTTCCAGGTCACCTTTCCATTCTTCTTCCTCAGTTATTTTGCTAGGGATTCATTCTGGAGAAATTTTAATTTCATTTATTGTGTTGTTCATCATTGTTTCTTTGCCCTTTAGTTCTTCTAGGTCCTTGTTAAATGTTTCTTCTATTTTCTCCAATCTATTTCCAAGATTTTGGATCACCTTTACTATCAATACTCTGAATTCCTTTTCAGGTAGACTGCCGATTTTCTCTTCATTTGCTTGGTCTGGTGTGTTTTTACCTTGCTCCTTCATCTGCTGCATATTTCTCTGTCTTCTCATTTTGTTTAACTCACTGTGTTTGGGGTCTCCTTTTCACAGGCTGCATGTTTGTATTTCCCATTGTTTTTGGTGTCTGCCCCCAGTGGGTGAGGTTGGTTCAGTGGCTTGTGTTGTCTTCCTGGTGGAGGGGATTGGTGCCTGTGTTCTGGTGGGTGGGGCTGCATCTTGTCTCTCTGGTGGGCAGGACCACGTCCAGTGGTGTGTTTTTGGGTGTCTGTGAACTTAGTATGATTTTAGGCAACCTCTCTGCTAATGGGTGGGGTTGTGTTCCTGTCTTGATAGTTGTTTGGCATGGGGCATCCAGCAGTGGAACTTGCTGGCTGTTGGGTGGAGCTGGGTCTTAGCGTTGAAATGGAGATCTCTGCGACAGCTCTCACTGATTGTAGTTACGTAGGGCTGGGAGCTCTCTGGTGGTTCAGTGTCCTGAACTCGTCTCTCCCACTCAGAGGCTCAGGCCTGATACCAGGCCAGAGCACCAAGACCCTTTCAGCCACACGGCTGAGAAGAAAAGGGAGAAAAAGAAAGAAAGAAAGAAAGAAAGAAAGAAAAATTATTTAAATAATAAAAAAGAAGAGAGCAACCAAACTAATAAACAAATCCACCAATGATAACAAGAGCTAAAAACTAAACTAAGAAAAATATAAAAATCAGAAACAAATCAGTCACAGAAAGCAAACTCCAAGTCTACAATTGCTCCCGAAGTCTAGCACCTCAATTTTGGGATGATTCATTGTTCAGGTATTCCGCAGATGCAGCATACATCAAATTGATTGTGGGAATTTAGTCTGCTGTTCCTGAGGCTGCACGGAGAGATTTCCCTTTCTCTTCTTTGTTCGCACAGCTCCTGGGGTTCAGCTTTGGTTTTGGCCCCACCTCTGCCTGTAAGTTGCCCTGGGGCATCTGTTCCCACCCAGACAAGATGGGGTTAAAGCAGAGGCTGATTAGGGGGCTCTTGCTTGCTCAGGCCAGGGTGAGGGAGGAATATGGTAGTCATAATTGTAATGTGGGGCGAGCCTGTAGTGGCAGAGGCTGGCATGACATTGCAACAGCCTGAGACGCGCTGTGTGTTCTCCCAAGGAAGTTGTCCCTGGATCATGGGACCCTGGCAGTGGCGGGCTGCACAGTCTCCCGGGAGGCGAGGTGTGGATAGTGACCTGTGCTTGCACACAGGCTTCTTGGTGGCAGCAGCAGTGTTAGCGTTTCATGCCCATCTCTGGAGTCCATCCTGATAGCTGGGGCTCGTGCCCATCTCTGGAGCTCACTTAGGTGGTGCTCTGCCTTCTGTGGGCACACAGGGAAGGAATCCCCTCTCCTTGTGCACCCTGAAACAATGGTCTCTTGCCTCTTCGGCAGTTCCAGACTTTTTCCCGGACTCCCTCCCAGCTAGCTGCGGCTCACTAGCCCCCTTCAGGCTGTGTTCACGCAGCCATCCCCAGTCCTCTCCCTGGGATCGGACCTCTGTAGCCCGAGCCTCAGCTCCCAGCCCCTGCCTGCCCCGGAGGGTGAGCAGACAAGCCTCTCGGGCTGGTGAGTGCTGGTCGGCACCGATCCTCTGTGCGGGAATCTCTCCGCTTTGCCCTCTGCACCCCTGTTGCTGTGCTCTCCTCCGTGGCTCCGAAGCTTCCCCCTTGCCCACACCCTGTCTCCACCAGCGAAGGGGCTTCCTAGTGTGTGGAAACTTTTCCTCCTTCACAGCTCCCTCCCAGAGGCACAGGTCCCGTCCCTATTCTTTTGTCTCTGTTTTTTCTTTTGCCCTACCCAGGTACGTGGCGAGTTTCTTGCCTTTGGGGAGGTCTGAGGTCTTCTGCCAACGTTCAGTAGGTGTTCTGTAGGAGTTTTTCCACATGTAGATGTATCTTTGATGTATTTGTGGGGAGGAAGGTGATCTCCACGTCTTACTCCTTTGCCATCTTGAAGGTCCCCCCTTTCCTCTGATTTCTGATAAACCAATTCACTGTTGCTAGCATTCATGCACGCTGATTGTGCCCCCCCCCCCGCCTTTTTATAATACACACATGTAGGGCAAAGACATCACTCTGGATCCTTGTTACTCAAAGCCAGGTCCATGGACCAGCAGCATCAGCATCACCAGGCAGCTTGTTAGAAATGCTGACTTTCAGACCCCACTCCAGACTGACAAACCTGAATCTGTAATTGAACAAGATCCCCAAGTGGTTTTTATATTCATTAAATTTGAGAAGCACTGGATTAGAATCCAGGTTTGAACTGAGCATCAGCAATTCCCTAGTAAATTCGAATTTCTGACCTGTTGCCTTGCACAAACCATTCAACTTCCGTGAGCCTCTGTAAAATAAGGATAACAGTGCCTGCTTGTCTTACCTGGAGGTTTTTTTGTTAGTCTTAAGAAAATAAGCAATAATAAAATATTTCATAAGCTTATTAACTAATCTAAAAACTTAAAGTGCGTATTGTTTCATAATTATAACTTTTTCTAAGAATCGGAATGGAAAGTTTACTTAAATTCTTTTTACCATTTAGAAAACTCTTCAGAAGCACATCACTGCTCCCCTTGGATATTATGAATACCTCCCTCTCAGTTCTGTCAAGATTGAATTAGAGTTATCTGTTTACCCTTCTGCCTCCTCTTGAGATTAACTCCTTGACAACATTCACATGGAGGCCATATTTGACTCTCCTCCGCTTTCTCTCCTTCCTTCTGTGTCCCCCTCCATCTTCTCCGAGTGCCTGGAACAGAGCGGACCCTGCATACGAGCTTGCTGAACCAACAAATAGATACGATACTACTTGATAGCATCACTCTGAAAAACAAAATGCAGCCAGTGCAGTGAGTCCCTGTACCACATGTTTAATAGTGTTGTTAAAAGAATCAAATGAGACGGGGCATGCGGTGGCCCTATGTGAGCTGTAAAACACTGGGTAAAAATGAGAGACCATTATTAGGCATATGTGGTCTGACAGGGTCTTACAGATGGTAGTCACGTGTCATGATGAAAATTGTCTTTAGCCAAAGCTGGAATGGTAGTGACTTCAGAGGCTCTTGAGGCAGTGAATTATAAGCTGTTGTTTCTGCTCCATCCTTAGCCAGAGTTTTCATTTGCCATGTCTGTTTGCTCCTGGGCTGTGTGTCTGCTGTTGCGCTGGGGTAGGGCAGCCACCTTGTTAAGCTGGTGTGCACACCCTGCTCTCAGCAGCTGTGGGTGGTCTTCTGGGGTGTTGCATTTGGTTGGCAAGGGCTCTGTGCCTGTGCCATATACTTGATGTGTTTATATGCTGGGTTGCTTCATTAGGAGGCTGGCTCAGATTGTTTCACTAAAAACAATAAAGCCCACACTGGAATAGAACAGAGTTGAATAGACGTTATCTTTTTTACAGGTCAAATCAATGAGTAATTTTCTGGTTTGAAGGCAATATTTAACATTCTGTCTGGGGAAATGCTGTCAACCATGTCCTATCCCAAGCTGGCTTCATTAAAGAGATTGTAAAAAAAAAATCTGAAGATTCTTAGACTATACCTTTTTCTTTGTTCAAACATTTCCAGGGAGTAGTTGCTCTCCATGTCTTGATCCTGATGTGCAATCCTCTTAGAAGTGGGCCATGTGCTGCCGACACACACTTGTGCAGGTAAGCTTTCTTTGAGTGCTGTGAAGCAGGAAGGCTGACAGGCTCTTTACTCCATCAAATTCAAAGCTGTCTCCCATACTGCATGTCAAAGGCAAGGATGGAAAGATGCTTCCACCTGTCAATAACTGGGGCCTACTGCCCAAAGCAAAGGAGAGAGGTGGGTTGGGGGAGTGGTCCAGGGATGACCAGTGCCTTGTGTTGTCATAAACAGTGGAATAGTCCAGTCGTATCTGACTCCTTTCAATCACTGAGTCGCTTCCAGTTTGCAAGCTAAGAGACCTCAAGCTTCTGTATCTTTTTAAAAAATGTTCAACTTCTAGCATCCCAAAGTTAATCCATTCACCCAACTTTATCAGTGTACAGACAAAAAAGAGGGGAGGCTCAGAGAGGTAAAGTGACTGGTTCAAAGTGACAGCTAATACTAGCAGAGCTGGGATGACATCTTCTGCTGGTGAATTAGCCCCATTGTCCTCATAGAGAAATCGCATTCATGGAGCATGGGAGGATGCCTTTATTTCATTGATTGAACCAAAGTTTGAAGGAAATTTGTAGCTGTGGGACCTTGAGGGAGCTACCTAGATATTTTGAAAACCTCTCATCTGAATTATTCTCATCTGTAAAATGGGGATACCTGTATTGTCTACAACACGTTTTGTGTGTATTAGATGAGATCGTGTACACAAACTCTTAATACACTTTAGGAACACTGTTCAGGAAAAGAGACTCCAAATAGACCCTTCCATTCCTGACATATTAGAATTTTGGGCTGTACAAATACTGAGTTGTTTGCTATTCATCATGTATTAGAAAGTATTCAGGTGTTAAACATAATGCAACTTGGAGAATATGACTCTATGACCTTAAAACTGAAATTTCCTTACATCGAATATAGTAGCATAAAGAGATTTTAACACTGACTTCAGAAAAATATTAAAACCGTTTTCAAAGAAAGGTCCGATGCAGTGCAGCAACCCTCTCTAACTGGGTAAATTGCGAATATGGGTACAGGCTGTTGTTTTTTCTCTAGGGACAAAAGAACTCATTCAAATGATTTCATGGGAATCCGTTCTTTATGGCCCGTTTCCATGGGCACTAGCTAAACCTTGTGCAGGACGACACGCTGTAGGGCCAAGCACCAAAGAAGGCAGCCCAGTGTCATCGAAGCCAATGCTGTCCTGCCTCCCTGGCCAGCGCACGGACTTGCTAAAGCCACTGGATTTGCCAGTGCTTTGATTTCTGGGCCTTTTTTGGAGCTCAGCGGTTCCCTCGGAGCAGTTTACACAGTTAGCTGTAGATGGCGATGTGCACCAAGCACCTCCACAGAGCCAGTGGTGGGGGGGTGGTGGTGGCGCATCCAGCTGTGGCCTGCTGAGGCTCAACTCTGTGGATCCTGTTTTAAGTTCCTCGTTGGTCATAACCCAGCAGTTCCCCTCCTGGGCCCCCTGCTTACCCATCATCCTCCCCCCTGCAAGCCGGGAAGGACAGCTCTCTCCCCTACCTCCCCCCTACTCGCCTTTTCTTTGCTGCAGCCTGTGATTAATGGCAGCGCCGGCGAACAGCCGAGAGGGAGAAGGTACTTGCATAATGGAACGGCAGATAGATTAAATGCAACTGGGTGCCGAACCTCTTTAGCGAGAGCATCCTTGCAATTTTCTTTTCCCTTCCCTCCCACAGTGGCCCCCTCCTCAGAGCGGAGGCAGGCACAGCGACTTCATTAATCAAGGCGCTTTGCAGGCGCCGATGAATTTTAACAGCAAATTGTCACTTACAATCCTTTGCCGTCGCATGTATCCCTGAGCACTGGTTATTTCATTGTCACCGATTAATCAAGGCAGCCACAAAAGCCACCCTAGAGTTTATTAGCAGAAAACAGGTTGCCTGTTCCCCAGTGACAAGCTTTTTCTGTTACTTCAAATGTGAAGAGTACCTTTGCTTTAGTTTTTTGGTTGAGGACCAACACCCGCGTTGCTTATATTCCTTATCTTTCTAAGATTATTATTTATCAGACTGTCCCCAAATCTTATTATGTTCCTTGCTGTGAGGACTGGAGCACCTTAAATGGAAGGTTGACAGGAACAAACCTGAGACAAGATACTTTTTACCTATAACGGTTCTCAGGAAACCTGGATGCATGTTAGAATTATTTAGCGAGCTTTTCAAAAAACACCCATACTCTTGGGCCACATTAAAAGCAAATTTATGACAGATAAAATACGGGGACAGGCTGGGCATGGATATTTTAAAATTTCCTCAAGTAATTTGCAGTCTGACAACTCTTGAAAAAATTCCTTGCTCCCTTGGAGTTGATATGTTTATCTATAAAACAAGAAATTTAGATCAGAGATTTTCATAGTAAGACCATAATCCTCTTTAATTTTCAACATAGATATTTTGAGAAGCTGCACTGGCTGAAGCAGTTACATGTATATGGAGTTTCAGAGCTGCTTTAGTGAGGTTACTTGTCCCTTTCCTCATCAGCTTTTCCCAAAACAGAACAACTTTGTGGCCAGGTATTTGCATAATGCATTTATTCTCTTCTTCTGTTTATTCATTCATTGTTTTAACAACCATTTATTGAACATTTGCCTCTGAACCAGATTAAATCTCTGCCATGATGGATCTTAAAATTCAACAGATGCACAAATTACATTTTGTTACAGTCATGATAAGTGCTATGAAGGAAATAGGCAGGGTGCTGTGAGAGCCTTTGATGGGAGAGACTGAATCTAACTTGTGAGTCAGAGAAGGCTCCCCAGGAAGTGGCATTTACTGTGAGACCTGAGAGATAGGAGTCAGTTGATAGGCATGGGGTTGGAATGAGGAGAGGGAGAGGGTTATGGGCAAAGGAATAATCTGTGCAAAAGGACAGCGGGAAGAAGGTTTATTATAGGTATTGAAAGGAAGTCTAGGGGGAGAATGTGAAGTTTGAGGCTAAGAGGGAACGAGGGGCCAGATTATGTGGGGCTTTGTAGGTCATTTTTGGGATTTTATTTGAAAGTTAAAGGGAAGCTATTACATAATTTTAAGAAGAGGAGTTAAATACTTAGATTATGCGTTTAAAGATATTGCTTTAGGAGAAGAATTTCCAGAGTGGCAAGGTAAGAACATCAAAAACACACTCCTTTATAAAAACAATAGTGGCAAGAATTGAAAAAATCAGCTTTTTCCGAACTCTAGAAATTAACCAAAGGCTTGCAAAAATTTAAGGACTGTTTTATTAAGAAAAACAGTTGAAACAGTAAGAGCAATGAATTTGTGGTGTTTTAATAACTTGCTGTATTGCTATCTCCGGCTCCCCACCTCTCCAGTAGTTTTGAAAAGTAGCAGCCTTGCACCATGGTAGCTATGAAATCCAGAAGGCTAACAGCCACTGGAAGGGGCGTCAAGGTTATGGAGCTTCTCAAAAAGCCTTATCCTCAGTTGTCAATATTTGACCTGCCTGGCAGCTCCCTGGAAAAACTGATTCACAGGGCTTGTTTTCTTTTGATCTGACTCAGAGATCACTCAGTGTGAAAAGCCCCTTTTTACAGGACATCTGCTGACAATCATTGGCATTTGTTTAACACCACAACTGCCCAAGGCAGTTTTGCAAGAGACTGAGAAAAAAAAAAAAAAAAAAAAGAAAAGAAAAAAAAAATCTGGGAATAAGATGTCTATAGGGGCTTTGAAAAGCTCTAACATATTCCTGGGGATTTAGAAGGCCATGCACATGTACAGGCCAGTGCACATACCCAGAAAAGACCTAAGAAGGCCCTTTCACCTCTGCTGACCTTAAGGGTCTGTGCAAGCAGGAAATAAAGGCTGACGCAGATTTGTAAACTTTTGGAATGTGGAAGATGTGCCCTACCACACAAACAGAGCCCCATAGCAAAGAGTGAGGGACTTCCTGGTTCAAGGCATTTAAGAAAATCTCTGTCTAATCATTAGCTGACCACTGAGATATAATTAAGCAGAGACTTCAGTCAGTGGTTAGACGTAACAAGGAATACAGAGTTTGCAGAATTTGACCAAGAAATTCACTAAATGAACAGTAGCAAAAGCAGCAACGGCAACACAAAAACCCTGCATGAGTGGGGGTTCTGATTTCCAGAGTTGCCACAATATACTTATTTATATGCCGAATTATTTATAATGACCAATTTTAAACAAATAATTTAGAAGACATAAAGAAACAGGGAAGTGTGGCCTATACACAAGGAAAAAAAGCAGTCAATAAGAACTGTCCCTGAGGAAGTCCAGATATTAGGCTTATTACAAAGCCTGTAAGCCAGCTATTATGAATATGTTCGAAGAACCAAAGGAAACTATGTCTAATGAATTAAAGAAAAGTATAAGAACAATGATAGAAATGGCTTCTACAAGAGACACATTTTAAATTCAAACAGAAAAGTAGGTTGGACTGTAACACAACGGAAAAAAATATGTCAACACAGTAAGTGGCAGAAATAATATTGGACAAAATAGATATTATGATAAAAATGGTTACTAAGGATGAAGAAGGACATTTTATAACAGTAACAGGGTCAATTCATCAGAACAACAAATATTGTAAATGTATATGTCCCTATCAACAAAACCCCAAAATACATGAAGAAAAAATTGACACAATTGAAAGGAAAAAAAAGTTCATTTTTTGAAAAGATCAACAAGGTTGACAAAACTTTAGCCAAACTGAACAAGGGAAAATGAAGAAATAATAAATGGAGAATTAAATACCACACTTTTAGTAATGGATATAACAAGTAGGCAGAAGATCAACAAGGAAATAGAAGACTCATAAAACACTATAACCTGAATCTACCTAACAGATATTTATAGAAGACTCCACCTAACGACAACAGAATACACATTGTTCTCAAGTGCATAAGGTAAATTCTCCAGGATAAACAATGTGTTAGACCATAATACAAATATCAATAAATGTAAAAGGATTGAAACCATAAAAAGTAAAATCACAAAGGAATGAAATAAAAAAGAAATCTTGAAAATTCACAAGTATGTGAATACTTCACACACTCAACACTTTGTAACTCATTCTGTGAGGCCAGTATTACCTTGATATCAAAACACAACAAAGACATCACAAGAGAAGAAAACTACAGGTCAATATCTCTTTTAAATATAGATGCAAAAATCCTTTGAAAAATGTTAGAAAACCAAATCAAGCAACATACATAAAACAAAATTTTTACCACACCATGTAGGATTTATCCTAGGAATAAAAGGTAGTTTAACATCTAAAAACTAATTAATGTAATACACTATACAAATAGAATAAAAGACAAAAGCCATATGATCATATCAGTAAATGCAGAAAAAGCATTAAAAAAATTCATGAAGAAAAAGCTCAATCAACTAGGAAAAGAAAGGAATTTCTTCAACACAATAAAGGGCAACTGTAAAACACCTACAGCTAACATCATACTTAATAGTAAAAGGTTGTTCCCCCTAAAATCAGGAGCAACACAGTGATGTACACTCTCATCACATGTAATCATCACTGCACTGGAGATTCTAGTCAGAGCAATTAATAAAATGAAATAAAATAAATCCCAAAGAAAAAGAAAGAAGTAAAACTATCCTTAGTCACAGATGACATGCAGTTGTACATAGAGAATCCTAAGAAATCCACTAAAAACTATTAAAACTAATAAATGAGTTCAGAAAGATTAGAAGATACAGGCTCAATATACAGAAATTAATTGCAATTTTGTACACTAGCTACAAAAAATTTAACATTAAATTAATTCCCCTTTACAATAGCATCAAAAAGAATAAAATCCTTAGGAACAAATTTCACACACACTATAAATGAAAAATATATACTCTGAAACCTACAAAAAAGAGTGTTAAAAGAAATTAAAGATGACCTAAATTAATGTAAAGACATCCTGTGTTCAGGGATAAGAAGAATTAGTATGGTTAAGATGGCAGTAGTCTCCAAATTGATCTATAGATTCAATGCAATCCATATGAAAAATCGCAGCCAGCTTTCATGTAGAAATTAATAAGCTGATCCTAAAATTCACATGGAAATGTAAGGTACCCAGAATAGCTAAAAAAAAAAAAAAAAAAAAATTGGAAAAAGAACAAACTTTGAGGACTTACACTTCCCAGTTTGAAAACTTACTAAAAAGTGACAGAACACAAAACAGTGCGGTACTTGTATAAGGGTAGACATGTAGATCAGTGAAGTAGACTTGAGAGTCCAGAAATAAATCTTTATGGTCAACTGATTTTTGACAAGGGTGCCAAGACCATGTTAAGAGGAAAGAAGTGTCTTTTGAACAAATGGTGCAGAAACAACTGGATAATCACATACAAAAGGATGAAGTGCATCCCTATGTTATACTCTATTCAAAAATTAATTAAAAATGGATTATAGACCTAAATATGAACTAGAAGTATAAAACTCTTAGAAGAAAACATAGAAGTAGCTCCTCATGCCCTTTGATAGGCAACAGTTTCTTAATTCTGACACCAAAAGCACAAGTGACAAGAAAGCAAATAGACAAATCAGATTTCATAAAACTTAAAAAAAACTATTTACCTCAAAGGACAGCACTGAGGAAGTGAAAAGACAAAATATTTGAAAATCATGTATCTGATAAGGGACACTGATCCAGAATACATAGAAATAGTTATAACTCAACAATAAAGACAACCCAACTACAAAATGGGCAACAATTCAAATAGACATTTCTATAGAGAATATATACACATGGTCAATAAGCTCATAAAAGATGGTCAACATCATCAGTCATTAGAGAAATACATAAATTAAATGCACAGTGAGATATCACACCCACTGAGATGGCTAAAACCAAAAAGTCAGATGATAAGAAGTGTTGACAAGACGATGAGAAAATTGGAATTATCATACATTTTTGATGGCATTGGAAAATGGTGCTGCCACTTTGGAAAACAGCTTGATGGTTCCTCAGAATGTTAAGAAAGATATATAAGTGTGAAATTCCACTTTTAGGTACATACCTAAGATAAATAAAAACATATGCCACACAAAAACTTGTAGATGAATGTCATAGCACCATTATATATAATAGTAAAAAAGTGGAAACATCCTAAATATCTCTAAACTGGTCAATGGAACTGTGGTTTATCCATACAAGAGAATATTATTTTGACAATAAAAAGGAGTGAAGTACTGATATACACTAAAATATGGAGGAGCCTTGAAAATAATATTTTAAGAAGCCAGTCACAGATGACCACATATTATATGATTCCATTCAGTTCAGAATAAGCAAATCTATAGAGATAGGAAGTGGGTGAATCGTTTCCAGGGCTGTGTCAGGGGGCAATGGGGAATGGCTGCTAATGGGCATGCGGTTTCTTTTGGGAGTAATGTCAATGTCCTAAAATTATATGGTGGTGATATTTGCACATCTCTGTGAGTATATTAAAAACATGTGAGTTGTACAATTTGAATCAGTTGATGGTATAGGGATATCTCAAAGATGTTATCAAAAATATTACTTTACATACTTCATGGATGTATTTGAGGCAAGAGTGTACATACTAAGAGCCAATTTAGAGACAAAATTGCAGCAATTCAGGATGAGTGATGATGGTGGCCAGGACTAGGGTGATAGCAGTAGAAGTCTATAGACTTGGAAAAGTGGCAGATTTGAAAAGTATTTAGGTAGGATATATAATATCAAGAATACTAACATTGTAGATCTTTTAAAATTTTCTGGCTTTGTGCTAAATTCTTTGTGAATACCAATTCATAATCCTCCCAATGACCCTTTGTGGTAGATTCTATTTTAAACTGCATTTTACTATTGGGGAAGCTGATATACATAGAGATGAAGTCAGTCTAGGCTTAGTACCTCTGTGTAAAGAGGTTAATAAAATATTGGTATTATCTATTAATGCAGCATAGTTTTAGGAAATGTCAGATGACCCTGCTCTCAACTTGGAGACTGCTTAGCTAGTTAATCATTTCATGCTGTTTCACCTTGGTACTTTAGTGCCTTCTAAATATATACTCTTAGCTAATGTCTCTTAGATTTATGCCCTCCATTATAATAGATCAGTAGTAAGCCCACAGTCTGGGACTAAGCCCACAATCTGGGACTAAGCCCACTTCCCCAATGGAAAGGATCAAGAGAAAAACTCCACAGACTCACCGAACTCTTGACTTCACAATACTCTCAACTTACCACGCTGTATGCTTTCAATTGACCAGCACTGATTTCATCATACACCTTATCATTTATGTCAATCATAACAAGAAGCGCCAAACAACCTGGTTACTCCTTACCTCCCTGTCCTTTCTACTCGAAGGCTCTGCATATCCTTTTTTTTCCCCCTAGCTCTCCACCTTCCCTAACTGCTGAATCTTTTCCACTATCGCATTGGGAATTTGGTCTATCATCAGCAAAACTCCTATTTCTAAAACCTCTTCTTTGAGTATTTTCTTTATTTTCTTACTTCGAATAAAACCTAGTTTCTCATCTCTTCTTTCTCTCTACTCTCTTTTTAATGAGTTCATCCATAATTATATCAACGATTCTATACTTATGACTCAAATTTATATATTTATTCAAGACCTCTTTTCCAAAGTCTAGATGTCTATATCTCTCTATCTCTGTGTCTCCCTCTTTCTCTGTTTCTCTGTCTCCTCTGCTTCCAATATGCTCTGAGCCATTATTATCTCTGTCTTCCAAAGTAGTCTCACTACATTTTTGCTTTGTCCCTTACACTCTATTCACGTGACTGCTGAAGAGATCCTTTAAAAAGTTAAATCTTGTCACTTCCCTACTCAAATCCTGCACTGATTCCCCATTTCAACCAACATGTAAGTCATTGCTTGTAATAGCTTTCTACCAATCTATAACCTTTCCGACTTCATTACCTCTCACTCTTCATCTTGGTCATTCCCCTCTCTGTAAAAACTCAGAGTACAGCTCTGACGCAGGACACATACATCTGCCCAGAACTGTCTTCCCTTAAATATCTATGTAGCTCACTAATTCAGTTTCTTCAGATCTTTTAACATTTTTGTTTTTGTGTGGAATATCAGGTTTCCTTGCTATAATTTTCTTCTTTGCATTGTAGATTCTCTTCATTTTATGGCTTTTAAAAAAACCTTCCTGTTCTTTCTAATTTTATATTGAACTCTATCTGCCCACTGCCTGTGTTCTTTCTTCTGACAGTATTGGGTCTTCTGGACTCTGCCTTTCTCCCTGCTCATCTCAGTTTAATCCAGATTAATGGATTAGTTACCTATGGTTTCGATATCTTCTGTGTATCAGTCTCTGTCTTAGATTCTGGGGGACTTTCCAAGGGAAACAAAACCTGTGATCCATATTTGTTAAGATAACATATTTGTTATTGTAAATGATATCAAACCCAAAGGAAGGTTGAATAATCAGTTGATTGTATGGGGCAGTTCTGGGACTCAGAAGCAACTTAACTAGGGACTCCAATACCATCAATTCTCTCTTCATCTATTACATTTACTATTCTTGGGAACTTTGCTTCATTTTCTTTCCCTGCAGTTTTGCTTTATTCACATGGTAGGAAACCTAGTTTTGGACAACTCACAAATTTTATGTTTTATAGTTTTATCACTGAAAGGAGACTATTTTGCTATTCTTTCTGGCCCAAATACTGTATGCACCCGGAGGAAGGGTCTCATCATCCTAGCCAGGGTCTGCTGCTTACCTGTGTGCAAAATGTGGTAGGATGATATTGTACAAAAATTGCTGCTTCCATGGAAGCCAAGTGGATGGGAGCTTGCATTTCCCATAAAAGCAGGTGCTGTTTAGATGAATCAATATATCCTCTACCTGAACCCTATAATCTCAGAGTTTGTGTTTGCAGAGAAATACCAAATGGTAATTGACAGAAATATACATTTAGAGGAAAGTTTATATTCAATCAAACTGCATGGAAGGGTTGATCTAAGAAAATGAAGCAACTATGAGCTGATGGCGTCAATCTGAAGAGTTTGGGGAGGTTAATATTAAACCAGTATCATGTACAGTTGAATTTTAGAAAGATTAAGGGACCCAGGATTATTTACTCCAGTTATTCCCATAACTGGAGTATCTGGGCCCTTCAGAATCTTGGAAACGGAGAGAGAGTTTTCTGTGAACTATGTTTTAAACATTTTTCCTATTAAATTTCTCTCCCATGGTACAAAACAACAGCAACAACAGCAACAAAAAAGCTTTATTTACTGAAACTGCAGATACAACACGAAGCTGCAAATAAACAAAATCTTCCCCTACCCCATTTTCATTGCCTCCCCCATCACATTATGTAATTATATAGAGACACCTGGGGATTATTTCTCTTGAAAAAAACAGTATCATATTTTACATGTTACTTTGAAAATTTATTTTCTCTCTTAATAACCATCCCTTCAAGTCAGTAACTGTAACTCTAAAGCATTGTATTTCAAGGAGCTGCTTAAGTTTTCACAGCAATAAAGTACCACACTTTATTTAACCATTCATTTATTGATGTTACTCATATTCTTTCCAGTTTTTCTCCTTTGATGATTCAATGAAACTTCCCTTAATACTTTGGCTTGACAACTTGTAGTTTTATTTCAACACCACAGAGTCCTAAAACTGTTATTTCTCTATCAAAGGTTATATCTATTTTAAATTTTAATGGATATCACTAGATAATTTACCAAGAAGTTGTAGGAGTTCATTTTCAAACCAGAAATACATATATAAGAATAACCATTTCTCCATGTCTTCAAAGATGTGATATTGTGTTCCATTTTAAGTGTGGAAATATAATTTCATTATTTACTTGCTTTGTTCTGATGACTATTGCAGTTGAATATATTATTATATGTTTATTGCCTGTTGAAAGTTTTCTTTTGTGAATTGCAAATACATACTCTTATCGGCTGTCCACTGATTTATCATTTTCCTGATCAATTTGGATGAGTTATTTGTATATTATGTAGTGATAATTATTTCTCTGTTACATATGTTGCAAATTTTCTCTAGCTTAATATATGTGGATGTGACTTTTTGTTATTTTTTCTATAAACACAAGGACACATAGTTTGCCATTATATATATACCCATATCTATCTATCTATGTATAGATATAGATATACTTTTCTTTATAACATTTGAGTTTTTGTGTTTTGAAAACTCTAGCAAGAAGATCCCACATAGCTTATTAGAAGCACTCATTTTGAGAGTACAAATACGATTTTGATGAATAAAAAATTATGAAGTGAGATAGCTGCTTAATAAATGGTGTTTTCTTAGTAGTGTTCATCTTTCAAAATATGGAGATTATGGTGACTTCAACAAAAGATGTTTGGAAGTTTCTGGTCTAATACAAGTGACCCATTTTAAGGTAAAGCAAAAAAGATAGAATAGTGAAATGGCTTGTATCTGTCTCTGTTTTTGAAGATGAGCAAATTTAATGAATTTGTGAAGTAAAATATCTGAAAATACATTTAATGAGAAGATGAAACTGGCTACATATACCTTCCAACTGACTTTTGCCTTGTTACATACTTCTTTCCACTGACTCCTATGTTGCTTTACAGAAAAGAGCTAGCCCAACAAAGTAGTAGTGGGGAGGGTTAATCCTTTAAGGGCACACTTGCATTAACCCAGATATAGCCAACCTTAAGAGCAGATAAGATTTCTCTTAATCCACACTGTTATCACCGTAACAATGTAGCCTAATGATAAGACAACAGCATTGCAATTAAGAGAAAGACTGCATAAAGTGAACCAAGAAACTAACTTGACAACACCTTCCAGATTTCTGGCAATGAGGACATGAGTGTTATAGGGATGATCCAGAGGAAGGGAAGACAACTTATTTGAACAGCAGAAGTAAAAATCCCAGACCTTAAAAGACACAGTGCTTAGCTACAAAGTCATACATTTACAGCATAACAGTACTAACAGAGTATTTTTGAAACTTTATCGCTCTTGTCATCTTTGACAGGACATATCACTATGAGCAAGTCAACAGGGCCTGCTTCCCTTGCCAGTATCCTGAATGTTTGAATCAGGTTTCCAAGAGTTCCTTATCTACCGGCTGCAAGTGTAAGAACAGCTCAGCATGTCTCAGTGGAACAGTCTAAGATTTGAGTTCAATAGGAGGCAGAGCTTGAAATAAGATCTAAGCCTCTCAAATATATCAGTCCAACACTAATGATCAATCTCAAAAGGATCTGGAGGCTGCTCAAAATTTCACCTGAATTATGAGTTACTTCCCTATAACACATCGCTTCCTTGGTGTGATCTACTTGATGCACTCATATAATTGTCAGAGACACCATTTTCAGCAATGGTCCATGAGTTCAGTCTTTTCCATGTTGAGGGGCCATTTTTATCTTATGCTACTTACTGAGTTTGCTTGGTTGTTTTGTCAGAATCCAAATCCAAAGTTGTGATGTTGAGGAAATTTAAGCTGGTAATATAATTTTTTTCCCACTAAGGATTACATGTCTCTCAAATTTGTCCCTATGTCTCCACACTATCTCTTCAGAGCCTCCAAGAATCTGTTTCAGAGCTTCCATTATCTCTCACCTATATCACTTCAATAGTCTAAATATTCTCCTGGTCTTCTGTCTCATGCCCCTGTTACTTTCTCCGAAGTGCAGCCGGATCAATGTTTCTAAAATATAAGTCTCAACATGCTTAAAATACTTCAGGAGTCTCCCATGCACACCTTTTGACACTGTTTGAACACTTTGGGGTGGTGTTCTGTAGTAGAGTCTAACTCCGTTTTTTGCTTTTGGACTTCTAATAAGCTTTGAGCCTCATCCCTCCCTCTTCTCCTTCTGCTTCTATCTGGTCACGTTTATAAGAAAGCCTGGGTGCTACCTCCTTCGGTGATATAAGATTCAATCCATGTAAGCCCCTATCCACATGTGAGAATCTTTACTCCAGTCCTGCATCCTAACCACAATGAAAACACCAAGCAGGTCTCCTTACCTTGGTCTCTCAAGCCATTTTGGACCAGCTTGGGAAGCCTTCTCTGTTCTCCCTCAGAAGTCTCATTATATCATTAATAAACATTTTCATACCCATTTGGGGTGTGTGGAATCATCAGTCTTGACATCTGAACCACATTTTGGTTGGGGGGTCCATCCTACTTATCGGCGTGACTACAACATATACCGGGCTCTTCTATCTAGTGCTAGCCTACTTTTCTACATTTTCATTCAGCACATACTTATTGAGGACCTCCTATATGTCATGTACTCTCTAGGCATTTGGGAGATGGTAGAAAACAACATAAATAAGATGTTGTGTTCTAGTACAGTGAAACAAATAATAAGTAAACAAATTAATAAATGAACCTATGTGGTGATAATTGTTATATCAATATTAAAAAAGAGGGTGATGTGACATAATCTGGGCAGATAGTATTAGATTGAATTGTTAGGTAAGGATTCATTGAGAAGGTGATGAGACCTGAACAGTACGAGCAAGAAATTCTCACCCATACAAATATTTAGGATAAAGTCATTCCAGGGAAGGAAAATAATAGGTATAAAGTCCCTATGGTGTGAAAGAAAGGATATGTTGTGTTTCAGAAATAGAGTAAAGGCTATGTATTCTGAACATAGTGAACAAGGGAAAGAAAAACAAGAGGAAGGGACTAGATCACAGAGTCTGGTGGGTCATGTCAAGGAATTTTATTCTAAGTTCAGTGGAAAGCCTATGAAGGGTTTGAGCATGATCTGATTTGCTTTTAACCAATAATCCTGGCTGCTGAGAGGAGAATAAATTGCACTGAGTAAGAGTGGAGACAGAGAACAATTAATGTGCTAAGGAAAATAAACTCAGGTAAGAG
This sequence comes from Delphinapterus leucas, assembly GCF_059928025.1. Classification (NCBI taxonomy): domain Eukaryota; kingdom Metazoa; phylum Chordata; class Mammalia; order Artiodactyla; family Monodontidae; genus Delphinapterus; species Delphinapterus leucas. The sequence continues at coordinate 17,289,934 of NC_143135.1, forward strand.
ATGATAGAGGTTTGGACAACAGTAATAGTATTAGGGAAGAGAAGTGGTAGATTTTGAATGTATTTAGCAAGTAGAATAAAGAAGGATTACTATTTTATTGATAAAGGTGGAAGGCATCCTGTCTCTGGGCCTATGGAACATCATGCATTTCCTGAACACCCCTCTTCTATGATTTATACTTGATGTGCCCTGTAAAGGTTACACGGCTGTGCTGAGAACCCTTACTTGCCTGGCCCTATCATGTTGGGCTCACACAGAAGCCTGTGAGTACTTTTATCACAGCACGTATCAGGACATATTGTAATTGTTGTTTCCCTCTCTCTAAATAGGAGGTTAACACAGTGGTGAACACAGTGCTTGACAGTGTCGGCATTTAATAAATCTCTGTCGAATAAATAAGTGAGAGCATGCCTTATGAGCCACTGCAGTGGAGGGGTGTATATAAGGCCTTTGAGCCTTGCACCAGTCCTATAGCATTTGATGAGTATTGCCAAAGGCCTGGGACCCCTCTGGAGGATTTCTTTTAATTACTTCAGGAATTCTCAAGAAGAATGATCAGAACATCTTAAATGGGAATGATCTGGAAAAGGGAAAGGGGCTTACAAATTGGAAAATGAAAATAGTAACCTCAGATGCTACAAAATTAGCTGAAAAGGCAAACTAATCAGAGGGAGGAAAGCAAGTCATCCCAAGAGAAAAATTAAATTCATCTGAGTACAGGTCAAGTCCTATTTTTTAATACACTAATCTTGCAGAGTGTTTTTTAATTTCCAAAAATTACTTTTTAAACTCTGATGTCCTATTATTTCAAGGTGTATTTCATACTACAAGAGTCCCACAGGAAAAAAAAAACAGATTTTTGAATAGTATGGTAATGGAAAGTTACACAGAACTGGTAAATATTTCTGATTCAGGTCTTATCTTTGCCTTGCTCTGTTTAGTAAGGGGGTCTCTGGGACTCAATCTCCTCATGCATCAAAGAAAAGTAATATAGAAGTAATATTTTACATTCTTTCCAACTCTAATATTCCATAGATTTTAGACGTTCATTGTTTTAGAATTTGTCTTATTGGTTTGGTGATACTGCAATAAGGAGCAGAGAACCATAATTCCACTTAAGATATATATAAAATATTGGTATAAATATAGTAAGTATAGAAATGTAATAATTGGATTTCTGGCGAGAACATAGACATTGAAATATATCAGCTGAATAGTCGTTGTTCTTTGCATGAATGTTACCTTGAATTTGTGACTAACATTTTTACAGTTAATGAAGTGCTTCCATATCCATCATTTAAGTATATTATCAAAACCAACACCATACATAAAAATAAACTCAAAATGGATTAAAGACCGAAATGTAAGGACAGGCACTATCAAACTCTTAGAGGAAAACATAGGCAGGACACTCTATGACATAAATCACAGCAAGGTCCTTTTGGACCCGCCTCCTAGAGAAATGGAAATAAAAACAAAAATAAACAAATGGGACGTAATGAAGCTTAAAAGCTTTTGCACAGCAAAGGAAACCATAAACAAGACGAAAAGACAACCCTCAGAATGGGAGAAAATATTTGCAAATGAAGCAACTGACAAAGGATTAATCTCCAAAATATTCAAGCAGCTCATGCAGCTCAATATCAAAAAAACAAACAACCCAGTCCAAAAATGGGCAGAAGACCTAAATAGACATTTCTCAAGAAGATATACAGATTGCCAACGAACACATGAAAGGATGCTCAACACAACTAATCCTTAGAGAAATGCAAATCAAAACCACAGTGAGGTATCACCTCACACCAGTCAGAATGGCCATCATCAAAAAATCTACAAACAATAAATGCTGGAGAGGGTGTGAAGAAAAGGGAACCCTCTTGCACTGTTAGTGGGAATGTAAATTGATACAGCCACTATGGAGAACAGTATGGAGGTTCCTTAAAAAACTAAAAATAGAACTACCATATGACCCAGCAGTCCCACTACTGGGCTCTCCCTGGTCTGAGAGCTAAGATCTTACCACATGCCTCGCAGCCAAAAAACCAAAACATAAAACAGAAGCAATATTGTAACAAATTCAAAAAAGACTTAAGAAAAAAAGAAATTCAAATAAGAAAAAAGAATGAATGTGTTCTGTATAGCCCTAACAGAATGTGACCTATTGCTTATGTTGATGGTGTGTAAATGAGGGTTTAAGAGTTGAAAAGAGTAATAGTGTTTGCCCCATGCAGTTGTAGGAGGCTTATTGCACATAGCAAAGCTAAAAATAAGGATCTTACCTGAAATAATGGAAAGAGGTAGTTGTCTTTTGGCTTGGGATATGAGGAATATAGGTACAAAGAGTAAAAGTATAATGATATATTTTCCAGAACAAGTATGAATAACACATGCAACTAAAAGAAAAAGTAGCTTTTGGATTTTGATGACATCAATTAATACCATATGGTTAACATGTTTAATTTCAATATTTCTCCTTTCCCCTTGGATGCAGGAACGATATATCCTCTTTCCAATGCCTTAACCCATTCCCCAAGCCCAGCACAGTGCTTTGTTGCTAGTGAGAATTCCTCACTAGATGTATATTGAGTATTGCCATGTTCTGTTGTTTCTCATCATTAAATCTGTTTATCAGCACATTCACACAAAATTAGAAAGAAACAACAACAAAAGGATAATCCTACCTGGTTTTCTTCCCAGGAAAAAGAAATGACACTAATGAGATACTTTTCAAGGGTAAAAATTAACTGGCAAAAAATCTGTTCTGTGTCTCTTTAGGCACAGTATAGTTATCAGTCCTGAGAGGAATGACACTCAGTTTTGTGTAGATGGTGGAGTCTGAAATCACAACTGTTGACAAGTTTGGGGAAATTAGATGCTTATGGGCAGACTTCACTTTTCGACCCACAAATGTAAGCTAGGTGGGAGATGGTGAATGAAATCTTTCAAGGTGGGAAAGTTATACCATAGACTAAGGTGAGCTTAGCAATTTATACCTGTTTAGGAAGAGTCACTTTCATTTCAACCATCAGATTCATGTGCAAAAAATAAGTTTATATTCCAGTGGTAGTCAGAGATGGCATTCACAAATACAACCTACCCCTGTGGATGTTCCTGAGCAGTCAGCTGCATGTGCATGAGTGTATACACACACACACACACACACACACACGCTCACACATACACAAATTATGTATTGAAATATGTGCTTTGTTTTTGGTGAGAAAATTTATAGCTTCTATTGGATTCTCAAGGGGCTGTCGCCCATATGAAGAGCCGTTATTCCTCCATGTTTTTTTCCCACTTAATAAGATATATGAAAATTCAAGTAAATGATAGTTGACATGATGAATGGGATAACCTTGAATAAATTTTAAATATTTCACTCCTGTGAAGTTTTAGCTATTCCTCATAAAAGACCTCAAAGTTGATTGTTAGCCCCCAGTTTGTAGCTACTAAGGTTGAGAATCCCTGCTTTAGGAAGCTACACAGAATCAGAGAAGCACAGACTTTCAGAGTTGACTCCCAGAATTCATTTATTATAAGTAATTTTAAAATTCATTTTCTGTAAAAAACACAGTGCAACCCTCTTCTCAAATAAAATATGCAAAAATCCCAAATGTATAAAACACGCAGAAAAGAAACCGCTTTGACTGGAGTCTGTGCCCTTGGATTGTTCCTGTTCAGCCTCCTCCCCACTCTCCACAGCGCAGCTAGAGAGGCTCCCAAAGTTTTAGTTCCTTTATAGTCAGTTATTTTCTACGTTCTCTGTTGTAATTATTTCAGTGTTTTGCTAGTGAATTTCAAAGTATGAATTATGTCATGTAGCTTCTTAAGAAAGAGTTAGAAACTGAAGGTCTTGGTTGACTCCCTGTTAAGTTAAAGTAATTAAAGTAATTATGGTGATGATGATACTAATGCCGATGATGATAATAACAATGATGGTGATAATGGTAATACATACGCACAGGGTTGTCATGAGGTTTACATAAAAGAGTGCTCATGACGGGTCACTTTCTTAATAACCTAAATCCACTCCTGATAACCCTGCCTTTAGCTGAAAACTATTAAATATAAATACAGTTCTGTTAATTTTAATGGGAAAGTTATGATGCTTTTGGTCCCAACCTAAGGCAATTTTCAAAAAGAGAAGAATATATCAATTGCATAATGAAAAAAAGTAATAACTATTAGGATGTAAATTAACATGATTTGTAGGTAAAATTTAATGTAACAAAGATTTTCTTTCTCACTGAAGGAGTAAGGGAAAGGTGAATGGGTAATAGATAGTTGTAAAAGAAAGTGCAAAGAGTTGTTCATTATATTTGTTTATTTATATTTCGACTTTATTGAGGTATAATTGACATACAGTATAGTAAGAAATTTGAAGTGCACATTGTGATGATTTGATATACATTTTCAAAGGATTCCCCCATCTAGTTAATTAACATATGCTTCACCTCACATATTTTTTTCTCTTTTTCTTTTGGTGAGAATATTTAATTTACACTCAGTAAATTTCAATTATACAATACAGTGTTATCAACTATACTCACGTGTTTTACATTAGCTCCTCAGTCCTTATTCATCCTATAGCTGAAAGTTTGTACCCTTTTATCAGTCTCTCACTATTTCCCCCACTCCTCAGCCCCTGACAACCACTTTACTCTGTGTTTTTATGAGTTTGACGTTTTTTTAAAGATTCCACACATAAGCGATACAATGTAGTATTTTGTCTTTCTCTGTCTGGCTTATTTCATTTAGCATAATGCCCTCAAATTCCATCCATGTTGTTGCAAGTGGCAGGATTTCCTTCTTTCTCATGGCTGAGTTATATTTATATATAACTAAATATATATAAATATGTAGATAGATACACAGATACATAGATATATATAGATATATACCTCATATCTTCTTTATCCATTCATCCATTGATGAACACTTAGGTTGCTTCTGTAACTTGGCTATTGTGAATAATGCTGCAATGAACGTGGGGGTTCAGATATCTCTTCAATATCCTGTTTCGTTTCCTTTGGAGATATATATATCTCCAAATACATTATTTTAAAACTGTTTTCTTCAACAAATTTTTATTCTTTTGGGGCTTTTGGTGACTTTGCCCTCAAGCTACACTTAAGTTTATAGCACAATATCAAACCCTTTTATACAAAAATAAAAGCTACAACAATGGTACATTGAAACTCATGAGAACAACATACATGTGGAGAAAACTGAAGAGTCTTAGTGCCTTGTCATCACACTTGCTGGGCACTTATATGCAAATAAAACCCATTTAAGTTTATTCAAAATGTAACTCATCAAATTTATTCCTTACAATATTCTCTAACTGGAAACTTTGCTTCAAGTAAATCGGTGAATATGTCTGCCTGAAGCCATAATGTTGAAGTATTACCTTCTTTCTGTACTGTATTTATTTAATGTGTTTTGGGGAAAAAATCATCATACAGAAAAAAAGAGAGTCAGTGTCCAAACAGCCATATCACCTAGGGTGGTGCTTATTCTTTAACTGAACTGTCATCATGTGCGGTTCAGTCTGTATTTCACACGGTTCCAGGCACCAGAGTAGGAAATCAACAAATCGAATTGTCTCCTTCCTCAGCACTCTTTCCCTTTCTCTTTTTCCTCCTATATTCCTTCCAGCTCTAGCTACTCCATTTAAAACTTCAGCTTCACAGAATAACTCAAACAGGACCTGCAGTTTCCATGAACTGCAAAACCATGTCTCAGAACCATGCAAAACAATGTGTCCCTTTCATCTCTGGGAAAACTCCATCTGACTTCAGATCTGCATCTAGGCTATGTCTTTTTCCTAATATTGAAATATTTCATAGGCATGTCATGTTGTTTTTCAACATCCCTGTGAGGTATAGTGATACATATATACTATTTTTCAGATGAAGAATCCCAGCAAGGTAAAGTGAGCTGTCCAGGTTTACAAAAGCTCGATTCCAACAGTGTCACTGCCCATCTGTATTACCTTGTTTTCTCATTTATGCTTTTCTCAAAATGAGCACGTTGACTAGAGACAGCAGAAGTGCAAACAAACATATCTTTCCCCATAGTATTCTCAGCCTCAGAAGATAAAATTGCTAGAAGCATCGGTTTGATATATTCTCCCATTAGAAACTCACAACTTATTGCTCATTCTACCTTCTGGTCACGTATTCACAGACTCACATAAGCAAGTATCCATACCTAGAGGCTGTTCACCTTCTGCCAACTCTACACAACTATCCCTAGTAGTGGCTCACTGCTGCTATTGTATTGGATGTGGTAGATGGAGGAGTCCTAAAGGGCTCAGGAATTATAGTTTGAAACACGTTGTAGCAGCCATAGGTATATGCTTTGAAGACTTCAACTTCAGGGTGCATAACTGACTCACAAGGGCCCCGGCCATGCACTCTGAAATCCATGCTTCCCATGGCTGCTCCCAGCCAATGGTGGAGCACAGCATGGTTCCTATGGGAGGCTTGTTACTGGGAGACATGCTTGACGTGATGGCAAACTTTCCTCAGATTGCAGAAAACTCTAGGATACTTCCATCCCACCTGTCCTTTCCTTCCCTCTCTTCTTCACTTTGGGGCAGACTTCCATCCCGGTGTATTGGCTCTCCCAGTCTTATTTGTGTGAAAGAAGAAATAAATCCAGACTTAAATAAGGAGAGACTTATTCAAAAAAGACTATTGCAATAAGGGAGAAGGAACTATTGAAATAAGGAGAGTTTTCTGACCATGAGATTTACAGGGTCAGGCAAAAAGGCTTTAAAAAAAATTTTTTTTTAAAGGGAGAGCAGTAAGTAAAGCTAGAAAGAACCATTTATGGGCATGTGGAAGGAGTAAATGGTATGATCAGACAATTAATCAGGAAATACTTTCCCCTGAAATCAGCTGATTCTTGGAGGGGGTTCTGAGAAGGGTGTCTTTCTGCATTCCAGTGCTCAGTGGTAAGCCAAAGTTCAGGGACTGGGGGAAGGCTGACTCAAGTATGGTTAAGTCAAGTTAATGGGCATTTTATCCAGTTGGACAGTGGTGCCAGTAATTTTAGGTGACAAAGAAATTGTACTCTGTCTGGTTTTGTCATAAATAAACAAGCGGTTCATCTACCAGTCTTGTCTAAGTCAAGGATGTGTTTTTTTGCAGGAAGCCATTTCTTGGAACACAAAAGGGGGGTGGGTTTCTTAACCATCACAGTTTTCCAGGAGCACAGAGCTCCAGCTAAAGTTCAACACTGTCACTTGGCTTCCTGCCCATTTTGTATCAGGTTTTTCACCAAATAAAAATTCTGGTACATTTAATCCTACCTTGCTGTCTGCTTCTTGCAGAACCTGGACTGACACATGTTTCTTATATGCCTTTTCTTACCTTTCCCATTAGTGTAACACTCTTTATACCAGTGGTTCTCAAATTTTATTATGTGTAGAAGTGATATGTAAATCTTGCTACAATGTAGATTCCGAGGGACCAGTACACAAAGATTTCCTGGATCTGGGGTGGAGCAAGGGGTTAAACATGCAGGTTAATTAATTGGGAGAGGTCTTCAAACCACACATTGAAGAATACTGCTGTAATCAGTCTGTGCACTGTAGGAAAGTTTATATAATTCTATGAATTTATATGTTGATAAAGCTTTATGTAATTTTTGTGTCCCATAGGAGTGTCTATTTGATACATTTCCTTGATTGTGGCTATTTTGGCCTTGCTGCTCATCCATGGAAATTCTTTTGGATGCAGCTCTATTCGTACTGTGGAAATAATGTAACATTATGTAACTGGCCTTGAGTTTGCTGTGTTCTAATTCAGGGGAAGAGTTTCATGAATGAAAAAGTTTCTCAGCCTCTGTTAATCATAATATGAATTGCACAGATTATTCCCTACACCTCTGAGAATATTTCAGTACAGTAAATGAAGGGTTGGGACTTCCTTGGTGGTGCAGTGGTTAAGAATCTGCCTGCCGATGCAGGGGAAACGGGTTTGATCCCTGGTCTGGGAAGATCCCACATGCCGCGGAGCAACTAAGCCTGTATGCCGCAACTACTGAGCCTGCGCTCTATAGTCCGCAAGCCACAACTACTGAGCCCACGTGCCACAACTACTGAAGCCCACACGCCTAGGGCCTGTGCTCCGCAACAAGAGAAGCCACCACAGTGAGGAGCCTGTGCACTGCAACGAAGAGTAGCCGCTGCTCGCAGCAACTAGAGAAAGCCCATGCACAGCAATGAAGACCCAATGCAGCCAAAAAATAAAACAAATTTTTTTTAAAAATGAAGGGCGATCCATTCTACACTCCAGAAATTTATATTATGATTAGTTTAGCTCATGACAGTGAAGAATTTCATATTTATATGCCAAATTTAATGAGTTTGTGGGGTAAAAATGTTTCTCTTTGTGGGTTATGTAAATCTGTTCAATGCTAATTCAAGAAACCCAAGTATTCAGATCAAGATATGTTCCAGCAACAACATGAAATGAGTCACACACTTATCACGGAGGTGGGAAGGCATTAGATTAAGAGCCAAAGACATTAAATCTAGAAGAGTCAGCTACTCCACAAAAATTCAGATAAGGAAAACAATGATCACAGTTTATGAGTAAGCATAGTTATGCTATTTAACACTTAGCATCTATTCTGGAATGGCATAAATAGTGACTGTTTGGGGATTCTCAAAACTTTTGCCCTTCTCATGATGTGACCTAGGACACTTAAGGAATAAGTGCAATGCTAAGGTCAAACAAAATCAAATATAAACAAACAAACAAACATTTTCATGTACATATTTACATATACTTTAAACTATTAACCTGGATCCTCTTTAAAATTATGGAGAAATTAATGATGATTTATTTCTCATTGATCCTACTATCAAAATTTACCTCTGATATAATTGTAAATACCAAATAATACCCAGAAGTATGTTGGCATGCACAAATCTATCCACTTGAAACTCATAAATAATAAGACAATTCTTCTGTCTTTTCTTGATTTCCTCAGACAACTTAGAGCTTCCCAGAAGTACGACTAGCACTGGACGTCAGTGAAGCTCACTGTTTAAAACTTGATTAAAGGAGTAGGTCTGTTGTTTTAGGCAGCTCACTTCTGAGGTTTTAGCCTTTTTTTGGGGTATCCATCTAAATAAAAAGATTTCCTGACTTAGGTCATTACTTCTTTAACGGTTGACCCATCCTAGGAATGCCCACCAGCCACCTTCATACTTTCATACCTTTTGATGTAAAACTAAAGAGAATAGAGTAGATGATAGTCATTCCTGGGTGGGACTGGGAAATTGCCTTCCTGCCTTAGCTTCCTTTCATGTTCTTAGCCATCATGAGAATACTAAGAAACCTCTTATGAGACTTTGGGAATGACACATGTATCTTCACATGCCCTTTGAAACTCCTAGAGAACAGAGTAGGTGCTATCTTACCCCCAAGAAAATCTTATTCTTGGATAGTCTCTTCTGAAATTTGTGTACATCTATGTGTTCCAGTTTTCCCTTATTTTGCTTATAGCCTCAGTATTATCTTGACGTCCTTTCACCTCTATTTAAACTGCAAAAATAAACAAGTAAACAAAAAATAAATGATGATTGATTCCCAGGTGGAAATCTTGCCCTTTGTCTTATAATGGCCTTTTAAATCTTTACTTGTCATTGCAGGAGCCATTGGCTGCCTGTCTAACAGTCAATTTAGAGTTGCATGTGGCTGAGAGCCTTTCCTGACACAGGACTATCACCATTATCCCAACATCACTAATTTTCCTTTCTTCTTAAAACTCTTGCGTAGCAATGTTGCTTTAAGTTTTTCTGCTTTGAAATCTTGACATCTCAGAGGAACATGCATATCTATGGGCCTCCATACAATGTTAGGCAATTGTCATCTGAGAATCTTGTGTGTATTTCAGTTTTAATTTTGCAAGAAGGATACTGGGTAATTGCTACTCCTAGGAACTGCTCCTTTATTAGAATCATCTTCCTTGAGATATAAATTCATCTCAGGGAATACCGTAGAGCCCAGAGTTATTGATTGTTTCAGCTTGTTTCTACTGATATTCTTTTTTTTAAATTAATTTTTATTGGAGTAGAGTTGATTTATAATGTTGTGTTACTTTCAGGAATACAGCAGTGTGAATCAGTTATACATATACATATATCCACTATTTTTTAGATTCTATTCCCATGTAGGTCATTACAGAGTATTGAGCAGAGTTCCCTGTGCTATACAGTAGGTTCTTATTAGTTATCTGTTTTATATATAGTAGTATGTATATGTCAATCCCAGTCTCCCAGTTTATCCCTCCCCCTCCTTACACCCTGGTAACCATAAGTTTGTTTTCTACATCTGTAACTCTATTTCTGTTTTGTAGATAAGTTCATTTGTACCCTTTTTTTAGAGTCCACATATAAGCAGTATCATGTAATATTTGCCTTTCTCTATCTGACTTACTTCACTCAGTATGACAATATCTAGGTCCATCCATGTTGCTGTAAATGGCATTATTTCCTTCTTTTTTATGGCTGAGTAATATTCCATTGTATATATGTACCACATCTTCTTTATCCATTCCTCCATTGATGGACATTTAGGTTGCCTCCATGTCCTGGCTATTGTAAATAGTGCTGCAATGAACATTGGGATGCATTTATCTTTTCAAATTATGGTTTTCTCTGGATATATGCCCAGGGGTGGGATTACTGGATCATATGGTACCTCCATTTTTAGTTTTTTTAAGGAACCACCATACTGTTCTCCATAGTGGCTGTATCAATTTACATTCCCACCAGCAGTGTAGGAGGGTCCCATTTTCTCCACTCCCTCTCCAGCATTTATTGTTTGCAGATTTTTTGATGATGGCCATTCTGACTGGTGTGAGGTGATAACCTCATTGAAGTTTTGTTTTCATTTCTCTAATAATTAGTGATGTTGAGCATCTTTTCATGTGCTTTTTGGCCATCTGTATGTCTTCTTTGGAGAAATGTCTGTTTAGATCTTCCAACTATTTTTGGATTGACTTGTTTGTTTCTTTGATATTGAACTGCATGAGCTGTTTGAATATTTTGGAGATTGATCCTTTGTCAGTTGCTTCATTTGCAAATATTTCTCCCATTCTGAGGCTTGTCTTTTCATTTTGTTTATAGTTTCCTTTACTGCACAAAAGCTTTTAAGTTTCATTAGGTCCCATTTGTTTATTTTTGTTTTTATTTTCATTACTCTAGGAGGTGGATTGAAAAATACCTTGCTGCGCTTTATGTCAGACAATGTTCTGCCTATGTTTTCCGCAAAGATTTTTATAGTATCTGGCCTTACATTTAGGTCTTTAATCCATTTTGAGTTTATCTTTGTGTATAGTGTCAGGGAGTGTTCTAATTTCATTCTTTTACATGCAGCTGTCCAGTTTTCCAGCAGCATTTATTGAAGAGACTGTCTTTTCTCCATTGTATATCCTTGCCTCCTTTATCATAGATTAGTTGACCATAGGTGTATGGGTTTATCTCTGGACTTTCTATCCTTTTCCATTGATCTATATTTCTGTTTTTGTGCCAGTACCATACTGTTTTGATGACTGTAGCTTTGCAGTATAGTCTGAAGTCAGGAAGCCTGATTTTTCTAGCTCCGTTTTTCTTTCCCAAGATTGCTTCGGCTATTCGGGGTCTTTTGTGTTTCCATACAAATTGTGAAATTTCTTGTTCTGGTTCTGTGAAAAATGGCATTGGTGATTTAACAGGGATTGCATTGAATCTGTAGATTGCTTTGGGTAGTATAGTCATTTTCATAATACTGATTCTTCTAATCCAAGAACATGGTATATCTCTCCATCTGTTTGTGTCATCTTTTATTTCTTTCATCAGTATCTTATAGTTTTCTGAGTACAGGTCTTTTACCTCCTTAGGTAGGTTTATTCCTAGGTTTTTTTTTTTTTTTTTTTTTTGATGCGATGGTAAATGGGTATTTTCTACTGATATTCTTAACTGTTATGGGAGTGTCCATATGGCTACTATATATCATCCCATTTAAATCTCCTTAGAGCAGTGGGATATATTTTACTTTGAGGTTTACTTCATAATTAGGTTGGTCCCTTATGAGATCCTTGGTCATTATGGGAGTGACCATCAGCACCATGACTCCCAAGGGTCATTCTATTTTAATCAATTTGAAAGAAGAGTTGTAAGAAAATGTAACCATTTTCCTACCCGATTTACTAATTTGTAAAAGTATCAAAAAAATTTTGTAAATGGAATGATCACAACTGAATACTGAATTAGCATTCTAAAGGACAAAGGTTGAAATATCTGAAAGTCAAATCGAAAGGGAGAAATGAAAACACATACTCAATAAAAAAGTAGCTCACAACTCTTCTCTCTTTTTAATCTTCATGTGATTTTTATCTTAGGGACATTATTTCTTCCCCTGCATTAGTATATTGACCATGTCCATTCCTCCCTTCCCCAGACCCTTTCCCATAGGTTTCAACAATTTGAATTCAACGGGAGATATGCTGATGTCTCTATTTGTTCATTTCCACACACACCCTGGACTCCACACATGAGTATGACTATTTCTCCCTCTGCATGCTTCTAATGCTGCATCTTCAACATTTCTTCTCTCACCTTTACCAAAATAATATTTTTATTTTGTAGGACACGATCTTACTTTGGATTTACAGCGTCATCTTTTTCAAAAGAATATTAAGACTGTGGTGCACTATAGCTAGATTCTCCATTGCACTGAGGAAGGAACCTGAAGACAAAACCAACTGTATTTAGGAGTTTTCAACTTTTCTACTTTTATCAGTTCATGTTACATAAAAGAGAATAAATGGCACTTTAATTAAACTCTCAGATGATACTAAATTGGGAATGTTGCAAACTACAGGAAAGAGAGAGGAATGACACTGCAAGGACTAAAGAGGTTTAGCTATGCAGGTGGGTAGAACCAAGAGAGCACAAATCACCCCAGAAAACGTTCCAAGTAATTTAAAAGTACGCTGTGCACTGCACATATGTATATATGTGGGTTTCTGTGTGCACTTGTTCTATTACACTATTTAAGTTTAAACACATACAGTTTCATGGAGGAAAGGCAAGCCAGGACAGCCATAATAATCTAGGGTACGTACTGCTTCCTCTTTGCTGTGATTTGGCCTTGGTGTTAGCCTGTATCAAATAAGAAATTCTGTTTTTTATTTATAAAATGAGGAGCTTGCATAAAATTTATGAGCCCTCCAGCTTTCAAAAGTATATGAATAAATGCTTGAGTCATGGTTTTTATGGCAACTAGATTATAGAACATGGAGCCATTTGAAAATAAATAAGATATTAACTAAATTGTCTCCTGTTGCTCTTATTTTTCAAGTGAGTGCCCCTTATGACTTCTCTACATCATCCCACCTTTCATCAGCAATTAACTTTGTTCAGGCTCAAGCCACACTGATGACTTCCGCCAAAAGGCTCACGAATATTTTGACCTTATGATACCTATGGAATGGAGGGCATTCTTAGGCATTATTTGGGGAAAAAAGAGGATACCAAAGCCAATATCCATAAGTTGACCTAAGGATGATCTGCCTAATTGTAGACTTCCTCTGAGTCACTGCCTGATGAGGTTAGGACAGATTAGGCTAGGAATCAACAGACTAGAAGGGGACGTGCTGGCTGGACTTGTGTATCTAAAAGCAAGGGTGTGAGAGGTTCTGATATACCAGAAAATGAAATCTTTGTGACTGAGCTGTGTTCGCAGATGGCACCTTGTCTGCCAAAAGGTACTTGAGTCTTGTGGAACAAAATGGTTTGGGTTTTGTCCTTTCTCTTACTAAGTGGTCTGTAGGAAAGCCTACTCAGGAGGAGCTACCAATTTCCTCTAGTCCAGGGGATGGCCAGTAATTACTGCTGCCTCCGAGGGGCTGTAGGAGCTTTGACCTCTGTAATATAGGGCTGACAGGGATCTTCAGAACTGAGGACTTGGCAGGTCTCTATGCCCATTGCTCCCGATAGTTGGCATTTCACATCTTTCACAGGCTGGGAGCATGAAGAAAGGAACCAGATATAAGCAAGCTTCTCTTGTGTGCTTTTTGGCCTTTCTCCCACAAGTAGGCCCTTATTTTTGCTACAATCACTGTGGGTTGAGTCCATCATTTCAGGAATTATTGGTTCTTTCAATCCCTTTATATTCTATCATTGAGTAGCCCATCTTGAGGTTGTCCTAGCCTTAAAAGTGTTTTGGCCATATCAAACCTCTCTGTTTCCGTTGTCTTACTGTACCTTTGAAAATTGCCATCTGTCTATGACCAATAGAGAGAGGAGTGAATAAATGCATCCATATTGGCTTATTAGTCTGTAACATTTTTCAAAGCAGGTGTAAAATAGGAGGATGTGATGATGGTGATGGTGATCATGATGATCACATGATGACAGATACTTCTTACTGGCTACATATTATGTGTGAGACACATCTTCATTGAAAACCAACTTACTTAAGTACTAGGAAGCAATACTATTCTTGCTTCCATTTTACAGATGAGGAAACTAATTCGATTCAAAGAAATGAGCCAGATTTTTCAAGATCACACTTTTTTATTTGCAAGTGATAATGACCATCTCAAATTGGCCTAAGCAATTTGGAGTACCTTGGCCCACATTATTGCTATGTCTATTGGTGGTTCTGTCTACAGCCTAAGATGGATTCAGAGGCTCAAATAATTCAGTCAGATTTACTTTCCCTCCAAATCTTGGTCTGATTTCCTCTGTGTTTTTTATGTGTCATTTTAGCGTAGACTCCCTCAGTATATTGTCTGTAATGGCCAGTGTAGCTCTAAGCTTGTATTGCACTTTTAGCATGCAATCACAAGGAAAGACAGAGCACCTCAATCTCTACAGCTTCAGAAAAGGCCTCAGGAAGGACCCTGACTGACCAGGTTTGGATCCAATCCATGATCCAATCACCATGGCATGAGTGGTATAGAACTTCAGTTTAGTAGGTCATAGTTACACACCCGCCTCTGAAGTACAAGACTGGGGAGGAGTCACCTTCACCCAAATTACATCCTTTTGTTCCCCGTCAAAACAGGGCTTTCCATACAGGAAGGGATGGAGGAAGGGAACGCGTGTGGGAAGTCACAAATTTATACATTTCAACAACCTCTACTCTCAGTCAGATGGTGTGAGATCCAGGATTTAGACACAAATAATCTGTCCCTGGATTCCGCACTATTCTGAGCAGAGCAGGCCTTCCGCTTGTTGGTTTGTAGAAATTATCTCATTTAAGACTCATTACAACTCCTGGGGGCAAATATTTGTTGCCTCATGTTATGGGTAAGGAGCTAATGTAAGGCAAGGCGAAGTGATTTGCCTGATTCCATAGAATTTCTAAGTGACCAAGCCAAGAACTAAATTTAAGGCTATTTGACTTTGTTTCTGGATTCTTTTCACTGAACCATGGCATCATAACCAGCATCATCTGAATGTCAGCAGGGGACAGGGGTTGTGGTCTATATTCATCAGTTTTGCTATTTAACAAACAACTACAGTATCTCGGAGGCTTACAACACAAATATTTATTTTTATCACTCATGATCTGCTGGTCAGTCGGGGCAGCTCTGCTTTGGCATGGGGGGGTGGAGTTGAAGTCGGCTCTATCTGTTGCATTCTTGAGCCCAGGCTAGAGTAACAGAAGCCATCCAGAGGCCACTCTTTTCACGGTGGATCAATGAAATGTCAGAAGGCACTTCCATCCATGCAAGCGCATTTTAAGTCTTTGCTTGCATCTTGTCCACTCACATTCCATTGGTTTAAGTGAGATATGTGATCCAGCTCTGCATTCATGAGCTAGGGAAACACACTCTTTCCACAGTGGGAGGAGGAGATGGAGTGGTCTGACTAATCTTGAGGCACTTTGAAGAACCTAGAGTAAGGGTCCTCAATTCAGACTTGTGCTATTTGTTGTTGTTTCAGAATGCAACTTATTAGAAAAGCATTGGCAACTAGTAAACCTAGAAACATAGAGGTCACAAGTCAAATTTAGGAAGTACTGGTAGTGGAATTGATACCATATGATGGTAAATCTATGAAATAGTACTCTTTCTACCAGTCTTTGAAATGTGGTTGATACATCTTTACATATTACAACTGCCTAACAAGGATATGGTAATCACAATACTCTTTTGTGTATTGGTGGCAGTGGGGGGGCAGAAATATGGTACACTTTGGGGCAATATTTTAAGCTAAAATTGAAGGAGACATGCAACTCTGGAGTGAAAAATGGCTGTGACCACTGACAGCTGGGGAGCTAAATGCAACTGTTTCTTGAGGTGTGAAGTAATAGCTATCAAAGTCTTTTTATTCTAGCATCAGTTCAGGACATTAGAGCTTCATAGATAAATTATGTTCTACTGGCTTTTTGCATGGCTAATAGTTTAAATTCATTCCTTTCAAAAGTTCGCTCTATTCATGAAGAGCTACAACCTGATTTTCCTACCAGTAATACTTCCCCACCCTACCCCAAAGCCATGGAAAGCCAGTGGAGGTGATTCTTACATTATTTGTGTTCAAAAAAAGGCAATATTGTTTCTATAATTGAAAATGCAGACACTATTATTAAGAGAAAAAGGGTCAGAATTTCAGGTAGGATTGAAATAGGTAAGTTGGTTTAATTCTTGAGGGTGAGAGATGTTGAATACATTTGATTGTCTGTTCATTAAGAAGTAAGCATTCAGCGCACCAGTGTATCTAATATGGTTATAGGAAAAGTGGAAGAGAAAAAAATAGACAAAATAGAAAGTATGATTTCTAACCATGGTGGAAGAAATCAGAAATCCTGGAATTTACTATTAACTAGCTTTTGAACTTTAAAGGGATCATAAAACCTTTCTAGGATGTTATTTCTTTATCTTGAAAATAAGAAAGTGTATCTAGATTTACTACAGTGACAGCTCTGATTCAAACATTACAGAATGTTAAGGAGTTTTCTACCTAACTGGAAAGGCCCAAAACATGTGAAGACTTCATGCTTTCAATAACTATGTGTTGACTGCCTACTACTTTATGTTAGGTTTGTTCTTGGTGTTGGGAATATAATCATGAAAGAGAAAAAGCCTCTGACCCTGGAGAGCTTAAATTCTGGTGGAGAGACGGTCAATAAACAAGTAAACAAATAATTTAATGATTTAATTTTAGGTGTTAAAAATGCTGTAAAAAAATTAAAACAGGTTTTGGAGGGGGCAGGAGAGAGAGAGAGAGAGTCTGGGCAGGATAGTTTATTTTAGATCATTAGGAACGTTCTATTTGAGAGATAACAATGGAGACTTGAGTTAAATTATTGTGTTAGTTTTGCAATTATTTTGGAAAAAATCATCTCTCTAGCAAATGTAATGAGCCTGAGGTCGGTCGGCATTCGGAATGTTTAAGGAAAAGCAAAACCAATACCTTAATTATACAGCACAATCTGTGTAACAAGATAAAAAAAAGTATAAACTGTATTCCATGGCATGACATGAAGGTGTGCTGAATTAATCAGAGGAGGAGGTGAACTGAATAATTCCTGTGATCAAGTCTTGGCTTCATTTCTTTTGTTTTATTGGTCACCAAGTTCTTGATATTTTACCTTCTTAACTTCTTGTATCTACCCCTCATTTTTATTCCAATATCTGGACTTGATACAGGCAGACAGTCACTTTGAGCCATCTTCTACCAAAAAGTAAAGCTGATCATATAATTCCACTTCTAAATATATATATATTTTTAGATGCATCCCTATCAGCCTCAGAAAAATAGTCAACTCAAACTATACTTGTCACGAGATGACTTTGTGATTTGTCCCTACCGACTTCTTTAACCTCCTCCAGTTCCAAGCTTCCCTACTTTAATTCTGTGGCCACGCCAAACTAGTAAATTTAGTAAGTCACTCTAGTAAATCTAGACAGTTTATCTAGATTTACTCCAGTGACAGCTCTGAATCCCAGAATGCCACGCCCCCCCATATCTTTATCTAAGACCTCTATCTACCCTTCTGTCTAACTTCCTTCATGTGTTTTAGGAATCAGTTAGGGTGTTATCTCTGCTGGGGTCTTTCCCTTAATGTTGCAGTCTGTTTCTATAGCACTTAGCGTGCTATAGAAGTATGTGATGGAATTGTCTTCTTCATTGGCTCTTTGCCCCACTAGACTGTGAGTTCCCTGAGGGTCTGGGAAATGTTATTAATCTCTGCATTTCTGGCATCCAGTTCAATGCTTGGCACTTGGTTCAATAAATGTTTCTAAAAATAAAGAATGTGGGACATAATATATGGATTATTTAATTTTAAGAGCCAGGCTGTGTCTTTAAACCAGTCAATTATTTTACCCCATTTGCTTCTCTTCCCTTCCTTCTGCCTTTCATATCTAAATTCATGTTTTTACATAAATCCAAGTGACTGTTCCAAAACTGGTATTTCAGGCTAAATGAGAGAACAACATACCATGTGAAAGAGTGGACTTTGTTAAGGACTAATAAAGAATTATTTTTTATTTAAACTCTACTCATGGATATCCCATTGGTCGTCATTATTATTGCATTAGCAATTCTTTTAGTTATTCCCACCTCATTTGCTTCCACGAACAGTGAATTTTTTGCTTTAGTATTTTCATTTTTAGTCCAGATCTCATGAAATGTGGCGGGACTGTTTTTCTCCCTAAGGTAAACAGCCATAGATCTTAATCTAGATTAAGAAAAATTTCATCATCTTTTTGATTACTATCACCATAGTAATCTTTTTAGATTGTTTTCCCCTCTCCTTTAATCACTGAGTATTGTATCTTTTTCGAAGAAGGGAGAAAGGAGGGCGTTGAGAGACAGGTTGTAGGTCTTTTCTACTGATGTTCACAACCAGTGAGGTAGGTGGCTTTATCTCCATTTCCAGCTGACAAAAATGAGATTCGAAGTTTACTGTTTTGTCTGGGCAAGCTAACTGGTGGAAGAGGTGGAATTGAACCTAAAACAATTTTCTTTTTACTCTATCATGTCCCCTCATTAAAGAATGACCTAAAGCAAAGGATCTATATGTTCTGATTTACAGTGCCACATAAAAATGAACATACACAGGTATACGCAAAAATTAACTACATTCTCTAAATGGCAGAAATAGCTTATTGGAAAGTCCGGCAAACAATTAAGCAGACTTTCTGATATTAGTGTAGGCAAAGGCTCTGAGAACTGCTCCATAGACACCTGTAATTCCTCTGACCCAAGTATGAACTCATATTTATAACAGAAAGCAGATTTAGAAGCATGATGTAAGCAATATCTATGGCTGGAAGAATGAAATTAATGACTTACTTTGAAATTACCTTTTCTGATTCATTATTCATAGTAATAAAAACACATGGGGGCTTCCCTGGTGGCGCAATGGTTGAGAATCAGCCTGCTAATCAGGGGACACGGGTTCGAGCCCTGGGCTGGGAAGATCCCACATGCCGCGGAGCAACTGGGCCCGTGAGCCACAACTACTGAGCCTGCGCGTCTGGAGCCTGTGCTCCGCAATGAGAGGCCACGATAGTGAGAGGCCCGCGCACGGCCATGAAGAGTGGCCCCCACTTGCCACAACTAGAGAAAGCCCTCGCACAGAAATGAAGACCCAACACAGCCAAAAATAAATAAATAAACAAATGTGGGGTTTAAAAAGAAAAAGAAAGAAAAGAAAAACACATGGCGATCTTTGTTCCTGGCTGATTCACAGTGATCAATGGCATCATTATTGTCAAGATTTCATTCTTGAATATCAACTTGTTAGTGAATATGCTAACATCTAA
Organism: Delphinapterus leucas; assembly: GCF_059928025.1. NCBI lineage: Eukaryota > Metazoa > Chordata > Mammalia > Artiodactyla > Monodontidae > Delphinapterus > Delphinapterus leucas. Next base: position 17,309,725 of record NC_143135.1, read on the forward strand.
TATTTATTGCTCTCTTACAATGTTCCAGGCAGTGTGTTAGGGTCTTTACTTCTATTTATTATCAGCATAGTCCTTAAGATAGGTGCCCTTTTCTTACAAAATAAATATGGGTTAAAAATAAATAAGTAGTACAGGGTTGTACCTACTGAAAAGTGGCAAAGCAAGACTTGAATCCAGTTTATCTGACTAGGCAGGCTGTGCTCTAAATTTCCATTCTTTGTTAGAGTTCTTGAGAATGCACTCGGACTGGAGTCAAATGCTTTAGTTCCAGGTTTGGTACTGACAAACTGTGTAAGCTCAGGCAAGTCACTTTCCTTCTCTGAGCCTGTTTTCTCATTTGTTAAGGGGAATGGATGATGAAAACAATGATTTCTGATGTATCTTGCCACTGAAGAATTAAATGATTGAAATGCCAGAAATGGAAGCTCATTAACTCACAGCAGGATATAGTAATTTCCCAGGATCATCCTGGCATAAATATCAGTACCTGCTGCACCACAGTACTTTTTAAATTAAATTTTATTTTTACTTAATATTTATGTTATTCTCCTTATTATCATTCCCTATAAAATTCCTTCACAGTACTCATTATAACTTATTAATTCCAAATTAGGATGCACAACATAGAGTGTGGAAATGTATTTATGGAAACTGCAGGACTGTATATTTAAAAGAGAACTGTCCTTCTGAAGTAGGTATTCTATTCCATATTTTGCCAATGAAGAAACCACATCTTCAAAGGCTCAGAGGATGACATGTGAAATCTACAGATAAATAATCTGACTACTTACAGCACTGATTTCCCAAGTCTGGACTTGCCATGTTCTGGGGAGTAAATATGTTTATTTTACTGGAGCTTCAGATTCAGCAGCACCTTCCTCTGTGAATTAGGAGAAAGATGATTAGTATCTTGTGAAGTTTTATAAATCCAAGAAGAAGAAATTTGGCAATGACCATAATGGCTTGGAAGGTGCTGATATAAGATGATTTTTTTAAATGCCAAAATCTCTAGATATAGTTACAGTCTCTTGATAGTTATTTTTCCTTGACTCTGCATAGATACGTTCATAATGTACTGCATTTGTTACCTATGTAATTATTTTTGCTTCCAACTCTGACCAAAATTAATCAGAAAAGGAGTTTCTGAGGGTGTGGGTACAGATAACAGTAACAAAGAGTTCACCTGGCCATGTTTTTAGATGAACTGGAATATCCTCGGCATCTTACCCTCCTCCTTTCTCCCTTCCTCCCCATCATCTTAACGACCATGTGGAAAAGGGTTGCTTGCATAAATTATTGAGTTGTACTAGTCTTTGTTGAGTCCCTCTATAGATACTATTTCATTAATTCTTCACCAGAATACTAAAAGGTAAATATGATTATCCTAGCTACAAATGAGGAAACTGATTCTGAGAGAGATTAAGAATTTACCTAAGAACACATAGCTAGCTAGCCAGTAAAAAACAGACCGAGTTCCTTTTGACTTAAAAACTTATGATCTTTCTGTGATGCTACATTATCTGGGAACTGAAACTCTTCACATCAGCATGATAATGTTGCTGTCTTAGGAATATCAGTCTTCATAGGTACCCCCTAATTGTATGTCTATAATGTATTTTATACATTTTTATTGAAGTATCTATCTATGCATCTTATTTATCTATTGTACTGTACACAAATACATTACATCTGCAGCTCAGGAAAATTTTATAAAGTCAACACATACATGCAACTAACACTTATAGAAACTATCCTCATCCAGTGGAGGCATATGGACAGTGCTTAATTCTCAAGCAATGATGTGTAATGACATCTACAAAATATTGCTAACCAAGGGAGCTCCCCCAAGCCTTAGAGGTATAGGGTTTTTAGTAGGAATGAGTCAGTAGGCATGGACCCATGTGACCGGCCTTGGTTACTCAATTTCCAGCCCTACCAGAGGTCAAACTATTATAGTGTGTTCCAGAGCCCCAATCATAAATCACATTGTTAACATAAGCTATCTGGCATGGCTCAAGACCCTAGGTATAAAAAGACACTCTAATCAGGTAGAATATTCCAAGGACTTAGAGGTTACCTCCCAAGAGCCAGATCTGTCTTTGGGATGTGCAGGGTTTGAACACCCAAGTCAACTGAATTAACTGTTTACTGCTGAGTTAATTCTTTATTGCATACCAGGTCTCCGAGCAAGGAATTTTCTTTCTTTGTTTAACTGATAAAAATCTACTTTATTTTTGAAAGTTATTTCCACTAGATATAGAATCCTGGGCTGACGGTGTTTTCCCCTCTGTACTCTCAACATATTACTCCTTTCTCTTGCGTAATTTTGAATGATGAATCTACTGTAATTCTTATCATTGTCCTTCTGTAGTTAATGTTTCTTTTTTCTTTGGGTGCCTTCAAGATTTAAAAAAAATCTTGCAATGTGATAATGATGTATCTAGATGTGTGTGTGCGCGTGTGTGTGTGTGCTCACATGCCTGTACATGCACTATTTATCCTGCCTGGAATTTTCTAAAATTCTTGAAGTAATATTTACATCCCCAACTTTCCCACCTCCTTGGCTACTCTTAAGATTTTCTCTTTGCTTTTGTTTTTCAATAACTTTACTATGATATGATACAATATGTCTAGGTGTCTTTTGTTATGTATATATACTGCTGTGGTTCACAATGAGCCGTGAGTCTGTGGTTTTATCACTATCTTGTAGCAATCTCATCATGCTGTGCCTTGTCGTCTTCTTGCAGTTTTTCCCGATTGGGGTTTGCTGAGCTTCCTGAAACAGTAGCTGTATACGTTTTATAAAGGACTGAAAATTTTGATACATTAGTGACAAATACCTTTCCTCCCCTTTCTCTTCTCTACTACTTGGACTCTTCATGTTTCAGACCACTTTACATTGTCCCACAGGTCACTGAGACTGTTCATTTTTTTCAGCCTTTTATTTCTTGTTCTTTATTTCAACTATAACTTCTGTTGCCTTGTTTTCAAGGTTACTGATCTTTTCTTCTGCAGAACCTACTCTGCCATTAAGCCCTTCCGATGAATTTTCAGTTTTATGTATTGTATCTTTGAGCTCTGCATGTTCCTTTTGATTCTTTCTCAGAGTTTGCATTTTTCTGTCTGTTAGGTTTCATATTTTTACTTTACATCTTTGAACATATTTACAATAGCAGTTTTAAAGTCCTTGTCTACTACTTCCATCATTTCTGTCATCTTGGAACCTGTTTGTACTCACTGACTTTTATTTATTTATAAATAATATTTTGTGAATAATTTGATATTTATAGTAACATTTGTCTGATTCTTTGCATGTTACTAATTGTTTTGAATACTTGACGTTGTGCATATAATATTGAGAGTTTGGATGTTTTGGGCTTCCCTTATAGATTGTGGGAGTTCGTTTTGACAAGTAGCTTAATTCAACTGCAATTCAGCTTCATACTTTCAAATGCTCCTTTTGGAGCTCTCTGAATTTGTGTATAAAGTAGGTCTGCCATGTCCTGTAAGAACTTTCATGATCTGGTTTATAACTGTGTCTTTTCCTCCATATCCCATATTCATTTGCCTTTGTTCCATCTGTTTCAGGCACATTTGTCTATTTTGCTATTCTTTTTTTTATATTTTTGGCCGCGCTGCACAGCTCGCGGGAATCTTAGTTGCCCTACCAGGGATTGAACCTGGGTCCTGGCAGTGAAAGCGCTGAGTCCTAACCACTGGACCACCAAGGAATTCCCCTTTTTGCTGTTCTTAAAACATGCAAAGTTTGCTACAGACTTGGGTCTTTATTCTTGCTTCTCCCCTGCCTACAATGCTCTTGTTCAATTTGTTTGTAATGCTTGTACCCTCACTTGAAGATTTATTTTGTTGTCACCTCTTCAGAGAGTACTCCTCTGACTGCCATTTTTAAAATAGATGACTTTCATTCTCCCACCTTAATCACACTTTCCTTACCCTACTTATGTTTTCTTCAGAGCAAATGTGACTATCTGATATAATAAATTCCTTTACATAAAGCACCCTGACTGCAATATGCACTCCTGAATTTTATCTTCATAAGCATCCCAAGTGACTAACAGAATGCCTGGCATGCTCAAAAACTATTTGTTGAATGAGTTAATAAACGATTCCTAGTTTTTTATACATCAGATAGTTATGATAATACCTACCCTGGAAATCTCATGTTTATTTTTTCTGAGTGTTAAATAAAAATATTTGTGCTGTACATGTTATTTATTTATTTATTTATTTTGCGGTACGCGGGCCTCTCACTGTTGTGGCCTCTCCCGTTGCGGAGCACAGGCCCCGGACGCGCAGGCTCAGCGGCCATGGCTCACGGGCCCAGCCGCTCCGCGGCATGTGGGATTTTCCCGGACCGGGACACGAACCCGTGTCCCCTGCATCGGCAGGCGGACTCTCAACCACTGCGCCACCAGGGAAGCCCTGTTAATTTTTAAAATTCTCTTACTATGTTTGGGGAAATCTTTGATTTACATGTCTCGGGGGTATACAAGCACCTACCTACTGCTCTTGAAAGCAAAAAAATCGATATCTTAGATGGGATAACCACAGTTCTCGTTTGACTGGGACTAAAGAGTTCCCTGATTTGTGGGATTTTTAGTGCACATATACTTGGCCAATCATATGCCACTACCTCAGAGTCTGACTGTGGTGAGTGATGTAAAAAGTCAGGGGAGAATTCGTTCCAACCACAGCAGGGATATCCAGAATCCTAGTGCCTGGTGTCTGGTGTTCAGTGCCAGTGGTGTTCTGACCAAACTCACCCTATATCACACTCTTTTCTGTGAATTAAGTCATCTGCCTCCCTAATATTTACCCCCAAACCTTCATTTCTGGTTAACTTATTAAAGAGAAGTTTCTCTTGCTTGTAGGCAAGAACCCTGGCTGATACACTCTTTAAACAATTTATAAGAGGGTAAGCTGTTAAAAACTATAAAAGCATTCATTATCATTTTTTATTAGTGCAGAACAGAGCTCAGCTGAACATCTAGATAGCCAGTGGGAAACACCTGCAAATACAAGGAGTTATGCTGAAATGAGTATTGTATGTGCTTTAAGGAGTTTGATTATAGCAAATCTCAGGCTGTGTAGGAAAATCACGTTATTTTCTAGTTGTTATACTTGTTGTGTTCTGTTCAAATATGTTTCCATTGTATAAGAGGTAGAGATGAATTTAGTTCCCTTAAAACATGAAGGCTGTTTAGTTCCCTTAAAGCATATAGCAGTGGCTGATCATTTACGAGTGATTTGAGAAGAAAATCAAATATATTTTAAATGGCAAGAGAACCAGGGACATGACCTTCAGAGTTGAGCAATATGGCATCTGTTGTCTCCAGGGTGGGAAGTGGAGCTCATCATAGCATTTCTTGTAAACGGAAGATCTTCCTGTTCTACGATTTTATTTTTTCCTCTTTGTCATAAAGAGAAGCTTGAAGAACATTTTAGAGGGAATTTGAAAGGTTGTGTTTATCAGTTTGCATTTGATAGTAAGTGAACAACCACATAAGCTCAAGTGACATATAACGGAAAGTGTTTATTGCACATGTATATGTATTCAGTATGGATTGGATAGGTGGCTCTGCATTTTGGCTGGTCTCTGTTGGAATGACTGGGGTGACCCAATTCTGTTCTATGTGTCTTGAAACCCAATTTAGACCTGGCACATGGTCAATCTCACCTCATTCTCTAGGCTTAGGTAAATCACATAGGCAAGCTCCAAATCCAGAGGCAATGCAGGTCACCCTGTGCACAGGGAGAAACATTGAACAGTTTCATGGCAAAGGGCCATCATGTATCTAGAGATGCATGAAGAATTTGGGTCAATATTTCAATCTACCATAATGTGTTTTATACCATCTTGGATGTATAAAACAGGGTTATGCTGGGCAGTTATTTAAATAAGTGAAGGTAAGGGCTGTCACACTGCCTGATGTTTCCATGGCTGTACCAATTTATGTATCCTATATAAGTTACCATGAAATCTTTGTCCTAAAGTTCTCCTCATGGGAAAACTAGACAAGCCAGACTATCAGCCCTCAGCCACCCTCAGTCATCCCTTATTTATTTCTCCTTCCTTTCTTCCATTTGTCCATAAAATAAAACTTACCTCATTAATGTAAATTTTGTGCAAACCATCTTTTCCCTGGGGATGAAGGGGTACAAAAGATCAACACAGTTCATGTCCTCATAGGCTTTAAATTCTAGTGACGAAGACAGGCACTAATATGTAATAAACACAATTAAATTTTAATGAGAATTATTTCCAGTTTTTCTCTTACTCACTCCTCTCTACTGTTGCCTTAATGCAATCAGTCGACTTTCTCTGCAAGGCCTTTGTACTTACTGCTTATGTTTCATCCTACAGATTTCCATATGGGTTACTCCTAAATGCCATAGGCCTCCGCTCAAAAGTCAGGGGGGCTTTTCCTGCTCACCTGTCTTGAATGACACACCTGCAACCACTCACTTCGCCTCATCCCTGCTTTAGGAGTCTCATTATAGAGACCGTATGTGTGTGTTCGTCATCTCTGTCCACCATCCTGCCCAGATAATAAACTCCATGAGAGCAGGGACTTAAGCTGTTTTGTGCTCTGATCTTTTGTGTACTTTCAACAGTGAGTAACGTGTACAGTAAGTCCCCTACATAGGAACCTTCAAGTCGCGAACTTTCAAAGATGCGCCCGTGCCTTTGCATGTCCAGTCACGTAAGTTAGTTCACGTGTCTGGCGTACATTGTCACGTGCGTGCATCCTCTACAAGTGGTTGTGCTTTTGTGTACTTTACTGTACAGTACCGTATAGAGTACAGTAGCACAGTATCTTTATTTCAAGCCCAGGATGTCCTGAAGCAAGCGTAAAAGCAGTGGTGATGTAGCTGGTACTAAGTGCCCAGCGACAACGATGGAAACAAGGTACAGTACTGTAAGATTAAAAATGTTCCCTTTATTTTTTGTGTTTGTTTGCTTTTTGTGTATTATTTGTGTGAAAAGTATTATAAACCTATAACAGTACAGTACTATATAGCCGATGGTGTTAGTGGGGTACCTAGGGTAACTTTGTGGGACTTAACGAACAAATGGACTTATGAACATGCTCTTGGAATGGAACTCGTTCATATGTAGGGGACTTACTATAGTAGCCTTCAATATTTTAAAAGTACCTTCTGCCCATATGTCATCATTACTAAACTTATAAAACACTGCATTCTTATTCTTTTCCTTACTCAATGATTATGGCTACTAAATTTGTGAGGTGACTACCATAATGTTCCTTCTTTGCTAATGTCTTATGAGTCCACGAGAGCCAGGCAAGAAGAGATTCCCCAGCTTTGGTTGTAGAGTCCTTGGACCTTCTGGCTCCCACATCCGACTTTAATTACTACCTATGTAAGAATAAACAGACATATCAATATTAAATCATTGATTAGGGCTATACTAGAAATGTACTCCTCTGATGCATTTTCAACCAAATCTCCTAGCTAACAGTGAGTAGAAAGAACTTTGTGCAGGTTCTTCAGGCTTCTAAACACTTACAGTGAACCAGAAGTCTGCTCAGTACTTCACTGAAATAATTTATTCATTGTAGGAGCTGTGTAAATTAGGCACTAATATGATTCTTCTTACAGATGAGGAAATGGAAGTTCAGATGGTTAACAAGTTTATTCAAGGTCACACAGCTCTTAGGCGGTGGAGTTGGTGTTCAAGAGCACAGTGTTACTCTGCCAGAGCCAGTATTCTAACCATGATCTTAACTGCCCTCTTTACGTCCAGGGAAAGAAAACAAAGCTGCTTTCCCATGGCTAAAGATCATTGTGTAAGTGGAACAAAAAACACCGTTCCTTACAATTGTAATTAACCAATCAACCTTTCTGAGCAAGGAAAAGTATATTCGGCAATGAGACACGACACTTCAAACAAATTTGGCACAGTCTGACACCAAAGGCACGGGCAACAAAGAAAAAGCAAACAAATTGGACTTCATGAAAACAAAAAAATTTCTGTACCTCAAAAGACATTATCAACAGAGTACAAAAGCAGCTCACAGAAGGGGGGAAAATATTTGTAAATCATATATCTGAAAAGAGATTGATACTCAGAATATATTGAGAACTTCTAAAACTCAACAACAACAATTCTGATTTAAAATGGGCAAAAGACTTGAATAGACATTTTTCCAGAGAAGATATACAAATGGCCGATAAGCACATGAAAAGATGCTCACTAATCATTAGGGAAATGTAAATAAAATCTCCAATGAAATATCACCTCACACCCATTAAGATGGTCACTATCAAAAAAAAGTAAAGTTTTGTCAAGGATGTGGAGAAAACACAGGCATACCTCGTTTTATTGCACTTTGCAGATACTGTGTTTTCTACAATTGAAGGTTTCGATATATTGCTTGGCCAAAAAGTTCGTTTGGGTTTTTCTTTAAGATGTTATGGAAAATCCAAATGAAGTTTTTGGCCAACCCAATAAAAAATGGTCAACTCCGCTTACCAAAGTAGCAGTGTCAAGCGTGGCTTGCATTGGGGTTCATCCCCCATAATCTCAGTAGCCCTTCATCTATCCTTTATATGAAAAAACTAGTGTTTTCTCCATTTGTATAGGGCTATACAAACAGAGTAGCTCCCTTACCAATCATATAACCCCTCCTTTGTCCCTCTGCTTATATATTATGTTCACTGTTTTTATTTGTAATGAGCAAGAGAGGAATAGGGGAAAGTATATAAACTCTATCTTACTGGAAGTGGAAGTTCCAGAATTATTTTTTAAAAATAGTTTTTAATGGTGACCCAGCATTCCATTGTATGAGTTACCATAGCTAAATACACCATTCTTTACTCACCTTACCATTTGGATGTTTCTAGTTCTCCCCTATTCATGATGACCTTCCTTTTACAGATATTGATGGGTAACATATGTTTCTGAGGGCCATCCCTAGCCCCTTTCAAATGAATAACTAGTGGTTTTCCTTGACTTAAGTAAGCAACGGCCAGAATGGTGCTGTTTATGTGATCCTAGAAAGTTCATTAAATATTTTACTCACATGCTGCGGGATGCCTAAAATTTCACTGAGCTTCATGGCCTTGGTGCCTATTAAAAAATACAGGGCTTCCCTGGTGGCGCAGTGGTTGAGAGTCCGCCTGCCGATGCAGGGGACACGGGTTTGTGCCCCGGTCTGGGAAGATCCCACATGCTGTGGAGTAGCTGGGCCCGTGAGCCATGGCCGCTGAGCCTGCGCGTCCAGAGCCTGTGCTCCGCAGCGGGAGAGGCCACAACAGTGAGAGGCCCGTGTACCGCAAAAAAAAAACATATCTTCTGGCAGAGTAAATATCAGAACACTACTGGCACTTGTATTTTTATGAAAAGTGGTTTTGATATGTCTAGACCAGCACCATCCGACAGAACTTTCCATTATAATGGGAATGTTTTATTCTGCTTTGCCAGTATGGCAGCTATTAGTGACATGTGGCTACAGATCACTTGAAATGTGGCTAGGGAGAACTGATAAGATAAATTTCATAATTTGTTTATTTTTAGTTAATTTAAATTCAAATAGCCACAAATAGCCAGTGGCTACCACATTGGATAGCAGAGCCATAACGTATAAGGACATCAGACATGTGAGAAGCAGGAAGATTGGGATAGAGGAGATGCTGTTGTCCTTTATCACAATTTTGACTTTGGTACATTTGGAATACCTACTTTTCTTTCCGGACATGGCCCTGTCATTAAGGAGTGTTCAAGACAGCGAAAACACTGAGAAATTATCCTTTGAGCTAGTATTTTAAAAGAAGTCTCAGGTTAACTTTTGAAACTAACTTTCTCAGGTCTCAAAAACCACTCTTGCCCTGCTTTGGAGGCATCCTTCCTTTACAGAGCCCAAGTCCTGCAGGATTTTTTTTTTTTTTTGCTGTACGCACGCCTCTCACTGTTGAGGCCTCTCCCGCCGTGGAGCACAGGCTCCAGATGCGCAGGCTCAGTGGCCATGGCTCACGGGCCCAGCCGCTCCGTGGCATGTGGGATCTTCCCTGACTGGGGCACGAACCCGCGTCCCCTGCATTGGCAGGCGGACTCTCAACCACTGCGCCACCAGGGAAGCCCCCTGTAGGATCTTAAAGGAGTTTCATCATCATCATCATATTAATAAATAACAACAATAATAGCATGTGTGATTATAGCAGTTAACATTTGTTTGGTGAGAGCCATGTGCCATAATCTCTGTATGCGTTATCTTGTTTAATACAAGAATCCTTTGAGGTTGGTGCAATTATTACTTGAGAGAATAAGAAACAAAGGTACAAAAGAACTAAGCCACTTAACCAAATTCACATAGCCAGAAAAAGTAGGGGGACTGGGATTCACACTCCTACACACTCCTGCTTCATGTGGGCCCATCATTGTCATCATTCAGATTGTGTCAAAAGGGAAAAATCAAAGGGCCAGGGATGCTCTATCAAGCGTTTTATTTAGAGTCAGGCAGATCTCAGACTCCCACTGTGATTCTATTACTATCTAATTTTGCTGCATTTAATTTCTTTGGACCTCAACTGCATGATCTCTAAAATGGGCATAATAACCCATACCTCACAGTATACTTGGAAGAGTTGAACAAGACATTGAGCAAGGTCACATAAGTGAAAGTGGTTTGTGAAATATTAAAAAAATGCATGTTTTGTTTCTGCTATACTACTATTGTTAGGTTTAATACGTAGCCAGATACACAGATTATATAGGTATCTACACTGCCATTGCCTGACATGACATGGTGGTTTTGCTGGTCTGTCTTCACTTTTAATCTCTCCATGGTACACACTAAATACAGGGCTGATAATCTAGTTTGACTTCTCCGGTGCCTCAGCCTCCGGGTTTTCCACAATTCTCTGTTCTTTATGAAATTTCCCTCTCTGGTTCATGTTACACTTCACCACCTTATTATCACTTGGAGGCAAGAAGTGGGAAAGCAGGGGTGTCTAGAGATGAGAAAATTAAGAATATGTTTACTCAGGGCAGTTTGAGTCAGTAGCATGGCAAGGAGGGCTTGGGTTGAGGTCAAAAGGTATTCTTGAAGATGTGTAAGGTAGAAAGCATGAAAGGCAGGGAGTGCGGGGGTGAAGGAAGAAGGAGGATCCACAGAAGGATAGAAGGTGGTCCCAACAAAGGCATCGGGGTCCCAGGCGGTGAAGGGTGAAGGCAACAGCGGTGGGACCTACAGTCTCCTTTTCGGTTGGTGATGTCTGGTGCAAGGATGGAAGGATTGTGTTTAGAGTGGCTTTAAATGAACTTTGCTGGACCTGACTGTTTCCTGATAGCAGCTTTAAAAGAGGCTCTTTGAATTTTAAGGGAAAACAAACCTCAAGTTAAAGGGACAAGTGTGAGGGTTTCAGTTCAGCAACAGGAAGCACATATCACTTGAGGTCTGTAGTCCTAGCAGACCTGAAATTCCACCCCTGGGTGGTCTGCTGCCCTGGGTGGCACCTGTGTGGGGGCCAGCTCTTAGAATGCAGGGGCTCTGAAGTTCTGAGTAAACGTTGAGTGTGCCTGGATGCTCAAGCAGAAAATTGAAATACCTTTGGGTCCAGTTTGAACCCTTCCCGCTTTTCAGCTGCCTTACTTTTGCTGAAACAAATTCAGGATCTTAGAAAGTTTGCCCATCTGCTCAGCTATATTCAGGCCAAAGACCTTTGAATCTGATTTCTCACGAGCTGAACTCATTCTCCCAAGTCAGCTAGAGTGTGAGAGCTGAGAGCATCCTCAAATGCAAATGGCTTCCTCACTTCTATTATGTTCATTAGAAGGTTCTATAAGTCACTGGGGCATCCAAATTATCTTTTAATGATGAACTCCAATAACAAAACCTAAAAGAGTGGGTGGAAGGGGAGTGGAATGAAACCATGGGATTCCTGCCTGACATCCCCACATAGTCAGTCATTTACTGGTGCTCGAAGAAGGAAGAGATCTGTGTGGGAGCAAAACGGAGAGTGGGTGGATACATACTGGAAGTACATAGACCAAAGTTAGAAAGATTTGGTTTGCATCCATGTGTCCAATCTGTGTGACACTGGGCAAGTACTTTATTTGACTCCATTTCTTTAGGTGTAAAATGCAATGATTACATAAAGCCTGTTTGAAACTATTAATTGTGCTAAATGTATACAAAGTATTTAGCACATCTTCTGGCACTTAATACCTATGACTGATTATTGTTATTCCTGAATTCTGTTCTTTGGTGGGTTTTTTTCAAGTTTATACTAACTCATCAGCTTGATTCCCCCTGCCTTGTCCCCTCCCACTCCCCTCCACCATCATATCATAGCTACCCATATCTAATGCAAACTGAATCCTTATCCATCATGAGAAACATCTCAGTACTGGGGGTCAAATCAGCATATGGTTAGGATATGATAGAAATCCTAGCTAATTCCTCAATCTGATTAAAATTCATATTTTGGGGTGATACCTTAGGACTGGAAGTCTGAACTACACTGTGAAATGTGGATCACGGCTTTCAGCAGTGGAAGGAATTTGCGTAAACGGTGCCAGGTGACAGACTCCTCATGCACACGGCATGATGATTCACCTTCTTCTCTGTAGACATGCTCCTCTCGGGGACATTAAGGCTCACTAAATTTTATTTTAAACATATATTTTTTCTCCCTTTTCCATAACAACTGTATTTTCTAGTTCTCATCATTATTTTAGTTCTGCCCTTTGGTTAACATTGAAACAAAACTGTCAAAAAGATGAAGGTCATTTTAACGGTTTTCTGAGGTCACCCACAAAAGGCCTGGAAGATAGCAGCCATTCAAAAGTTATCTGCTCTTCCTTCCTTCCCTTTGGTGAGTCACTGTGGGGCTCATGAGGAAGAGAACTGGTCTTTAAAGTCAGAGAGAACTAGATTCCTGTCTTACCACTCAGAAATTATGTGGCCCGAGCCAACTGTGTAATCTTTTATATTTAGTGCTCTCATCTGTAAATGCAAAATGATAAACTTATGTCTAAGTGTTGAGGTAAGGGGAGCCTGTCACGGAGTAATCCAATGTGTCTCACTTCCCATGTGCTCAAATATTTGTATTTTTTAAAATCTCTACAGGTGGTTCTGCTGTGTACCCAAGATCGAGAACCTGTGATTTAGATGGAAATAACATTAATTCCATTTCATTTATTTCTATTTAGACTGAAAAGGATCTAATGTTGTAACTCACACTAAGGCATAATTTATTTAAATAGAATCATATTAATTAGGAATTAGAATATGCGTTAAAGGTCATTGGTTCAGAGTCTCCTTGATTTATGGTTTTTTTTTACAACTTTCCTGACAAATTGATATTCAACTTTTCTTTAAATACCTTCAGTTATAAAAATCTATTGTATCCATTATCTTATAATAACCTATAATGGAGTATAATCTGCAAAAATATGGAATCACTATTCTGTGGACAAGAAACTAACATAGTATTATAAACCAACTAAAATTCAATTTAAAAATCTACTGTTCTGTTAGAATTATCTTTATTTCATTTTTGTTTTATAATTTGGTCAGAGCTCCCTCCTCTTTATAGCTACTCAGAAAAAGTTGAATCTCATTTCTATAGGTAAAATTTTATATATTTGAAGATGGCTGTAAGGTCCCTTTGAGTCATTTCTTGTCCATGGTTAGGAACCAAAAAGGGATTTCCAAACTGGCTGGTCATCAGACCTTTGAGGAACTTTTAAAGCATACAGTTTTCTATTCCTGTTGGGTCAGAATCACCACAGTGGATCCTTGGGGTCAATAATTTTAAACAAGTTCTTCAGGTAATTCTGTGAGGAATATTTACTTTCCAGCAATTCTCAACTGGGAACAATTTTGTACTCCAGAGGACATTTGGCAATGTCTGGAGACATTTTTGGTTGTTATAACTGGGGAGGGGAGTGCCACTGGCATCTAGACAGTAGAGGCCAGGGAGGCTGCTAAGCTTTAAAATGTACATAGGACAGCTCCCACAATAAAGAATTATCCAGTCCAAAATGTCAGCAGTGCTGAGGTTAAGAAATCCTATTGCATTCTAATATGACATAGCTTTGAGTCTCCTTACCATCATGGCTGACTCCTTACCCTCTGTGTAAATGTCTCCTAAATGTAATGCATAGAAAGGACTGAACACAATAAAGACCAGACTTCTTTTTTTTTTTTTAAGAGGAGGTGAAGAAGCAATGCATCCCTTTACAGGATGATTTATTAATAGTAGCAGTTCAGGTGTTCTTGAGGATGGAAGGAACTGAGAATCCTCTAGGTGCCATTAAATATCATATGATTTCAGTTCAACACGTATGTTCATGACCCTAGGATGCCTGAGCAACTTGGCAGAAAGCTTTCTCTCTTCTTTTTTGTCTTTTTTATTATCTCTCCCTGGAAAAAAACTGCAAAAGGACTTTTCACATCGAGCCATGAGGATTTCCTTGATCTGAGTAATTTGGGATCACATCTTGACGTGAAGAAGTCTTTTGGAATTTAGAGATCTCTTTTCTCTCTTTGCAAAAGCTGCTATTCTAGAGACTATTGTCTTTAGAGTAATTTAATTTAAAATACATTTAAATTTTAATTTATAAACAAAAATTGAGCAATAGCCTCAGTGTTCCTGCCTATTTATACCCTTTCCCTGAAGCACTGAAACAGATGGTAAGATATGGTGGGAGAGGTCTAGGTAGTCATTTACTTAAGAGAAGTGAAAACTACAGAAGTGAGAGATTGAATATACAAACAGACATTGGCCAGACCATATGTAAAAAAGAACTCTGACCCACAATCTGCAACAAGTATCCCAGGAAATTAACTCCTTATCTATAGTAACCAGCCCAGGAAGCCAGCCTGCTAGAAGTCAGTCTTGCAGGAAGTCAGACCACTATCTCTAACAACAAGCCCAGGGAAGCTAAACAATAACCCTGTAACAATTGGCCTAAAATAGCTGGAGTTTGATTAGTAACTGAGAGCTTTACAACTTTTGTCCCTGCTTCCAACTTAGGAACAATTAGAAATAGTTAAATATGTCCTGTAACTAGTCATGTAGGATGCCCAGCTCCTAGCTAGCTCACCTCCAGTTTCCCCATGCCAACAGATTTCAGAGCATACCTGAAGTCTTCCTTTTTACAATTATAAAGCTTTTCCACTCCTCTGGCTGCCTTTGAGTCTCTGCCAAATGGAAGTGATGGGGCTTCCCTGGTGGCGCAGTTGTTGAGAGTCTGCCTGCCGATGCAGAGGGGACACGGGTTCGTGCCCAGGTCCGGGAAGATCCCACATGCCGCGGAGCGGCTGGGTCCATGAGCCATGGCCGCTGAGCCTGCGCGTCCGGAGCCTGTGCTCCGCAACGGGAGAGGCCGCAACAGTGAGAGGCCTGCGTACCGCAAAAAAAAAAAAAAAAAAAAAAGGAAGTGATGGTAGCTGACCCCCCGATAGAGTAAGCTCTGATTAAATAGCTTTTGCTTATTCTCATTTGACTGGTCTTCCTTTATTTCCATAGGAGTTTAGTATTTTAAACAATACTCATGCCAGTAAGTACCCATTAATTCATTTAATCCTCATCTTGACATTAGAGGAAGATAACACTGAACTCAGTTAAATGGTGAAAAAATGGAGGATTATAGTAGTTTAGGAAAGTTACCAAAGCCTCCAGTCAGTCAATACCTGTGCTGGAATTTGAACCCAGAACGTATGACCTCCCCCCTCCCCCCAAACACCTGTCTCACACGTTGATTCTTTACCTTCTAACTTCTGGTTTTGTATCACATTTGCAGCTGTATACTTATCCCTAGGATCTGAGGCTTGGCTTTACTCCCTCTCTAATGATCTTGAATTCTTTGCCCCAACTCATTTCCCACCATGTCCAAGTTACGCCACAGCCCAAGCTTGCTTCTTGTGACCTGGGTAACAGCGGCCTGTCCCCTGGGACAGGTGGGGTGGGTGTTCTTTACAGGTTTGCCTTCACTCCAGGGGAGAGAGGGAACATTGGAACGCACGTGTGTGTGTGTGTGTGTTATTCTGTGGTTAACAAGGCCACATCTGGGGAGAGGTGGCTCACTCAGTAATCTATTACCCTGTTGCCTGACGTTCTGGTATAAGCTATGCTGAGCATGCATTTCACAATTACACTTCAATCACTCTCCATCCACAACAGTTTTGTTGAGATCTTTTTCCTGCCACATGAAAATTCCTAAAGGAAATGTGCAATTGGGAAGTTTGATATGGGACAGAGAAGAAATGAACAGATCTGATTTTCAGAAAGGAAGGGTGAGAAATCTTGGCAGCCTGCAGGGAGAGTAAATCAAAGTGGAAGTCAAAACTGAGAGGTGTTCTGGAATGTCAAAGAAATGGGCAATGGGGTCTGGGAAGATGGAAAAGACTTTAACAGAATGACTCCAAGCTGTGGCTCTGGAGAAGAGATTTCCTTTTCATGTTCTATAATGATATGGAAATGGATCTGTTCAGTGAGGCTCAACGCTGGGGAAGAGAAACGAAATGGGGAACTTTTTGAAAGATCACAAGTCCTTCAGCTTGTTGTCAGCCTGGAAGTACGCCTCAAATTCATCACTATGTAGCAATCTTGCCTTTTAAAATTTTTCTCAGTGCTGATGGCTAAACTTGACCTTTTATGTAAGCATATGTGAAACTGCTAGGACTCTGCTCTGTTGACTAAAGAAATAACAGAGATGGGATTTAAAAAAGTAGATGTACCTTTAATCATTTTGCATTTTACAAGCTCACATAATAAAAACTGTAATCAATCCTCAGAGAAAGCACACCCTGGAAAGAGGGGCTGCATTAAGGAGTAAATATCACTGGTTTTATTAGACTCCAACTTGTGTTACAACCTGGTTCTAGAATCAGTCTCAAAGACAAGACTTTGTGACGTACCAACTAATTGTGTCTGCAAAAGAAATTCAGCCGTTTTGGTGGAATTCAGATGCTGTGGTGCTGTCTGGGGGAATTTTCTTTCGTACTGGATCAGCAGAATTGAGAGGGAAAGGTAACCTTATGGTCTTTAAAAGAGAAGTTCAAAGCACAGCAGTTGCCCTGCTGTGGAAGATTTGCATTCTCTGTTTTCATCTAGATCCATGTCTCGTACCATTTAATGAATGATTTTTCAAGGCTTACTGCCATAGAGAAAGGTTCTAAAGTTGAGATCTCATGCAGAAGAGCATTTTGAGACCAACGAGTGATTTGAGTACTACAACTGACTTTCTTGGAACACAGCTAAAGGAAAGTCAGCTTAGAAACAATAGAGAGTTTCGCAGGGTATTCAGCAGTAGTAGTAATAACTGCCATTTATTGAACACTCACTGTAGATCAGGAACTAGAACAAGCAACTTCTAGTCGTTGTTTAGATTGATGTCTCTGTGAATTTATCTAGTGAATTATCATTTAGGAGCACATATCTACTGCTTTGAAAGCTCACATCATGAGCGGGGATTCACGAGCTGGCTGGTAGAGCCAAGAAGCTGCATAACCAGAAGTATAGTGAAAAGAATACCATTTGAAACCTGAAGACTTGCATCCTAAACTATTCCAGCTCTTCCGCAGATCGCATTTTTCCTTGCTTACCTGGTTTACTTTAGACAGGTGAGGAGAAGTTCATATGAATGAATACATGTAAAAATGTTTTCAAAGCATGAAAGGCTAAAGAAATATAAGGGTGACACTAAGTTTTAAGATATTAATTTAACTAACCTGAATGCTGACTTATTCTTTTCCCTTTTTATATTGATTATAGCCATTATATATTTTTAACTATGACTGTGGATTTACTATTTTCTTCTTTAATGTCTATCAGTGTTTGCTTAATGTATTTTGAAATTATATAGTTAATGCCTAATGATTGGTGATTGCTGTATCATCACAGTCATTGAGCTTACATTCCAATGTTTATGGGTAACCCCACTCACTGTTCCAATTTTGATGTCTGTTAGGGTTTTTTTGGGTTTGTTTTGAAGAAATAGAAAATGGTGCTATGGTGAGCAGCAACAACACATCAAAACTAAAAAGTAGCTCACAGAATCAAAGGAAACACTCTGAAAGACCATGTTTGGGAAAGTTTAGGATAAAGGTGCTGGAGAAGATTTGAGTGTTAGAAGTTGCAGGGTACCAACATCAGGAAATATGAAGACCAAAAATAATTTTCATCTTTGTGTCACTCTTCTTGTGATTTAAATCCTATAGAAAAAACATTTTTGGCCTAGATCAAGTAAAATATCCACCTCTTGGCCAAAAAAAGTAAAGGGGTCTTTGGTTGACAGTCCCAGAATACTGTATCCAAAGGGAGAAAGGTGAATTCTTAAAGAAAAAAGTCAGTTTGCTATTAACAGAAGGAGAAATGGATACTGAGGAGGCCAAAATCAACAGAACTCTGCAGCTACTAAACATAATAAACCTTCCCCAAATTATAATTTTATCATGTAAATCATATACGATCCCAAATGTATATTATATGGGCTGCTGTAACAAAATACCATAGTCTGGGTGGCTTAGACAACAGTAATTTATTTTCTCACAGTTCTGGAGGCTGTGAAGTCCAAGATCAAGGTGCAAGCTGATCTGGTTCCTGGTAAGGACTTTCCTCCTGGCTTGGAGAGGGCTATTTTATCCTCACATGGCCTTTCCTGAGTGTACACAGATGGGGGGAGCGGGGGTGGGGAGAGAGAGAGCAAGAGAGTGAGAGAGTCTTCTTCTTATAAGGCCACTAGTCCTATTGGATTAGGGCCCCATTCTTGCAACCTTACTTAAACTTAATTACTTTCTAAAGACCTTATTTCCAAATATTGTCACATTGGGGGTTAAGGCTTCATCATATGCATTTGGATTGGGGAGGGGAGGGGGACACAGTTCAGCACATGAATTTTAGGTTTTGGAGGGGAAAAGACTGGCAACTGTACTAAGCAAGGATGTTATCAAGATTTTCCATGAATATCTATTTACATTCTAAATCAT
The DNA here is from genome assembly GCF_059928025.1 of Delphinapterus leucas. Classification (NCBI taxonomy): domain Eukaryota; kingdom Metazoa; phylum Chordata; class Mammalia; order Artiodactyla; family Monodontidae; genus Delphinapterus; species Delphinapterus leucas. The sequence continues at coordinate 17,328,708 of NC_143135.1, forward strand.
TTCATTGTACTGTTACCTTGCACATAAGCTGTAGGTACTGTGGTAGAGTAAAAGTGGATGCAGCTTCTTAGCTACTCCTCCCTTTGAGAGAGCATCGTTAAACTCTCCTTGAATCTGTGCAGGCCTTAATTACGTGCTTGAATAAAAGAATATGGGGCAAGGGATACCCTGGAACTTCTAAGATACAGCTTCTCTCTGTCTCTTGGAATGACTTTCTATGAAAGAAGTTCATCTACACTGAGGCCATCCCGTTCTGAGAAGCCCAAACCACAGAGCAGGTTCTGAAGGATGAGTCACTGTGTGGAGTAAGACAACTGAGAGGCACTAAGTTGCTAGACATGTGCACGAAGAAGCCCTCTTGGGAGTGGACCCTGCATTTCTGGCTGCTTCCATGTACCAGCTGTGGTACATGGCACACAGGCAAACCAGCCAGCCAAGCCCATCCCCAAATCCTTACCCACAAAATCGTGAGTGAAAACAATGTTTTGTTCTTAAGCTACTAAGCTTCGGGGGTAATTTTTTTATCGGACACCACATAAATAAAGCACTGAAGACTTAAGAAAACTATCCGTGTGAGAAAAAAAAATTATTTTTTCCTATTTAATTCCTAAACTGTTTTGTTTTTTTCCAAGAAGAATGGGCTTAAGTCTAGAAGAGCTCTTAAAATGATAGTATAATGTTAAAATCTCATTTGAGAATTCTTGTGTCTTTATGATTTTTAAGGTTTCCTATGTTTATGACAGTTAAAACTGGGGGGAAATTTCCCAAGGATATCCAGTGACAGAGAAACAGAAAACCAGTAGTCTACGGTGGATGAGATAATTGCCTCAAGGGAAAGATTTTACTTCCACATGAGTAGAAGAACAGCAGAAAGAAGCTGGAGGAAAAAAACCCGGAACAATTCTATTGATATATTCTCTTGATTACAAGCTGTTTCCTCCCTTTTCCAATGATGAATTTCTTCAGAGAGGTGAAACATAAATGATGCCTCTTAGATCTCATTAATGAAAACTCTACCTGGCATTCAGATGGAAAATGACTCTTCTGTGGAACCGTAACTACCCATGAATTTACATTTGGCATGACAACAAAGTTAAAAGTTTCTTTTTATTAAAAAGTAAATAGGAATTACCACTACCTTCCAAATAGGATAAAAAGAAACAAATGCATTTGCCTCAAACTGCAGAAAATATGGGGGCTATAAATGTTCTCTTTATTAGGCCTTTCAAGTGGAATATTTTGAAGAAAACAAACAGCAATTGTAACATTATAAAGAGAAATTAGCATTTTGCTTGAAAGAAATGGCAATTAACAATGATGACAATGTGATTTATACTAATTGAGATTAAGTCAGACAAAATGGCAACATTAGTAATCATTTGAAGTGCTGTATTACTCATTATACTGTGCTTTGTAAACATCTCTCTTGAAATTAAAAAGTAATTAGTAGCATTTTAGTCATTTAATTCAGTCTAATTAGGGTTTTCGAAAATCTACAGACCTGCTGTTGAAAGCCTTTCCCATTTCGAATTGAGAGAACACATTCCTTAAAAAAAATCAACTTCTAGTGCTCTTTCTTTCTTGATCTCTAGTCTCCATAAAAAAATGAGGAAAATGGTATAATTAGAAGAAAGAGGTAGGAATTTACTTGAATTGGGCTAAATTAAAAATTTTCAATCCATCATAATTCATGAAAGATGCATTTTAATCTAAATTCTTTTTTTTTTTTTTTTTAGTGTGAGTGGAAAGCATGTATGTTTCATCAGTTGCTAAAAGGAAGGAGATATTATTTTTTTACTGGTCTAGTCTAGCTACCTCTTCAGAATATGTGTCTAGAGAAAGGGGGAAAAAAAATAAAAGCTTTAGCCAGAGTTGTTATTTGGATGGCATTTGGAATATAGAAAATAAAGTTTATCAACAAAACTTTATGATTGGTGATAACATTTGCTGTATGTACTTGATGAAAATAGGGACTCAAATCTCACCCTTTGGGGCATATGTAAGTTGAATGACAGAACCAGTAAAGATTGCCTTTCTCTCTGTCAAATGCTGTAGCAGAACTGTACACTTTCGGGCTGGATCTTCTTTTGATGGTAGTGCTAATTATGAAGGCATTAGTTAGAAATTATGGTAGGTATATTAGTTTCTTATTGCCACTATAACGAATTACCACCAAATTGATGGCTTCAAACAACACAAATTTATTATTTTATATATCTACAAGTCAGAAGTCTGAAATGCATCTCACTGCCCTAAGATCAAGATATGAGTAGGGCTGTGCTCCTTCTGGAGACTTTAGGGGAGAATATGGTTTCTTGTCTTTTCTGGTTTGTAGGGTCACTTGAAGTCCTTGGCTTATGGCCTCTTTCTTCAAAGTCGGCAGTTGCATCACTCTGACCTCAAGTGCTTCCATTGTTGTATCTCTCTGACTCTGACACTCCTTTCCTCTTTACTTATAAGGACTCTTGTGATAACATTGAGCCCACCTGGATAACCCAGTATACTCTCTCATATCTCCGGTTAATTAAGAGTCTTAATTCCATCTGCAGCCTGAATTTCCTCTTGCCATGTGTCACAACATATTCACAGGTTTCAGAGATTAGGGTGTGGACATCTTTAGACATCTTTTTTGTTTACTACAGTAGAGAACTACTGGATAGCATTGAGGCTAAGGAAAGCAGGAATTCCTAGATCCTGCTCAGATCAAATCTATGCCTGTCTATCTCAGAATTTTCCAAGGATGCTCTATACAGTCCTTAAGTGAAATGGGAATCAGAAGGTAGAGGAATGATAACATCATCTGACCTAGTTTTCAAAAGGATCACTCTGGCTGGTGCTTTGAAAAAAGGCTGTGGGGTATGAGAATACAAGAGGGAGGTGAGTTAGGGCCTATTATATAATGCAGGAGAGGTGATAATGGACCAGTTTGACAGAAGAGGAGGTGATGAAAAATGCTCACAAGGAAGGACCAGATGGAAGAGAGCCGAAAGTGAGGGTAGTCACATGGGCTGAAGCGAAAGCACCAAGCTGGAGCTAGATATAGTTATTTGCCCACTTGTAAAAGGAGCCCAATCAATGCTCTGGAATCTAATCAATGCTGATTAGGATTTTTCCTCCCTGAGGGTGGATTAAAAGAGGTGGTAGTGTGGAAGGCATGGGGCAGAAAGAAGACTAACATACAGTAAACTCCCATTACAAGTTTGTAGAATTTATTTAGATGCTTTCCTGGTGTAACCTACTTGCCCTCAGTTGCATCCCTGCAGGGCCAAGTCTTTCAATGTACTTGCCAGTGAACGTGTAAGATTCATCGTCATTGTTTACAAAGGAGAGAAAGGTCCGAGAGGCCAGTGAAAGAACAGAACTTTACAAATCAAAAGCTGTGAATTCTTATTCTGGTGTATTCAGTAATTAAAAAAATATTTGGCAAATCCTATCTTCCTCTGTGTAGCATCTTGTGTTTTCTAAAGATGATTGCAAAAGTATCTGCCATCCCCTGTGCTTTGCTGCTCTTCCATCAAGAGGTGGGGTTTCATCTCCCTCTCCTTGGATCTGGACAGTCTTGTAATTAGCTGCAAACAGCAGAATGTGGCTGAACGTATGCTGTGTGACTTTCAAGAATAGGTCATAAAAAAGGTAAGGCTGCTTCCATCCTGATCCCTGAGCTCTGAGGCTGCCTTGCTGTGGAGGGAGCCCAAGCCACAGAGAGAGGCCACAGCCCACAGCCCAGCTCAGGTCTCAGCCAACAGCCAGCTTCAGCCTCAGGTATGTGATGAAGATGCCTCCAGATTCCATCCTCCAGACGTTGTGTCACTCCTAGCCTTCTAGTCTTCTCAGCTGAGGCTATAGGCCATGTGGAGCAGAGACAAGACTCCTCTGCTGTGCCTTGTCCAAAATCCTGATCCAAAATCTCTGTGAGCGTAACAAAATGACTTTTATGCCACTACTCTTTGGAGTGGTTAATGCAGAAATAGTAACTGGCATCTCAGTTCTCTTAACAGTATATAAAATAAGGATAATTTTACTCACTTCCTTGTAAGCGTAAAAGCTTACATGTTAAATTACCTTATACTAGTAAAGCTTGAAAAATAAAAAGAAAACTTAAGGCTTATTGAGTGTTCATAAGGAACGCATTAGAAATCTTTAAAGCCTAACATTAACTCTTGCATTAACTCTTAATCCTCACCACAACCCTATGAGGTAAGTCCTATTATTTAACCCACTTTACAAATGAGCAAACTGAAGGAAGATAAGTAACTTCCCTGAGGTCTGATACTTAGCAAGTCGGTGTGCATATAGAGTATATAGTTTCTCAAGTAGAAATAGGAGGATGGGAATCGTTTTTAAGAGCAGTAGATTGAGTTATAGTTTTACCCATGCCCTTAGCATGTGACTTGAAGTCACTATACTCCGAGTCTTAGTTTCCAAATTCTTTAAATTGGGAGTGTGATTGCTTGAACCTCTGATCTCACGGGTTTTGTCGAGGATCAAATGAGACAATACAAGTGATAGCTGTCTGAAGTGTGTATGACTATAAGGTAGCGCTATCCTTATCATTCCTATTAAAGAACCTGGCATTTGATGTACCTGGAAACAGAACTTGGACCTTTGAAATGCAGCTTTTAATCTAAAGCAAAATTATCCTTCCTGCTCTTGTGATTAATAAACCATGTCTGGTTGAAAATCCAGGAGCTCACAATTTCTTTTAGCTTCTTTGCACCAGAGATGGCTTTAATAATGTGCCCTCCTGGATGTGGGGAGGAGTGATGGGTCTCCTCTGACTCTCTCCTGCACTCAGAGTCTCTGTTTCTCAGCTCTGACTTTGTGCTTTAAACACAGAGCAAGACATCCATTCAACACTTAGACTACGAGAAATAGACCCGAGCAACACAGACCTGCTGTCGCAGCAGTTCTTGAAGCTTGCCTCCCACATTCTGATTGGTTCTTGCATATCTCTCCCTCTTGTCCAGTGTCACCTCCTTCACAGGTGTTCCTCCCTTGTTTCTTGATACTAACAAGACCCAGCTTCTTTGGTTTAATCCTAAATGCTCTTCAATCTTATCATATTCTAGGATTGCCACTCAGTTTTAAACATTCAGTGAAGTTCCAGATTTCTTTCCTGTCCCTTGGAGCCCACCTGTGAACTATCCAGTGTGGCTGACCCTGTCCATCAGTTCAGCTCAATGTGGGGACGCTGAGCAATAGTCTTGGTAACTAGTAGCTCCTATAGGAGAGTGCATCAGATGGGTAATGCGATCTTCACTGCTTGCTTTATTGTTTCAGTTTTAATAAGACTATGCTAGTTAGTTGTAGTTAGATGTCAATTTTATTAACTTCACTGTTGTAACAGGATAGCAAAAAAAATGAATACATGCTATAAATGCTAACTTCTATGGTGTGTTATTTAGATTCCCAAAGTAAATTAAGGCTAATATATTAACTTCAATTAGTGAGTGGTAGAAGTGAGAGGAGGGACTGAGTCTGAGAAAGAATTAAAGGGACTTGCTGTTACAGAGGAGTGGAGGAGTATAAAGGCAATTTAACCCAGTTAAATTGGATTTTAAAGACCATAAGGAGACAGACGGGACCTTGGGGAGGGAAGGAATACAGTCACTGCAACAGTGAAGAACATGGACAGTCCAGATACAGAAGGAAAAGGGCTTGGAGGTGCTGTGGCAAAGGAGTGATGTAATTTGAATGGTAAACACAGGGCACGCCAAATAGACCACTGTAGTGCTTGAGAAAAAGAAGGGAAGATTTCTAAGTAAATCTTCCTAGATTGTGTCTGTATGCCTATATGTGCTGTCAGAATGTGCTCTTTCAGTTCCTCTGTCTCCGACCATGAGATACTGGATTTCAGAAACTAGGGACTAAGGCAGGGTTTTTTAACCTTAGCACTGTTGACACTTTGAGCCAGATAATTCTTTGTTGTGGGACCATCCTCTGCATCGTGGATGTTTAGCGGCATCCCTGGCCTCTACTCACTATATGCCAGCATTACGCACTCTCCCAAACCGTGACAACCAAAAATGTCTCCACACATTGCCTAGTTTCCCCTGGGGGACAAAATTGCCCTTGGTTGAGAACCACTGGGATACAGGAATAAATATTGTTAGCATTATTGATATTTTGGGTGCCTACTATGTGCCAGTCACTGCTCCAGGCACTTCTCTTACGTTAAATTATTTCATTCTTAAATGTAAAATACGTATTATTGGAAATAAGAAAATACAATTTGAGAAATTAAGCAACTCACAGCATACATGCTGTTTTAATTGACAACATTTATTTAAGTAACTGTAGAAGATGGTTTGGGTCCTAACTTTCTCTTGTCAAACTTGATTATTCTATTGACATTCTGTTACCAAGATATCTTTTCTTTTTCCTACTGTTTCTCTTCTTCCTTCCCCATACTGTCCACCTAGAATACACTGGCCACTGACAACAAACTTAATATAGAAATAATAATCAATATGAATAAGGAAGAGGGGCTCAATTTGAAGCATCAGTGATCCTTCCTATAAATGAATCCCTAGAGTATATGACTGAACCAGTGATTACTTGTGGTTCAACCACTTTTCAGATTACTGGGCCAACATAAAATATACCAAAAAAAATCCTGATCAGTTTAATTCAATTAAACAGACAAAAGCTGAGAGTTTGCTGCGTCTCAGGCGTGGTAAAAATGTATCACCGTTATATTAGTGAACATTCAATCCTAAAGAATTGGGAACCATAAATGAGTTGGGAAGATTGGATACATTTACTGCACCTTCTGCTCCGTTCCAAGTTAAATTAATATTTTTATAGTACTTGCTTCTGAAACAGGTCAAGGCACTATCTCTAACTCACCCTTAAATTGCACAAATGTAATGAGAAGCTGACATTATCACTATGATTTTGATAAAGAGACTTGAGGCTACAGAGATGCCCCTGTGTCAACACAAACTCTTCAGTGATGGTGGCTAACACAGTACTGAGATTGGTCTCCAGGACCATATTTATGGTCAAGTTTTAATGTATTTTCTAATGCTGAGTGGTGCTGTAAAGTAAAAATAATATACTGTAAAAAAAATTGGTGAAATCTCAGTATAATCTCACTTTCAGATTGAATTACCAATACTAGATTTCCATAAAGATATTCAAAGTATTGATTTGATGCGCACTATTTCAAATATTTTCATGTTATAAATGCTGTTCTCTAACTTCCTCACATTGCTCTTCTTTGGTTTCCTTTAGTATCTTTTACTGACTTTAGAAAACGTTTTCAATAAAAAATTTGAAATAAAAACCTCTAAAATGCAGAAAGAGAAGAGTGCTGCTATCCTATGCCCCAAAGATAAGCGCTGGTAACATTTTGGTATATATCTTTTCAAATATTTTTATATTATATGTACACACCCACCACACACACTGACACACCCTTACGTATGTGTGTGTATTTCTTTTCAAAAATGAGATTGTACTTTTCTTCAGCGTGCTTATTTCATATTTTCAAGTGGTTCATATACATTTATTTCTGCATCATTTCTAACACGTAGTGATGGACACAGAAGGGATTTCCAGTTTTTCTCTACTATGTGCGTTGCTTCAGTAAGTAATTTTTTTCTCAATTCATATATATTTGTGTAGATGTATCTTTAGAATAGATTACTAGAATTGAAGATGCTATGTGAAAGGACAGAACCACGTAAAAATTGAAATTGGAAAATTATTGCCTTGAAATATATTGTACTAATTTGTGTCCCCACCAACTTTATACCAATGACTTTTCCTCTCTACTCTCATCAGTACTCTTCAGAAATGGCACCTCATTATTGTTTTAATTTACGTGGAGTTTGTTTATGAATGATGTTAATCTTGTCTTTATGTTATACTTCATCTTCTGCAACTCTATTCTGCCTCTCTTTTCTTCAGTTTCTTCTTAGGTTTTTATAATTTTTCTTGTTATATTATAGGCAGGGTTTACCCCAACAGTGCTTTTCTTTTATTTTTCATTTAAATTACAAATTTTTTTTCTCGTTTTAAAAATTTTACACACTTTGATGGCCTTGGGCTTTATTATTTTCTGTAATAGCATTAAAATTTTTTTCTATATAGTCCCTAGACTTAATGTCACGCTGAATTAACCACACCCACCCTGAGATCATAAGATAATTCTCCAGTATTTTCTTCTAGGACTTTTAAGGCTTTTAAAATTTTTTAAATCTTGCATCTCTATGGACTTCTCTTTGGTATAGGGTATAAGATAAATAGCTGTGACCAATTTTCATGTCCAAATGTAATCAACACTAATCCCATTTGTTATTTTTTATTCCATTATGTTTTATTTCCAAAATTTTAAAATTACTCTACTTTAATAGTTTACTTTTGAACCTAGTGGAGATGGTTCTAATTCATTATGCTTCTTTTCTAATATTGTTAGTGTGTTTCCAAAACTTCTTTGTGGTGTAGGTATGAGAAGGCAGGTTTAATGAGAAAGATATAATTAGGAGCCTAAAGTTAAAAGTTTACTATCTTTCTTCAAATGACTGTTTTGATTGTACATATAGGGTATGTTTGGCTATAAACGTTTTACTTACTCCCACTTGATATTTGTGGGATGAATCGAGTCACATGATTTGGGGATATTCCTGTAGCGTGTTTCATGGTAGAATGCTTAACTGTAGGTCACAGAGCAAAGAGGCCAGTATAAACTAGCAATTCAGCCCCTGGTCTGAATGTTGACTTACAGTGGTTGACTATCAATGATCGCAAAGAATCATGTGATGCAGGGTTAAATTCCAGAGTCAAGGCAGCAGGCTGGAAGGAAGATGGAAAGTGTAGCCAAGGTTTGGTTACTAGGATAACTTCAGTGGGAGTCTTTGCATTAGATAAGGCAGAATTAGTGGACACAGTCAAGATTTCAAGTCAGAGCTATGCCAACAGTTCAGATGAGAAAGCTTGGATTCAAGAGCAGTGTACTTTAGATTGATTTCTGAAATAATGCTGTGCTGGGGTAGGATTCATTTTGAAGGACTAGGGTCATGTTTACATATTTGCAGGATTTTTTTTTTTTTAAATTTGGACTGTCTTAAAGGAACAGCTTGTTTTATGGAGGGTAGACTCACCATATAAGACTGCAAGAATACGGAATGGAAAACTACAAGGGAATTCCATATTGAACCATGCCTCATCCTTGTTTAGTTTGGAAATCGACCTGCTGGTTTTCCTCATTGACTTGTGATTTTCCACATCATTTTGAGTGTCTGACCCAGTGTCTGTCTCCTGTTCTGCTCAATGGACTGACCTCAAAGTACTTTATATCTCAAAGCACCCTTTAAATCAATTTCAGTGCTTTTTATGCCCCTGCTGGAAGCAGTGGCTTTAGATCGCTGGAGGCTCTGAAGAATCAATGACTGTATGTGCAGTGACTGCTTCATCTCGGCTTTTGTTGAATGATTCTTGTTTGTGCTTCAAGTTTTGCAAACCACTTCGGGATCCCTCTGGGCTGAAAAGGGCGAGAGGAATATAAGATATCACTGGCAATGGTAATAACCTTTTATTTATCAAACACCTTCCTTCCAGGGAGCTTCATGTGCCTTATGGATGTTATCTCCTGAATCCTCCTGACATCCCTATGAGGCCAGGAGCAAATACTCTGCTATCCTGAGTGGCAGGAGAGAAAATGGTAAGGAGGGAAGGTAGAACACACAAAAGTCTTCAAAGAAGGATGACGGTAGCTTCTAATGGAGCAGTGATATGGTATATTTTGATAGGTAATGCAAAACCTCTCTTCCCAGCAATGTAATTTCTATCGATGTTGATAGCTAATATTGATTGAATGCTTATATGCCACATACTTCTATAAGCACATTGATTATATTAACAAATTGAATCCTCTCAACACTACAGTGAGATTGTTAGCATTATTATACCCATTTTACAGATAAGGAAAATGTGTAAAGAGGAGTTAAGTGACTTGCTCAGAACTAGGAAGTTTGAGTCAATAATCAAAACAAAATAATGAAATCAAATTTAGCTCTAAATCTCAAACTCAACTGCTCACTATACTGTGGAAATTATGCTATATTAAGATCTGAAGTAAATACAGTTAGTGATACATTCTTTTGTCTCATGTATGCTTTCCCCTATAAGTCTTTCAAAATACCGGTAGTCTGAGATAGTGGGATTTTCAGTAAGCACTGACATTACTTATTCCTCCTGGAATACTCAAGTAGAAAAGTGAGTAGCTATGATTTTGTACAACTTCCATATCAAGTGACGGGATTTGCAGAAGATTTTCAAGGCATGCATCGGCAGAAGAGGGAACTAACATGGGTTTCATGCTTGATATATTCCGCATACAGTGCTAGGCACTGCATGTAGATTTTCTCGTTTCATATTTCCAACAAATGTTTGAAGTCAGTAGTAGTGTCCTGATTTTGCTCATGAAGAAGTGGTGAATTAGGCCATACAGGAGTGAGTAGCAGAGGTCAGATCAAGACCCAGGACTCCCAGCTCTGAAATTTCTGCTCTTACTAACTCTACCTGTCTCACAAGGGAGAGGTATAGAGAGAAGAGAGCCCGGGTTGGGACCTTAGGCAAAGTAGGCAGTCTGTGCAGGAGAAGACGAAAGAAGAGAAGCTGGAAGGGAAGCTTTTGGTGAGGTAGTAGGCACAGAGTCATAAGCCTTGGAGGGAGAGGAAAGAATTTCAGCATGGGAGTGGTCAGTGATGGTGAATGATAAGTCAGAAGGCTAAGGACTAAGTAGTGCCCTCTTGGCAAGTAAGTGGTCACTGTGATGTTAAACGAAGCAGGAGAATGGTGGAGAAAAATCGGATTTCAATGGATGTTATATAGAATTGGAATAGAGGAAATAGATCAAACAATTCAAGATAAAACCTAAAATGGATTAAACAATTCTATGGATTAGATGCTCTGCTTTATATATGTTGTCTCTGATTTTTGCAGTGATCCTTTGAGGCTCTATTATTATCACCATATTTCTGATGAGGAATCAGAGGGCCAAAAATTTGAAAATAATTAGTCTGAGATAATATAGTTACTATGTAGCAAAGCCAAGATCCAAATCTAGGTCTCACAGATTCCTAAGCCCATGTCTTTTTTGATCTTTTCCCTCCAGGAACAGCAGACTGCTCCTTGGGGAAGCCTGCTTGTACTAAACTCTTTTAATGATCACTAAATTTACTACCGCTCCTTTTAAGAGGATTAAACTTCTCTGCACCATTGATGGCAGGCCTGTGCATGTAATTTGTTTTGGCCAGTTGATGTGAGTGAGAGTAACATGTGTGCCTTTGGAGCAGCACGCTTTATGAGCCAAGTCATACATCACTGTGCTCTTTTCCCCCCTAACACAAGACCAGCACTATTCCAGATGAAGGCTGCATAGTCAACTTGGATTCCAGGGTGAAGCTAATGGGAAACAGCAGCCAGCCTGTGATGGAGTGAGAAATAAACTCTTGGTATAAACTACTTATATTCTGGGGTTAGTTGTTACTACAGCATAACTTCATCTATGCTGACTGATTTACTGTCTGTGACTGGGAAGAGGGGAACCAGTGGAAGCCAGAGGTGAAGGCAGTTATAATGCAAAGGGTGTACACCTGTCATCTAACCATTATCAAATCAGCTAGGCAGAATGTCATAGGATCAAACCCAGCATCTCAAGAAAAAAATCACCAGCTTGATAAAATACCCAACAAGAGAAGAATACAGCTGATAATACCTCCAGGATAATTCTAGACTTTAAAAAAAATTATTACTCTGATGAGTAGGACAGATATCCTCATCTCATATTAAATATGCTGTTGAAAGTGATTTATTCTGAAAAGATACAGTCCCTAAGCAATCTGAGAAAGTCAACAGCAAATGCATATTTAATGTGACCACTTGTAAAACAGTGCCCTTGGCAGAGAAAGCAACTGCCTCCCAGACCTTGGAGGTTGGGGTTAGGAAGAAAGCATTTCATCCTGATTATAAATAAATAAATAAATAAAACCATAACCTACATACAGGTATGCATGTGTGTTTTGTGTGTGTGTGTGTGTGTGTGTGTGTGTGTGTGAGAGAGAGAGAGAGAGAGAGAGAGAGAGAGAGAGAGGGAGAGAGAGGGAGAGGAGATGAGCTTTGTAAGATGTTAACTTGAGCATTATATTCCTTCTCCCAGTATTTTTTTTTTCTGAAGATGAATACCGTTAAATAGAAAAGGCCACTAATTACTTTGGTGAAATTCAATTCTCTAGAGAGCTCAGCAAGTCAAGATTCTCTTCAAGGGCTTCCCTGGTGGCACAGTCATTAAGAATCCACCTGCCGGGCTTCCCTGGTGGGGCAGTGGTTGAGGGTCTGCCTGCCGATGCAGGGGAGATGGGTTCGTGCCCCAGTCCGGGAGGATCCCACATGCTGTGGAGTGGCTGGGCCCGTGGGCCATGGCCGCTGAGCCTGTGCGTCCGGAACCAGTGCTCCGCAACAGGAGAGGCCGCGACAGTGAGAGACCTGCGTACCGCAAAAAAAAAAGAATCCACCTGCCAATGCAGGGAACATGGGTTTGAGCCCTGGTCCACAAAGATCCCACGTGCTGCAGACTAAGCCCGTGCACCACAACTACTGAGCCTGTGCTCTAGAGCCTGTAAGCCACAACTACTGAGCCCACACACCATAACTACTGAAGCCCGTGCGCCTAGAGCCTGTGCTCTGCAATAAGGGAAGCCACCGCAATGAGAAGCCCGTGCACCACAATGAAGAGGAGCCCTTGCTCGCTGCAACTAGAGAAAGCCCACGTGTGGCAACAAAGACCCAACGCAGCGAAGATAAGTAAATAAAAATAAATAAGTTTATAAAATAAAAAAAAAAGATTCTCTTTAAATAGAGACCAAGCCACCTCTTCAGAGGATTGTGACAGTTCCAGTACCTTGTTATCTATCTGCTGTCTTCTTGGGATTATTGAAAAAGATAATTGTGACCCTAATAGCTCCTATGTATTGAGCTCTCCTCATGTGCCTACTCCCTCCTTGAAGTGCTTTCACATACATTTCTCAGCTGACTCGCGTGGTATCTTGAGCAGGCAGCCCACAAAGTTCTGCGTAATTGTGCCCCGACTATCTGTCATTTTATGCCACATTCTCTTATACTCACTACATTGTCATTTTCTTTCAGCTCCCTGAATTTTTTTTTTAGACTCAAAGCATTTGCCCATTTTATTTCTTCTGCTTAGACTTTTTTCTCTCACAAACTCTTTCTCAACTTTCAGGTCTGTTTCGATTTTCATTCACCAGAGATGTCTTTTCTCACCACTCTGTGTAATGTAGGTACCCCCTGGTTAGGCTCTATCTCAGCTCCTAATATGGATGCTTCATAGTGCTTATCACAATTGTGTTTGTCTGTTTACTTGTATTCTGTCTGTCTCCCCAGTGAGAACCTAATTTTAATGAGTATATGAGTTATTTTTAACTTTTAACCACTGAATCCCCAGCTCTAAACACAGCACTAGGGATGTAGAGATATTCAATTATTATTTGTATATAATATATAATTAAATAGATTAATTATTGTTATTTGCTCTTTATGGATGAAGAAACTAAGGCTCAGAGAAGAAAAGTGAGTTGTCCAAGGAGACTTAGCTAATTAGTGGCAAAGAAAGAGCCAAACTCAGATCTGTCCAACTCCAAATCGCATGCCTTCGATGCTGCACTGTACATTCGTTGGTTTATTCATTCACCCACTTACCAAATATTTGTTCATTGCCAGACATTGCTTTTGGGCATTAAGAATATAATGGTCAGCAAAAACAAACAAACAAACAGAAATAACAAAGTTCCTACCTTCAGGGACGTTATATTCTAGTGGTGCAGACAGCCATTAATCAATGAATAAGGGAAATAAATGTAAAAAAATACAACTGTATTAAATACTATGAAGGGGAAGAATATGGTAGGGCAGTTAAGAGATTTGACCTAGTTTGGGGATGGGGAAAGGAAACTGCCTCCTAAGAAATGACAACTAAGTAAAGATTTGAAGGAGACATAGGTATTTAAGTTATAAGGGGAAGGAAGAGCATTCAGGATAGAAGGAAGAAAATTCACTAAAGCCCTATGATGAGAAGCAGCCTACAGCCAAAGATTTAAAATAAAGCAATATTGTTGGAACCAAGAAAGCAAGGTAAAGTTAGGGAGGTAAGTAGGGGCTTGTTACGCTCAACCTCGTAGGCCTTATTAAGAATGAAGGCCAGGGCTTCCCTGGTGGCGCAGTGGTTGAGAGTCCGCCTGCAGATGCAGGGGACATGGGTTCGTGCCCCGGTCCGGGAAGATCCCACATGCCACGGAGCGGCTGGGCCTGTGAGCCATGGCCGCTGAGCCTGCGCGTCTGGAGCCTGTGCTCCGCAACAGGAGAGGCCACAACAGTGAGAGGCCCGCGTACCGCAAAAAAAAAAAAAAAAAAAAAAAAATGAAGGCCATCCACTGAAGGTTTTTAAGAAGAGAGGGTATCATGATCAGATTTTCTAAAAGAAAAGAATGTTCTGGTAGTTATGTGGGAAAATGAGTTGAGAGGAGACAAAGGTGTACAGGTGGAGCCGCTGGTGCCCAGGGTAGTAGATGTTGGTAGTTTGGATGAGGAATGGGTCTCTCTGTTTTTCCATCAAAGCTGGCAAGCTGTTTGCTGCCTTTTGTACTTTAGTTGTATAAATTGGTGTGCCGTTGCTGCTATCATCATCATGACTCAGTAAACAGGAACTTTAGGTAGCAGGAGCTTCATGTAGAATGTGACTCATGCTACAAATGGAAATAGTCCTAATCTTTAGAGACATAGCATCAAAAGTAGTGGTTCTCAAAGTGTGGTCCAGGAATCCCTGGAGTCTCCATGACATCTATTTTTGTGGCAAAGGGGAACCACAAGGTCAAAAAAAATTTCATAATAATATTGAAACATTGTCTTTTTATTCTCATTCTTTCACAAGTATAAAAAGGTGTGTTCCAGAGGCAGTATGTATTATTGCAACAGGTTGAATGAAGAAGCAGATAAGAAAACTCAATTGGTTTCTATTAATCTAGACTAGAGTTATACAAAACTAAAAAAAAAAAAGCCACTTTTCTTACTAATTATAATTAGTTTTTGTTTTGGAAAACGTATTCTTCATAAATATATTATTTATACTGACATAGAATGGGTTTGTTATTATTTTAAGTGAACTTATATTTAAAAATCTCCCAGCTTTAGTTTTTAATATCATAAATATAGATTGATATAATTTCACACAAATGAAAGTTTTGGGGAGGGGTACTCAGTAATTTTTTGGAATATAAAAGGGCCCTGAAGCCAGAAGATTGACAGCTGTAGACATGAAAAATTACTACAGTGACACAAGAGAACACGTATGTATAACTTGATGGAGGAACTTTATTAACAACTAAAAGAGTGGTTAGTATTTAATCTTCTCTCACTAAGAGCTAGTCAAGGGTATCTGATTAATCCAGGGCCAGTTTCTAGCCAGATTGGATTCTTGCAGAAGCAAATAATATATGCTAGTGACTAAATGAGTATATTTATATGTACCCTGTCTTATTGCCCCAAAGATGAGTTGGAGATATTGAATGCATTTTTGGTGCATGAAATTGTACCATGGCAGTACCTAAATTCATAACTTATACATAAAATGTTCCCAAGACATTTTTCTTGAATGAATAAAAAAACTTCATGAGTACTATAAAAGATATGGTTTAGAAAGCTATGATATTGGGTTAGTCTGAGAGAGTATATGAAGCATGATGATAAGAGACTTTTTAAATTTACTGAAGTGGTATCAGATCCTCCTTACCTCTACATAGTGTAAAGAAGAGCTAATTCAGACAAAGCTCAGTCTTCAGAAACAAAATGTACATTATTATATTTCTAATATTTACAATCAAGGGGGAGGTTTTTCTTGACTTTAATTCCTTGGTAGTTTCTTAGAAAAAGAAAATAATATTCTTATTTATGCACAAATATATACACAAACATACCATCTACAAGGCTGTTCTTTTTCTTCAGGCTTCTGGAATTATTGAGATACTGTTATATTTGATTTTAACTAGTAGTTTAGGAGTTAGGTAGGATTTCTTGGTTGGAGTTTCCTTATTCTTTAGGCCAGAGAGACATTTTTAAAATGACAATTAATAGTAAGGCTGTGAGGGGAATTGATGTTTAAAGACCAAAGAAAAGTTCTCTGAAGTTCAGAAGCAGCATCACAGTATTAAGGAAAAATACTAACGTGTTTTTAAAGGAATTGCTTGTCTAATTCATCATGTATCCTTGTAGATCCTCCATGAATGTCTGATGTTTCCATATATGATCTCCATGCCTCTCCTTACAATCTTCCCTCTTGTCATTGAGGTTCATCATTCACTTGCACACCCCACTCATATTTCCAGGCCTGGTTCTTTTATATCATCTATGCTAGGAAGGCTTCTTTACTTTTAATTCTCCAATTTCTGCTGGGTAGAACTGAACATTTGTGCCTTAGGATTTCTGCTGTTCCCTGTAGAGTACTTGTTTATCTGTTCATTGTTTCCATTATTCTTTTATTCTGTTATACATGTATGTATTACATACATGTATGTAATGTATTACAGTCTTAAGCAATTTTCAACATGTTGATTTTATTTTATTTTATTACTACCTTTTTTTTTCCACTCAAGAAATTATATCAGAATATAAATTGGTATAAGCAATGTAATTTTAGATATAAACTCGTATCTCCAGTATTGAAGCACTAACAAGAACTTAGTAGGTGGTCAATTGTGGTTTATTAAATAAATGAATGCATGAGTGCCTTCTGGAGAGGTTTGCTGGAATCCTGGCTCTGTTATTTAGTTGCTATATGGCAACTCTAAGTTCACCTTAAAGTGAAGTAAAGTTCACCTCTCTGTATTTCAGTTTCTACATCATAACATGGACACAGTATCTTTCTTCCTATCCAACTCTCAGGACTGTTTTCAAATTTAATATCCCTGAAGGTCCTTTTTAAATACTAACATACAAAGTGATTGTAACATTTTTAAAGGCTTCCTTTCTCCTTATTTTCATATAAACAGTGAATAAGCAGGTGCTTCCCTTGGAAGAATTAATTACTGCTTAAACACTTTTTCACCCTAAGGACTCTGTTGAGAGAACTGTTTCTCTGAGCCACCTGAGGGGATATGGAAATAGCTACATTATCCAGAAACTTTTATAAGGGAGCTTCATCTGTAATATGATGTAGCTCTTCTTTCCCCAAAGAAGTCAGTGCCTCAGACTAAACATCTTCTCCTGCTGGGTCAGTGACCAAGAGAGATTTTATTGACTCTCTGCTGGCCTTGTACTGGAGGACCAGGACATGACTGAAGGGAGGTGACTTCCATAAACTGCCTCAAGGAGGGTTTTAGGACACTGCCTGGTAAGAGATGCTCTGGGATTCTTTCTCATTTCCTTATGTAATAGTGATTAAAACAAACAGGAACAGATCCTGGGCACACCTCCCACAAACAATGAACACCCAAGCCTGATAGTAACTTGAAATGTACACAGGGCCATCCAATAAGAGAAGCACTGGGGACAAATGGGGAAAAATTGCATCTAGTGTTGTTTTATGGGAAGCAGGTTCCTCTCTTCTTCCTCCCTTTCCTCTCATTTTGTTGGAATTGTCAGGCTTTGTAAGATCATGATTAACTAGCTCTGCACAAACTTTCCTGTTACCTGTGAACATATGCATGGCACAAATTGAGTTCACTTGCTTCTTGCTGGAATTAATCATTTCTTATTCTATGTGGCCCATGGTCAGATCATGCTTCTCCTGTATATTTTCTATGTATTTTGTGTTTGTTTTTGTTTTTTCTGAGACATTTCTTGCATGGATAGGCTCTCATACTTTCTTGTATAACCATTTCAAAGTCTTGGCTGGGAGTGCTTTCCCTTGAGATATATCTTGAGTTTGTAATTTCAGGGAATGATGCATTCAGTTCTTGATCAAGCAGGTTAATGTGTGCACGATGGATGTGGTGGCTACCAAGATCCTAAAGTCATGATATATTTGTTAGAAATCATAGTTGTAAGAGACGGAGACACAGTTGCAACTGCATTAGGTTTTAAAGGGAATTTATTGGCTCACATATCTGGAAAGTCTATTGGCACATAAGCTTCAGCCAGGACTGGATCCAGGGACTTAAATGATATTATCAGGGCACTTTGTTTCCCTCCATCTTTTGTACAGGCTCTCTCACAAATAATAGGTAAGATGGCTCCAGATGCCTCAAATTCACAACTTACTAGTTTAGTAACCCAGTGGAAAAGGACAGTCTTTCTTAGTAAATACTGCAGAGGACTCCTATAGAAGACTGCTTTGCATAGGTTGGGAAATATATATATATATATATATTCCTGAACCAGTTAGGGGTATGGGGTATTCTGATTGGCCAAGCCTGGATTTTATGCTCACTTCTGTGGAGTTCATCTCTACTCAAATATTAGAGAATGAATCCCCCACTGGAAGTAGAGAGAGCAAAAAACAGGATGAATCCCGAGTCAGTAAAAATAACAGGTGTCCTTAACATATGGTCAAAAACAAAATATGGTGTAAACATATGTGATAATTATACCAATATTTAAAAACACATTTACAGGTCTTTAGTCAGACATATTCCAAAAACGTCGTAGTGTCAGAAAGAATAATTCAGGAATACAAAACATCAAATAAATTTATTGCAAAAAGTATGGCAAAAGAGTATACCTGTAAAATAATCTTTTCCTGAGTTAGGTAAGGTTTCACTTCCACATTTTAGAATGGGATGCAAATAGGGCAGAAATTCAGTCCCTGTTGCCCCATCGCTCTCCATCTCACTTTGCTTTTCCTGATGCCCTCATCTTTGCAGCCCTTACTCCCTGGTATTATTAACTATAGCTACATGATTTCTTCCATTCTTGCCCCTCTGAAAAGATGATTCGCAGAGGAAATGACTGATCTAGGATGGTTTGGTTCAGTTAACTTTCCTGTACTCTATGTGTCTATCATCTTCCAGCAAGCTCACTTAGGCAGAGGTGTAGGAGAGAAGGTGGAACTGTGCAATGCCTCTTAAAGACTACCCTCAGAACTGCCCCATCTTCACTTTGCCATGTCTTATTGTCTAAAGCAAGCCACAAGCCCAACCCAGATTTAAGAGGCTAAGAAAGACAAATGGGAGGAGCTTCAAGGTTTTATTGAAATGGTAAGGGTACAAAGCGGTAGAGAATAACCACAAGTTCCCCCAAATAGATGCCTTTCCCTTTCAGTTTCTTCATGATGATTTCTGCCAATAAACCACTGTTTTATTTTTTATTAAAAGTGCATAATTGGAGGGACATCTGGTTTCTGGTTCTACATGTACGTTGCCCCTCTGTCCTACAAGAAATAAAAAGCTGAACAGACTTAAAAATCAATCCCACCTCATGGATCCATAAGAGAGAAGAGGACACAGGTAGCTGGCTGCTTCTGAGATTGGAGAGATGAACAAATACAGGGAGTCACAGCTTAACAGAGCAGACTGACAAGCAGAAATTGCCACAGAAATCACTACAGAATCCAGTGCTGGGATAGAAAAACCAGAACTATAAGTGACCAATTGCTGGAGGCTCAGTGTGGACAACTCTTGGAGTTAAAAATCCCGGGTGGGGCGGCGCGGGGGGGGGGGGGGCTTCCCTGGTGGCGCAGTGGTTGAGAGTCCGCCTGCCGATGCAGGGGACACGGGTTCGTGCCCCGGTCTGGGAAGATCCCACATGCCGCAGAGCGGCTGGGCCCGTGAGCCATGGCTGCTGAGCCTGCACGTCTGGAGCCTGTGCTCCACAACAGTGAGAGGCCCGCATACCGCAAAAAAAAAAAAAAAAAAAAAAAAAAACCTCCAGGGGGGCACAGTCATCAGAGGGCCCCCACAATACTGTGTGATTTACCTCTCCACCAGAGATGGAGCTCCACCAGAGTCCCACATTAAATATCTGGTAAAAATTCCCTCATCCTTCCAGCAGTAGGAGGGGAAAGGAATCATTTTGTAATAAGCTAGAGCACTCTGTTCTTCTTAATAAGGCCTGTCTCCAGGGAAACTAGTTAACTAGAGCCTAAACTGCTGAGATATTATCAGAGCCTAACTGACTTGGGGAAGGGAAATACCCAACTCCAGGCCACTCTAGCCATATTGTCCCACTTAAGCAGGGAGGAAAAACCTGAGAAATGAATGTGAAGTTCACAGTCCTGGGGCATAGGCTCACTAAATACTGAGACCAAATTATAGGACATAGAACACTTTCCCTGTCCGCACATCTTACTGCCACATTACTAAAGGCATATTTACAACAGTTCCTTTTACTCAGTACATCGTCTGACTATCAGGAAAAAATTACAGGACATACCAAAAGCAAAAAGCATAATTTGAAAAGGCAGAGCAAGCATCAGAAAGAAACAGACCTGGCAAGGATATTGGAATTATCAGGCAGGGAATTTAAAACAAATCTGATTAATATGCTAAGTGCTGTAATAGATAAAATAGACTGCATGCAGAAACTGATGGACGATACAAGCAGAGAGATGGAAATCCTAAGAAAGAACTGGAAAGAAATACAAGAGATAAAAAATGAATGTAACAGAAATGAAGTATATCATTAATGGGATTATTAGTAGACTGGACATGGCTGAGGGAGTAAACTCTGATCTAGAGGACATATCAATGGAACAGAAAAGCAAAGAGAAAAAGACTGAAAATATGACCAGAACTGAATATACAATGACTGTGGTACAACTACAAAAGTCATAACATACACATAATGGAAATATCAGAAGAAAAAAGAGAAAAAGAAACAGAAGAAATATTTGAAACTATAATGACTGATAATTTCCCCAGATAATATCCACACCAAATCACAGATCTAGGAAACTCAGAGAACACCAAGCAGGATAAATGCAAACAAAACAAACAAACAAACAAACAGAAACATCAAAACCAACTACACCTAGGTATATCTTTTTTTTTTTTTTTTCTTGCGGTACGCTGGCCTCTCACTGCTGTGGCCTCTCCCGCTGTGGAGCACAGGCTCCAGACGTGCAGGCTCAGTGGCCATGGCTCACGGGCCCAGCCACTCTGTGGCATGTGGGATCCTCCTGGACTGGGGCACGAACCCATGTCCCCTGCATTGGCAGGCGGACTCTCAACCGCTGCGCCACCAGGGAAGCCCTAGGCATATCATTTTTAAACTATAGAAAACCAAAGATAAAGAAAAAATCTTGAAAGAAGCCAGAGGAAAAAGACACCTTACCTATAGAGGAAGAAAGTTAAGAATTACATTCCACAACTCCTTAGAAACAATGCAAGCAAGAAGACAGTGGAGTGAAATATTTAAAGTGCTAGGAGAAAACCCCACCAACCTAGAATTCTGTACCATGCAAACTTATCCTTCAAAAGGGAAGGAGAAGTGAAGACTTTATCAGACAAGCAACAACTGAAGTAATTTATTGCCAATAGACTTGCCTTGCAAGAAATTTCAAAAGAAATTCTTTAGAGAGAAGGAAAATATTATAGGTCAGAAACCTAGATCTACATAAAGAAAGAAACAACATTGAAGAAGGCACAGGTGAAGGTAAAAAACAAAAAACTAAAAGCAAATAAAAAACCCTTCTATTGTTTTTATTCTCAATTGATCTACCAGATAACATTTTTCAAAATAATAATAGCACTAATGTATTCTATTATGTATATATATATACACATAATATATGTGTATTTATGCTTGTATAAATTAAGTAACAGCAATGATATAAGGGACAGGAGGAAGGAATTAGGTTTATTTCACTATTATAAGGTTCTCATACTACTTGTGAAGTGGTGTAGTGTTATTTGACAGTGAACTTGATTAGTTATGAAAGTATACTGCAAACTGCAGAGCAACCACTAAAAGAAATTAAAAACAGAAATACAACTGATATGCTAAGAAAGGAGAGGAAATGGAATCATATAATATGCTCAGTTAAAACCACAAAAGACAGAAAAACAGTGGAAGACAAAGATAAAAACAAAGAACAAGAGCAACAAATAGAAAACAGTAATGAATAAGGTAGATATTAATCCAGCTACATCAGTAATTACTTAGAATGCTGATGGTCTAAATGCACAAATTAAGAGACAGAGATTGTCAGAGTGGATCAAAAAACATGACCCAACTATATGTCTACACATAACTTGTTGTCTACAAGAAACTACTTTAAATATAAAGGCACATATGGATGAAAAGTAAATGAATGGAAAATGAATGGAGAAAAATATGCCATAGTAACACTAATCAAAAGCAAATGGGTATACTATATTAATTTCAGACAAAGCAGACTTCAAAGTAAAGAAAGTTATCAAGTATATAGAAGGGCATTGCAGAATAATGAAGGGGTCAGTTCTCCAAGATGATGTAACAATTCTTAATATGTATGTATTTAACAATAGAACACCAAACTACATGAGGCAAAAACTGATAGAACTACAAGGGGAAATAGATGAATTTACTATCACAGAAGGGAATGTCAACACCCTTTTCTGAGAAATGAACAGATTTAGCGGGCAGAAACTTAGTAAGGACATAGTTGAACTCAACACCACCATTAATCAACTGGATATAATTGACTTCTATTGAGTACCTTATCCAACAACAGCAGAATATGTATTTTTCTCAAGCTCACATGAAACATTCACCAGAACTGACCACATTTGGAAGCATAGAATGCATCTTAGCAAATTTAAAAGAATAAAAATTTTATAAAGTCTGCTTTCAGACCACAGTAGAAGTAAACCTGAAATTAATAACAGAAAGCTAACTGGAAAATACCAATATATGTGGAGATTAAACAGCACACTTTGAGAAAACACAAGGGTCAAACAAGAAATCTCAAGAGAAACTTTAAAATATTTTGAGTGAAATGAAAATGAAAACGTACCTTATCAGAACTTGTGAGATGCAGCAAAAACAGAGCCTAGACGGAAATTTACAGAATTGAATGCAAATATTAGAAAAGAGGAAAGATCTAAAATCAATACTCTAAATTTCCACCTTATGAAGCCAGAAAAAGAAGAGCAAATTAAATCCAGAGTGAGCAGAAGATACATAACTATAAGAATCAGAAGGAAAATAATGAAAGTGAAAACAGGAAATGGATAAAGTCAGTGAAACCAAGAGCTAGTTCATTGTAAAGATCAAGAAAATTGATACACCTCTAGCTATTTATCTAGGATATAAAAAAGAAAGAGAACACAAATTACTAATACCAGAAAAAAGGAGGAGGAATTATTATGGATATTAAAAAGATATTAAAGGAATACTATAACATCTCTATGTCCACAAATTTGAAAATCTAGAAAATGGACCAATTCCTTAAAAGACATAAGTCTGCAAAGCTCACACAAGAAGAAATACAGAATCTGAATAGGCCTATATCTATTAAAGAAATTGAACTGATAATTAATAACCTTCCAAAATAGCACTAGGCTTAGGTAGGTTCACTGGTGAATTCTACCAAACATTTAAGGAAGAAATTATATCGATTCTCTACTATCTCTTTCAGAGGCTAGAGGCAGAGGAAATACTCCCTAACTCATTCTATGAGGCTAGCCTTACCTTAAAATCAAAACCAGACAAGAACATTACAAAAAAGATAAACTACAGACCAGTTTCTCTCATGAACAAAGATGCAAAAATCCTCAACGAAATATTAGGTAATTGAATCCAACAGTGTACAAAAAGGATTATACACCACAACTCAGTGGGATTTATCCCAGGAATGCAAGGCTGGGTCAACATTTGAAAATCAATTAGTGTATTCCATCCCATCAATAGGATAAAAAAGAAAAATTACAAGATTGTATCAATAGTTGTAGAAAAAGCATTTGACAAGATCCAATACCCATTCGTGATTAAAAACTCTCATCAACCTACAAACAGAGGGGAACTTCCTTAAATTGATAAAGAATGTTTACAAAACTCTACAGCTATTATCATACTTAATAGTGAGAAACTTAAAGTTTTCCTACTAAGATCAGGTGCAAGGCAAGGTGTCCCCTCTCACCACTCCTTTCCAACATTGTTCTGGAAGTTCTAGCTTATGCAATAAAGCAAGAAAAGGAAACAAAAAGGTATACAGTTTGGGAAGGAAGAAATAAAATTGTCTTTGTTCACAGATTACATGTTTGTCCATGTAGAGCAGCAGTCCCCAACCCTTTTGTCATCAGGGACTGGTTTCATGGAAGACAGTTTTTCCATGGACTAGGGTGTGGGGGATGGTTCAGGCAGTAATGCAAGCAATGGGGAGCGATGGGGAGTGACAGATGAAGCTTCACTCGCTCGCCTGCCGCTCACCTGCTGTGTGGCCCAGTTTCTAACAGGCCGTGGGCGGGTACCAGTCTGCGGCCCAGGGGTTGGGGATCCCTGATGTAGAGAGCCCAAAATATTAGATTTTAAAACTCCTGGAATTAATAAGTGATTATAGCAACTCTGGAGGATACAAGGTTAAAATACAAAAGTCAATTGCTTTCCTCTACTTGTAATGAATAAGTTGAATTTGAATTAAAGGTAAAATATCATTTACATTAGAACGCTAGATAAGGAAATACTTAGGAATAAATCTAACAAAATATGTATAAGATCTATATGAGGAAAACTACAAACTCTGATGAATAAAATCAAATAAGGAGGAAATAAATGGAGAGGCATGTCATGTTCATGAATAAGAAGACTCAATGTTGTCAGATATCAGTTCTTCCCACATTTATCTATAGATTCAGTGAAATCTTAAACAAAATCCTGGAAAGTTTTTTTTTTGTGTGGATATCAGCAAATTGATCCTAAGTTTATATGGAAAGGCAAAAGACCCAGAATAGCCAACACAGTACTGAAGGAACAGAACAAATTTGGCGGATGGACACTACCCAACTTTAAAACTTACTATAAACCTACAGTAATCAAGACAATGTGGTATTGGCAAAAGAATAGACAAATCAGTCAACGGAACAAAATAGAGAGCACTGAAATAGACACATGTAAATATAGTCAACTGATCTTTGACAAAGGAGCAAGGCAATATAGTGGAGAAAAGATAGTCTTTTCAACAAATGATACTGTAACAACTGGATGTCTACATGCAAAAAAAAAAAAAAGAATCTAGACACAGATCTTACCCCCTTCACAGAAATTAACTACAGTGGATCACAGACCTAAATGTAAAATGAAAAACTATAAAACTCTTAAATGATAATGTAGGAGAAAATCTAGATGACCTTGGACACAGCAATGACTTTTTAGATACAAAACCAAAGACACGATCCGTGAAAGAAATAACTGATAAACTGGACTTAATTAAAAATTTCTGCTCTGCAAAAGAGAATAACAAGAGAAAGAGGAGACAAGGCAAAGACTGGGAGAAAATATTTTCAAAAGACACGTCTGATAAAGCACTGATATCCAAAATATACAAAGAACTCTTAAAATGCAATGGTAAGAAAACAAATAACCTGTTTAAAAATGGGCCAAAGACTTTAATAGACACCCTATCAAAGAAAATATAGTGTTGGAAAAAATCATGAAAGGATATTCTACATCATATGTCATCAGGGAAGTGCAAATAAGAACAACAATAAGGTACCACTATGCAATGATTAGAGTGGCCAAATTCCATATTATGATCCATGAAAACACCAAACGCTGTTGAGGATGTAGAGCAACAGGCACTCTCACACATTGCTGTGGGAATACAAAATGACACAGCCATGTTGGAAGACATTTTGGAGGTCTCTTATAAAACTAAACATACTCTTACCATTCCATCTAGCAATCATGCTCCTTGGTATTTACCCACAGGAGTTGAAAACTTATGTCAACATAAAAACCCACACACAGATGTTTATAGCA